>NC_082723.1:15853929-16453929 GCF_030144855.1 Hypanus sabinus
GAGTAGAGTTAGGACATTCAAGTCCCCCCCACCCCCCCGGTACAGGAGTAGAGTTAGGACATTCAAGTTCCCCCCACCCCCCCCGGTACAGGAGTAGAGTTAGGACATTCAAGTCCCCCCCACCCCCCCCGGTACAGGAGTAGAGTTAGGACATTCAAGTCCCCCCCACCCCCGGTACAGGAGTAGAGTTAGGACATTCAAGTCCCCCCCACCCCCCGGTACAGGAGTAGAGTTAGGACATTCAAGTCCCCCCCCCCCGGTACAGGAGTAGAGTTAGGACATTCAAGTCCCCCCCACCCCCCCGGTACAGGAGTAGAGTTAGGACATTCAAGTCCCACCCCCCCCGGTACAGGAGTAGAGTTAGGACATTCAAGTCCCCCCCACCCCGGTACAGGAGTAGAGTTAGGACATTCAAGTCCCCCCCACCCCCCCCGGTACAGGAGTAGAGTTAGGACATTCAAGTCCCCCCCCTCTTCAAGTCCCCCCCCTCCCCGGTACAGGAGTAGAGTTAGGACATTCAAGTCCCCCCCCTCTTCAAGTCCCCCCCACCCCCCCGGTACAGGAGTAGAGTTAGGACATTCAAGTCCCCCCCTCTTCAAGTCCCCCCCACCCCCCCGGTACAGGAGTAGAGTTAGGACATTCAAGTCCCCCCACCCCCCCGGTACAGGAGTAGAGTTAGGACATTCAAGTCCCACCCCCCCCGGTACAGGAGTAGAGTTAGGACATTCAAGTCCCCCCACCCCGGTACAGGAGTAGAGTTAGGACATTCAAGTCCCCCCCACCCCCCCGGTACAGGAGTAGAGTTAGGACATTCAAGTCCCACCCCCCGGTACAGGAGTAGAGTTAGGACATTCAAGTCCCCCCCCCCCCGGTACAGGAGTAGAGTTAGGACATTCAAGTCCCCCCCACCCCCCCGGTACAGGAGTAGAGTTAGGACATTCAAGTCCCACCCCCCGGTACAGGAGTAGAGTTAGGACATTCAAGTCCCCCCCCCCCCGGTACAGGAGTAGAGTTAGGACATTCAAGTCCCCCCCACCCCCCCGGTACAGGAGTAGAGTTAGGACATTCAAGTCCCCCCCCCGGCACAGGAGTAGAGTTAGGACATTCAAGTTCCCCCACCCCCCCGGCACAGGAGTAGAGTTAGGACATTCAAGTCCCCCCTCCCTCGGTACAGGAGTAGAGTTAGGACATTCAAGTCCCCCCCCCGGCACAGGAGTAGAGTTAGGACATTCAAGTTCCCCCCACCCCCCCGGTACAGGAGTAGAGTTAGGACATTCAAGTCCCCCCCCCCCCCCGGTACAGGAGTAGAGTTAGGACATTCAAGTCCCCCCCACCCCCCCGGTACAGGAGTAGAGTTAGGACATTCAAGTTCCCCCCCCCGGTACAGGAGTAGAGTTAGGACATTCAAGTCCCACCCCCCCCGGTACAGGAGTAGAGTTAGGACATTCAAGTCCCCCCCACCCCGGTACAGGAGTAGAGTTAGGACATTCAAGTCCCCCCCCTCTTCAAGTCCCCCCCACCCCCCCGGTACAGGAGTAGAGTTAGGACATTCAAGTCCCCCCCCCCCGGTACAGGAGTAGAGTTAGGACATTCAAGTCCCCCCCCCCCGGTACAGGAGTAGAGTTAGGACATTCAAGTCCCCCCCCCCCCCCGGTACAGGAGTAGAGTTAGGACATTCAAGTCCCCCCCCCCCCCCCCCGGTACAGGAGTAGAGTTAGGACATTCAAGTCCCCCCCCCTCGGCACAGGAGTAGAGTTAGGACATTCAAGTCCCCCCCCCTCGGCACAGGAGTAGAGTTAGGACATTCAAGTCCCACCCCCCGGTACAGGAGTAGAGTTAGGACATTCAAGTCCCCCCCCCCCCGGTACAGGAGTAGAGTTAGGACATTCAAGTCCCACCCCCCCCGGTACAGGAGTAGAGTTAGGACATTCAAGTCCCCCCCACCCCCCCGGTACAGGAGTAGAGTTAGGACATTCAAGTCCCCCCCACCCCCCCGGTACAGGAGTAGAGTTAGGACATTCAAGTCCCCCCCACCCCCCCGGTACAGGAGTAGAGTTAGGACATTCAAGTCCCCCCCACCCCCCCGGTACAGGAGTAGAGTTAGGACATTCAAGTCCCCCCCACCCCCCCGGTACAGGAGTAGAGTTAGGACATTCAAGTCCCCCCCACCCCCCCGGTACAGGAGTAGAGTTAGGACATTCAAGTCCCCCCCACCCCCCCGGTACAGGAGTAGAGTTAGGACATTCAAGTCCCCCCCACCCCCCCGGTACAGGAGTAGAGTTAGGACATTCAAGTCCCCCCCCGGTACAGGAGTAGAGTTAGGACATTCAAGTCCCCCCCACCCCCCCGGTACAGGAGTAGAGTTAGGACATTCAAGTCCCCCCCACCCCCCCGGTACAGGAGTAGAGTTAGGACATTCAAGTCCCCCCCACCCCCCCGGTACAGGAGTAGAGTTAGGACATTCAAGTCCCCCCCCCCCCCCCCCCCCCGGTACAGGAGTAGAGTTAGGACATTCAAGTCCCCCCCACCCCCCCGGTACAGGAGTAGAGTTAGGACATTCAAGTCCCCCCCACCCCCCCGGTACAGGAGTAGAGTTAGGACATTCAAGTTCCCCCCCCCGGTACAGGAGTAGAGTTAGGACATTCAAGTCCCCCCCCCGGTACAGGAGTAGAGTTAGGACATTCAAGTTCCCCCCACCCCCCCCGGTACAGGTGTAGAGTTAGGACATTCAAGTTCCCCCCTCCCCGGTACAGGAGTAGAGTTAGGACATTCAAGTCCCCCCCCCCCCCCGGTACAGGAGTAGAGTTAGGACATTCAAGTTCCCCCCCCCCCCCCGGTACAGGAGTAGAGTTAGGACATTCAAGTCCCACCCCCCGGTACAGGAGTAGAGTTAGGACATTCAAGTCCCACCCACCCCCCCCCCCGGCACAGGAGTAGAGTTAGGACATTCAAGTTCCCCCCACCCCCCCGGTACAGGAGTAGAGTTAGGACATTCAAGTCCCCCCCCCCCCGGTACAGGAGTAGAGTTAGGACATTCAAGTTCCCCCCCCCGGTACAGGAGTAGAGTTAGGACATTCAAGTCCCCCCCCCCCCCCGGTACAGGAGTAGAGTTAGGACATTCAAGTCCCCCCCCCCCCGGTACAGGAGTAGAGTTAGGACATTCAAGTCCCCCCCCCCCCCCGGTACAGGAGTAGAGTTAGGACATTCAAGTCCCCCCCCCCCCGGTACAGGAGTAGAGTTAGGACATTCAAGTCCCCCCCCCCCCCCCGGTACAGGAGTAGAGTTAGGACATTCAAGTCCCCCCCCCCCCGGTACAGGAGTAGAGTTAGGACATTCAAGTCCCCCCCCCCCCGGTACAGGAGTAGAGTTAAGACATTCAAGTCCCACCCCCCGGTACAGGAGTAGAGTTAGGACATTCAAGTCCCCCCCCCTCGGCACAGGAGTAGAGTTAGGACATTCAAGTCCCCCCCACCCCCCCGGTACAGGAGTAGAGTTAGGACATTCAAGTCCCACCCCCCCCGGTACAGGAGTAGAGTTAGGACATTCAAGTCCCCCCTCCCTCGGTACAGGAGTAGAGTTAGGACATTCAAGCCCCCCCCCCCCCCCCGGTACAGGAGTAGAGTTAGGACATTCAAGTCCCCCCCCCCCCCGGCACAGGAGTAGAGTTAGGACATTCAAGTCCCACCCCCCCCGGTACAGGAGTAGAGTTAGGACATTCAAGTCCCCCCCCCCCCCGGTACAGGAGTAGAGTTAGGACATTCAAGTCCCCCCCCCCCCCGGTACAGGAGTAGAGTTAGGACATTCAAGCCCCCCCCCCCCCCCCCCGGTACAGGAGTAGAGTTAGGACATTCAAGTCCCCCCCCCCCCCCCGGTACAGGAGTAGAGTTAAGACATTCAAGTTCCCCCCACCCCCCCCGGCACAGGAGTAGAGTTAGGACATTCAAGTCCCCCCCCCCCGGTACAGGAGTAGAGTTAGGACATTCAAGCCCCCCCCCCCCCCCCCGGTACAGGAGTAGAGTTAGGACATTCAAGTCCCCCCCCCCCGGTACAGGAGTAGAGTTAGGACATTCAAGCCCCCCCCCCCCCCCGGCACAGGAGTAGAGTTAGGACATTCAAGTCCCACCCCCCCCGGTACAGGAGTAGAGTTAGGACATTCAAGTCCCCCCCCCCCCCCCGGTACAGGAGTAGAGTTAGGACATTCAAGTCCCCCCCCCCCCCGGTACAGGAGTAGAGTTAGGACATTCAAGCCCCCCCCCCCCCCCCCTCCGGCACAGGAGTAGAGTTAGGACATTCAAGTCCCCCCCACCCCCCCGGTACAGGAGTAGAGTTAGGACATTCAAGTTCCCCCCACCCCCCCCGGTACAGGAGTAGAGTTAGGACATTCAAGTTCCCCCCTCCCCGGTACAGGAGTAGAGTTAGGACATTCAAGTTCCCCCCCCTCCCCGGTACAGGAGTAGAGTTAGGACATTCAAGTTCCCCCCTCCCCGGTACAGGAGTAGAGTTAGGACATTCAAGTTCCCCCCTCCCCGGTACAGGAGTAGAGTTAGGACATTCAAGTCCCCCTCCCCGGTACAGGAGTAGAGTTAGGACATTCAAGTTCCCCCCTCCCCGGTACAGGAGTAGAGTTAGGACATTCAAGTTCCCCCCCTCCCCCCGGTACAGGAGTAGAGTTAGGACATTCAAGTTCCCCCCACCCGATACAGGAGTAGAGTTAGGACATTCAAGTCCCCCCTCCCTCGGTACAGGAGTAGAGTTAGGACATTCAAGTCCCCCCCCCCGGTACAGGAGTAGAGTTAGGACATTCAAGTTCCCACCCCCCGGTACAGGAGTAGAGTTAGGACATTCAAGTCCCCCCCCCCCCCGGTACAGGAGTAGAGTTAAGACATTCAAGTCCCACCCCCCGGTACAGGAGTAGAGTTAGGACATTCAAGTCCCCCCCCCCCCGGTACAGGAGTAGAGTTAGGACATTCAAGTCCCCCCTCCCTCGGTACAGGAGTAGAGTTAAGACATTCAAGTCCCACCCCCCGGTACAGGAGTAGAGTTAGGACATTCAAGTCCCCCCCCCCCCCGGTACAGGAGTAGAGTTAGGACATTCAAGTCCCACCCCCCGGTACAGGAGTAGAGTTAGGACATTCAAGTCCCCCCCCCGGGTACAGGAGTAGAGTTAGGCCATTCAAGTCTCTCCCCCCCCCCCCCCCCGTAACCTTTGACACCCTTGCTAATCAAGAACCTGTCAACCTCCCCTTGACTTGGCCAGCGACAGTTTCACCCCAGTCTGTCTAAAGCAGGCCCCTTCCTGGGGTCCAGAGTCTCTTCTGTGAGTGGGAGTTTGGGAACCCCTGTATTAAAGAAATTCCTCCTCACCCTTCATCCGAGGCTGTCCCCTCTGGTCCTAGACTCTCCCTCTCCACATCCACTCTCTTGGCCTTTCAATATTCTGAAGGTTTCAATGAGATCCCCTCTGATTCTTCCAAACTCCAGTGCGTACAGTCCCTGAGCCATCAGACACTCCCCATACACTAAACCTCTGAGTTCCAGGCATTCAGCACAGCTCGTCTGCAGGGACAGGCGGCGGTGTTCATCTTGTCCGAGTGTCCAGTGGTGGTTTCAGTTCATCGTCTCTTTGTTCCTTTCAGAGGCAGCTGCTGAGGAGACACGACAGTTTACCGACAAGGCCGCCAGACCCCCGGAGAGGCCGGAACCACTTGTTCAGGTGAGTGACAGCTGATATTCCCGGCCTGCCTTGCACAATCAATCCTGATGCATGTTGAGAGTCACATGCTAGGCCTCCCTTCCGCTGGGACTGCGGAACAACGGGACAAGAGCGTGGGCATTGTAGCTTCCTACGGTCGGAACCTGTTGGCTGCTTCGTAAGACAAACCTCCACAGAAAGGGAGGGAGACGCGGTCCCAAAAGTCCATTCTCCTGACCCACTGGTGAAATGTTTTTGAAGTGTAGTCGGTCCCCTGATGTAGGGATGGTAAAAGGAAACTTGTGCACCCTGGTCTCCCTCATTCCCGCACAACGAAAGGACTGCATATGTGTAGTGCTGGTTACGGCATTGCCAAACGGAATGTTGTTAATGTGGAGTCTCTGTAAGCAAGGCAGCCATTTTATACACAGCGCTCGAGAGTAACTCAGTGCAGTAAAACTCCACTCTTCCATCTCAGTTCTGCTGAACTGGAAACTTTCCAGATTATTGGATTTATTCAATTTAATACTCCAACACACTTACAATTCACATTTTAGACGTTACGTGGATGTACAATAAACCCAAAAAGCCTGGTAATGTTAAAGGGAGCATAGGAAATGGAATCTAGTGAATTCCAACAGAACGCAGAAACAGGGTCTTGGTGTGGGAATCCCAGGCCTCAGAGTCTTCAAGGAAACATGGGAATCGGAAGTTCCGGCTGTTGATGGGATCGTGGAAATCCTTTTTTTTAACAAAATCCTTTATTACAAATTTCGGTGCTGTACAATATATGCAAAACAGTGGCAAACACAATTACTGCACTACAAATAGACAATAGACATTACACCAGAATGTTGCCATCCCTATCCACGATGGCATTCACACCCCGCGGAGCCCAACGGTTTCGAAACTCCTCCAAGGCCGCTGTGGACTGCGTGTGTTCCTTTTCAATAGTTACCCGGGCACGAACATAAAAATGGGTGTGTCAAGCAGAGTGTGGGAAATCCCAGGTTCCCGGAAAGCCGAGGAGAACGCGCGGCACAGGTGTGGGAATCACATGACTTTGAGTGTCGAAGGGGGTGTGGAATCCCCGGAATGAGGGAATCCTGGTCCCGGAGAGCAGGAATCCCGAGCTGCCGAGTGAGAATCCTGGTCCCGGAGTGCAGGAATCCCGAGCTGCAGAGTGAGAATCCTGGTCCCGGAGTGCAGGAATCCCGAGCTGCAGAGTGAGAATCCTGGTCCCGGAGTGCAGGAATCCTGGTCCCGGAGTGCAGGAATCCTGGTCCCGGAGTGCAGGAATCCTGGTCCCGGAGTGCAGGAATCCCGAGCTGCCGAGTGAGAATCCCGGTCCCGGAGTGCAGGAATCCTGGTCCCGGAGTGCAGGAATCCTGGTCCCGGAGTGCAGGAATCCCGAGCTGCCGAGTGAGAATCCCGGTCCCGGAGTGCAGGAATCCCGAGCTGCAGGGTGAGAATCCTGGTCCCGGAGTGCAGGAATCCCGAGCTGCCGAGTGAGAATCCTGGTCCCAGAGTGCAGGAATCCCGAGCTGCAGGGTGAGAATCCTGTTCCCGGAGTGCAGGAATCCCGAGCTGCCGAGTGAGAATCCTGGTCCCGGAGTGCAGGAATCCCGAGCTGCAGGGTGAGAATCCTGGTCCCGGAGTGCAGGAATCCCGAGCTGCAGAGTGAGAATCCTGGTCCCGGAGTGCAGGAATCCTGGTCCCGGAGTGCAGGAATCCCAAGCTGCAGAGTGAGAATCCTGGTCCCGGAGTGCAGGAATCCCGAGCTGCCGAGTGAGAATCCTGGTCCCGGAGTGCAGGAATCCCGAGCTGCAGGGTGAGAATCCTGGTCCCGGAGTGCAGGAATCCCGAGCTGCCGAGTGAGAATCCTGGTCCCGGAGTGCAGGAATCCCGAGCTGCAGGGTGAGAATCCTGGTCCCAGAGTGCAGGAATCCCTAGCTGCAGGGTGAGAATCCTGGTCCCAGAGTGCAGGAATCCCGAGCTGCCGAGTGAGAATCCTGGTCCCGGAGTGCAGGAATCCCGAGCTGCCGAGTGAGAATCCTGGTCCCGGAGTGCAGGAATCTCGAGCTGCCGAGTGAGAATCCTGGTCCCAGAGTGCAGGAATCCCGAGCTGCAGGGTGAGAATCCTGGTCCCGGAGTGCAGGAATCCCGAGCTGCCGAGTGAGAATCCTGGTCCCAGAGTGCAGGAATCCCGAGCTGCCGAGTGAGAATCCTGGTCCCAGAGTGCAGGAATCCCGAGCTGCAGGGTGAGAATCCTGGTCCCAGAGTGCAGGAATCCCGAGCTGCAGGGTGAGAATCCTGGTCCCAGAGTGCAGGAATCCCGAGCTGCCGAGTGAGAATCCTGGTCCCGGAGTGCAGGAATCCCGAGCTGCCGAGTGAGAATCCTGGTCCCGGAGTGCAGGAATCTCGAGCTGCCGAGTGAGAATCCTGGTCCCGGAGTGCCTGGACATCAGCATCTGGTGAGCCTGTGGTTGAACTGATAGAAACTCCAAACAATGTAATAGCGGGTAGTTGAAGTTTGGATGTAATCTGAATATTGTAATGCAACCTGCTGGCCAGAGGCTCCCTGACAAAGTGCTTTTGCATCTTTGACATCCCTGTTATAGAGTAGGCAGGGCCTCTGTTGATTACAAGGCCCAGCATCTCCTGTAGGGTTGTGCTTACTGAGGAGATCCCTGCAGCATCAGTCTCCTCGAGTGGGATTTCAACCCTGTAACTTCAGGCTCTTTGGAGGAGTGGAGTCAGTTTAACAGGAGTGGAGTCGGTTTGACGGGGCTGGGGTCAGTTTGACAGGAGTGGAGTCGGTTTGACGGGGCTGGGGTCAGTTTGACAGGAGTGGAGTCGGTTTGACAGGAGTGGTGTTGGTTTGGCGGGGCTGGGGTCAGTTTGACAGGAGTGGAGTCGGTTTGACGGGGCTGGGGTCAGTTTGACAGGAGTGGAGTTGGTTTGACAGGAGTGGAGTTGGTTTGACAGGAGTGGAGTTGGTTTGACAGGAGTGGAGTTGGTTTGACAGGAGTGGAGTTGGTTTGACAGGAGTGGAGTTGGTTTGACAGGAGTGGAGTTGGTTTGACAGGAGTGGAGTTGGTTTGACAGGAGTGGAGTTGGTTTGACAGGAGTGGAGTTGGTTTGACAGGAGTGGAGTTGGTTTGACAGGAGTGGAGTTGGTTTGACAGGAGTTGAGTCGGTTTGACGGGGCTGGGGTCGGTTTGACAGGAGTGGAGTCGGTTTGACAGGAGTTGAGTCAGTTTGACGGGGCTGGGGTCAGTTTGACAGGAGTGGAGTTGGTTTGACAGGAGTGGAGTTGGTTTGACAGGAGTGGAGTTGGTTTGACAGGAGTGGAGTTGGTTTGACAGGAGTTGAGTTGGTTTGACAGGAGTTGAGTTGGTTTGACAGGAGTTGAGTTGGTTTGACAGGAGTGGAGTCGGTTTGACAGGAGTGGAGTCGGTTTGACAGGAGTGGAGTCGGTTTGACAGGAGTGGAGTCGGTTTGACAGGAGTGGAGTCGGTTTGACAGGAGTGGAGTCGGTTTGACAGGAGTGGAGTCGGTTTGACAGGAGTGGAGTCGGTTTGACAGGAGTGGAGTCGGTTTGACAGGAGTGGAGTCGGTTTGACAGGAGTGGAGTCGGTTTGACAGGAGTGGAGTCGGTTTGACAGGAGTGGGGTCGGTTTGACAGGAGTGGGGTCGGTTCGACGGGGCTGGGGTCAGTTTGACAGGAGTGGAGTTGGTTTGACGGGGCTGGGGTCAGTTTGACAGGTGTGTGGTCAGTTTAACAGGAGTGGAGTTGGTTTGACAGGGCTGGTGTCAGTTTGACAGGAGTGTGGTCAGTTTAACAGGAGTGGAGTTGGTTTGACGGGGCTGGGGTCAGTTTGACAGGAGTGGAGTTGGTTTGACGGGGCTGTGGTCAGTTTGACAGGAGTGGAATTGGTTTGACGGGGCTGTGGTCAGTTTAACAGGAGTGGAATTGGTTTGACGGGGCTGGGGTCAGGTTGACAGGAGTGGGGTTGGTTTGACGGGGCTGGGGTCAGTTTGACAGGAGTGGAATTGGTTTGACGGGGCTGGAGTCAGTTTGACAGGAGTGGGGTCGGTTTGACAGGAGTGGAGTCGGTTTGGCGGGGCTGGGGTCAGTTTAACAGGAGTGGAGTTGGTTCGACGGGGCTGGGGTCAGTTTGACAGGAGTGGGGTTGGTTTGACGGGGCTGGGGTCAGTTTGACAGGAGTGGAATTGGTTTGACGGGGCTGGAGTCAGTTTGACAGGAGTGGGGTCGGTTTGACAGGAGTGGAGTTGGTTTGACGGGGCTGGGGTCAGTTTAACAGGAGTGGAGTTGGTTCGACGGGGCTGGGGTCAGTTTGACAGGAGTGGAGTTGGTTTGACGGGGCTGGGGTCAGTTTAACAGGAGTGGAGTTGGTTTGACGGGGCTGGAGTCAGTTTAACAGGAGTGGAATTGGTTTGATGGGGCTGGGGTCAGTTTGACAGGAGTGGAGTTGGTTTGACGGGGCTGGGGTCAGTTTGACAGGAGTGGAGTCGGTTTGACAGGAGTTGAGTCAGTTTGACGGGGCTGGGGTCGGTTTGACAGGAGTGGAGTCGGTTTGACGGGGCTGGGGTCAGTTTGACAGGAGTGGAGTTGGTTTGACGGGGCTGGGGTCGGTTTGACAGGAGTGGAGTCGGTTTGACGGGGCTGGAGTCAGTTTGACAGGAGTGTGGTCAGTTTGACAGGAGTGGAATTGGTTTGACGGGGCTGGGGTCAGTTTAACAGGAGTGGAGTCGGTTTGGCGGGGCTGGGGTCAGTTTAACAGGAGTGGAGTTGGTTTGGTGGGGCTGGGGTCAGTTTGACAGGAGTGGAGTTGGTTTGGCGGGGCTGGAGTCAGTTTAACAGGAGTGGGGTCGGTTTGACAGGAGTGGAGTCGGTTTGGCGGGGCTGGGGTCAGTTTAACAGGAGTGGAGTTGGTTCGACGGGGCTGGGGTCAGTTTGACAGGAGTGTAGTTGGTTTGGCGGGGCTGGGGTCAGTTTAACAGGAGTGGAGTTGGTTCGACGGGGCTGGGGTCAGTTTGACAGGAGTGGAGTTGGTTTGGCGGGGCTGGGGTCAGTTTAACAGGAGTGGAGTTGGTTCGACGGGGCTGGGGTCAGTTTGACAGGAGTGTAGTTGGTTTGGCGGGGCTGGGGTCAGTTTAACAGGAGTGGAGTTGGTTCGACGGGGCTGGGGTCAGTTTGACAGGAGTGGAGTTGGTTTGGCGGGGCTGGGGTCAGTTTAACAGGAGTGGAGTTGGTTTGACGGGGCTGGAGTCAGTTTGACAGGAGTGGAGTTGGTTTGGCGGGGCTGGGGTCAGTTTAACAGGAGTGGAGTTGGTTCGACAGGGCTGGGGTCAGTTTGACAGGAGTGGAGTTGGTTTGACGGGGCTGGGGTCAGTTTAACAGGAGTGGAGTTGGTTTGACGGGGCTGGAGTCAGTTTAACAGGAGTGGAGTTGATTTGACGGGGCTGGGGTCAGTTTGACAGGAGTGGAGTTGGTTTGACGGGGCTGGGGTCAGTTTAACAGGAGTGGAGTTGGTTTGACGGGGCTGGAGTCAGTTTAACAGGAGTGGAGTTGATTTGACGGGGCTGGGGTCAGTTTGACAGGAGTGGAGTTGGTTCGACGGGGCTGGGGTCAGTTTGACAGGAGTGGAGTTGGTTTGACGGGGCTGGGGTCAGTTTGACAGGTGTGTGGTCAGTTTAACAGGAGTGGAGTTGGTTTGACGGGGCTGGGGTCAGTTTGACAGGAGTGGAGTTGGTTTGACGGGGCTGTGGTCAGTTTAACAGGAGTGGAGTTGGTTTGACGGGGCTGGAGTCAGTTTGACAGGAGTGGAGTTGGTTTGACGGGGCTGGGGTCAGTTTGACAGGAGTGGAGTTGGTTTGACGGGGCTGTGGTCAGTTTAACAGGAGTGGAATTGGTTTGACGGGGCTGGGGTCAGGTTGACAGGAGTGGGGTTGGTTTGACGGGGCTGGGGTCAGTTTGACAGGAGTGGAATTGGTTTGACGGGGCTGGAGTCAGTTTGACAGGAGTGGGGTCGGTTTGACAGGAGTGGAGTCGGTTTGGCGGGGCTGGGGTCAGTTTAACAGGAGTGGAGTTGGTTCGACGGGGCTGGGGTCAGTTTGACAGGAGTGGAGTTGGTTTGACGGGGCTGGGGTCAGTTTAACAGGAGTGGAGTTGGTTTGACGGGGCTGGAGTCAGTTTAACAGGAGTGGAATTGGTTTGACGGGGCTGGGGTCTGTTTGACAGGAGTGTGGTCAGTTTAACAGGAGTGGAGTTGGTTTGACGGGGCTGGGGTCAGTTTAACAGGAGTGGAGTTGGTTTGACGGGGCTGGGGTCAGTTTGACAGGAGTGGAGTTGGTTTGACGGGGCTGGAGTCAGTTTGACAGGAGTGGGGTCGGTTTGACAGGAGTGGAGTCGGTTTGGCGGGGCTGGGGTCAGTTTAACAGGAGTGGAGTTGGTTCGACGGGGCTGGGGTCAGTTTGACAGGAGTGGAGTTGGTTTGGCGGGGCTGGGGTCAGTTTAACAGGAGTGGAGTTGGTTCGACGGGGCTGGGGTCAGTTTGACAGGAGTGGAGTTGGTTTGACGGGGCTGGGGTCAGTTTGACAGGAGTGAAGTTGGTTTGATGGGGCCGGAGTCAGTTTGACAGGAGTGCGGTCAGTTTGACAGGTGTGGAGTTGGTTTGGCGGGGTTGGAGTCAGTTTAACAGGAGTGGAGTTGGTTTGACGGGGCTGGAGTCAGTTTGACAGGAGTGGAGTTGGTTTGACGGGGCTGGGGTCAGTTTGACAGGAGTGGAGTTGGTTTGACGGGGCTGGGGTCAGTTTGACAGGAGTGAAGTTGGTTTGATGGGGCCGGAGTCAGTTTGACAGGAGTGCGGTCAGTTTGACAGGTGTGGAGTTGGTTTGGCGGGGTTGGAGTCAATTTGACAGGAGTGTGGTCAGTTTAACAGGAGTGGAGTTGGTTTGGCGGGGTTGGAGTCAGTTTAACAGGAGTGGAGTTGGTTTGACGGGGCTGGAGTCAATTTGACAGGAGTGTGGTCAGTTTAACAGGAGTGAAGTTGGTTTGACGGGGCTGGGGTCAGTTTGACAGGAGTGGGGTCGGTTTGACGGGGCTGGGGTCAGGTTGACAGGAGTGGAGTTGGTTTGACGGGGCTGGGGTCAGTTTGACAGGAGTGGAGTTGGTTTGACGGGGCTGGAGTCAGTTTGACAGGAGTGGAGTTGGTTTGACGGGGCTGGGGTCAGTTTGACAGGAGTGAAGTTGGTTTGATGGGGCCGGAGTCAGTTTGACAGGAGTGCGGTCAGTTTGACAGGTGTGGAGTTGGTTTGGCGGGGTTGGAGTCAGTTTAACAGGAGTGGAGTTGGTTTGACGGGGCTGGAGTCAATTTGACAGGAGTGTGGTCAGTTTAACAGGAGTGGAGTTGGTTTGGCGGGGTTGGAGTCAGTTTAACAGGAGTGGAGTTGGTTTGATGGGGCTGGGGTCAGTTTGACAGGTGTGTGGTCAGTTTAACAGGAGTGGAGTTGGTTTGATGGGCTGGGGTCAGTTTGACAGGAGTGGAGTTGGTTTGACGGGGCTGGGGTCAGTTTAACAGGAGTGGAGTTGGTTTGACGGGGCTGGAGTCAGTTTAACAGGAGTGGAATTGGTTTGATGGGGCTGGGGTCAGTTTGACAGGAGTGGAGTTGGTTTGACGGGGCTGGGGTCAGTTTGACAGGAGTGGAGTCGGTTTGACAGGAGTTGAGTCAGTTTGACGGGGCTGGGGTCGGTTTGACAGGAGTGGAGTCGGTTTGACGGGGCTGGGGTCAGTTTGACAGGAGTGGAGTTGGTTTGACGGGGCTGGGGTCGGTTTGACAGGAGTGGAGTCGGTTTGACGGGGCTGGAGTCAGTTTGACAGGAGTGTGGTCAGTTTGACAGGAGTGGAATTGGTTTGACGGGGCTGGGGTCAGTTTAACAGGAGTGGAGTCGGTTTGGCGGGGCTGGGGTCAGTTTAACAGGAGTGGAGTTGGTTTGGTGGGGCTGGGGTCAGTTTGACAGGAGTGGAGTTGGTTTGGCGGGGCTGGAGTCAGTTTAACAGGAGTGGGGTCGGTTTGACAGGAGTGGAGTCGGTTTGGCGGGGCTGGGGTCAGTTTAACAGGAGTGGAGTTGGTTCGACGGGGCTGGGGTCAGTTTGACAGGAGTGTAGTTGGTTTGGCGGGGCTGGGGTCAGTTTAACAGGAGTGGAGTTGGTTCGACGGGGCTGGGGTCAGTTTGACAGGAGTGGAGTTGGTTTGGCGGGGCTGGGGTCAGTTTAACAGGAGTGGAGTTGGTTTGACGGGGCTGGAGTCAGTTTGACAGGAGTGGAGTTGGTTTGGCGGGGCTGGGGTCAGTTTAACAGGAGTGGAGTTGGTTCGACAGGGCTGGGGTCAGTTTGACAGGAGTGGAGTTGGTTTGACGGGGCTGGGGTCAGTTTAACAGGAGTGGAGTTGGTTTGACGGGGCTGGAGTCAGTTTAACAGGAGTGGAGTTGATTTGACGGGGCTGGGGTCAGTTTGACAGGAGTGGAGTTGGTTCGACGGGGCTGGGGTCAGTTTGACAGGAGTGGAGTTGGTTTGACGGGGCTGGGGTCAGTTTGACAGGTGTGTGGTCAGTTTAACAGGAGTGGAGTTGGTTTGACGGGGCTGGGGTCAGTTTGACAGGAGTGGAGTTGGTTTGACGGGGCTGTGGTCAGTTTAACAGGAGTGGAGTTGGTTTGACGGGGCTGGAGTCAGTTTGACAGGAGTGGAGTTGGTTTGACGGGGCTGGGGTCAGTTTGACAGGAGTGGAGTTGGTTTGACGGGGCTGTGGTCAGTTTAACAGGAGTGGAATTGGTTTGACGGGGCTGGGGTCAGGTTGACAGGAGTGGGGTTGGTTTGACGGGGCTGGGGTCAGTTTGACAGGAGTGGAGTTGGTTTGACGGGGCTGGAGTCAGTTTGACAGGAGTGGAGTTGGTTTGACGGGGCTGGAGTCAGTTTAACAGGAGTGGAATTGGTTTGACGGGGCTGGGGTCTGTTTGACAGGAGTGTGGTCAGTTTAACAGGAGTGGAGTTGGTTTGACGGGGCTGGGGTCAGTTTAACAGGAGTGGAGTTGGTTTGACGGGGCTGGGGTCAGTTTGACAGGAGTGGAGTTGGTTTGACGGGGCTGGAGTCAGTTTGACAGGAGTGGGGTCGGTTTGACAGGAGTGGAGTCGGTTTGGCGGGGCTGGGGTCAGTTTAACAGGAGTGGAGTTGGTTCGACGGGGCTGGGGTCAGTTTGACAGGAGTGGAGTTGGTTTGGCGGGGCTGGGGTCAGTTTAACAGGAGTGGAGTTGGTTCGACGGGGCTGGGGTCAGTTTGACAGGAGTGGAGTTGGTTTGACGGGGCTGGGGTCAGTTTGACAGGAGTGAAGTTGGTTTGATGGGGCCGGAGTCAGTTTGACAGGAGTGCGGTCAGTTTGACAGGTGTGGAGTTGGTTTGGCGGGGTTGGAGTCAGTTTAACAGGAGTGGAGTTGGTTTGACGGGGCTGGAGTCAGTTTGACAGGAGTGGAGTTGGTTTGACGGGGCTGGGGTCAGTTTGACAGGAGTGGAGTTGGTTTGACGGGGCTGGGGTCAGTTTGACAGGAGTGAAGTTGGTTTGATGGGGCCGGAGTCAGTTTGACAGGAGTGCGGTCAGTTTGACAGGTGTGGAGTTGGTTTGGCGGGGTTGGAGTCAATTTGACAGGAGTGTGGTCAGTTTAACAGGAGTGGAGTTGGTTTGGCGGGGTTGGAGTCAGTTTAACAGGAGTGGAGTTGGTTTGACGGGGCTGGAGTCAATTTGACAGGAGTGTGGTCAGTTTAACAGGAGTGAAGTTGGTTTGACGGGGCTGGGGTCAGTTTGACAGGAGTGGGGTCGGTTTGACGGGGCTGGGGTCAGGTTGACAGGAGTGGAGTTGGTTTGACGGGGCTGGGGTCAGTTTGACAGGAGTGGAGTTGGTTTGACGGGGCTGGAGTCAGTTTGACAGGAGTGGAGTTGGTTTGACGGGGCTGGGGTCAGTTTGACAGGAGTGAAGTTGGTTTGATGGGGCCGGAGTCAGTTTGACAGGAGTGCGGTCAGTTTGACAGGTGTGGAGTTGGTTTGGCGGGGTTGGAGTCAGTTTAACAGGAGTGGAGTTGGTTTGACGGGGCTGGAGTCAATTTGACAGGAGTGTGGTCAGTTTAACAGGAGTGGAGTTGGTTTGGCGGGGTTGGAGTCAGTTTAACAGGAGTGGAGTTGGTTTGACGGGGCTGGGGTCAGTTTGACAGGTGTGTGGTCAGTTTAACAGGAGTGGAGTTGGTTTGACGGGGCTGGGGTCAGTTTGACAGGAGTGGAGTTGGTTTGACGGGGCTGGGGTCAGTTTAACAGGAGTGGAGTTGGTTTGACGGGGCTGGAGTCAGTTTGACAGGAGTGCGGTCAGTTTGACAGGTGTGGAGTTGGTTTGGCGGGGTTGGAGTCAGTTTAACAGGAGTGGAGTTGGTTTGACGGGGCTGGAGTCAATTTGACAGGAGTGTGTTCAGTTTAACAGGAGTGGAGTTGGTTTGGCGGGGTTGGAGTCAGTTTAACAGGAGTGGAGTTGGTTTGACGGGGCTGGAGTCAATTTGACAGGAGTGTGGTCAGTTTAACAGGAGTGAAGTTGGTTTGACGGGGCTGGGGTCAGTTTGACAGGAGTGGAGTTGGTTTGACGGGGCTGGGGTCAGTTTGACAGGAGTGGAGTTGGTTTGGTGGGGCTGTGGTCAGTTTGACAGGAGTGGAATTGGTTTGACGGGGCTGGGGTCAGTTTGACAGGAGTGTGGTCAGTTTAACAGGAGTGGAGTTGGTTTGACGGGACTGGGGTCAGTTTAACAGGAGTGGAGTTGATTTGACGGGGCTGGAGTCAGTTTAACAGGAGTGGAGTTGGTTTGACGGGGCTGTGGTCAGTTTGACAGGAGTGTGGTCAGTTTAACAGGAGTGGAGTTGGTTTGACGGGACTGGGGTCAGTTTAACAGGAGTGGAGTTGGTTTGAGAGGGCTGGGGTCAGTTTGACAGGAGTGGAGTTGGTTTGGCGGGGCTGGGGTCAGTTTAACAGGAGTGGAGTTGGTTTGATGGGACTGGAGTCAGTTTAACAGGAGTGGAGTTGGTTTGACGGGGCTGGGGTCTGTTTCACAGGAGTGGGGTCAGTTTAAAAGCCCTAGGGAGGCTGATCACATTGAACGGGAGTGCAAATGAGAGAGGGAGGCAGCCCATGGAACTACGGGAGCTGTGTCCACAGCCTTTCAGCTGTCCCTTGTGTTGGCCATGAGTACAGCTGCAGGTCCTGAGTATTCCTACTGGGAAATCTGTCTTTGAACCAACCAAAAACATGGCACCTTTCCCTGGCCAAACTCCCCCAGATGAGGAAGGAAAGACAGCGAGTTTAAGAGGGATGTCTACAGACTGCAGACACGCACTTGAGGGCAGAATAGCTGAACTGGCAGACAATATTGATTATATCAAACTGGGAATGGTGCCCATTAAAGAAATGATCTGTCAGCCAGCAGGTGAACACTCTGGGGCCTGTCTAATAGCCAAGGAGTCATTCAGCTCAGTTCAGACCTCTTCATTCTGTATCAAAGTAATGTAGTGGGGTTGCTTGTGTCTCCCTGAGAGAGCAGATTACTGGGAATCAATGTCGGGATGGGATTTGGCTTTGATTTCAATAACTATGATGCTCTGAAGTGTGCTGAGTGACTGCCTCACCACAATTCACAGGCAGCGGGATTGGTGGGTACGATTCATTGATGGTATATTCATTGCGGGTTCGATTCATTGTGGGTACGATTCATTGTGGGTACATTCATTGTTGGTATGGTTCATTGTGGGTACGGTTCATTGTGGGTTCGGGTCATTGTGGGTACGATTCATTGTGGGTTCGGTTCATTGTGGGTACGATTCATTGTGGGTTCGATTCATTGTGGGTTCTGTTCATTAGTGGTTCGGTTCATTGTGGGTTCGATTCATTGTGGGTTCGATTCATTGTGGGTTCGGTTCATTGTGGGTTCGGTTCATTGTGGGTTCGGTTCATTGTGGGTTCGGTTCATTGCGGGTTCGGTTCATTGCGGGTTCGGTTCATTGCGGGTTCGGTTCATTGCGGGTTCGGTTCATTGCGGGTTCGGTTCATTGCGGGTTCGGTTCATTGCGGGTTCGGTTCATTGCGGGTTCGGTTCATTGTGGGTTCGGTTCATTGTTGGTACATTCATTGTGGGTACGATTCATTAGTGGTTCGGTTCATTGTTGGTATATTCATTGTGGGTTCGGTTCATTGTGGGTTCGGTTCATTGTTGGTACATTCATTGTGGGTACGATTCATTGTGGGTTCGGTTCATTGTGGGTTCGGTTCATTGCGGGTACGATTCATTGCGGGTACGATTCATTGCGGGTTCGATTCATTGCGGGTTCGATTCATTGCGGGTACGGTTCATTGCGGGTACGGTTCATTGCGGGTACGGTTCATTGTGGGTACATTCATTGTGGGTACATTCATTGTGGGTACATTCATTGTGGGTACATTCATTGTGGGTACATTCATTGTGGGTACGATTCATTGTGGGTACGATTCATTGTGGGTACGATTCATTGTGGGTTCGGTTCATTGTGGGTTCGGTTCATTGTGGGTTCGGTTCATTGTGGGTTCGGTTCATTGTGGGTTCGGTTCATTGTGGGTACGGTTCATTGTGGGTACGGTTCATTGTGGGTACGATTCATTGTGGGTACGTTTCATTGTGGGTTCGGTTCATTGTGGGTTCGGTTCATTGTTGGTATATTCATTGTGGGTACGATTCATTGTGGGTTCGGTTCATTGTGGGTACGATTCATTGTGGGTTCGGTTCATTGTGGGTACGGTTCATTGTTGGTATATTCATTGTGGGTACGATTCATTGTGGGTACGGTTCATTGTTGGTATGTTCATTGTTGGTATATTCATTGTGGGTACGGTTCATTGTTGGTATATTCATTGTGGGTTCGGTTCATTGTTGGTATATTCATTGTGGGTTCGGTTCATTGTGGGTTCGGTTCATTGTGGGTTCGGTTCATTGTGGGTTCGGTTCATTGTGGGTTCGGTTCATTGTGGGTACGGTTCATTGTGGGTACGGTTCATTGTGGGTACATTCATTGTGGGTACATTCATTGTGGGTACATTCATTGTGGGAACGGTTCATTGTTGGTATATTCATTGTGGGTACGATTCATTGTGGGTTCGGTTCATTGTGGGTTCGGTTCATTGTGGGTACGGTTCATTGTGGGTACATTCATTGTGGGTTCGGTTCATTGTGGGTTCGGTTCATTGTGGGTTCGGTTCATTGTGGGTTCGGTTCATTGTGGGTACGATTCATTGTGGGTACGATTCATTGTGGGTTCGGTTCATTGTGGGTTCGGTTCATTGTGGGTTCGGTTCATTGTGGGTTCGATTCATTGTGGGTACGGTTCATTGTGGGTACGGTTCATTGTGGGTACGGTTCATTGTGGGTACGATTCATTGTGGGTTCGGTTCATTGTGGGTTCGGTTCATTGTGGGTTCGATTCATTGTGGGTTCGGTTCATTGTGGGTACGGTTCATTGTGGGTTCGGTTCATTGTGGGTACGGTTCATTGTGGGTTCGGTTCATTGTGGGTTCGGTTCATTGTGGGTTCGGTTCATTGTGGGTACGGTTCATTGTGGGTACGGTTCATTGTGGGTACGATTCATTGTGGGTACATTCATTGTGGGTACATTCATTGTGGGTACATTCATTGTGGGTACATTCATTGTGGGTACATTCATTGTGGGTACATTCATTAGTGGTTCGGTTCATTGTGGGTACGGTTCATTGTGGGTACGGTTCATTGTGGGTACGACTCATTGTGGGTTCGGTTCATTGTGGGTACGGTTCATTGTTGGTATATTCATTGTTGGTATATTCATTGTGGGTACGGTTCATTGTGGGTTCGGTTCATTGTGGGTTCGGTTCATTGTGGGTACGGTTCATTGTGGGTTCGGTTCATTGTGGGTACGGTTCATTGTTGGTATATTCATTGTTGGTATATTCATTGTGGGTACGGTTCATTGTGGGTTCGGTTCATTGTGGGTTCGGTTCATTGTGGGTTCGGTTCATTGTGGGTTCGGTTCATTGTGGGTTCGGTTCATTGTGGGTTCGGTTCATTGTTGGTATATTCATTGTTGGTATATTCATTGTGGGTACGGTTCATTGTTGGTATATTCATTGTTGGTATATTCATTGTGGGTACATTCATTAGTGGTTCGGTTCATTGTGGGTTCGGTTCATTGTGGGTTCGGTTCATTGTGGGTTCGGTTCATTGTGGGTTCGGTTCATTGTGGGTTCGGTTCATTGTGGGTTCGGTTCATTGTGGGTTCGGTTCATTGTGGGTTCGGTTCATTGTGGGTTCGGTTCATTGTGGGTACGGTTCATTGTGGGTACGGTTCATTGTGGGTTCGGTTCATTGTGGGTTCGGTTCATTGTGGGTACGGTTCATTGTTGGTATATTCATTGTGGGTACGATTCATTGTGGGTACGATTCATTGTGGGTACGATTCATTGTGGGTACATTCATTGTTGGTATATTCATTGCGGGTACGGTTCATTGCGGGTACGGTTCATTGCGGGTACGGTTCATTGTTGGTACGGTTCATTGTTGGTACGGTTCATTGTTGGTACGGTTCATTGTTGGTACGATTCATTGTGGGTACGGTTCATTGTGGATACGACTCATTGTGGGTACATTCATTGTGGGTATATTCATTGTTGGTATATTCATTGTGGGTACGGTTCATTGTGGGTACGGTTCATTGTGGGTACGGTTCATTGTTGGTATATTCATTGTTGGTATATTCATTGTGGGTACGGTTCATTGTGGGTACGGTTTATTGTTGGTATATTCATTGTTGGTATATTCATTGTTGGTATATTCATTGTGGGTACGATTCATTGTTGGTATATTCATTGTGGGTACGGTTCATTGTTGGTATATTCATTGTGGGTTCGGTTCATTGTTGGTATATTCATTGTGGGTTCGGTTCATTGTGGGTACGGTTCATTGTGGGTTCGGTTCATTGTGGGTTCGGTTCATTCTGGGTTCGGTTCATTGTGGGTTCGGTTCATTGTGGGTTCGGTTCATTGTGGGTTCGGTTCATTGTTGGCACGATTCATTGTGGGTACATTCATTGTGGGTACATTCATTGTGGGTACATTCATTGTGGGTTCGATTCATTGTGGGTACGATTCATTGTGGGTTCGGTTCATTGTGGGTTCGGTTCATTGTGGGTTCGGTTCATTGTGGGTTCGGTTCATTGTGGGTTCGGTTCATTGTGGGTACGGTTCATTGTGGGTTCGGTTCATTGTGGGTTCGGTTCATTGTGGGTTCGGTTCATTGTGGGTTCGGTTCATTGTGGGTTCGATTCATTGTGGGTACGATTCATTGTGGGTTCGGTTCATTGTGGGTTCGGTTCATTGTGGGTTCGATTCATTGTGGGTACGGTTCATTGTGGGTACGATTCATAGTGGGTACATTCATTGCGGGTACATTCATTGCGGGTACTTTCATTGTGGGTACGATTCATTGTGGGTACGGTTCATTGTGGGTACGGTTCATTGTGGGTACAGTTCATTGTGGGTACGGTTTATTGTGGGTTCGGTTCATTGTGGGTTCGGTTCATTGTGGGTACGGTTCATTGTTGGTATATTCATTGTGGGTTCGGTTCATTGTGGGTACGGTTCATTGTGGGTACGGTTCATTGTGGGTACGGTTCATTGTGGGTACGGTTCATTGTGGGTACGGTTCATTGTGGGTACGGTTCATTGTGGGTACGGTTCATTGTGGGTACGGTTCATTGTTGGTATATTCATTGTGGGTACGGTTCATTGTTGGTATATTCATTGTGGGTTCGGTTCATTGGGTGTTCGGTTCATTGTGGGTTCGGTTCATTGTGGGTTCGGTTCATTGTGGGTTCGGTTCATTGTGGGTACGGTTCATTGTTGGTATATTCATTGTGGGTACGATTCATTGTGGGTACGGTTCATTGTTGGTATGTTCATTGTTGGTATATTCATTGTGGGTACGGTTCATTGTTGGTATATTCATTGTGGGTTCGGTTCATTGTTGGTATATTCATTGTGGGTTCGGTTCATTGTGGGTTCGATTCATTGTGGGTTCGGTTCATTGTGGGTTCGGTTCATTGTGGGTTCGGTTCATTGTGGGTACGATTCATTGTGGGTTCGGTTCATTGTGGGTTCGGTTCATTGTGGGTACGATTCATTGTGGGTACGATTCATTGTGGGTACATTCATTGTGGGTACGGTTCATTGTGGGTTCGGTTCATTGTGGGTTCGGTTCATTGTGGGTACGGTTCATTGTGGGTTCGGTTCATTGTGGGTTCGGTTCATTGTGGGTTCGGTTCATTGTGGGTTCGGTTCATTGTGGGTTCGGTTCATTGTGGGTTCGGTTCATTGTGGGTTCGGTTCATTGTGGGTACGG
Organism: Hypanus sabinus; assembly: GCF_030144855.1. Lineage (NCBI taxonomy): Eukaryota > Metazoa > Chordata > Chondrichthyes > Myliobatiformes > Dasyatidae > Hypanus > Hypanus sabinus. The sequence goes on from NC_082723.1 coordinate 15,876,128, forward strand.
TTCATTGTGGGTACGGTTCATTGTGGGTACGGTTCATTGTTGGTACGATTCATTGTGGGTACGATTCATTGTGGGTTCGGTTCATTGTGGGTTCGGTTCATTGTGGGTACGGTTCATTGTGGGTACGATTCATTGTGGGTATATTCATTGTGGGTACGTTTCATTGTGGGTTCGGTTCATTGTGGGTTTGGTTCATTGTGGGTTCGGTTCATTGTGGGTTCGGTTCATTGTGGGTTCGGTTCATTGTGGGTTCGGTTCATTGTGGGTTCGGTTCATTGTGGGTTCGATTCATTGTGGGTACGGTTCATTGTGGGTTCGGTTCATTGTGGGTTCGGTTCATTGTGGGTTCGGTTCATTGTGGATTCGATTCATTGTGGGTACGATTCATTGTGGGTACGATTCATTGTGGGTACGGTTCATTGCGGGTGCGGTTCATTGTTGGTACGGTTCATTGTTGGTACGATTCATTGCGGGTACGATTCATTGTGGGTACGGTTCATTGTTGGTATGTTCATTGTTGGTATATTCATTGTGGGTACGGTTCATTGTTGGTATATTCATTGTGGGTTCGGTTCATTGTTGGTATATTCATTGTGGGTTCGGTTCATTGTGGGTTCGGTTCATTGTGGGTTCGGTTCATTGTGGGTTCGGTTCATTGTGGGTTCGGTTCATTGTGGGTTCGGTTCATTGTGGGTTCGGTTCATTGTGGGTACGGTTCATTGTTGGTACGGTTCATTGTTGGTATATTCATTGTGGGTACGATTCATTGTGGGTACGATTCATTGTTGGTATATTCATTGTGGGTACGGTTCATTGTTGGTATATTCATTGTGGGTTCGGTTCATTGTTGGTATATTCATTGTGGGTTCGGTTCATTGTGGGTTCGATTCATTGTGGGTTCAGTTCATTGTGGGTTCAGTTCATTGTGGGTTCGGTTCATTGTGGGTTCGGTTCATTGTGGGTTCGGTTCATTGTGGGTACGATTCATTGTTGGTACGGTTCATTGTGGGTACGATTCATTGTGGGTACGATTCATTGTTGGTATATTCATTGTGGGTACGGTTCATTGTTGGTATATTCATTGTGGGTTCGGTTCATTGTTGGTATATTCATTGTAGGTTCGGTTCATTGTGGGTTCGGTTCATTGTGGGTACGATTCATTGTGGGTACGGTTCATTGTTGGTATATTCATTGTGGGTACGGTTCATTGTTGGTATATTCATTGTGTGTACGATTCATTGTTGGTATATTCATTGTGGGTACGATTCATTGTGGGTTCGGTTCATTGTGGGTACGATTCATTGTGGGTACGGTTCATTGTTGGTATATTCATTGTGGGTTCGGTTCATTGTTGGTATATTCATTGTGGGTTCGGTTCATTGTGGGTTCGGTTCATTGTGGGTTCGGTTCATTGTGGGTTCGGTTCATTGTGGGTTCGGTTCATTGTGGGTTCGGTTCATTGTGGGTTCGGTTCATTGTGGGTTCGGTTCATTGTGGGTTCGGTTCATTGTGGGTACGATTCATTGTGGGTACGGTTCATTGTTGGTACGGTTCATTGTTGGTATATTCATTGTGGGTACGATTCATTGTGGGTACGATTCATTGTTGGTATATTCATTGTGGGTACGGTTCATTGTTGGTATATTCATTGTGGGTTCGGTTCATTGTTGGTATATTCATTGTGGGTTCGGTTCATTGTGGGTTCGATTCATTGTGGGTTCGGTTCATTGTGGGTTCGGTTCATTGTGGGTTCGGTTCATTGTGGGTTCGGTTCATTGTGGGTACGATTCATTGTGGGTACGGTTCATTGTTGGTACGGTTCATTGTGGGTACGATTCATTGTGGGTACGATTCATTGTTGGTATATTCATTGTGGGTACGGTTCATTGTTGGTATATTCATTGTGGGTTCGGTTCATTGTTGGTATATTCATTGTAGGTTCGGTTCATTGTGGGTTCGGTTCATTGTGGGTACGATTCATTGTGGGTACGGTTCATTGTTGGTATATTCATTGTGGGTACGGTTCATTGTTGGTATATTCATTGTGTGTACGATTCATTGTTGGTATATTCATTGTGGGTACGATTCATTGTGGGTTCGGTTCATTGTGGGTACGATTCATTGTGGGTACATTCATTGTTGGTATTTTCATTGTGGGTACGATTCATTGTGGGTTCAGTTCATTGTGGGTACGATTCATTGTGGGTACGATTCATTGTGGGTACGATTCATTGTTGGTATATTCATTGTGGGTACGGTTCATTGTGGGTTCGGTTCATTGTGGGTACGATTCATTGTTGGTATATTCATTGTGGGTACGGTTCATTGTGGGTACGATTCATTGCGGGTTCGATTCATTGTGGGTATACTCTCCTCAGTAGAACTACGGGACATTGGAGTTCTTTTAAAGTCACACAGTTCTGTGCAAAAGTCTTAGACAGTGTATATCTACAGCCTAAGACTAGTTGCACAGTACTGCATTTGTCAAGGTGAGTGGAGAGTGAGGTTGGAAATCTGATGATATCAAACAATGTTGGGAATGGCGCGAGAGGGGTGTGGGACATTTGGCACAGAAGGAAGGCCTGTACGGTGGGGGGGGGGGAAGGGGGGGGGGTTGGTGTGTGTACAGACACACCCAGCCCTGAGACTCCAGTTAAGGGATTTTGATTCCAAACAGTTGGTTTATTGATCATTACAGAATGTCTCTCTGGTGCTTCCCGCTCCCTCCCCTCTCCCTTCCTCTTTGCCCAACCATGATTCCCCTCTCCCTGCTCCTTCCCACTCTCAGTCCACAATAGAGACCCATATCAGAATCAGATTTATCATCACTCACGTATGCCATGAGATTAATTAGGCACTCGTGTGCTGAAGACTTTTGCACAATACCATAGTCATTCTGTGGATTGCCCTGTACTGCTGCCCCCCATGACATTACCCTGTGGGGGAGGGGGAGCAACATCCTGTAAAGATCAATAAAGCAATTGTTTGGAATCAATCGACTTTGCCTGGTGTCTCAGGGCTGGGTTCGTCTGCCCCCACATCACCTCACCCCGGCACTCTTTCTCTGCCACCTGTCCCAGAGCTCCACCTTCGCCATTCCCAGTGTCCTTTGCTCCCGCCAGATTTACAAACTCACTCTGCCCTCCACGTTGACAGATCCAGTTCTGTGCAAAGTCTTGGGCATCCTGGCTACATGTATGTGCCTAAGACTTCTGCTCTACTCCGCGTGCTGCTGGTCGAGAGGAAACCATTGAGCGGGCCTTCCAGAAATTACAAATGTCCTCATTTGACAAGGAGCACTTGAGCGTGTGAGAGGTTAAAAAGAAAGGGCACTAGAGAATTTACACATTACCTTCTATCATTTACTGGTCCATTTCAACTAGCCTGTTGCAAGCAATTACATCTGTGAGCTGAGTCTACACAGAAAGGATAGACTGACATCTTTATGTAGTTACAGATTTAGCTCCATCGGTCAGTTTTGGAGAGTCCAGCTTCACTGATTCAGTGGCTTCTGGACCCAAGGTTAGACAGGCATTGTGGTCAGCATGAGCAAGTTGGGCCGAAGGATTTGTTTCTGCACTTTATGGCTCCAGATCTGGCGTCTCTGCTTCCTTCGCTCTTTTATTTCACAGAGTTGTTGATGCTGGTTTGGTCTGAGAAAGGCTCAACTGATCGAGCAGCATCTGTGGGGAGGGGAGTGGAGTTGATGACTTTTCACCGGTTCTGAAACATTCCCTCTTCACGGATGCCACCCAACAGGCCGAGTGATTCCAGCGTTTTCTAGTTTTTGGTTTTTGGCGTCTGCGGATTTCCACAACAGATCTATATAGCCGTCCCTTTTAGCCCCACGAGGGACACGATCAAGCAGTGGTAGTCGCTAAAGCCGTCACGTTGAACCTGGTTATCGCTTTATACACAGTGTCCTCTTTGACTTCCTCATTAACCCATCCAAGTTCAAAGCCAAAGTAAGTTCTTTTCAAAGTACCTACAGTGTATGTTACCAGGTACACGAGAAGCTCTTGCATATGTGGAAATCCATACTATGTACCATCTTAATGCTACTGTGAATGCCTGCAAGAAAATTAATCTCAGCATAGTGTTTGGTGACACATGCGTGCCTTAATAATGAAATCTACTTTGAACGTTGAACTGAAGGTTCATTTTCGTGTGAGCATTTACAGGAGCATGCTCACGTGTTCAAAGACTTGACAGGGAATTGAAGAGGGAGACAATTCCCCAGGCCTTTCTTTCTTTAGATTCTTTGTGTCACCTCTGGTGCCCAGTTATTCCTGGATGTTGTAGTTTGCTGTGGGAGATCGCAGGAAGCTTTGTCAAAAGTTTGTTCTTTCACTTTCTCATGTGCTCAGTGTCGGATATCAGTCTCCAGACAGCCAGGCGGCTGGGAACAAAATATGCTTGTGTTCGACCAGCCTCCATTGTTCATTTACAGTTTCTCGGACGCGGGCGTGTATTTACATGGGAGCAGAGTACTCGGTGCCCATTGAAGCCGCAAGCACTCCATTACCAGAGTTGCTGGGGTGGTTTCCGTGGGGAAACACTATTCACTCGGTTATTGACATAATGTCAGGGGGCATGACTTTCCATTGAGGACGCTCTTGTCAGTAAGATCTGTGTGGAGTTTGCACGTACACCCTGTGACTGGTGAGGCTTTATTATTGTCACATGTGCCAAGACATAGTGAAAAGCTTGTCTTGCATACTGTTCACATAAATCAAATCATTACATAATGCTTTGAGAATAAGGTAACACAGCAATTCAGAGTAAAGTGTAAAAGTTACTGAAAAAGTGCAGTGCAGGAAAATGATATTCAAGTGTAAGAGCGTAACAATCAGAATTAGAATCAGGTTTAATATCACAGAGCCATCGAAAAGTACAGCACAGAAGCAGGCCCTTTGGCCCATCTAGTCCATGCTGAAACCACTTAAGCTGCCTACTCTGAATAACCTGCATTTGGACCATTGACCTCCACACCCCTCCCATCCATGTACCGACCCAAACCTCCCTTCAATGTTGAAATCGAGCTCATGGGTTCCACTTGTGCTGGCAACTTGTTCCACACCCTCATGTCCTTCTGAGTGAAACAGTTTCCCCTCGTTCCCCTTAAACTTCTCACCTTTCACCCTTGACCTATGACCTCTGGTTGTAGTTCCACCCAACCTCAGTGGAAAATGCCTGCTTGCATTTACCCTATCTATACCCCTCATAATTTGGTATACCTCTATCAAAGCTCCTCTCAATTTTCTACATTCTAAGGAATAAGGTCCTGGCCTACTCAATCTTTCCTTGTAACTCGGGTCCAATAGACATGGCAACATCCTTGTAAATTCTCTCTGCACTCTTTCAACCTTATTTACATCTGACTTCTACATAAGTGACCAAAACTACACACAATCCTCCAAGTTAGGCCTCACCAACATCTTATACAACTTCAACATAAGATCATAAACTATAGGAACAGAATTAGGCCTTTAGGCTCATCACGTACCGTCTCCTGCACTCAATACTTTGACTTATGAAGGGCAATGTGCCAAAAGTCTTCTTAAAAACCTGACCTACTGAGGACAAGTTATGGACCTGTATTCCCAGATCCCTTTGTTCTACCACATTCCTCAGTGCCCTTACAGGCATATGTCATGTAATTTGTTTTTATGCAGCAGTAGTAGTGGGCAGCTGTTGATTCCAGGGGATCGTAGGTTTGCGCCTCTGTTGGACTGTGTCCAGGTTATACTATACATTGCCTTTAATGAGTAGGTAGGTGGCAGAATCTGAGGAGGAGGTGCAGGGGATGGGGATTAGTGCAGTGGTTAATGGTCAGCACAGATTTGCTGGAACGAATGGCCTACTACTTCACAAAATGACCATGACAGTGTCCTATACCCTCAACCTGGCCGAGTGATATGTCCACTAGTAGTGGCCTAGAACACCAGCCAATCAAATCATCAAGTTTATTGTCATTTAACTATATACAGGTATGCTGAGAATATGTACACGACGCTGGAAGAACTCAGCAGGTCAGGCAGCATCTGTGAGACCCTGAAGGGTCTTGGCCCAAAACATTGGCTACTCTTTTCTCACGGATGCTGCCTGACCTGCTGAGATCTTCCAGCGTCGTGTACGTATTCTTTGATCCACAGCATTTGCAGTTGTATTTTTGTGTTTTGATACGGTTATGCTGCTTCTCCGGACCAGGGTGTAAAGCACAATAGTACACGTAACACACAATAACTTAAGAAAGTAAGAGTAAAATCAACAAATGAATTAAACATAAATAAAATATTAACCAGTGACACCTTGAATATGATTGCGGGACACTTTGAATGCGATGGCCTCCCCATTGTTGGATCCTGATGTTTTTCCAATCCAAGTGTTCTTTGGAAGTCAAGAATGAGGCGTGAAGATTTTGCTGCTTATGATCATTTTGTGGTGTTACAAGAAGAAATGTCAGGAGAATAAAGAAAGGTCCAGGCCAAAAAGTAGGTGTGGTTGTCTCATTATCAAATTCCAGTGAGAACAATCAACCTATAAATCAGCTGGATTCAAGTCATCTCACACCTGCTTCTGAAAGCAAAGAAGTTTCTAGAAAAATACAGAAGCAACTGTACCATAATTACTGGAAAATTCACTGAACAATTACATGTGTATGTATACAATACTGTGCAAAAGTCTTGGGTATATATATATATATATATATAAAATATTTAGCTGAGATGCCTGAGACTTTTGCACAGTACTGTAGTAATTTTATGTTTTGCACTGTACTGCTGCTGCAAAAAACAAAATTCATGACGTGTGAATGATGATTAACCTCATTCTGAGAAGGGTCTCTACTGTGGACTGAGAGTGGGGAAGGGGACAGGGAGAGGGGAGAGAGCAGGAAGCACCAGAGAGATATTTTGTAATAATCAAAAAACCAACTGTTTGGAATCAAATTGCCTTGTCTGGTGTCTCAGGGCTGGGTGTGTCTGCACCCCGTGCCAGACCCCCATCCCTGGCGCTCCTTCTCTGCCACTTGCTCCACACCCCTCCTACAGTACTCCACCCTCAACATTCCCAACATCTTTTGCCTCCGCTATATTTACAAACTCGCTCTCCACTGCATGTTGACAAATACAGTACTGTACAAAAGTCTTGGGGACCCTAGCAAGTATGTACATGATTGTATAAAAATACAAGCAAGCATAGGAAAGTGAAACTGCGAGGAAAATAACATTCTAATCCAACACCATCTACGAATAGTAAATGCAAGTGTGGCTGAGAAGTGAGTGATACCCCATTGATTTTCCTCCCTCAGTTAATGTCATTAAATTGCTTCACCTGGTCACAATCATCATGCGGATGTTGGAGACTACCATGAGTACATAATTGCTTTTTTCCGTCCTTACTGGCACTACAGCTCACAGAGCTTCAGACACTGACTGGTCCAATGGAAGTGCAAGCCTTTCCTTCTGAGGGTGGTTGGTGACCCTTGAGAATGATCTGAAGTCGGGAGGGTGGTGGGGATCGAACGGGTATCATACATGGCTGACCTTCAACCCCCTGGTTCTGTGTCATCAAACCTGTCACAAACTGGCTGGGACACCTGCTGCCTTCATTAATTAATGATTTATGAAGTAACGTGATAAGATTGCACCAGCCCTGCGCCTAAAGGAGTGCACACATTTTACTCACGGTCTCAAACTCATGGCTGACCCTATTCCGAGAATAGATCATCTGTATGAACAGTATGCAAGGCAAGCTTTTCCTTTACCTCAGTATCTGTGCCCATCGTCAACCAATTCCAATTATAAGTGTGTAAAGCTGGATGCATTCACCAAGGTGGAGAATTACACATTTTGATAACCTTTTGCCTTAGCTGGTTATATTTTACACTTGGCCTCCTACCATTGGCGTGGATATTGGTCGATTATTGGCACATGCCGGATACGGTGAAAAGCTTGTCTTGAATACAGATCATTACACAGCAAGATGAAGCAATAGCAGTGCAGGGTAAAGTGTAACAGCTAAAGAGAAAGTTGAGGCAGGTGAGCCGTAAAGTGCAAGATCATAATGATGTGGATTGTGAGGTCAAAAGTCCACCTTGTCATTTAAGAGGTCGATGGAAGAGTCTGAAAACAGCGGGATAATAGCTGCCCGTTGACCTGGTGGTGAGTGCTTCCCGATGGCAGAGGGGAGAAGAGACGATGCCTGGGGCGGGTGGGATCTTTGATTATACTGGCTGCTCGACTCAGACAGTGAGGAGCATAGAGGGGAGGCTGGTTTCGGAGTCCACAGCTCCCTGCAGTTCCTTGTGGTCACGTTCAGAGCAGTTGCCATGTCAAGCTGTTCAGATGAATGTTGAGGAACATTGGCCAGGGTCAACAGGGACATGTCAGATTTCCTTAGCCACTTGACAAAGTAGAGGCATTGGTGATATTTCTTGGCTGTGATACCAGCATGGTTGGATCAGGAGATGTTCATCCCCAATTAACTTGAAGCCCTCAACCTCACCACCGTAGTTGTAGTCAGAGGCTGGTGCACCACTCCGCTTAAACTCAATGACCAGCTCGTTTGTTCTGTTGACATTGAGGAAAAGGTTGTTGTTACGTTAAACTCACTGTCTCCTTGATGGAGTGGCTTTCATTGCCACTGAGCTGGTCAGTGGCGAGGGTTAAATTCCCTGAAAACCAGTTCACCCATTGGGTGTCTGAGCTACACAGACCGATGTGGCTCCAAGGCAGAGTGTTCATTGGCTACTTTGTACTGGGCAAATGGTGGTTACCCAGACTGTGATGCCTACTTTTCATAGAGTTAGTGGGGCATTGGATGCTCCTCCTGCTCCAAACAAGCCTGGTTTCTTGGTGAAGACGTTGATCCCCACGTGGTGATTCTCTGTTTCTGAAGTCCCTGGTTGAGAATGGGTACGGAGCAGGCACAGAGAGTGGTTCACAAAGGACCAGGTTTTATCAGGACCTGATGATTATACCTCAGCTTTCTGTTCCAAGAGCTTCAGCCCTTTGTTTTACATCGTTAACTAATCTCACTCAGTCGTTACTTGTGGAGAGAGTAACTGGTGTTACATAACTGTTATTCAGATTGTTTTGTGATTGAGAGAGATGCGCAAGAACTCTGACACCCTTGGGACATGGTGCAGACTTTCTGGGCAATTGAATGTTATTCCTTTGAATACCCAAATATACTTTTCTTTCACTTTATTACACTACTGTATAACATATTTAAAAAGTTTCCAGTGAAGCTGGTGAGTTTAACAGGAGCAGGAAACATTCCTCAATCTGAATCCCAGCTCTGGCTACAAAGCACCCTCACTCCCCACCCCTGGTGTTCTGGACCCCAGCGCTGGTTCCAGGGCTCGGGCTACATGTCTGCTTGTACCCTGAACCGCTGGCTCACACACCTCACACTCCAGACTAAAGTGCAAACGGTCAGCATTAATAAGCGACCAGAAGTTGGAGTACCGGGGAGACAGAGGGCAGTGTGTAATGGTCAGGGACTGTGTCATCTTCTACAGTGGTGAGAGACTGTTGTGGAAACCACCAAATCTGAACTGTGTCAGCTCTACCTCAGTGAGTCTTACAAAACAGCAACCTGGATTTTAATCTGGCACCTTTCACGCTAGTTTAGATTAGTTGTCATGTGCACCAGAATGCAATGAAATTCCTTGTTAGCTCGAGCTTGCAGATTAAACAGTGCACATGGCAATATTTAATACAACAATAAATAAAATGGTCGCAAAACAGGATGGTGCAGAAATGTGGCGGAACCTGAAATATTCAAAAGATACTGAAGTAACGAAACCAAAATAACTGGGCAGTCGAGTTTATCAATATCAGAAATGAGGTTTCTTATCACTGACATGTAGGTCTTAGATATATAAGACTATAAGACCAAAAGATATAGGAGCAGAAGTAGGCCATTCAGCCCATTGAGTCTGCTCCACCATTCCATCATGGGCTGATCCAATTCTTCCAGTCACCCCCACTCCCCTGCCTTCTCCCCATACCCTTTGATGCCCTGGCTAATCAAGAACCTATCTATCTCTGCCTTAAATACACCCAATGACTTGGCCTCCACAGCCGCTCGTGGCAACAAGTTCCACAGATTTACCACCCTCTGACTGAAGTAATTTCCCTGCATCTCTGTTCTAAATGGATGACTTTCAATCCTGAAGTCATGCCCTCTTGTCCTAGAATCCCCTACCATGGGAAATAACTTTGCCATATCTAATCTGATCAGGCCTTTTAACATTCGGAATGTTTCTATGAGATCCCCCCCCTCATTCTCCTAAACTCCAGGGAATACAGCCCAAGAGCTGCCAGATGTTCCTCATATGGTAACCCTTTCATTCCTGGAATCATTCTCGTAAATCTTCTCTGAACCCTCTCCAATGTCGGTATATTCTTTCTAAAATAAGGAACCCAAAACTGCACACGGTACTCCAAGTGTGGTCTCAGGGGTGGCTTATAGAGCCTCAACATCACATCCCTGCTCTTGTATTCTGTACCTCTAGAAATGAATGTCAACATTGCATTTGCCTTCTTCACCACTCTCTCAACCTGGAGGGTAACCTTTAGGGTATCCTGCACAAGGACTCCCAAGTCCCTTTGCATCTCTGCATTTTAAATTCTTTCTCCATCTAAATAATAGTCTGTCCGTTTATTTCTTCCACCAAAGTGCATGACCATACACTTTCCATCATTGTATTTCATTTGCGACTTCTTTGCCCATTCCCCTAAACTATCTAAGTCTCTCTGCAGGTTCTGTGTCCTCAACACTACCTGCTCCTCCACCTATCTTTGTATCATTGGCAAATTTAGCCACAAATCCATTAATCCCATAGTCCAAATCATTGACGTATATCATAAAAAGCAGCGGCCCCTGTGGAACTCCACTGGTAACCTGCAGCCAGCCAGAATAGGATCCTTTTATTCCCACTCTCTGTTTTCTGGGAACCAGCCAATGCTCCACCTATGCTAGTAACTTCCCTGTAATTCCATTAGCTCTTATCTTGCTAAGCAGCCTCCTGTGCGGCACCTTGTCAAAGGCCTTCTGAAAATCCATATACACCACATCCACTGCATCTCCTTTGTCTACCCTGCTTGTAATTTCCTCAAAGAATTGCAGTAAGTTTGTCAGGCAGGATTTTCTTTCAGGAAACTATGCTGGCTTTGGCCTATTTTGTCATGTGCCTCCAGATACTCCATAATCTCATCCCTAACAATCGATTCCAACAACTTCCCAACCACTGATGTCAGACTAACAGGTCTGTAGTTTCCTTTCTGCTGCCTCCCACCCTTCTTAAATAGCAGAGTGACATTTGCAATTTTCCAGTCGTCCGGTACAATGCCAGAATCTATCGATTCTTGAAAGTTCATCGTTAATGCCTCCACAATCTCTCCAGCTACTTCCTTCAGAACCCGAGGGTGCATTCCATCAGGTCCAGGAGATTTATCCACCCTCAGACCATTAAGCTTCCTGAGCACCTTCTCAGTTGTAATTTTCACTGCACATACTTCACTTCCCTGACACTCCTGAAAGTCTGGTATACTGCAGATGTCTTCCACTGTGAAGACTGATGCAAAATACTCATTTGGTTCCTCTGCCATCTCTGCATCTCTCATTACAATATATAGTTCAGACTTTTGTACTGAACATGAAGTAGGGATCAAGTTTGTAAATGTGGTGGGAGCAGAGGGTTTTGGGGACGGCGAGGGTGGCGTTTTGGGAACGCGGGAAGGGTGTGAAACAGCGGAACGAGTGCCAGTGGTGGGGGAGTGGCGCAGGCACAATTGAGATACCAGGCAAGGTAATTGGATTCCCCCTCCCTCATCTCTCCCTTCCCTTTTTCCCAACTATGATTTCCCTCTCCCTGTGCCCTTCCCACTCTCAGTGCATAATAGAAATTCATATCAGAATCAGGTTTATCATCACTCACATATGTCGTGAAATTTGTTTTTTTTTGTGGTAGCACTGTAGTGTAATGCATAAAGTTACTACAGTACTGTGCAAAAGTCTTAGACACCCAAGATTTTTTATATGGTTTCAGATGGTATAGCTTACACAGAGCCTTGTTCCCAACATCACAGAGGCTCTGGAATTATCTGGAGAAACAGAAGCAAGTAAGACAGCCAAAGTCTGCAGAAAACTGTGGCAAGTTGCTTGGAACATCCTACCAGCCAATTTTCAACTGTACAACTGTGTACCTAGGAGAATTGATGTAGTTTTAAGGCAAAGGGTGGTCGCATCAAATATTGAGCAAACACGAGGAAATCCGCAGATGCTGGAAATACTGATTTAGGTTTTGACTGTTATTGTTCTTTATAGAAAATTGTTTGATATTTAGAAACTTTCCCTTCCATTATTTTTGAAAGCATCTTTGTTTATAGATTTTTTTTTACCTGTGTCCAAGACTTTTTTGGGTGGCGGGATGGAGATACGTCTCTACCAAAGGACCCCTCCCTCCCTCCGCTAGCCTGCAGGTCACCCTTGGGCAAGGTGTAGCACCTGCTTAGCCCCCTGATCAGGGTCAAGTGAGGCCATGGGAGCAGGTGGTGGATGTTCGTATGATCTCAAGTCCTGGTTGTGCGACCACTGGCACCAGATAGACAATCTCTGAAGAGTATTGATAATGGCTGGGGTCACCCGTCTTGTAAAGACACTGCCCAGAAGAAGGTGATGGCAAACCGCTTCTGCAGAAAAAATGCCAAGAACAATCATGGTCATGGAAAGATCATGTCATATGACATGGCACATAATGGACTAAGATTTTTGCACAGTAGTGTATAAATTAAACAACTAGTGTAAAAAGAGGGCAAAAATAGTGAGGTAGTGTTCATGGGTTGGTTCGTTGTCCATTCAAAAATCAGATGGTAGAGAAAAAGAAGCTGTTCCTAATATGTTGAGTGTGTGTCTTCAGGCTCCTGTTCCTCCTCTCTGATGGAGAAGGAAAGAGCACATAGAGAAGGGTGGGTGGGGGGAAGAAAAGAATCAGCCATGATTGAACGACGGAGCAGACTCGCTGGGCCAAATGGCCTAATTCTGCTCCTATGTCTTATGGTCTTACGTACTGGTTAATGGGCATCCTTAATGATGGATGCTGCCATTATGAGGCATCGCCTTTTGAAGATTTCCTCTCTGGTGAAGAAGCTAAAGCCCACGAGGCAGAAGTGCAAGAACAGGGCAGCACCACCAGGAGGGTTTACTTCGGCAGTCTGACAGAGGAAGGGGAGAAAATATCTGGGCTTTCAAGGTGCTGTTCTCTTTGAAGGGCAAAGAGAAAATGAGGAATGGTCTGGGTGGCAAGGTGTTTATAGAGGTAAAGAGAAGGACCTGCATTTTTATAGCACAGTATAGAAAAGCCTCAAATTTCTTATGATATGGCATTCTAAAACCAATACAGCAGATGTCGGAAGTTTGAAATAAAACAGAAAGTGCTGGTATTAGCCAACTGGTTTGGTAGCACCAGTGAAGTGAGAAACCGTTGATATTTTCAGGTCTTTTATCAGAACTTGGACAGCTTTAATCAGCTTAATCAGTCAGGATCAGGTTTACTATCTGTGACATATGTTGTGAAACTTGTTGTTTTGTGGCAGCAGTACAGAGCAAGGTGCTGTAAATTACATAACAATTAAAAATAAACACCTGGTGCGGAACAGGAATGGTGAGTTAGTGTTCATGGATCTGGACCGTTCAGAAATCTGATGGAAGAGGGAAAGAAGCTGTTTCTGAAACACTGGGTGTGGTGTTTCAGGCTTCTGCCCCTCCACCGTGATGGCAGTGTGAAGAGGGCATGTCCTGTTGTGAGGGTCCATCGTGATGGATGACGCCCTCTTGAAGATGTCGTCCCTGGCGGGGAGGCTAGTGCCCATGATGGAGCTGGCTGAGTCTACAACCCTCTGCCTTGGAGCCTCCATACCAGGCCACGGTGCAACCTGTCAGAATGCTCTCCATGGTACATCTGTAGAAGTTTGCCAGAGCCTTCGGTGACCTTCCAAATTCACTGAAGCAGCTGTCCATTGCGTGCAGGTTTAAAACGGTCACTCTGTCAGTTAAGTAGTCTCCTCTGAGCTTGGACAGAAAACAGATCCCCTGCCCCCTGGGTTAGCTGCCGAAGTCCCTGTGGGGATCCAATGCCACCAGTCAGATAAAATCTGGAGACTGGCCTGCCCTGGGGGTGTGTGCGTGTGTGTGATTGTCAGTGCATGTCTCTATGTCTGTGTGTGCGTGTGAGAGTGTATGTCTGTGTGTGTGTGGTTTTATATTTATATTTGGATGAACAGGGCTTGTTGTTGCTGCTTATCACTTGTTGTGTGTAGCTGTCAAAACATGTGGAGACATTTACACATCCTTGGGTGTGCAGGCTGGCAACACGAACGATGCATTTCATCGTATGTTTTGATGCACATGTGATAAATAAATCTGAATCTGAAAGTCTGTGGGACCAACCTCAGTGGGAATTCAAGCATTTAAAAGAAAGATGAAATTGCTGGAATTGGAAAGACCTGAACTTCTAAATACTCCTGTGAGACTCTCATCCTTCTATCTACTCAGAAGGGCCGCTGGTTAAGCCTACTTCCCAGTGGCATTGCACACTGGAGTCAGCGTACTGCCCTGGGTTTTGCACCAGCTTATCCATGGGTTCATTGTGTGTTGGTATAGCGTTTACCATATAACAATTACAGCACGGAAACAGGCCATCTCGGCCCTTCTAGTCCGTGCCGAACGCTTACCCTCACCTAATCCCACTGACCTGTACTCAGCCCATAACCCTCCATTCCTTTCCTGTCCATATACCTATCCAATTTTACTTTAAATGACAATACCGAACCTGCCTCTACAACTTCTACTGGAAGCTCGTTCCACACAGTTACCACTCTCTGAGTAAAGAAATTCCCCCTCGTGTTACTACTAAACTTTTGCCCACTAACTCTCAACTCATGTCCTCTTGTTTGAATCTCCCCTACTTTCAATGGAAAAAGCCTATCCACGTCAACTCTATCTATCCCCCTCATAATTTTAAATACCTCTATCAAGTCCCCCTTCAACCCTCTACGCTCCAGAGAATAAAGACCTAACTTGTTCAACCTTTCTCTGTAACTTAGATGCTAAAACCCAGGTAACATTCTGGTAAATCTTCTCTGTACTCTCTCTATTTTGTTGACACCTTTCCTATAATTCAGTGACCAGAAATGGACACAATACTCCAAATTCGGCCTTACCAATGCCTTGTACAATTTTAACATTACATCCCAACTCCTATACTCAATGCTCTGATTTATAAAGGCCAACATACTAAAAGTTTTCTTCACTACCCTATCCACATGAGATTCCACCTTCAGGGAACTATGCACCATTATTCCTAGATCACTCTGTTCTACTGCATTCTTCAATGCCTTACCATTTACCATGTATGTCCTATTTGGATTAGTCCTACCAAAATGTAGCACCTCACACTTATCAGCATTAAACTCCATCTGCCATCGTTCAGCCCACTCTTCTAACTGGCTTAAATCTCTTTACAGGCTTTGAAAACCTACTTCATTACCTACTTACTAATCCAATTCACCACCCCAGCATCCAGATCATTAATGTATATGACAACCAACATTGGACCCAGAACAGATCCCTGAGGCACACCACTAGTCACCGGATTAAACTCCATCTGACACTTCTCCAGCTATATCTGTAACTGATATAGGGGCAGCTGAAGCCTGGGGAATTAAGACCCCAGTCTCGATCACCTCCGCTCAGTGGGTCAGGATTGAGAACGTTTTCAGGCAGAATTCGGAGTGTTACGATGCAACTTTGGTAGGCTAGAGGGGTAGATGGACCTTAAGCACAAGAGATTCTGAAGTTACTGGGAAATCCAGAGCACCATAAACAAAATACCAGAGGAGCTCAGTGGGTCAGGCAGCATCTATGGAGGGAAATAAATGGTTGCTGTTTTGGGCTGAGACCCTTCAGCAGGACTCGTGGAAGACCAAGGTGGAGTTGGGGATAACAGCCAGGCAGAAGAAAACAAGCGCATTGGTCCATCACTGGGTGAGGGAAAGTGATAGACTGCAGGCCAGCGATGTATAGCAAGTCAGAGTGCTTTCAAGTTTTCATAGCATGGGGTTTGGGAGGCTGGTGCGCCGAATGTCGAACCCTTGGGTGTCAAAACCACCAGTCGTTGCAAGTTAAGAGGGAACAAAGAGTGGGGGAAATGGCATCCTCTCCAACAGACTCCGTGGACTTTGTGTAGAAATTAATTTTGGAGTAAAAGGTGAAATTGCAGGAAACACCTGGAAGTTCCGTCAGCGTCTGTAGAAGGAGAAGCAGTTAATGTTTCAGCTCAGGCACCCTTCATCAGAACTGGTAGAAAAATAGAGTTTTCTGTTGCAAAGAAGCCTTCAAGAGGACCACAAACTTGTCGTAGGGTTTGGAGGCTTGTGTGCCTGAATAACCTGGAGAGCTATGTTGGTTGAGCTTTATGCTTCGGCTCTTGGTAGGGTCACCCATGGCAAACAGGTCAAAGGGTAGAGGTCAGACTAAGTTGTCCACCGACTCTCCAGGTTTGGGGGTTCAGCTCAGGGCCAACAACCCCGACTGGTAAAACGGTTGCAGAAACATCAATGAAGATTCTTTTGCATCTGTTGTGGAGAATGGGGTGACAGGGATGGACAGAAGTATTTGTGATAGGGTGAGGACAGTGCTCATTCTGAAGCATTTTGATATGAGCAGGAGGCGCTTATGGACATCTCAGATGCTGTTCTTTACCCAGAAAACAAACGTGTGGAATCAGCAGAAGTTACAGCCACCAATGCTGTAACTGTTCCTGAAGCATGTAATGGTGTACACCAAGCAGTCAAGCTTTCTGTTTACACTATACATTAAACCTTAATTAAGTGATTATATGGAGTGTAATAATGTATCCACTTGCCTTGGAGATTCGGTTGCTATGCCGCTAATTCTAATTAATCCTTTGAGTCCTTAACCTACTTCTATTTCAAATACCTCACTCACACCCTCTCCCAAAGCAAATCCTGCTCACTGATTGTCATTTAATTCTCTTTGGCTTCGAAGCTCCTAATTTAGCAGTTCCTTACATGGATTTCTTGGGTAATTTCCCATCCTCTGCCAGCCTCCTCGGGTACCCACGATAAAGTCCTCTGCTTCCCAGCCCCATGACCGATGATGAACCTTTCAACGCCCCATTACTTCAACCACCCTCAGTTCCTGCCCCTCCCTGTCTCCGTTGCCTCATTCCCGCCCACAATTCCTGCCATCCTCCTCCTGCCTTCCACCCTGGAAGCTTACTGAGGTCAAGAAGCTGAAGACACTTCGTGTGTTGCTGTTAATACCTGGCGCTTGGTCCCACCAAGTTCCAAAAGGGTGTCTGTGTGCATCACTCTAATCTGCTGACGTCCTGCCCTCACACCCAGCATACCAGGTACAGCCTCCTCCTGGAACACAGCGAGACACTGTCTCACAGCTCCAGTGGCCACAGACTCGACCTCGACCTCCGGTGCTGTCCGTGTGGAGTCTGCATGCTCTCCCTGTGACTGTGTGGACACGCTCTGGTTCCCTCCCACCTCCCCAAGATGTGCAAGTCTGTAAGTTAATAGGCCACTGTAAATTATCCCTGGTGTGGAGGTGAGTGGTAGAACCGTGGGGGAGCTGATGGGAATATTGGGGAGGGTAAAGTGGGTGTTTGATGGTCAGCACAGACTTTGTGGGCTGAATGGCCTGCTTCTGCATTCAATTACTCTGGCAGTGAGCGTTTAGAGAGCGTTTGATTGCATGCTGAATCTCCTTCAGCTACTGAGAAAGTAGATGCGTGGTCGAGCGGCAGAGTAGCGTAGCAGTTAGCGCCAGCGATCAGTAATCGGGGTTCAATTCCCGCCGCTGTCTGTAAGGAGTACTCCCCGTGACCGTGTGGGCTTCCTCTGGCTGCTCCCATGTCAAAGACGAACAGCCAGTGAGTTGGCATCGGAAGCGTGGCAACATTTGCAGGCTGCCCACAGCGCAATCCTCAGATCGTCAGTGCGAACGGCGTCTTTCGCTGTATGTTTTGATGTACAGTACTTTCATCTTTCATCTTTTTGCTGTGCTGGGCCCGGGGTGTTCCTGCTATTAGTCTGCATCACAACAGTCTAAGTGCCCCCAGGTTGCAATGACCCTGGAGCTTTGAAGAAAACCTTTCACCCAGAGGTGGGAAGGCCACTGGCCGGTGCACTTTCCACTCTCACCTTTCACCCTGTCGGTTGTTGCCGTGGTGTCACCAGTCAGGCCTTGGAATCTCATGGACCTGATCGTTAAACTGCAAACTGTTTTTAATCATAAAATTCAGCGGTACACGGTACAGTACATGTGTATGTCACTGTTCACGGTGCAGGGTAGATTATTACGTTTCCCCTCGTGGGTTTGCAGCCTGTCGCCTTGATGTCAGTTTTCCCTTCCACACTCGGGTGGGGGCTGCAGTCCCACTGCGGTGGTGGGGCAGCCCTGAGCTTTGCCCCCACCCCCTGAAGACTTTGGGTGGGTGATCGCTCGGGTGCCCCTCCGTGCTCAGCTGTGGGCCTTGGAATGTGCAACGTTTGCTCACACGCGGCTCCTAGTGCGGGAGAATCGGGCTTGCAGGCCGCATGCGGCCGCCGTGGTCAGCGGAATAACACCGCCACAGAACACGTGCTTCCCGCGTACCGCAGCACCCTTAAACCTTGGGAACGACGGCCTGGTGCAGCTGAGGAACCGTTCTCCCTGAACTTCACCGCCTGCCAGGCAAGGCTCCTCCTGCACATTAACATTCTATCCCAGCTTGCAATGAAACTGTTTGACATGCCCAGCCCCACCACAAGAGGATATATATAGACCAGGGTGATACTACAAGAAGCCACTTACGCCTGAAGCCCGGTTTGCTGCCTAGCTCTCAGCAGAAGACACGCTCACATTCAAAAACCATTCTTGGTAAGTGTCTCCTCTGTTTTGCTGCTGAATGCAAGGGCTGGTTAAATAGTCTTCCCTGCTCCTTTGGAGTTGAGTTGCTTAAAAATAAGTCTCCCTAACAGGAGAAGGACCGCAAATTCCAAGCGCTATTCACTTGTCACTTTTCATCAGCTGTAATTGGCACTCGAGGGGTAATGAAGCCTGGCTCGTGACACGTTTGAAACAGCTCTGCATCTTTGTTCCTCCCCCTGCCTGGAGAGCACAGCCAAACAGGTTGTTGTGTAATAATTATTCGTCCGTAAAAGCACTGAAGTGGTGTTCAGTGTCAGACTCGATTCCCGCAGTGCCTGGGCTCCAGTTCCACTCTGTAATGTGTCCCCGTGTGATGCCCGCAGGTGGGCAGTGCTCTGACTTGCGCAGAGTGTTGGCAGCCGGCATCAGTCGCGGGAGTAGGACATTGTCTCTGATAGGTCCCAGCTTCCACAGAGCTCTGCTTTCCATACATATAACCATATAACAATCACAGCACGGAAACAGGCCATCTTGGCCCTCCTAGTCCGTGCCGAACCCTTAATCTCACCTAGTCCCACCGACCCGCACTCAGCCCATAACCCTCCACTCCTTTCCTGTCCATATACCTATCCAATTTTACCTTAAATGACACAACTGAACTGGCCTCTACTACTTCTACAGGAAGCTCATTCCACACAGCTATCACTCTCTGAGTAAAGAAATACCCCCTCGTGTTTCCCTTAAACTTCTGCCCCCTAACTCTCAAATCATGTCCTCTAGTTTGAATCTCCCCTACTCTCAATGGAAATGGTTGCGTTGTAGGGAAATATATTCCAGACAGTGTCAGGCTGTGTCAGGAATCCTGAGAGGGAGAGGAGTTGGTCCAGGGCACTCACTGGGCCCCTCAGGTTATTTCAGATGCTTAACCATCTGCTTTTTCTGCACCAGACGTGCTCTTTTCTTGTCGCAGCGTGAGGGTGTATCAGACACTGTCTTTATCCTAATCATACTTGCCAGAGGCATTACTCCATCTGTACTGTAAGCGTTTTCAGTTTCTCTCAGGAACTTTTCTCAGTGCCCTTTGTCAGCATCTCTCTCAGTCGCCAGAAACTAACCCTCCTCTTTCAACAACCCTCCCCCTCCCCTCCACTGACTCTCCTCCTCCAACCTCCCCGTCTCCTCCAACAACCCTCCCCTCTCCTCCACTGACCCTCCTCTTCCACCCCTCCCCTCCCCTCCACTGACCCCCCTCCTCCAACAACCCCACCCCCTCCCGTATCAGATAATTCTCCTCCCGTCATTTATTTAACAAAGACTTTCTGGTAATTGGTTCTTCACTGTAATGGTAAACTCTGTTGAGCCTGCCATCCATTCAAATCGGCACGCTCTCAGAAAAAGCAATGTCAGAATGTAGAATATCCTGTTACATTGATGGAGGAAGTGCGATGCAGGCAGACAGTGAAATGCAAGGCCACGATGAGAGAAGGGAATCCAGTTTATAGAGAACTGCTCTATAATCTTGTAACAGTGGAGTAGGGGCTGTCCTTCAGCCTGACAGGACGTGCTATCAGGCGCTTGTATGTTCTGCCCGATGTAGGGGGGGGAGAGGGAGTGTGTGGGGTGTTTGATTGTGCTGGCTGCTGATGGAGTCCGTGGAGAGGAGGCTGTTTTCTGTGCTGGGCTGTGTCCCATGGCTCTCTGCAGTTTCTTGCTTTCTTGGGCAGGGCAGATGCTTTCTATGGGGCATCTACAACAATTGCTGAGGGTCCTTGGGGTACATGCCGGATCTCCTTAGTCTTCTGAGGAAGCAGGCGTGCCAGTAAGTGTTTTTGGTCATGGTGACTATGTGATTGAACCAGAACAAACTGTGTTCACTCTATACTTTGAAACGTTCTGGTGACAACAATTTGACAGGAGACCAAATAGAGTTTTTTTTTAAATTGTTGTCACCAGAACTTTTTTTTTGTCATTTATTCTCCTGAGCCCTTCTGTTCAGCACGCAGTGGGTGCCTCGTTGATCGATAATAACCACAGACTGCTGTGAGGCAGGAAGTCTGACACTGACGATGAGCCAGGATAGGTCAAGACGAAAGATGATTTCTTAGAAGATTCTAAAGATATGAGGGCTAAGAAATGAGAAGTCAACGTTTCCTCAAACTAAACACGCAGTTATTTCTTTCTGTTGTTAAATAAATAAATAAACAAACATTTATCTATCAACCAATTTATTTATTGATAGAGATATAGTGCAAGGTTGGTCCAACCAGCCTTTCAAGCCAATCCGCCCAGCAATCCCCCAATTTTTCGTGCTAGCCCAATTGTAGGAGCATACGATCACCAGACATTGGAGCAAATTAGGCCATTCGGCCCATCGAGTCTGCTCCACCATTCCATCATGGCTGATCCCAGATCCCACTCAACCCCATACACCTGCCTTCTGGCTATATCCTCCTAGGCCCTGACCAATCAGGAAGCAATCAATTTCCGCCTTAAATATCCCCATGGACTTGGCCTCCACTGCAATCCGTGGCAGAGCATTCCACAGATTCACTACTCTCTGGCTAAAAAAATTCCTCCTTACCTCTGTTCTAAAAAGTTGCCTCTTAATTTTGAGGTTGTGCCTCAAGTTTTGGATACCCCCACCACAGGAAACATCCTCTCCACATCCATCTTACCCAGTCCTTTCAACCATTGGCAGGTTTCAATGAGATACCCCCAACCCCACCTCCCCAACCTCAGATTCTTCAAAATTACAGTGAGTACAGGCCCAAAGCTGCTAAACACTCCTCGTATGTTAACCCCGTCATTCCTGGAATTATCCTCGTGAACCTTTGCTGGACTCTCTCCAGTGACAACACATCCTTTCAGAGATATGGTGCCCAAAACTGCTGACAATGCTCCAGTGTGACCTAACGAGAGTCTTAAAAAGCCTCAGCATTATCTTTTTTTTATATTCTATTTCCCTTGAAATGAATGCCAACATTGCTTTTGTCTTCTTTATCACAGACTCAGTCTGTAAATTAACCTACTGGGGGCCTTATGTGAGATCTCCTAAATCCCTCTGCATCTCTGATGTTTGAACCTCCTCCCCATCTAAATAATAGTTTGCGGTATCGTTCCTTTTACCAAAGTGTGTTACCATACATTCCCAACATTGTATTCCATCTGCTACTCTTTTGCTCATTCTTCCAATATGTCCAAGTCCTGCTGGAATCGCACTGCTTCCTCAGCACTACCTACCCCTCCATCTATCTGTTTCGGCCGCAAACTTTGCAACAAAGCCATCAATTCCATTATCCAAATCATTGACAAACAATGTAAAAAGTAGTGATCCCAATACTGACCCCTGAGGAACACCACTAGTCACTGGCAGCCAACCAGAAAAGACCCCTTTTATTCCCACTCGCTGCCCCCTGCCTGTCAGCCATTCCTCTATCCATGCCGGTATCTTTCCTGTCACGCCATAGGATCTTGTTAAGCAGCCTCATGTGTGGCACCTTATCAAATGCTTTCTGAAAATCCAAATATATTACATCCACTGCTTCTCCTTTGTCCACTCTATTTGTTACTTCCCCAAAGAACTCTAACAGACTTGTCAGGCAAGAGTACCCTTGACAGAAACCATGCTGACTTTGACATTTTATCATTAGTCTCCAAGTACCTCAAAACCTCATCCTTAATAATAGACTCCAGCACTTTCCCAAGCACTGAGGTTCGGCTAACTGGCCTAGAATTTCCTTTCTTTTGCCTTCCTCCCTTTTTATAGAGTGGAGTAACATTTGCAATTATCCAGTCCTTTGGGACCATGCCAGAATCAAATGATTCTTGAAAAATCATGGCTAATGCATCAGTTATCTCTTCATTAACCTCTCTCAGGACTCTGGTCTATCTGGTCTAAGTGATTTATCCACTTTAAGACCTTAGAGTTGGCCTAACACTTTATCCTTTGTAAGGGCAATGGCACTCACTGCTGCTCCCTGACACTCATGGACCTCTGGCACACTGCTAGTGTCTTCCACAGTGAAGGCAAATGCAAAGTACCCATTAAGTTCATTTGTCATTTCTTTCTCCCCCATTGCTGCCTCACCAACATCATTTTCCGGTGGTCCAATATCAACTCTCACTTCCCTTTTACTCTTTATATAACTGAAAAAACTTTTAGTATCCTGCTTTATATTATTGGCGTGTTTGACCTCATATCTTTTCCCTACTTATAGCTTTTTTTGTTGCCTTTTGTTGGATTATTAAAAACTTCCCAATCATCCAACTTCACACTCACTTTTGCCACCTTATATGCCCTTTCCTTGGTTTTTATGCAGTCCTTAACATCCCTTGCCCACCCCTGCCATCTGCGAGCTATTCCCAGACACTTCAGCTTCAGCCACCTCTTCTCTGCCGTCATCCCCGCCAGTATCCTCCTCCAATCCACTTGGGCAAGCTCCTCTCTCATGCCTCTGTAATTCCCTTGATTCCATTGCGATACCGATACCTGTGACTTATACTGTACTTCTCCATCTTAAATTGCAGTGTGAATTCATTCATGTTATGATCACTGCTCCCTAAGGGTTCCTTTACATTAAGCTCCCTGATGAGATCTGGGTTATTACACAACACCCAATCTAAGTTAGCCTTTCCCCGAGTAGGCTCAAGCACAAGCTGCTCTAAAAAGCCATCTCATAGGTACTCAACAAATTCCCTCTCTTGCTATTTGATGCCAACCTGATTTTCCCAATCCCCTTGCATATTGAAGTCCCCCATTACAATTGTGTCATTACCTTACATGCCTTTTCCAGCTCCCTTTGCAATCTCAACCCCACATCTTGGCTACTATTTGGAGGCCTATATATGATTCTCATAATTTTCTCGCAGTTTCTTAACTCCACCCACAGACACTCAACATTCTCTGGCCCTATGTCACCTCTTTCTAAAGATGTAATTCCAACTCTTAGCAACAGAGCCACACCACCACCTATGCCTTTCTGTCGGTCCTTTCAATACAAAGTATATCCTTTGATGTTAAGCTCCCTGTGGCCTTCTTTCAGCCACGATTCTCGCCACGGTCTGTGCATTCTGTCTGTGACCATGTGGGTTTCCTTCAGATGCTCCAGCTTTTCCCCACATTCCCAAGACCCGTGTTAGGGTTAGTTTTAGGCATGTACTGCTGATGCTGGAAGTGTGACGATACTAGCAGGCTGCCCCGGCACATCCTCAACGCAAGCTGTGCATTTCAGTGTATGCTCTGATACATGTGAGAAAAAAAATCTAATATCTTATCTTATACACACTCAGTCTCCCGCTCATAATGTATCACCAACACTGTATATCAGTGTCACCTGACAGTGGGTGGAATTTCGTTTCACAGGTCAGAAAAGTTCACTCTGACCCACGTGTAAATTGACCTGCCTCCCCTCCCCACCCCCAGCTGCAGCTCCTGACAGACACAGGCACATGGTGGCCAAGTTGGGAGAGGTGTCAGTCAGAATCCAGACCAGCTCCAGTCCGAATTTGAATCCCTGGTGCCCTGGGTTCGGACAGACCCCTCTCTCGACTTGACCGCCGCTTGATTGTGTCAGCCACAGCCCCTCGGCAGAGAGGTGGGGGGGAGAGGGAGTGGGGGGGGGGTGCCAGTGAACGTCCGTTGCTGGAATCTGTGGCAGGTGAGCGCACGGCCACCATCACAAAACCAACTGGAGCAAACTTCCTCCCCAATTCAAGCAGTGATCCGCACAGTCTGCACACAGCTACTGTCCCCACTTGGAACGGAGTCTCCATAGCTCCCTGAGTAAGGATCTCTCTCCTATTCACAACCTTTCTCTCATGGAGAGTTTTGACCCACCGACTTCCTCCAGAAGATAGTTTGAGGCTTCTTCTGACTTTGCTTCTCTGGATATGAATCCCTCTGCTCCGGGATTACATTCCTGGTCAAAACCTCAGGCAGTTTTTCCTGACCCCTCTCCAGCCTGTCTGATGAAATTCGATCAGAATGTGGGAGGTGATCATGATGGCTCCAACAGCCTCTTTCAGTGAACAGGTACATTACAAATCATAGACTGGGCAGTTTTTCCTTTTTTGCCGGGTATTATTCCCTGAATGTGGAGAATATGGTAATGATTCCCTCTTCGAGCTGGTCCTGCAAGAGGACCACAACCCTACTGTAGGGTTTGGAGGCTTGCGTGCCTCAGTGACCCGGAGAGCTACATTGCTGGAGTCAAGGCCTTGTGCTTGGTAGGGTCACCCATGCCAAACCGGTCAAACCGTAGAGGCCAGACTAAGAGTGGTCCACCAGTCCTCCAGGTTCAGGGGTTCAACTTCGGTCTAACAACCCTGACTGGTCAAACAAAATCGTTCCGGACGCGCCAATGAATGATCCTTCTCTACCTGTGTGCGACTGTGTGAACAGACAGAGACGGAGGACCCTCATTGCTGCCCTAAACTCCAGCGATGTCAGTAAGTAAGTTCCTAGCTGGCATGGTCCCGCACGAACAGATGATGATTCCCTATCAGCTGTCTGAAGGCTGCACAGCTCTGACATCTGGTGGGACATTTACCAATTCAGCTAAAGCTCCACGTGGCCTCTTGACCTTTTCGCAAACAGCTGGGCCTAGGAAGATCTAAAGATAGCTCAAGTCCCCGCTGTTGGTGAGGAAGCCGAATTGCATGGTGTCAATTGCAACGTGCTGGTTGTCAGCTCTTTCTGAAGCAGCCCTTCCCTTTGGTCTGAAGATTAATGATTAACGATAAGCTTTATTTGTAAGTTGAAACATTAAGTTTGCATATCATTTGCGACCAACGTTGTCTGAGGTGAAAGCCCACAAGTATCTGCATGTTTCCAGTGCCAACACAGCACGCTCGCAATTTACTAACCCTACATGGAGTGTGGGAGGGAACTGGAGCAGTGGGAGAAGCCCACGCAGACACAGGATAAGCTCCAAAGGGGCAGCAGCAGGAACTGAACGGGATCACTGGCACTGTGAACTAATGTTAACTGCTAATCTAAAGCAGGAGAATCCGCTGCGAGCTGTGTGTCGATCGGCGGCAGGTGCAGAAGCAGGGCCGGGGGGGTCCTGAGGACTGGGCTGGCTGGAGGTGTGACAGAGAGCCAACCCCATCCGCGTAAAAGGCAATTGCTGCCCTGCGCCGAGAATAATCACGCCAGCTGGCTGACTGTGCCGTTAGGGAGCAGTTTTAGAACAAGCTCAGACAGCTTTCAGCAAGTGGAGGGTGACCACTTTATAAGACCATAAGCCATTGGAGCATAATTGGGCCTTTCGGCCAATCAAGTCTGCTCCATTTGGATGATTTATTATCCCTCTCAACCCCCTTCTCTTTGTAGCCTTTGACCCCCTCACTAGTCAAGAGCCTGTCAGCTTCCACTTTAAGTATATGGCATTGTCTATGGCAATGAATTTCATAGCTTCATCATCCTCTGGCTAAAGAGATCCCTGATTGTTGATCTAAATCCCTCATTGTTGCTCTATACTGAGGTTGTGCCCTCTGGTCCTGGACTCACCCTCTATAGGAAACATCCTCTCCACATTCACTCTATCTAGGCCTTTCAATATTCAGTAGGTTTCAATTCTTCCACCCCCCCCCCCCCCACATTCTTCTATAACTCCACTGAGTACAGGCTTAGAGCCATCAAACGCTCCTCATACATTAACCCTTTCATTCTCGTGAACCTCTTCTGGACCTTCTCCAATGGCAGTATATCTGTTAACACGATACTCCGTGTGCGGTCTGAAAGATGCCTTATAAAGCCTCAGTATTACACCTTTGCTCCTACATTCTAGTCCTCTTGAAAGGAATGCGAACATTCCATTTGTCTTCCTTACCACCGACTCAACCTTTATGAATCCTGCATGAGGGCTCCCGAGTCCCATTTCACCTCTGATTTTTGAATTTTCTCCACATTTAGAAGATAGTCTGATAGTCTGAACCCTTATTCCATCTATCAATGCGTATGACCATGAAAACTGTACTTGCGCAGTCACTTCTTTGCCCATCCTTCTAATCTGTCCACGTCCTTCTGCAGCCTGTCTACTTCCTCAACACTATCTGCCCCTCCACCTATCTTAGTATCATCCACTAACTTGGCTATAAAGCCGTTATTGACGTATAACGTGAAAAGAAGTGATCGGCCTTTGTGGAACATAACTAGTGTCTGTCAGCCAACTAGAAAAGGCTCACTTTACTCCCATTCTTAGCCTGCTGGCAATCAGCCAATGCTCCAGCCATGCTTGAACCTTGCCTGTAATACCATGGGCTCTTAGCTTTTTTAAGCAGCTTCATGTGTGGCACCTCATCAAAGGCCTTATGAAAATCCAATCTCACAACATCCACTGACTCTCCTTTGTCAATCCTGCCTCTTATTTTGTCAAAGAATTCCAACAGATTTGTCATGTAAGATTTCCCCTTGAGGAAACCACGCTGACTTTGGCCTATTTTACCATGTGCCTCCAAGTACCCTGAAGCCTCATCCTTAATAATGGACTCCAACATCTTCCCAACCACTGAGGTCAGACTAACTAGCTTATAATTTCCTTTCTTCTGCCTCCCTCCCTTCTTAAAATGTGGAGTGACATCTGCAGTTTTCCACTCTTCCAGAACCATTCCATAATCTCGTAATTCTTAAAAGAAGATTACTAATGCCTCCACAGTCTCTTCATCTACCTCCGGGGTATAGTCGATCCAGGTGGCTTAAGACCTTACAGCTCACAAGCACCTTCTCCTTAATGTCTTCCACAATAAAGACTGATACAAAGTACATTAAGTTCATCTGCCATTTCTTTGTCTTCCCCACCCCCCAATTCTTACCCCTCCAGCATCATTTTCCAGCAGAACTGAAATCCTCACCCATGCCTCCCAGTCTCCTGTGAAAGCTGACCAGCAAATTCCTAGCAATCAGGATAAGAAACCATGAGCGAGTTGAGAAAGTTGTGTTCACACTCACTGTCCTTGGATCTTTGATGGAGACCAGTAGACTAAGGTGGCCAGTGTCCATAGGTGGCAACAAAGGAGAGATGTGATTCACCCAGGACACTCCCAAACATCTTTGCTGCTGTTTCTCATGGCTGCTGCACTTTCACAAGCAGCCTGTAGTAATGTCCTGGTTGCTGGGAGTCGGTGAATAAAACAAATGAGGCAATGGTGTTGCTAAAAGAGGAGGGAAGAAGAATAGCTTTTGACTCCATCCACACTAATTAAATTGTGTGTGTGTGTGTCTTTCTTTCGTTCTCTGTCTCTCCCTTTATTTTTCTCTTCTCTCTCTCTCCCTCCCTCTCCTCCTCTCTTTCTCCTCTCTCTCTCCTATCACTATATTCATGCAAGGAAAATAGGTGCTGTGTGTTTAATATTAAATTCATTAGATAAACCCTTTTAGAAATGAAATTGAGTGTATTAGCCACTTATAATTGACTTATCACCTATATTCCAGTCATGATTAGCACCCCCACCCCACCCCCGTCAGCCGGTCCACAAGAATATTGTTAATATTAAACCGGTCCACGGTGCAAAAAAGGTTGGTGACCTCTGCCATTACCATTTGCTGTTCCTTTAAATGGCTGGCTGAGATCGTGCACCCGGTGGAGCCGCTGCCTCACAGTTCCCACCAGCCAGACTCAGTCCCGATTTCCTTCCACCCCCACAGACCTTTCTCCCTGTGCTTCCACGGGTTTCTTCCAGGTGCTCTGGTTTCCGTGAGGTGTGCTGGTCGGTTCATTGGCCGCTGTGAATTGCCCCTGACGAGCAGGCGAACAGTCGAATCTGGGGATGGTGCCGATGAGACTATGGGGGGAGCAAAGCAGGATTAGTGTAGGAGTCATTCGATGGTCAGCAGGGATTCGACCATCCGTATGACATTGATGAGGGTCGATTCAGAATCTGGTTTCATATCACCGGTGAGGTTCGCTGTCTTTGCAGCAGCAAAATATTATCTGGTCAGGGAGTTACCCCAGTCACCTCCCCCTGCTGCAAAGTGTTACCATGCGATCTTAGAGGGGGTAGGTGAGGCCAGAGCTTACCCTTTACCCCATGAGGGTGGTTTAAGTTGACCCCCTCAGTGTCCCAACCTCAGACTTTCTGCTGCGGGACTTGAAGCCCCTGGTTAGGAGGAGGGAGGGTGCCTCCTTGGTTAAGGCATGGGGAAGGCGGAGAGAGGGGTTTTTTTTTCGAGCCGGGCAGTCTGCTGGACAGGCAGGATGTGGGCAGAAAGGAGGCAGTGGCACAAGAGGAGACTGGAGGAACGTGGCTCCCAAGATGCAGTGCTGGGATGCCGCACATGCTCAGTGGAGACTCGGCTCTGCAGCAGGGAGGCCCGTCAAACACACCGGCAGCTGGAGCTGAGCTCTGGCAAGTGTCTGAGGAGGGGCGCGGGGCTGACAGCCACGGTTTCCGTCTTCTCAGTGCTGTAGAGTAGTGCTTTGCATCTGCTGGCATGCTGTTCTCTGCGTGTGTTTGTATCACATCATCTCTGCTCCCCCGCACAATACTAGAGTTCATTAAAAAGAAATGCTCGACTTCCAGAAGGGGAGAGAGACAATTAACCCCGTTTTTGTTTTCTTCTGTTCTAGTCTGAGGGAACTTTGGCCACGGAAGATTTCACAATGTCAGGTAACGACTCAGTTTCTCTAAGGTGGGGGTGAGAGGTCAACAGGCAGAAACTTATTGTCTGGAATTGGTTAATGCTACTGCCTCTGGTCCAGGCTCTGAGTGAATTTGGATGGCTGATAAAAGAATTAACCCTCTCCTCCACCCCCCACACTGAGACACAGCCAGCAATCTCAGCTGTGGCCAGTTTGCTATTGTTCGTTGTTGTCTGTGTGTGTGTGTGTGTGTGTGTGTGTGTGTGTGTATGTGTGTGCGCGCGTCTGTGTGTGTACACACACATGGGCCATCAGTGCAGAGTGGGATGGAGGGAGAGGGGTAAACATCATTCCCAATCCCTGTCCCAGCTTCATCCCGCTTCCACACACTTACACTTCCCCCCTCCAGATCGGCTCCATCTGTCTCCTGATAATTAACCCTTAGTGACCCGCCCGCTGTAGGAAGGATGCTTGCAAGGATGTGCCGGCCCTGAGTTAAGCAGCGGTGTTGAGGTGGTTTATTCATTGGAGGACAGGAGAATGAGGGGTGACGTTATAGAGGTGAATAAGTTCATGGGGAGTGTAGTTAGGGGAAGACACACTATCTCCTTCCCAGGGTTGGGGAATCGAAAATTAGGGGCAGCGATTCAGAGTGAGAGGGGAGAGATTTGATAGAAACCTTGAGGGGCAGCTCTTTCACCCCAGACAGTAATGAGTTTGTACGTTCTCCCCGTGACCGCGTGGGTTTCCTCCGGGTCCAAAGATTGCCAGGTTAATTAGTCGTTGCAAGTTGTCCCGTGATTAGGCTAGTCCAGGCATGGGCAAACTACGGCCCGCGGGCCATATGCGGCCCGTTAAGCTTTTTAATCCGGCCCGCAGAACTTGATGAAATTATATTAATAAACCTTGTTGACGTTTTTTCCCCGCAATTCTAGCGTTTTCCCAATAGATGACGCACTCTATATGCATTGACCTTTGTTGAGATACAGCGTATTACTCCACATTTGCGCTTTACTTTGTGACCTTGTGGCGACCCATTTCCTGGCACATCCGAACCGGCTCACAATTAGCCAGCGTTCCGGCTAAGGGAGAAAGCCTGCGGGGTTTTGCGAGCACAGAGCTCCGCATATTGGCGCGCTCTCACTGTTCTGTCATTGTGCGGGTCATTGTTGAGTTTTGGCACAGGGGACAATTGAATAAGAAGGAGCAGGACAAGTAGACCTGCATCTCCTACCGTTTTTGAAATAAAGACAGTCAGGAGGAGAGTGATGATGATATTATCTTGAAGGATAACAGAATTTTCAGTGCTTTAAAATAATAACTGTTACTATTTAAAAAAAGCTGTATTTTATTCATTTAATTTTCAGTGTTTTAAAAGACATTTCAATAAATAGCTAAATACCATGGGACTTCAAAGACAGATATCTTGTTGTAATGCATTTGTTCATTTTCAATTGAAATTAAAGCACATGTTTTCTACATATCCCATGATATTTTATTTTCTCTTATGAGGTGTATTACCAAAACACTCCATCCATCTGCTCATGGTCCGGCCCCCCTGTCAAATTTTAGAACCCTTTGTGGCCCTCAAGTCAAAAAGTTTGCCCACCCCTGGGCTAGGGTTAAATCAGGGAATGCTGGGCATGGTGCTCGAAGGCCCTATTCCGTGCTGGATCTCAATAGATCAATAAATAGCATGGGCTGCCATTAGAATTGGTTAGGACAGATAGATTAACAATATTTAAAACACACTGGGACAGGAAAAGTTCAGAAGGATATTGACAAAAGGCGGACTTAGATAGGAATTCTGCCGAAGAGCCTGTTCCCACAATCCTGTTCAAATGTGGCCAAGGAGCCTGTTCCCACAGTCCTGCTCAACGTGGCCGAGGAGCCTGTTCCCACATTCCTGCTCAACGTGGCCGAGGAGCCTGTTCCCACATTCCTGCTCAACGTGGCCGAGGAGCCTGTTCCCACAGTCCTGCTCAACGTGGCCGAGGAGCCTGTTCCCACAGTCCTGTTCAACGTGGCCGAGGAGCCTGTTCCCATGCAGTAAGACTCCACCACTCTAAGATCAGCCCCTGGTTGCATATTCATTTTGTGAAAAGCTCTGTAAGACTCCCTCCACCCACCCTCTCTGCCTCCAAGGACCTGCGTCAGTGTGTGAACAGGTATGAACCATTGTTTGACAGTGCTTCGGTTTAATCGTTCTAAAAGAGTTGTGTGACTGTGATCTGTGTCTGAAGGGTTTCTGAAAGCAGTGCATTCCCTCGAGGGAACTAAACAGTAGAGCATCCCTTGAGAGGTTCGGTTTTCCATGTCCCCGGGGCCTACCTGCTGTATGAGGGTGGGTTGGAGAGTCACGCCCCTCCTGTCGTGTACTGGCGGCAGTTCAGGGAACTTTCCTATCCAGCACGAAGCCTGCCCCATCCCAGAACTGATGGTAGTGCAGCCAGTTGGATGAGGGCTGCGCCTAATCAGCCCGTACTTCTGGATCTGCCCAAGTGGACGAAGGGAATCGCCTGCCCTGTGGCATAGGAGGTTCCAGGTGTGGGGAGTTGGCTCTGAAGAGGCTGTAGTCAGACTCTGTAAGGTGGTGTGTGTCCGTGTGCACATTCACGTGTTCTTGAGGACCTTAGTTACAGGGAAAGGTTAAATAGGTTAGAACTTTATTCCCTTGAGCGTAGGAGAATGAGGGGAGATTTGATAGGTTATGATGGGTATAGATAGGCTATATGCAAGCAAGCTATTTCCAGTGAGGTTGGGTGAGATGAGAGCTAGAGGCCATGGGTTAAGGGTGAAAGATGAAACATGAGGGGGAACTTCTTCATTCAAAAGGTTGTGAGAGCATGGAGCGAGCTACCAGTGGAAGTGGTGGATGTGCATTTGATTTCACCATTTAAGAAAAATTTAGATAGGTACATGGATGGGAGGGTATGGAGGACTATGGTCCCAGTGCAGGTCAACGGGTCTAGGCCGAACAATAGTTTAGTATGGACTAGATGGGCTAAAGGGCCTGTTTCTGTGCAGTAGTGTGCTATAACTCTATGACCGGTGCGGGTGCATGGGTATGGAATGATGAGGGATCCCTTTTAGATGAAACATTGGACGTGTATGATGGGAGAGTGGGAGGCATTATCTCATACCGCCTCCAGGAACACACCCAGCCAGACGCGAGCCCCATGTGTTCACACCCAATATGCGATACCGAACAACCTGGAACAGCCCATGTTTGACTGGTTAAGCCCAAGATCGGTGCAGCATCAAGCCCAGTTAACATCCAGCCAGCAAGATCACGGGCCTTGAAAGCCCAGGAGGAGAGTGCTGCAAGTCACCAGGTCTGAGGTGATAGCTGAAATGAACTGACCGGAAGGAGTGGTTATTCTCGGTGACATAATGATACCCTGTGATGCCTGCCCCTCTCGGCTGAACGTTATAAAGTTACGCACATCCTTTCATCAGATGGTTTCAGTGGTTGGTGCTTTTTATAGCTGCACTACAAAGTGTCTGTAAAAGATTTGAAACCACGGACGTTAATGGTGGGAGTGTTTCCGTCTCTGATTTATGATCAAAGCTGTCTTCAAAGTTGGTCTACAGTGATTGTTTCCTGCTTGTTGCACGTGCAGCAGCATACACGGAGGTGCTAGATGGCAGTAGTTCTCACACCCCACACCCCAGTCACTGCACGTACTGGCTCGAACCCAGCAGGGTGCTGGGGTTGTACAGCACCAGGGGTGACGCTGAACAGGACGTCCTGCTCACCAGGTCTCCACACTAACCACTGGTCACCTGTCTGTCCTCATCCTCCACCAATCACATCTTATCCCCCGTCCCCCACTGGATTCCATCACTGCCTCTGCATTCTCGCAGTCCCAGTGCTGCCCAGCTGCCGGCTCACAACAGCGTGGTCTCTGTTCCTGAAATGGCCCGCAGCGGGTGCCGTAGATGTCCTCTTGCCTCCGTCTCCCTGCTGGTTTGCCTCATTACCGCCCTCCTCACCCACTGTGATTCTCCTCCTTGTGACCCCCTCCGGTTATCTTCACATTCACCAGATATCTAAACCTCCCTGCACCACCTCAGCCCCGTCCACCTCCCCATTTATCCAGAGCTCCCCCCCATCCAACACCCCACAAACTGTTGTCGGCCATCCTTACCTGCCTTCTTGCCCCTCTTGTCTACCCTCCATCCTCCTCCACTCCACTGTCCACCCTCCCCCATCCACCTTCCATCCCCTCCCCCACCCACCGTCCACCCCTTGGTCTAACCTCCCGCACCATCCACCCTCTCCCACCCACCGTTCACCATTTTCCATCACCATTGTCCTCCACACAGCCTAAATGCACTACTCCCCTGTAACCTCCTCCCTTTTCTCCTCCACCCTCCAACCACTCCCTACTCCCAATCCCTGCACGATTTTCGCCTCCAGCAGTGAGGGACAGAGGAAGGGCAGAGTTCACCTGTAGCTGCCAGTTCATGAAGGGGACCCAGAGCCTGGGAACGTGTGCGAACCTCATACTGTTAACGGCCAGCCCTGCCCCACTGTAAACATCACGCAGCTTCTGCCACCAATCCCACTGGATTCTCCCCACATTCCCATCAATTCTTCCCAGGTCCTGTCACGTACTACACACCAGGAACAATTCACATCGATCATTGAACTCGCTGGCCTGTACGGTCGCAGGGAAAGCACGCAAACTCCACACAGACAGTACGGGAGGTCCAGGTCACAGGTTCTGTGAGTAACTCAGCCAGCTGAATGACAACAGAAGGAAGTTACAGACCACCAGCACCTCCATAAGTCAGTCGGGGAGTCTTCCGGCCTGTTTCCCTCAGCCAGCAGCCCACCCACCCGATGGCCACTGTGGGATCTTGCTGCGGACGCGATGAACACTGCGTTCCCCCTGCTCCGAAGGAGGCCGCCGGTGTGCTGAACGAGGTTCCGCCAGAGTTCTGGCAAGGCGGAATTTAAAGGGGTCTTTAAATCATGTCACTGCACTCACAAGAGGTTAATAGCTTTCCAGCTCTTGTTAATGTGTCACTAGGTGAGCCACTGCTTTTAAAAGTTATTGATGTGAGGAAACAATGGGTTTGAATGTTGGCAGATTTTAATGGTTAACTAAGCCCAACTTCTTGTTGACCCTTTGGCTAGTTCCTTTCCTGAAAGATTAATTCTCACTTAATTTCCCTTTTCCATTTTATCCCCCCCCCCCCCTTCTTGTCGGTGTGCCTTGTTAGGAACGGATTATCTTTCTTGTCCCGGCGGCCACATTCCTCTCAATGCCAAGGCGACTTCTGCCCGTTAGCTTAGGGTGGCGTTGAGGGAAGCAGCTGAGGCAGGGAATGGAATTCCAAAACTTAGTGGCTCAGCCACAACTTCCGGCCAAATACCGAGACTAGCAACTGTAGCCATGGAAACGCATGATTCAACAGTGGCTGCTTGCTGGCTAAACAGTTTGACTGATTAAAGGGAAAGGCTATGTGTATGCCAGCTCTGCCCCAGTAGGTCCGTCAAAAAGAAGCGTGAACGATGGGTGTCAACTGCTCCTCGAGCTCCTCCACCAAAGTGCAGAGCATTGGTGCCAAGGGTAAGCGGGCGACGGTGGGACAGTTCAGGCGTGAGGGGGAGGCGGATTACCACGGTGGCCGCCTGCAGTTTATCTCACCCACGGGGATGGTGGGAGGGCAGCTTTACAACCTCCTTTCAAGGGGAGGATACGGTGCCTTAAAAACCAGATGGGAAAAGATTTATTTGGCCATTACTAAACAGGCTGCAAGACAAGAAGTAAACTTAGGCAGGATGTGAGCACATTTCTTCCAGCATAACATGATCAAGGATTTCTGGGATTTCCAGTGTAATTGGGAGTTTTCAGAAAACTGTTCTTTTTGGAGGTGTGGATAACAATGAACTGGGATCTGGGATTTGTATTTAAGACCACAAGGAGTTCTGAATGGTGGTTTTAACTATCTTTCCATTTAACCCCACAGACAAGCTGAAGGGATGCAAAATTATTTTTGTTGTCGGTGAGTAAAGTTTGTTTATTTATTTATTTATTGTTGGCAAGTTTAAATGATGACTGAATTGTTGTAAGAGCCCATCTCAGTTGTCTTCAGCTTGTGACTTCGGTCTGCCAGCATGGTGGACGTCACCTGGTTTGCCTCAGCAAGGGGCAACCTTTACTGGGCAGTAAATACCACCCTGGCCATTGTTGAGGTTCTGTGAAAGAAAAGGAAGGAGCACGGATGTGGCCCGTCCCCTGCTTCTCTGTCCCAGGAATCGCGCAGGATATCTTCCAGTGCTTCTGCAGACCCAAGGTCGATGGGTGGTGATGCGCAGGTCTCCCTCGTGGACGCCACGTCTCACAGTGTGCTGAGGTTCTGACTGCCCTGCAGAGGAGAGGTGTTGCCCCTTTACCCCACAACGTCCCAGGCAGCTCAGCCCTGCCTGCCCTTTGATCGGTCAGTGCGGAACGTCCTGGAGGCGCTGTGATTCTGTGGAGAATGTAGGGTGGTTCCCTGAGCAAACTGTCCAAACTATCACCAGATCTCACCATAAGCGAGGGGGACCCTGACAACTAGACAATATTGTACACTGTCAGTGTTGCAGAAGAGCTTGTCTCTTGGCAGACTGTAGATTTACAAGAGGAGGATGCAAGATTCCATGTCCAGCTCATCCCCAGTAGCTGAGTAACGGAGGACTGCCTGATCTATGGGCTGTCTCCAGGGCCACACACCGAGGCATAGATCGAGTGGTGCCGGGAGGTCATTGACTTGGTGAGGCCTTTGGTCTGCCCGTGCAGTGAGATGTCTGTGAGGGAATGATGCTGACTGATGTTCCAGGCTGTAGGGGAGCGCGCTGGAACTTGGTGCAGCCAGAGCAAAGGCCCTGAGGGGGAGATACCTCAGCATAGTGTCCTTCTGCTCCCACTCCGAAGAACAGAGCAAGTGGGGAAACTCCCCCGCCAAACAATAAAAGCAAGTAACATCCCAGGGAGCCAAGCAAACCGTCGTGGTGCTAATTTGACTTTTTAAAAGTTTGCACCACTGAATAACCATGAATGTAGAAGTTTTGCACTGTTTCTTCCTTTGTATATTTTATTTCTGTTATGAATAAAGTCTACATGTTTGGAATTTTTTAAAGGGGCTTAAATCACAGCAGTGTAAAATGATCTAACATTTGTGGTGTGAAATGGCAGTGGCTTGTGTGAGCATTTCCCAGTCGGGGCTCTGAACGGGATGGGGAGATGTGACGTGGTTTTCAGGGGTGGGGGTGTAGTGGGTGTGGTGAACTACATATACCTGTCTGGACATGCCCCCTGCTGACTGCTCCTGTGGCTCCTCCCACAGACCCCTGTATAAAGGCGATCGAGGACTGAGCCCGGCCTCTCAGTCTCCAGGATGTAGTATGGTGGTCACTCACTGCTTGTTCCTTCTTCCAGTCAATAAAAGCCGATATCTCGCCTTTCCGTCTCAGAGAGAGTTATTGATGGTGCATCAGTGGGGGAGCACTGTACTCTTGGAAACTGTTCACCCCACTAAAGTGCTGTGCCCTCCCTCCCATTGTACGCAATGTCAGGGCGGTCTCTCTCGCTTCATTGAGCCTCTCATTCACAGTATGACCGAGCTTGAGTCCCATAGGAAGATGAGGGTTAGAGGCCCGAGGCACCCCTCCAACATTCAGTAGGGTTGCGGTCGATCTTTTACCTCAGAACCAACCCCCCGTATCCTTTCATTTGTTTAATCGCTGTCGGACTGTAGTCCTTCTCCTTGCACTGTTGTACCGTGTGGTCAGTGCCACGGTACACCCCCCATAGTATTCACGGCTTCTCCTCACTCTCTCGCTATCTAAACGTCTCTTACGGCTTCTCCCACTTCTCCACCTCCTGCAGCCTTGGAAGCATTTTACCAGCCCTTCGGCATCCTTGCACCCCAGATCCCAGAACCCCAGCAGTGCTGAGTCTCTCCACCACCTTCTCAAGGGCAGTTAGGGGACGGGTTAGAAATCCTGTCCCTGCCGCAGGCCTCCACCTTCAGGGTATTGAATTTGAGAAAAGGCAATCACAAGTTCCCACCATCTTGTAACCCAGACCTCCAGTCTTTTTGGTCTCAGCCCTTTCCTTTCTGTTGTCAATTTTCCTGCTTGCTCCCCCTTCCATCACTGTGAATCCCCAAGACATAGAGTATTGTAGCACAGCAACAGGCCATTCAGCCCATCTAGTCTGTGCTGGCCTTGTCTTCCACCTAGCCCCAGTTACCTTCACCCAGACGGAAGCCCTCTGTACCCTTCTGATCCACGTACCTATCTAAACATCTCTTAGATGTTACAATTAAACCCGTGTCCACCATTTCTGTTGGTTCTATGCTAACAGCACCCTCTGAGCAAAGAAATTCCCCTCAAGTATATTGCCTTTCACTGTTAACCTCTGACCTCGAGTTCCAGTCTTACCAAAGCTGAGGGAAAAGTCCTGCGTGCATTTACTTGATTTATACCGCTTATGGTTTTGTATCTCTCTACAAGAGAGGCTACCAACCTTTTTTATGCCATGGACTCCTACCATTATCTGAGGGATCCATGGACCCCAGGTTGGGAACCCCTGTGATTGTAAGGTTCTCCCTTTCCCCTCACGTCCAGGCTGGCTTCCAGCAGTCCGTGTCTGTGGCTATAGCTACCTCTTCAAGCACATCTTTTTGTTCAGTTGCATTCAACTGCTTGACCTTTAAAAGCATCTCTGCATCTTTCAGATGCTCGAATTTGTCTCACATTACACTTCTTCCCCTTTTCTCCCACACCCACTGGCCCCCCTTGCTCCAGAAGGTATCCAATTTCCTGCTGTCTCCGGTGTCACTCGGAGACCCTGCTCCATTGCCCATTCGTGGGTTGCAAGGGCAGGACTTGCTGCCCATTCCTTGTAGACTGCTGAGGTAGCGGGGGGGGTGTGGACCTCGAGGTAGTGGGTGTGTGGACCTCGAGGTAGTGGGGGGTGTGGACCTCGAGGTAGTGGGGGGGTGTGGACCTCGAGGTAGTGGGGGGGTGTGGACCTCGAGGTAGTGGGGGGTGTGGACCTCGAGGTAGCGGGGGGTGTGGACCTCGAGGTAGCGGGGGTGTGTGGACCTCGAGGTAGCGGGGGTGTGTGGACCTCGAGGTAGTGGGGGGTGTGGACCTCGAGGTAGTGGGGGTGTGGACCTCGAGGTAGTGGGGGTGTGGACCTCGAGGTAGTGGGGGGTGTGGACCTCGAGGTAGTGGGGGTGTGGACCTCGAGATAGTGGGGGGTGTGTGGATCTCGAGGTAGTGGGGTGTGGACCTCGAGGTAGTGGGGGTGTGGACCTCGAGGTAGTGGGGGGGTGTGGACCTCGAGGTAGCGGGGGGGTGTGGACCTCGAGGTAGCGGGGGGGTGTGGACCTCGAGGTAGTGGGGGGGTGTGGACCTCGAGGTAGCGGGGGTGTGTGGACCTCGAGGTAGTGGGGGGTGTGGACCTCGAGGTAGTGGCAGGGTGTGGACCTCGAGGTAGTGGCGGTGTGTGGACCTCGAGGTAGTGGGGGGGTGGACCTCGAGGTAGTGGGGGGGTGTGGACCTCGAGGTAGTGGGGGGGTGGACCTCGAGGTAGTGGGGTGTGTGGACCTCGAGGTAGTGGGGGGTGTGGACCTCGAGGTAGCGGGGGGGGTGGACCTCGAGGTAGTGGGGGGTGTGGACCTCGAGGTAGTGGGGGGGTGGACCTCGAGGTAGTGGGGGGTGTGGACCTCGAGGTAGCGGGGGGGTGTGGACCTCGAGGTAGCGGGGGGGTGTGGACCTCGAGGTAGCGGGGGGGTGTGGACCTCGAGGTAGCGGGGGGGTGTGGACCTCGAGGTATGGGGGTGTGGACCTCGAGGTATGGGGGTGTGGACCTCGAGGTAGTGGGGTGTGTGGACCTCGAGGTAGTGGGGTGTGTGGACCTCGAGGTAGCGGGGGGTGTGGACCTCGAGGTAGTGGGGGGGTGTGGACCTCGAGGTAGCGGGAGTGTGGACCTCGAGGTAGTGGGGGTGTGGACCTCGAGGTAGTGGGGGGGTGTGGACCTCGAGGTAGCGGGGGGTGTGGACCTCGAGGTAGTGGGGTGTGTGGACCTCGAGGTAGTGGGGTGTGTGGACCTCGAGGTAGTGGGGGTGTGTGGACCTCGAGGTAGTGGGGTGTGTGGACCTCGAGGTAGTGGGGGTGTGTGGACCTCGAGGTAGTGGGGGGTGTGGACCTCGAGGTAGTGGGGGTGTGTGGACCTCGAGGTAGTGGGGGGGTGTGAACCTCGAGGTAGTGGGGGGGTGGACCTCGAGGTAGTGGGGGGGTGTGGACCTCGAGGTAGTGGGGGGGTGGACCTCGAGGTAGCGGGGGGTGTGGACCTCGAGGTAGTGGGGGTGTGTGGACCTCGAGGTAGTGGGGGGGTGGACCTCGAGGTAGTGGGGTGTGTGGACCTCGAGGTAGTGGGGGTGTGTGGACCTCGAGGTAGTGGGGGGGTGTGGACCTCGAGGTAGTGGGGGGGTGTGGACCTCGAGGTAGTGGGGGGGTGGACCTCGAGGTAGTGGGGTGTGTGGACCTCGAGGTAGTGGGGGGGGTGGACCTCGAGGTAAAGAGGTGTGTGGACCTCGAGGTAGTGGGGGGGTGGACCTCGAGGTAGAGGAGTGTGTGGACCTCGGAAAGCCACCTCACAGTCCCTCAGATGAACGTACTGCCAAGTTTCCAGGAATTCCAGGATTCGGAAGCAGCAGGGTCACAGAAAGGGCAGTGTTATTCCAAGTCAGGATGGTGCGGGTGAGATGTACTCGTGCAGCTGCTGCCCCAGGCCTTATCAGAATCAGATTTATCCTCACTGACTTAGATTTGTGAAACTGGTGAGTTATGGGGCGACACTTGTGGGCTGCCCACAGCAATGCTCGCTGATTTGATTTGACGGCAAGCGATACTTTTCACTGTCGACATGTGACAAATGAAGCTAATTATGAAGTACTGATGAAGGGTCTCAGCCTGAAATGTTGACTGTTTATTCCTTTACCTGAGAAAATCTGCAGATGCTGGAGATCCAAAGCAACAAACACAAAATTCAGCACATTACAGGCCCTTCGGCCCACAATGCTGTGCCAAACGTGTACTTACTTTAGAAATTACCTGGGGTTACCCATAGCCCTCTATTTTTCTAAGCTCCATGTACCTATCCTGGAGTCTCTTAAAAGACCCTATAGTTTCTGCCTCCGTCATCGTCATCCACAGCCCATTGCACACACTCACCACTTCGCGTAAAAACTTACTCCTGACATTTCCTCCGTACCTAATTCCAAACACCTCAAAACTGTGCCCTCTCGTGTTAGCCATTTCAAAAAGTCAACATTTCAGGCCAAGATTTTTCTTCAGGACTGAGAGGAGCGTTCCATAGATACTGCCAGGCCTGCTGAGTTCTTCCAGCATTTTGTGTGTGTTGCTTTGGATTTCCAGCGTCTGCAGACTTCCTCATATTTAACATCATATAGTTGTTGTTTTGCAGTGGCAGCCCAGTATGAAGCCATAAAATTACCATAAAATGCAAAAATAAGTAGATCTATAAAAGGAATGATGATGCAGTGTTGATGTACTTGTGAATGATTCAGAAGTCTTATGGCGGAGGGGAAGAACCTATCTCAGAATCATCGAGTGTGGGTCTTCAGGCTCCCGTACCTCCTTGTGTCAGCCCTGAAATTGATTGCAGTCATGACTGCTCCTTGTCTGCCTGGGGCATTGCCACAGTTTGTATGTATCTGCGCAGAGCAGGGAAACTCAGAGCCACTGTTTGAGGCTCTGAATAAGCAATGGTGTATAAAATTCAGAGTTCCAAAGGAAGTGTCAGTGATCATCTCCCAGTGCATCTGTAACCACAACATAGGCTTTGGTTTGCGCTGTGCATGGAACTGCCCGAGTGTCGTCTAGGTAATGATGGTGTCTGGTTTTATCCTGTCTCCAGGAGGCCCTGGCTCTGGCAAAGGCACTCAGTGTGAGAAGGTCGTGCAGAAATA
The DNA here is from genome assembly GCF_030144855.1 of Hypanus sabinus. Lineage (NCBI taxonomy): Eukaryota > Metazoa > Chordata > Chondrichthyes > Myliobatiformes > Dasyatidae > Hypanus > Hypanus sabinus. The sequence goes on from NC_082723.1 coordinate 15,917,662, forward strand.
TGGTTACACTCACCTGTCCACTGGAGACCTGCTGAGGGCAGAGGTCAGCTCTGGCTCAGACAGGGGTAAGACTCTCCAGGCCATCATGGAGAAAGGGGAACTCGTACCACTGGTAAGTTCACCCACACTGAAACTACTTGTTAAAACATGCCATTTCCCCGGTGAAAAACCCTACCCTGTCACAGCACTGAGGATAAGACGTGGTTGGAACAGTTTCCTCAAAATAATCTCTATTTGAATGGTTCAGCCCATTGCTGGAGACATGTTAATTTCCTACACTTTCACTTGCGTTTTCTTACCTACACGCAGTGATCTCCTGTGTCTAATAAAGTGGCCACTCAGTGTGTATTTGTGGTCTTGGCCTGCTGTAGCCCATCCACTTCAAGGTTCACCATGTTATATGTTAATAAATGCTTTTCTGCACACTATTCTTGTAATGCATGGTTATTTGAGTTACTGTCACTATCCTGTCAGCTTCACCAGTCTGCCCATTCTTCTCTGACCTCTCTCATGTACAAGGCTTTTTCACCCACAGAAGTGCGATACACTGGATTTTTTTTTTTTGCCTGTCACACTATTCTCTATAAACTCTAGAGGTTGCTGTGCCCAGGAGATCAGATGTTTCTGAGATACTCAAACCACCCTGTCTGGCACCAGGCAAACATTCCCTGGCCTAAGTCACTTGGATCACATTTCTTCCCCATTCTGATGTTTGGTCTGAACAACAGCTGAACCTCTGACCGTGTCAGCATGCTTCCTTGCATTGAGTGCTGCTCCATGATTGTCTGATTAGATATTTGCTTTAACAAGCAGGTTTCATGTGGACCTAATAGGGGACTTCTGGTAAGATGGCGATTGCTTAGCTGCTCCGAACTTTTGCTCCGTCATTCTCCCTATCTTTGCACTATATGTCTCCATTCTTAAACCTTAGTTAGGTATTTTATTAGGTTTCTTTTACTTGCCTGCGAACACATCTACCTTATAATGGCTACCAAAAGTACTAAAACCGGGAAAAAGGAAACTTCTACGCCTTTACCGGTTGACATTCTCGCTGCTTTGGAACAACATCGAGAAGATATTTTAAAGGAATTTAGAATTTCTTTCAACCAGCTGGATGTCAAATTGGATCGGATCAATGCTAGAGTGGACGAACATGCTGAACATTTATCTCACATCGACTCGACTTCTGAAGATTTAAAACGCCGTGTTCAATACCTTGAAACTTTCTGCTCCAGTCTAGAGGAGAGGAATTGTAAACTTTTTTCCAAAATGGTGGATCTTGAAAACCGGAGCAGACGTTTCAATCTACGAATTCTTGATTTGCCAGAGGCCACCAAACAGGGCTCTCCCATGAAATTTTTTTCCGATTTTCTCTGTGAGATTTTTGGGAAAGAATTTCTTCCGACTCCACCTGAGCTTGAAAGGGCACACAGGATCTACGTTCCCCACGCAACTCTGGGTTCCCACCCATGACCAGTAATTTTGTGCTTTCATCAATACCAGGTGAAAAACCGTTCGATTATGAAGGCACGCCGCAGAGGTACTTTTGCTTTTCAAAATACAGTCATTTGTTTTGTGGAGGATTTTGCCCCCCAGGTTCTGAAGATGCGTGCTGAGTTTAAAGGTATAATGAAAGTGCTTTTTGATCGCGGATTCAGACCCTCCCTTCGAAACCCAGCCAATCTTCGAATTACGCTTACTACTGGAGATTATAAGTGGGTTAAATCAGTGAAGGAGGCTGAGGCATTTGTTGGAAGTCTTCCGGCCATCCCGTCTCCTTCGGAACTGGTCTGACCTTCTAAAATGGTGGATAAGTACCTCTTGAAGTAAAACTATTTTTTCCGGACTCAGACTTTACTTGAATAATTCAGACATTATCTACTGAAACTGTAAGGGCTGTAGACAATCTCTCCCTGGACGTGGTGCGTTTTTTCTAATTAGATAATTTGAGATTAATATTTCCCTGTGGACGTTTAGATTGTACTTGTGTAATCTATTTTATTCTTGTATAACTTTATCTATAGAAATCTACAATTGGACCTAATAAAGAGCCACTGAATGTTTTCTACCCATGAGGCTAAGCCTTGGTCATCTCCTCCCCAATGTCCAGTCATGTCTGGTGCTGTCAGCAGGTGCTCTTTGTGTCTATTTTTGGTAGATTCTGCCCTTCTGAATCTCAGGGCACAGATGCAGAGCACGTAGCCAGCTCTTTGAAGAATCTATGCAGTTAGCCCCCTTATCCATTCCCCCCATCTTTTCACTAGTTGCTTTTCTTGAAGTGTAGGACCGACTCCATTCTGAAGGTTCCCACTCACTCCATGAGCAAAATTCTTCTTTCATTTCTGTCGATTGTTTTGGTAATAATCTCACTGTCCACTGGCTGTCTGCCAGAACCACAGAATTATAACAGGACTTTTATTGCTGATATGTTTAAAGTCTCTTCAGAATTGCACCAGAAAGTTCACAAATGGCAGAATGATGATCGTTCTACCTTAGTACAGATTATCAGTCTCTTTATCGTGTAAGAGATACAAGGCTGGACGACTGCAACAATATCCACACACGTAGAAACATAGAGAACCTACAGCAGGATACAGGCCCTTTGTCCCACAATGCTGTGCCGAACATGTACTTACTTTAGAAATTACCAAGGGTTACCCACAGCCCTCTATTTTTCTAAGCTCCACATACCTATCCAGGAGCCTCTTATAAGATCCTATTGTATCCACCTCCACCACAGTTTCTGGCAGTCCATTCCACGCACTCACCACTGTGTGTAAAAATAAAAAAAAACAAAAAAACTTACCCCTGACATCTCCTCAGTACCTACTTCCAAGCACCTTAGAACTGTGCCCTCTTGTGCTAGCCATTTCAGCCCTGGGAAAAGCCTCTGACTATCCACACGATCAATGCCTCTAATCACCTTATACACCTCTATCAGGTCACCTCTCATCCTCTGGTGCTACAAGGAGAAAAGGCCAAATTCACTCAACCTATTCTCATAAGCCATGCTCCCCAATCCAGGCAACACCCTTGTAAATCTCCTCTGCACCCTTTCTATGGCTTCCACATCCTTCCTGAGGCACACCACTGGTCACTGACCTCCATGCAGAATATGACCCATCTACAACCACTCTTTGCCTTCTGTGGGCAAGCCAATTCTGAATCCACAAAGCAAGGTCCCCTTGGATCCCATATCTCCTTACTTTCTCAATAAGCCTTGCATGGGACACCTTATCAAATGCCTGCTGAAAACCATATACACTACATCTACTGCTCTACCTTCATCAATGTGTTTGGTCACATCCTCAAAAATAATCACTCAGGCTCGTAAGGCACGACCTGCCTTTGACAAAGCCATGCTAACTATTCCTAATCCTATTATACCTCTCCAAATGTTCATAAATCCTGCCTCTCTGGATCTTTTCCATCAACTTATCAAACACTGAGGTAAGACTCACTGGTCTATACCAGGGCTATCTCTACTCCCCTTCTTGAATAAGGGAACAACATCTGCAACCTTCCAGTCCTCCAGAACCTCTCCTGTCCCCATTGTTGATGCAAAGATCATCGCCTGAGACTCAACAATCTCCTCCCTCGCCTCCCACAGTAGCCTGGGGTACATCTTGTCCAGTCCCGGTGACTTATCCAACTTGATGCTTTCCAAAAGCTCCAGCACATCCTCTTCCTTAATATCTACATGCTCAAGCTTTTCAGTCCACTGTAAGTCATCCCTACAATCGCCAAGATCCTTTTCTGCAGTGAATACTGAAGCAAAGTATTCATTATGTACCTCTGCTATTTCCTCCGGTTCCATACACACTTTTCCTCTGTCACACTTATCCTCTTGCTCTTCACATACTTGGAGAATGCCTTGGGGTTTTCCTTAATCCTGTCCGTCAAGACCTTCTCATGGCCCCATCTGGCTCTCCTAATTTCATTCTTAAACTCCTTCCTGCTAGCCTTATAATTTTCTAGATCTCTATCATTACCTAGTTTTTTGAAACTTTTGTAAGCTTTTCTTTTCTTGACTAGATTTACAACAGCCTTTGTACACCACGGTTCCTGTACTCTACCTGTCTCATTGGAATGTACCTATGCAGAACGTCATGCAAATATCCTCTGAACATTTGCCACATTTCTGCTTATGTTTCCCTGAGAATATCTGTCCCCAATTTTTGCTTCCAAGTTCCTGCCTGATAGCCTCATAGTTACCCTTACTCCAATTAAACGTTTCCCTAACTTGTCTGTTCCTATCCCTCTCCAATGCTATGGTAAAGGAGATAGAATTGTGATCACTGTCTCCAAAATGCTCTCCCACTGAGAGACCTGACACCTGACCAGGTTCATTTCCCAATTCCAGATCAAGTACAATCTCTCCTCTTATAGGCTTATCTACATATTGTGTCAAGAAACCTTCCTGAACACACCTAACAAATTCCATCCCATCTAAACTCCTTGCTCCAGGGAGATGCCAATCAATTTATGGGAAATTAAAATCTCCCAACATGTTATTATTACACCTTCCCAGAATCTGTCTCCCTATCTGCTCCTCAATGTTCCTATTACAATTGGGTGGTCTATAAAAAAATACCCAGTAGAGTTATTGACCCCTTCCTGTTCCTAACTTCCACCTACAGACTCAGCAGACAACTCCTCCATAACTTCTTCCTTTTCTGCAGCCGTGACACTCTCTCTGATCAGTAGTGGTACACCCCCATCTCTTTTGCCCCCACTCCCTGTCCTTTCTGAAATGTCTAACGCCTGGTCCTTGAAGTAACCATTCCTGCCCCAGCCATCCAAGTCTCTGTAATGGCCACAACATTACAGCTCCAAGTACTGATCCAGGTTCTAAAGTTATCTGGTTTGTTCATAATACTCCTTACATTAAAATAGACACATCTCAAACCATTGGTCTGAGTGCATCCCTTCTCTATCACCTTCCCTCCCACACTGCCTACAAGCTTTCTCTATTTGTGAGCCAACTGACCCTTCTTCCGTCTTTTCAGTTGAGTTCCCACCCCCCCCCCCCCAGCAATTCTAGTTTAAACTCTCCCCAAAAGCCTTAACAAACTTCCCCACCAGGATATTGGTCCCCCTGGGATTCAAGTGCAACCCGTCCTTTTTGTACAGGGCTCGCTTCCTTCATGTTTCCCCAGAATCAGAGAGGTCCTGTTGTATGAACTCAAAAGATAAGCTCTGTGTCCTGAATTGGAAATGCTGAAATGAAAGAAAGTCGCAAACATCCATTGCCCTCTCTTCATTGACTTAAATTGTACATCGAAACTTCCAGCCAGATATAAACAAGAGGAAATCTGCAGATGCTGGAAATTCAAGCAACACACACAAAATGCTGGTGGAACACAGCAGGCCAGGCAGCATTGTTCCAGCCAGATACGTTGTTTTGCGTCAATGACTAACCTAATCTAAGGATTCTGCTGGGGACCGTCTCCAAGTGTCACCACACCTCCAGCGCCAAAATATCACGTCCACAACTCTCTAACCCTAACCGTAAATCTTTTGAATAAGGGAGGAAACCGGAGCACGTGGGAGAGACCCACAGTCTCAGAAGAACGTACGAACCCCTTATGGGCAGTGGCGGGAATCGAATCCTGACCGGAGGTTGCTGGCACTGTAAGGCAGCGGCACTAACCACTATCCACACCATGTTACTGTACCACTTCCTTACCGTCTAGGAGCAGGTTTAGGGACAGTATAATGCACCGTTATATCAGACCTTCAGTGCACAGGATTGGATTGGCTAATTATTGTCACATGTACCAAGAGATAGTGAAAAGCTTGGCTTGCATACTGTTGTCACACTTCAGGTCGTTACACGGTGCATTGAACAAGGTGGAACGGTAACAATGCAGAATAAAGTGTAAAAACTACTGAAAATGTGCAGTGCAGGTAAATGATAAAGTACAAGATCATGACGAGGTAGATTGTGAGGCCAAGAGTCTAGCTTATCATACGAGGTCTGCTCAAGACTCTGATCACAGTGGGATACAGACTGTCCCTGAGCCTGGTCTACGTGCTTTCCAGCGTTTGGATCACAGTGGGATACAGACTGTCCCTGAGCCTGGTCTACGTGCTTTCCAGCGTTTGGATCACAGTGGGATACAGACTGTCCCTGAGCCTGGTCTACGTGCTTTCCAGCGTTTGGATCACAGTGGGATACAGACTGTCCCTGAGCCTGGTCTACGTGCTTTCCAGCGTTTGTATCTTCTGCCCGATGGGAGAGCAGAGAAGAAAGAATGTCTGGGGTGAGTGGGGTATTTCTCCTTCCCTGCTGAGTCACACATACCCTTGTCTATTATACTGCCCTTAAACCTGCTCCTACACGACGATGTAAGTGGAAACGGATGGTTATTGGGCAGCAGAGAGGTACAGTAACATGAGGGTGGCATAGGGTGGCAGCTGTCTTACAGTGCCAGCGATTTCCAATCAGGGTTCGATTCCTGCCACTGTCTGTAAGGAATTTGTACGTTCTTCTGTGACTGTTTGGGGTTCCGTCCTCATTCTCGAGACTATCAGTTAAGGTTGGAGATTTGTGGGCATGGTGGCACTTGGAGATGTCTCCTTAGGCTGTGTAAAACGGTGCATTTGACTGTATGTTTCCATGTAAACGTAACAGATGAAGCTAATCTTTCACTTACAATTTACCAGCTTGCTGGTCCGGCCTTTGTCTCCTTTCCCATAGATGCTTTGCACTGAACACCCTTTCTGCCTGGCCTCTTTCCGCAGGAGACCGTGCTGGAAATGCTGAAGGATGCTATGATTGCCAAAGCAGGTGTCTCCAAGGGCTTCTTGATTGACGGTTACCCCCGGGAGGTGAAGCAGGGAGAAGAATTCGAGAAGAAGGTATGGAGTCTGCATTGAGTGCAAAATGGGGAGTGTGGGCTGAGGTGAAATCACTGCTACATCTGTTTTGTTTTTAAATCCATACAGTTGTATGCCTCTGTTTCAAAGGGGAACAGGGGAACTACACCAGTGTCCAATGTTCAGAATCAGAAGTAGGTTTATTGTCACTGAGATATGTTGTAAATTTTGTTGTTTTACGCCAGCAGTACATTGCGAGACGTAAAAGTTATCTTGCTACTAATACGCCCACCTTCGCTGCTACCGAAGACTAACCTTTCTTTCCCAGTTTTAATGATGGGTCTTGGACATGAAACTTTAACTTTTCCACGTTTGCTACCTGGCAAATTTTGAAAATAACTAGAGCAGTTTGCCCGGTAGTGGGAAATTGGAGTGCTCAAGTTGGTTGTCACTGACCACACTTCAATATTAGCACTTTGTGATGTTGTGAGGCTGTGGAGGCATCATAGAAATGTAGTTCTCTCTGTTTTTACATAGTTGGAGGTTGAATTGCCAGGATGTAATTAGTCATGAGGTCAGGGGTCTCTCCCCTTTGACCCCTGCCAGACTCTTTGTTCCATTCTCATGGCATTTTCCGTGGCTGGGATCAGGATTGATTGTGATGGCTACAATCAGTGTTTAGGTTCAGATATTAAGGCTGTCACTATTAAACCTGAGTGGGATACATGGTGAGGGAATGGTGTTATTGGTTATTATCAAGTGTCTGGTTATCCTTAGAATCACAGAATTATTGTGGCACTGCTGGAGACCATTTTCTCAGTCAGCCCTGTAGTGATGAAGAATCTTGGCTATCCATTTCCCTCCATAAATGGTAGAACCTACCAAGTTCCTCCAGCGTTTGGTGTGGGTTGCTCAAGGTTTCCAGTATCTGCAGAATCTCTTGTATCTATAGTTGTCCCATTAGTTCCATTCCCCACTCTTAGTGTCTTAAGACTGATTTATACTTGTGCATCGCATCTACGCTGTAGGTACCACGTACCATACGCTGTACCTACACCGTAGGGTGACGCGCACCTCCCCAAAAAAGTAACTCGCGCGTCACGGCGACGCAGACCTCAACAACTGTGATTGGTCTGCTTGGTAGCATCGCATTTCCTCCTACGCATTTCCGTTGCTTCTTCTCCGCCGTGTCTGTACACCGATGCAAAATAGATGAACCAAATCGTCAAATCTACCTGCCGACATGCGAAAATGTTTGAAGTGTATTTCCTCGCCCATGTCTCTCACGAAGAAACTCAACACAGTGGCCTAGAAACCACCAACTAGCATTTTGGTACACACCAACACGTGTTCGCTACGGCGTAGAGCGACGCAGAAGTGAAAATCAGGGCTACGGCAGCCCGTATGCACAAGTATAAATCAGCCTTTTGTAGTCCCAACCTGGCTGGTAGTGTAATGGCATCAGCAACGGACTTTGACTTCGAATCCAGCTGGCCCCTTGCACACTTTCCATCCGTGTTGGGTTGAGTGTTGAGCTAGCAACATGGCCTTGTGAAAAAAAAACAGACAAATGTGACGAAAATGGCAAAAATGCCGCACAATATGCAGGAACAACAGCAGAGTAGTCCCATCAGTTTCATTCCCTCAATCTTTCTCTGCCAATAACCCTCTCCCTTCGCACAGTATTGATCTACTGTGATCTACTATCGTGTCTCTGCCTCTAAATTTGTCCACTGCTCCTTGAATGATCAACTAACGGGGATACCCTGGTTACAGCACCTGTGACATGATTTCAATTCCCACCATAATGAGTTCTCCCTGTGGCCCTGTGGGGTGCTAGGGCTTCCTCCCACAGTCCAAAGACGGACTGGTTAGAGAATATTGTGGGCACGCTATGCTGACGCCAGAAGCATGGCGACATTTGCAGGCTGCCCCCAGCACATTCTTGGACTGTTGGCCGTTTACGCAAGTGAAGTACTGTATTTCACCGTATGTTTCGATGTGCATGTGATAAATAAAGCTAGTCTTTAATCTTTTTTGCTATATTTATAGCACTGCAGTGTTTCAAACCTGTAACAGATCTCTCCACTTCTCTTTGCGAAAGGTTGAATACCCCTGCTTCCTCAGTATAACCCAGGTCTAGCAGTTCAGCCCACAGTGACTGTGCCAACCACTATGCAAAATTAAATAAAATCCATCTTCTTGCACAGGACTGTCTAAACGTCTCTATCACATTTCCTTCCACCCCTCCCTACCCAGAAAAACAAATCCTTGATAAAAATCTTTACACAGCTATGCTAAAATTTCTGCTAGAAGCACTGGGGAGGGCCACCTGAATCATTTTGCACTTAATAACTAAAGTTGCAAGGAATGATTAACCCTGTTAATAATTAGTGTTTCCATCTGTTGGTGTATTGAAATTACCTTGCTGATGGACAGGGGCTTGAGGTGGTGACTTAATGTCTCTACTCCTATTTCTCCAAGATTAATTTTGCACAGTTGTCAAAGATATCAGTTTCTTTAGAGCACACTACTTGGCCAAAGAAACGCACACAATATGAGGGATGAACTCAGCAGGTCAGGCGACATCTTGCTGAGTTTTTCCACCATTCTGTGTGGTGCTCTGGATTTCCAGCATCTGCAGATGATTCTAGGTGGCCAGTTCATTTTGGCATGTTTGGGCTTTGGGTGAGATTACAGGAACCGTAGGTCCCACACCACCAGGTTCAGGAATCATGTAACTACCAGGCTCCTGAATCAGTGTGGATAACTCACTCATCACAACTCTGAACTGATTCCACACTGTATGGACTCACTTTCAAGGTACCATGGCATTTTACTGGACAGACTGGAAAACTGGGTGGGACTTTCTGGTCCAGTCCTAAAGTGGTTTGAATGGTTTATAGTGGTTTAAAACAGGACAGGGACTGTTTTGTATTGATTGGTACCTGCATATCTGACTGAACAAAGATGACATGCAGAGAGCCTCAAGGGTCCATACTAGGGTCTCTTCTATTTAACTTATACATGCTCCCTCTAGCTCAAATCATGGTAAGCAACAAAATATCTTATTGTGGCGACCCACTTCCTAGCGCACTCAAACCAGCTCACAAATAGCCAGCGCGCCGGCATAAAGACCAGTCCCAAAAGGGCGCCAGGTCTGCTTCACCAACAAAGGGAAAAGCCTGCGCGGGATTGTGAGTACGTGCCCCCTATAGCATCCGCGCCCGGGGAGGGCAGGATCTGGGAGGCTTTAAAGCAAGGCTGTGAAGTTTGAATAAAATCTTCTTTAACTGCAGTTTACCGACTCGGTGTTGTTACTTTAGCGCTGTGTGTAGCACACCGCTACATTACCTTAATTACGTGAATGATACTGATTTATATAACAGTGTAAACAAGTGGCTATGGTCGCATGAAATCACTTAAAAAGAAACTGTATTGAGCAAATCACTAATTGATGAGCCAAAATTTCTTCCAGTTAAACAAAGAGAAAACAGAATTAATTGTTTTTGATGCTAAAAAGAATGATTAAAAGTCAGTGCTCATTTAGAATCCCGGTCATTACAGACTAACAAGCCAAACCAGAAATCTTGGTGTTGTGATGGACTCCAACTTAAATTTTAACTGTCACATTCAGACGATTACAAAGTCAGCCTACTTACAAATATAGTGAGGGTTAATAGGCTCAGCAAGATCTAAAAGAACTCATCCATGCATTTATTTTTAGTAGGCTACAATGGTGTTTTCACAGGTCTCTATGAAAAATCCCTCAGACAGCTACAACTCCATCAGAACACTGCTGCTGAATCCTCACTAAGACCAAGATAGTAAAATATATCACTCTAGTTCTCAGATCATTACTCTGGCTTCCTGTCCATCAGTGGATTGACTTTAAAATATTACTGCTGGTCATAAAGTACTGAATGGTTTAGGGCCAAAATAAATCTCCAATCTCTTGCTGCATTATGAACTTCACGAGCTCTCAGGTCATCTGGGGCGGGTCTGTTACCGTCCCCAGGGTCAAAACCAAACATGGGGGAGCAGCTTTTAGTTACCCCGCTCCACATATCTGGAATAACCTTCCAGAGGATTTGAAGTCTGCCCCAACTTTAAGCTCTTTTAAATCGAAGCTTTAGAGTTTTCTTTTTGCTGTAGCTTTTAATTAGAATCTCCAGCACTGGAATTTCTATTTATCATATCTATTTGTGTATGATTTTGATTCTCTTATATATTGTCTGAAATTTGATGTTTGATTTTTATATCTTGTTCTATGTAAAGCACTTTGAACTGCCTTGTTGGAAAAGTGCTCTACAAATAAACTTGCTCTACAATTCATTTTCTCCGGTTTACTTATTTTGTTTTATTTGCACAATTAATCTCCTTTTGCACGTTGGTTGTTTGTCAGTCTTTATTTATGTGTAGTTTTTTTCACAAATTCTATTGTAATTACCTTCCTGTGAATGCCTGCAAGACAATGAATCTCAAGGTACGATATGGTGACATATACATACTTTGGTAATAAATTTACTTTAACAAGATTCAATTATAAAAGGGTCATTGTGCATCTCTTCTGATTTTGATTTCCATTGGAGTGTAACAGAAATTAATGATTAAGGCAACACTGCCAGATGTGGAAAGAATAGGGATTGAAGTCCCATCACTGCAAACCCTCCAGGAAGCTGCCCAAACCTTGCTCTCACTCTGCAATCATAGTGTGCAGGTCAGGATACAAAACTGCAAATGAGGTTCAACAGTTCCCTGTAGTGCTTGAGTAGCCACAGAACGATGTAGAGACCCTCAGGAACACAGGAGACTCGACAGATGCTGGAAATCCAAAATAAGCACACACAAAATGCTGGAGGAACTCAGGTTGCATCTATGGAGTGAAATGAAGAGCCAATGATTGAGATCGAGAGCCTTCATCAGGAACTTCCCATTGGGTTATTTCTTTCATTAGTGTGAACCTGAAATTACAAGATAGGTTTGGGTAAAAAGAGGGAGGAAATTGTGTTGGGTTGAGCTTAGGAATGGACAGAGATAAAATGTTAACCTTCTTTTACTCTTCTTTAATATTGATAGACCTGGTCTATGGGACCACAGGAAGAAACCCATTCTGGTCGTGCCAACCTCTCAGAGGGCAAAGTTCAAACTAAATTTATTATCAGAGTACATATCTGTCACCGTATACAACCCTGAGATTCATTTTCTTGTGGGCATACTCAATGAATCCATGGTAGAAAACTGCCACAGTAGAATCAGTTATAAAGCCTCACCAACACGGGCATTCATCCAGTGTTCAAAAGCTACAAATTGTGCAAATACAAAAATAAAGAAATAATAATAGTAAATAAGCAATAAATATCGAGAACGTGAGATGAAGAGTCCTTGCAAGTGAGTCATTAGGTTGTGTGAACATTTCAGTGATGAAGTGATGCATTCACACTGTACTTGGCTGTTATCTGTAAGCACTTAGTCATCAACGGTTTGTCCAGTTGTCAGTTTCCATTTTAAGACTTTGATGATATCCTGGATTGTAAGTTCAACAGCACAGTAACAGGACTTGCCACCTAACTTGAACAAAGTTGTCCGCAGAGATCCCACTTTTCTATTCACTTCTGATTGCCGGTGCCTTATAAAGTCTACGCATTTCATCCTTGCATTTGTATTCTAGTCCTCTTGAAATGAGTGCCAATATTTCATTTGCCTTCCTTACCACCGACTCAACCAGCAAGTTAACCCTCAGGGCAGGGGTTCACGACTTTTTTTATGCCATGGGCCAATACCTTTAAGCAAGGGGTCCGTGGACCCCAGGTTGGGAAGCCCTGCTTTGGGGAATCCTGCACAGGGACTCCCAAGTCCCTTTGCACTTCAGATTTCTGAATTTGCTCTCTGTTAATATTGACTTCATGGTGAGCTCAGGCATCACAGGCCGAGTGGCTTTTCTCTGTGCTGTTCCACTCTATGTTCAATGCTTTTCCAGCATAGATTATGATCGGGTATCAGTTCAAGGGATTCCTGGCATCTAGCAAATATGATATCAAGCTGGCTATCTGCCCATCGCACTGATGAACTCCTACAGACTGAAAATATAAGGAAGTAAAAATCTCAACTTTTAGCATAGTGAAGAATATTGACTAAAGATTGAAACATAAACATGATGTTTGGTAGCGTGTTTAAGCAATTTTCTGCCTTTATTATTCAGCTTCAAAACTGCCAGAGGACAGATTAGGAACATAATGCATTCACGCCCTGATTTTCAAATAAACAGCTAAGGAGTGGGCCAGCATTGATTTTCTCTGGTGAATGCTGTTCATTTGATAGTGCCTCCAGTAGTGGGTGTGAGAGGTTTCGAGCACTTGTGTCGTTTGGGTGCAGTTCAGAATGAGAGCTTTCTCCCAAACTCTGGCTGGGGCTGATGTAGATGCATTTGTTTATTTAGAGACACAGCACAGTAACAATACCCAATACACCTGCGAGACCAATTAACCTGCTAAACTGTGTGTCTTTGGAATGTGTAAGGAAACTAGAGCATGCAAAGGGAACCCACATGGTCGAGGGGAGAACGTACAAACTCCTTACAGACAGCGGCAGAATTGACCCTGGTTTGGCGGTGCAGTAATAACAGTACATTAACCGCTATGTGTATGGTCGTGGCTAAGAGAACCTCCTAGGAGAGTGAAAGTTCAAAGTAATTATCAAAGTGCATATATGTCACCATATACTACCCAGAGATTCATTTTCTTGTGGGTATTCACAGTAACAAAATAGAATCGATTTTCATACGTACAAAGGTGGACAAACTACGAATGTGCAAAAGGATACAAACTGTGCAAATATAAAACAAACAAATAAATATTGAGAATATGAGTGGTAGGAACTTGAAAGTGGTAACTTATAAGCTTCTAAGAAAGTAAAGGGGTTGTCATGCCTTCTTTGGACTTATTAGACCCAAAACTCTTCCTCATTGAAATAAGGAAGCCAAGGAATTTAAACTTTCTGACCCCTCTCCACCTCCAATCCCCTGAAGAGGACTGGCTCATGAACCTCTGGTTTCCTCTTCCTGTAGTCACTGATCAGCTCTTTGCTTTTGTTGACATTGAAAGGTTGTTGTGGCACCAGTCAGCCAGTTTTACAATCTCTGTCCAATAAGGTTGTGTGTGTTTTAAGTCCTTCTCTGCAGATTTAATTATAAAATCCAGGTTGACACTCCTGAGGGGACTGTACAGGTGGATTTCTGCACTGTCATAGGTGATGTCTTAGATGAGTTGCAAAACTACTGGCTTCTCAGGTGGAATCCGAAGGTCCTTTGTTACTAACTCAAGATCAGTCCCGTCTCCTCGTCAATACCCGTTGCTGTGAAAATGTCGCAATACAGATCATGCATTCAGCATCGCACCGGGTGTAGAATATGTCAAGGAAGGTTCAGGTTGCAACGAGAAAGCAGAGCAGTAGGATTCATTTGGATTGTTCTGTCGATGAATTGAGTCATTGAGAGAGCCTCCACCAAAGGAAACAGGATGTTGGAAATGGTGAGGGAGGAGCGCCACGGGATGGCTGTTGAACAGGGAGTGCCAGGGGCAGGGAGTAGCACAGGTGCAGTCACACCCAGCCCTGAGCCACCAGACGAGGCTATTTGATTCCAATCAGTTAGTTTATTGAGCATTACAAAATGATTCTCTGGTGCTTCCTGCTCCTTCCCCTCACCTCCTCCTCTTTTCCCGCTCACATATGGCATGAAATTTGTTCGTTGTTTTGCAATATATAAAATTACGGCAGTAATGTGAAAAAGTCTTAGGCACCCTAGCTATAAATATGTGTATGTCTGCAAGCAAGTTTTGTCAATGTATCTGTACCTCATAATACTAGTTCACACAACAATAAACTCTGTGTGAATTAACTTGAATTCCACAGGATTTCTCCAGCAGCGGATTGGTAAGCAACTCCCTTCTCATTCTCTGTATGTTGCCTCCCTTAGCAATTCCCTTCACCTCTGGACTAAAGTTAAGAGGGATCCTTTACAGTTTCCGCCATCAGTGGAAACCAAAACCGCTGCTGTGGAAAGTGAAACAAGAATTAACTGTTCAGGCCTTCAAGCAGGACATCTTCAGTATTGTCCGTTAGACTCTGAGTAGGATTGGGTAGTGAAGGGAGACCTGGAGTCTTGAGAAGGAATGATAGTTCAAAGACAATTTAATATTAAAGTACATATATGTCACCATATACCACCCTGAGTTTTTCTGGCAGGCATTCACAGTAAAACAAAGAAATACAATAGGACCAAAGTACTCCTTTGTTTTACTGTGAATGGCTGCGAGAAAATATTTGGAGAATATTGAAGAGAAGTGCCCTGTGTCTGGAGTAGGAATCTAGGAATCATCTGTATATCTCTGAAGGGTTTTATTAGTTTTGATGCCACGGAGGTGCCTCTGATGCTAACCTAGCAGTTAGAGTAACACTATTACAGCCCAGGATGTCTGAGTCCAAAGTTGTTCTAGTTAGTAGGTTAATTGGTCATTGTAAATTGTCCCATGATTAGGCTAGTGTTCAATAGGTAGATTGATGAGTGGGTGTTGTCCGTTGGTTGCTCCACACTGTATCTCTAAGTGAATAAATAAACATCTATCAGTAGTGTTTTCTACAATCTTTCACTGGGACTCCTTCTCCGTGCTTAACTTTAGCCCAAAAAGCTGGCGACATATTCAACTCCAGAGGGGAGTTGTCTATACTCTGCCTCTAGAGGGATCCTGTGGAATCCAACTCAATTTAAGCCAGACAGCGTTTATTGTCGTGTGCTCGAGTATGCTGGAGTGTAGGTACAATTAAAACTTACTTGCAGCAACATCACAGGCATGTAGGTGTGAACATCACACAGAATATAACTTACTCATCAATTATACAGGCAGTGAGAGACAGACAGACAGTGGCCTTTTGTTTGCACAGTCAGAGACATGTCCGGAGTAGTGCAGGAGGTGGTCTGTAATGTTCCATTGCTGAGGGTTGTTCAAAGCTCAAAGTAAATTTATTATCCAAGTACATAATGAGATACAATTTTTTGCGGGCATGCTCAGTAAATCCAGGAACCATAATAGAATCAATGAAAGACCCCACCCAACAGGGCGGACAAACAAGCAATGTGCAAAAGAGAACAAACTGTGCAAATAGAAAAGGAAAAAATAAATAAATAAGCAATAATTATTGAGAACATGAGATGAAGAGTCTTTGAAAGTAAGTGCGTAGGTTGTGGGAACAGTTCAGTGTTGGGGCAAGTGGAGTTGGGTGGTTATCCCACTGGTTCAAGATCCTGATGGTTGAGGGGTAATAACTGTTCCTGACCCTGGTGGGGCGAGTCCTGCAGCTCCTGTGCCTTCTTCCTGATGGCAGCAGTGAGAAGAGAACCTGGCCTGGGTGCTGAGGTCCTTGACTACGAATGCTGCTTTCCTGCGATAGCGTTTCATGTAGATATGCTCAATGGCGGGGAGAACTTTACCTGTATTGGGGTGGGCTGTATCCACTACTTTTTGTAAGATTTTCCATTCAAAGTGTTACGAACCCCGTAACTGGGTCACTTACCAGCAAAGATAGAGAGGTCCGTTGAAGTCTGATGGTACTATTTTTAACAGTATTTATTGATAAAAATACACAAAAATAATATCAATGCAAACATACAGATAATATACGTCGTCAATACTAAATCTAAAAGTGCGGGTATAATAATAATAAGAAATAAGCTCTATCGTTGTCTAGGGGATAATGTATTGTCCGATGGAAATATAGAAGTCACTCAGTTCATTCAGGCTGCAGCCTTTGGTTGGAGTTAAGAGAGAGTTTTTAGAACTTGCCAGCTTTTCCTTTTTATGATGTCGATCCTTCGAGAGTTCCGTTTTTTGTAGTCAGTCCTTTAGCTAGGCAGTTCTGTGGAAGCCCGCCAATTCCTATGCAAAGGAAAAGGACACATGCGAGCCCCACCAGCTGTCGCTATTAAACGCTGTCACGGGATTTCTAGTGTTTCTCCTGGTGCGTCTAAAGGGGTTGTTCCCCAGACCCTCTTTTATCCTTACTCACGGGGTCTCAGATGTCAATCAGGTTGGGATGATGCAATCTCTCAACCAGCCCACTCTGTTCTTTCCCTGAGGGCTTCAATGAACAGTACAGTACTCAATACACAATTCCGTCTCCCAGAGACAATGGCCGTTATTCGTGGCTTTGTCTTGCGGAGGCCCAGGACACATCCCAACCCTTGAGGATTCTGTGTGTCTCTCTCTCGTTTCCTGGGTCCCAGACCCGAATTAATAGCGATCTTGCGAATCTTATAAAGGAGGGGGCTACTTTGTACCCTTCAGCCCCTCAGAGTTGTGGCACGTTCGTAACAAAAGGCATTGGTGTTTCCATACCAGGCTGTGATTAAACCAGTCAATATACTCTCCATGACACATCTATAGAAGTTTGTCGAAGTTCTAGATGTCATGCCGAATTTTCACAGACTTCGAAGGAAATAGAAGTGTTGCTGTCCTTTCTTTGTAATTGTAGTTCTCTGAAATGATAACACCAAGGACCCTCTCCACCTCGGATCCCTCAATGAGGACTGGCTCCCTCCTCCTGAAGTTAATAATCAGCTCCTTGGTCTTGCTGACATTGAGTAAGATGTTGTTGTGGCACCACTCAGCCAGATTTTCAATCTCCCTCCTGTATGCTGATTCGTCTCCACCTTTGATTTGGCCTACGATAGTGGTGTCATCAGCAAACTTAAATATGGTATTGGAGCTGTCATAAGTGTAAAGCGAGTAGACTAGGGAGCTGAGCACACAGCCTTATGGTGCACCTGTGCTGGGAGATTGTGAAGGAGGTCTTGTTACCAATCTAAGGTGACTGGAGTGGGGTCTGCAAGTGAGGAAATCGAGGATCCAACTGAACAAGGAGGTTTTGAGGCCAAGGTCTTAAAGCTTATTAATTAGTTTTGAGGGGATGACAGTATTAACTGCCAAGCTGTAGTAGGTCAAAAGCATCCTGATGTTACATCATTACTATCCAGATGTTGCGGGGTTGAGTGAAGAGCCAGTGAAAGGACATCTGCTCTGGACCTGGTGTGCCGGTAGGCAAATTGAAGTGGATCCAAGTTGCTTCTCAGGCACGAGATGATGTGCTTTATCACCAACCTCTCAAAACACTTCACCACAGTTGACGTCAGTTCATGAAGGAAAGCTGATGTTCCTGAACCCAGTGCTGTGGGACTTCAGGCTTCTGTACCTCCTGCCTGAGAATAGAGTGAGAAGAGGGGAGGTCTGGAAGTTGGAGGATCCTTTATGATAGAAAATGCCTCCTTCAGACAGCAACTTCTACAGATGATGGAGAGGGCTGTGTCCACTACTCTCAAAAGCCTCTAGCATTGCAGTGCATTGGAATTGCCATACCAGGCCATGATATAACCAGTCAGGATGCTTTCAGCGGTGCATCTGTACAAGTTTAACAAGTATTAGCCGTGCTCTGAATGTACACCGGAGACAATGCAATCTTCAATTCTTTTTAATTGAATTGAATTTATTAAGCCTCTTCTGACTCTGAATTATCGGTAATTCTCTGTAATAAAATCAGGAAATGCTGCAGATACCCAGCAGGTCAGACTGTGACCGTGGGAAGAGATTTCCAGCATCTACATCTCCTCTAACTCTCACCTGCACCATGGGTCTAATGTTTCCATTGGTGTCTCAGCTGCCCCTTGCGATGGTGGTTTTCACTTCTTTGTCAGTACCAGGGTTAAGATATTTCTTCGAATTCCTAGGATGTTTTAAGCAAATGATATCTATCTGCTAACTTTGGATCTTCCACTGCTGCTTTCATTTTGGAGGATTGAGAGGAGACTTGAATAGAGATGCACAACATAATGACTAGTATAGAAAACATACCAAGGTAGTCAAAGCAAAGTGACTTACACAATTCATAGGGACTCAACATCACTGATGTCGAGTTGATATTTCCAGTCATTCAGCTGTCCGCTATCCAGAACTAGAAATCAAGGCCTTAAGAAATTCTCCATTGATCGGGTCTGTGGAAGCTCAGAGACCGAGTTGCCTTCTCTTTATGCTCCTGCCATCGAGAAGGAAGCCTCAGGTCCCACACTACCAGTTTCAGGAACATTTATAACCATTTAACCATCAGGCTTGTGAACCAGCGTGGATAACTTCACTCGCCTCAGCACTGAACTGATCACTGAACCCAACTTAAGAACTCACTTTCAAAGATTCTAAAATCCATTTTCTCTGTATTTGTTTATTTAAAATCTATTTATTCATTTATTATTTACACAGTTGGTCGTCTTTTGCACATCGATTGCTTGTCAGTCTTTGTGTGTGGATTTTCATTGATTCTACTGTGTTTCTTTGTTCTACTCTGAATGCCTGAAATCAAAGAATCTCAGGGTATGGTGATAGATAGTATGTGCTTTGATAGTAAATTGATCTTGAACTCTGTACTGAATATATACAAAATGTTGATGGATTTCTGGATGTTAGGTGAATTGGAGAGCAAGGAGTTGCCACTAAGATAAAAGATAGTCATGATCTCAGATTGGCAGGGCCAATTGGCCAACTCTATTTCATTTCCAAGGTCCTTATTCAAAATTTGGGGTGGTAGCGTACCGATGTGAGGATTTGGAATTCACAAAGTCCCTTTCAAGAGGACTTGTAATAAGCAGGCAAGGAAGAATAATTTTCAGGGTGTTGGTGAACAGTGGGGAAGATGAGGCTGATGGGATTGCTCTGCTGGAAGCCAGACAGAGTCAGTGAGTTGAATGGCTTTTATCAGTGCTACAACTCAATGGTCAGGCCCTTCTTCCTTGTCATTAAGTGACTGTGGTCTAATGCAGCCCTTGGTACAGGAGCACTCAATGCTGCTCAGTAATCTTGTGGCTTTTTCAAATATAAAATTATGTTCCAGTTTTCCTCTGATGTACTGAGTGAAGTGATCCAGGAAAATGAGATTAGTCTCAATAGGCTTTTGACAAGAGAGAAAAGTGAATTCCAAGCTACTTATTTTCAATATGTGGCATGCAAAAGCAGCTTAAACACAGGATAATAGAGTAGTTTCAAAAGTCACTAATGACCCTTAAATCCAGCTGCGATAATTATTTCACTTGCACTGCTAGAATATGATACGTTGTCCCTTAATAGTTGCAGGGTCAAAACTCTTTCCCTCAAGGTTAAAGTAGTGCTGATGCTGTATTTTATTGGTTGCTGGTTGATAGTACCTTCCTATGCATTTAGCTGCCATGTCCATGGTTTCTACTTAGTTCCATAATAAGGAGAAGTTGATGTACTTGGTAGCCTTAGCCGAATTAGGGAGGGTCAAGTACGTTTGAGCAGGGTTCATGTTCCTGGTTTGCTGCATTATCTCCCTCTAGTGGCAAAGAAGTGCAGGTGGAGCTCAAATGAGGACGAGAAACAAGTGACTGTAGATGCTGGAACCTGGAGCATAAACCCAAGTGGGTTTCCGCCGGGTGCTCTGGTTTTCTCCCATACTCCATGGACGTACGGGTTAGTAGGTTAATTGGTCAGATGGGTGTCACTGGATGGTGCAGGCTCATTGGCTGGAAGGGCCTGTTACTGCACTGTACATTCGGGGCCCTCCTCATTGGTTCCGGGACCCCTCGCAGATACCAAAATTCGTGGATGCTCAAGTCCCTTATTCAACCTGTCTCAGTGGTTTGGACCTTAGGACCCAGCGGAACCCCAGACCTTACTTAACCTGTCTCAGTGTGGTGGACATTAGGACCCGGTGGTGGAGCTCTGAATCTGCAGTGTTTCTGTTCACGAAAATAATCACGATCACGATTGAAAATAAATTGGAAATAATAAAGCGATCGGAAAGAGGTGAAATGCCATCGGTCATTGGAAAAGCGTTAGGCTACATCAGTCAACGATCGGAACAATTTTAAAGGATAAAGTGAGAAAGGCTCTGCCCCGATCAAAGCTACAATTATTACTAAGCAACGCAGTGGTTTAATTATTGGGTTTTGGGGTTTTGGGTTTTTGATCCTCCACATCAACCCGGCACGATGGAGAGCGCGCTCGGGAGCGATCTGTCCGAGTCCCGAGAACTTCCGTTCCCGAGCCCGGCACTGAAACATACGTTCTTAAGTGTTTTATATGCATAGAAAGGTAAAATATATACTATATACTAAGACAAATGTTTGACTAACTGACGCTAAATAATACCGGATGTACCTGTTCCGACTTCCGATTTTTTTTTATCCCAATGCACAATAATCCACGCACATCCTCCCGTGTACTTTAAATCATCACTAGATCACTTATAATACCTAATACAATGTAAGTGCTATGTAAAATGGTTGTTATACTGCATTGTTTAGGGAATAATGACAAAAAAAAGTCTGTACATGCTCGAACCACAGGTGCTGGAAGAGCACTTGCGGGTTTTCGCAATTCGCGGTTGGTTGTGTTATGAAATCCCGTAACTGGATCACTTACCAGCAAAGATAGAGAGGTCCGTTGAAGTCTGATGGTACTATTTTTAAAAGTCTTTATTTATAAAGAGGCACAAAAGTAAGGTTAATACAAACATTCAGATAATATACGTCGTCAATACTCAATCTAAAGCGCGGGTATAGTAATAATCATCATTAAGAAATCGTTCTATCGTTTGTCTAGGGGATAATATATTGTCCGCTGGAAATATAAAAGTCACTCAGAAGTCTGCAGGCTTCAGCCTTTTGGGGACCGCTGGGTTTCACTCGTTGGAAAGAGAGATTTGTGAGAAAAGAAACTTGCCCAGTCGTTTATGAAGCAAATCCATTGAATCGGGAACGTTGGTTCCCCGTTGTTAGTTCGAAGTCCTTTTTGGTGTTATCAGCCACCCGCTCCCCAGCCAAAGGAAAACGGAATGCACGTTGCTGTGAATGGCTTCCCGCTAGCACGGGAGCGATGAGCAATGGTGTGTCCTTCTGGTGCGTCGCTGGGGAACTGCCCACTGCAGCCTACCTTTTATCTGGACTTGCAGGGTTGTAGATGTCAATCAGGGTGGGGTGATGCAATCCCCCAGCCCACATTGCCTGAGGGTGTGCACCTAGCCCAGCCCACGTTGACCTGAGAACTGGCACCTAGTATAGGATTGTAATTCACAAAGGTGTCTCCAAGAAACAATGGCCAAATCTGTTGCTTTGTCCTGCTGAGGATTCTCTCTCATTTCCTGGGTCCAAGACCCGAATTAATAGCGATCTGGCGATTCTCAAAAAGGAGGGGGCTGGGATCATAACAGTTGAATTCGAGGACGCGGAATCCGCGGATAAGGAGGGCCGGCTGTATCTCTAAATGGGGGGTTCCCAGCCTTTTTTTTAATGCCATGGGCCAATACCATTAAGCAAGGGGCCAGTGAGTCCCAGGTTGGGAACCCCTACTCTAAACAAACAAAAGCTGCTGGAGAAACTCGGTGGGCTGAGCAGCACCTGTGGAGGGGAAGGGAATTGTCAGCATTTCGGAGCACAACCCTGCATCAGAGCTCATGAGAGGAGGGTGAGTTGTCTGCAGGAACCTCCATGTTTAAATAGCTGGTTCACTTTGGAAGGGGTGGGGGAGACGATGGGGACGCTGGCTGAAAGGGAACGGGTTCACTCTGTAGGCACTGGTGCAATGAGGAACGAGGTGAGTGTTGAGGCCAGTCATAGGGACGCAGATAAAGTCAATGGTCATGTGGTGCAGTATCTGAGCTGGTTAGTGCAAAGGGATTTGAACCTGTCCAGGGACTACTTGAAGGGCCAGTGCAAAACTAGCTTCATTCTTTACACGGTATGTGCTGTGGGTGTTGTGAAAATGGTCCTGAGGCAGGTATTGAACGTGGGAATGCTTCGACCCTTGTACCCTAAAGGATGTCAAAGTCACAAATTAAATAAACCAGACAAGCCCTTATGAGCCATAGGAAGGTGGAGCCAATTTACCCCTCAGGTGGGTTCGGTAAGTTCCCAGCCTTCAGGAGTACCTGTTGAGAGAAGCTCAGTGCAGCCACCACAACGGGGAAGCACCACAGTATAGAGAGCGTTTCACACCAAGGTGACCAAACCCCATGTTTGGACAATGATTTTAGCGCCGGGCCGACTCGGAGAGGTAGGCTACAGGCCGAATTGAGGAAGTGAGGTCCAGGCCCCAGGACATCTCAAGGTGTCTGAACCCCATGTTTCAAAGATGATTTAGGCACTGGGACTGATTGGAAAGGTCAGGGTGTTGGGGCCCGAGGTCAGTTTAGCTCACTGCTCCGTGACATTTACTCAGCTCTACACTTAGCTGAGGTTCTGTGGACAAACCCTTTGTGGACTTCAGTTCGAAACACTTTCTGTGTAATTCAATACAACCTCTCCCTCAATGTCACAAACACAAAGGAGCTGGTTGTGGACAGGAGGAATGGAGACAGGCTCACCCCCTACAGACATCAATTGATCTGGGGTTGAGAGGGTGAACAGTTTTAACTTACTCGGCACAGGCATCACCGAGGATCTCACATGGTCTGAACACACCGGCTGTGTGGTGAAAAAAGCATAACAGCGCTTCTTTCACCTCAGACGGTTGAAGAAGTTTGGTATGGGCCCCCAAATTCTAAGGACTTTCTACAGGGGCACAATTGAGAGCATCCTGACTGGCTGCATCAGTGTCTGGTATGGGAACTGTACTTCCCTCAGTCGCAGGCAGAGAGTGGTGTGGACAGCCCAGTGCATCTGTAGATGCGAACTTCCCAGTATTCAGGACATTTACAAGGACAGGTGTGTAAAAAGGGCTTGAAGGATCATTGGGGACCCAAGTCAACCCAACCACAAACTGTTCCAGCTGCTACCATCCGGAAAATGGTACCTCAGCATAAAAGCCAGGACCAAAAGGCTCTGGGACAGCTTCTTCCACCAGGCCATCAGACTGATTAATTCATGCTGATACAACTGTATTTCTATGTTATATTGATTGTCATGTTGTACATACGATTTATTACAAATGACCATAAATTGCCCGTTGCTCATTTAGATGGAGACGTAACCTAAAGATTTTTACTCCTCGTGTATAAGAACAATCTAAGTAATAAAGTCAACTCAGTTGAAGTCAGTGCTTGCGGTTATGGTTTGCATGACATTTTTTTACCTCAGCACATTGGATGGTTGACGATCTTTTTTTAATGGGTTTCTTTTTTGAATTTCTTTGTTTCGTGGCGGCCTGTAAGGAGATGAATCTCAAGGTTGTACAATGTATACATACTTCGACAATAAATGTACTTTGAACTTTTGAAGTTTGACAGGGAGGGGCTGAGTTGAGTGAGGAAGCCCTTCAATTAACATAGCATCACCCCAGGAGGCCACGTGAGTGGCAACAGTCTATTGGTTTTGAAGAATGTAACAGAACACTACTTAAAGCATTAACTATGTAAGAATGAAAAGGCATTGTGTGGTTTATTCTTGTAAATGATTTTTGACCTTGAATAAAAATTATTTTGATATATAAAATAAATTCTGTAGATTTCAAGCGACACATACATAGAGCATTACAGCTCAGTACAGGCCCTTCAGCCAAGGATGTTGTGCCGACATCTTAATCTACTCTAAGATCTAGCTAACCCTTCCCTCCTACGTAGCCCTCCATTTTTCCACCATCCATGTGCCCATCTCGTGTGGAACACAAGGAGAGAGTGAGAGTTTGCACTTTGATGACAGCACTCCATCTGACTGGTTGCTTCTTTGCCTTGCCCACTCTGCAGATCGGACCACCTACCTTGCTCCTGTATATTGATGCAGGGAAGGAGACGATGATCAAGCGCCTCCTGGAGCGGGGCAAAACTAGTGGGCGCTCTGATGACAACGAGGAAACCATCACAAAGCGTCTGGAGACATATTACAAAGCAACAGAACCTGTCATCAACTACTATCAAAGCAGGAACATCATCAGGAAGGTGAGCCATGCTGCCTCTAAACTAGAGCAGAACCCACTGAGGGCAGACTTCCTCAGCTCCATGCAGTTCAATACTAGATGGCTCAGCAAGTCAGTAAACTGTGTAAGATAGTGGCCAAGTCAAGAGTAACCTCTGGGCATCTGGAGACTGGGTTGAGTTAGCCAAATACGAGTTTAAATGAGAATTCAATAACCCTTAAAGGGAAATCTGCTCAATCCAGTTTTCTGTGCTGTTGTAGAGGCCCTTCCTTCAGAAAGAGCAGGACCTGGTGTCACTTCCATCAAGCGAGAGGAATGGTCCCAGTGATGGACTAACTGGAGGGTGGCAGGAGTTGGATAATCTCTGAAGTAGCAGGGTTAACACCCAACAACACACACACAAAATGCTGGAAGAACTCAGCAGTTGACGTCTTGGGCTGAAACCCTTTGGCAGGACTCCAGCGGGTTTCTGCCCGAATCGTCGACTGTTTACTCTTTTCCATGCATGCTGCTGAATTCCTCCAGCATTTTGTGTGTGTTGCTCGGATTTCCAACATCTGCAGATTTTCTCTTGTTTGAGAGTTGATGCCCATTTGGCTTGCTTTTGTAATTTTCATTGGCTGATCTCTCACTGACCCTATGAACCCTGGGGGGCTGTGGGGAGGAAGGGAGTGAGATGGGGAGAAAGTACATAATGGATCACAAACCTGCCCTGGGGGCATCACGATCCCTCCAACCCTAAGCAAAGTAGTTAAGTTAGTAAGAAATATAGTGGCCCAGTGAGTGTTTATAAATCCTCGGTCAACACCATAGTCCTTCATATTGAGGATCAAAGAGCAACTTTATTCATCGCATGTATGGTGTGGAACACAACAAAAAGCAACATTCAACAATTATAAAGATTAAAGAATTATATAAAATACAGTGAAGTGTGTGGTGATGGAATAAAATGTGCAGAACTACATAAATAACATCGGAGTTTACAATGTAAAAAAGTATTATGGTTTAATGTACTTACAGTGCAGTGGCTGAAGTAATAGAGGTAATGGCTAACTATAATGATTGATCAGATTAGCTGCCTGAGCAAAGAATTTTTTTAGGCGGTATGGTTTTAGTTTGCTAGGTGGGTTGTGGTGTTCACAATGATTTTTCCTGCCCGCTTCTTTGTCCTGGACACAGACAAGTCCTGCAGGGACGGTAGAAAGACCTTTCCTGCCGTCAGGACGGTCCAGTGTAGTTTTTGTGTTGTTCTGAGAGGATGGAGGTGCAACCACCCCTGATGGTCTGGCAAGGTAGGCGGAGCAGTGGCACCAGTGTGATTGGCTGCTGCCTGCCCTTGGATGTCAGCTTGGTACACAGACCTTGTTTGACTGGGAGGGAGGAGGCCGTCCTGTAGAGAGCTGGATTGGTGCAAGACTGGGTGCAGATGGAGACCTACTGCTGCATGGGGCCAGAGGAGGCAAAATGCAGGTGTAAGTCCAGTTTATTGTCACATATACGCAGAGACACTATGAAAAACTGAATTCTGATAGCGTCACTACTTTACAGCACCAGCAGTAAGATCGGGGTTTGATCCTTGCTGCTGCCTGTAAGGAGCTTTTACATTCTCCCTGTGTCTGCGTGAGTTTCCTCCGGGTGCTCTGGTTTCCTCCCACATTCCAAAGACCAACGTGGGCATGCCACGTTTGTGCCGGAAGCATGCAATATTTGCAGCACAATCCTCGCTGACTTGATTTGGCGCAAACTGCTCATCTCTCTCTACATGCCTCGATGTGTAAGTGACCAGTAAAGCTAATCTTACATCCATACTTAGCTTCCGATAAGCAGCATTCACAAGCAAAATGTAAGTTATGCACAACTTTTATAAGAAAGGACAGAAAAAAATGACGTCAATTGCAAGATGTCATGATGTTTCTATACAGATAGACTGTATGCTGTTGACATCATAATCATAGTTCTCTGAAGTCCCTTAGTGACACCAACTCCTTAATGGTTTCAGGTTGATAGTAGGCAGCCATGCCAGGGACTCTTGGGTCATGTTTCCAAAAGGAATTGCAGCTGCCACCCCAAAAGAGTTGATAGCCATTCTTATGAAGGCAATAAACTGGTGAAGCCATTTCTCAGCTGCCCTGGCAGACCTTGACCCTAATGAGACATGGGGCAATGTGCCATTAACAATTCTCCCATCAGTCTCTGGAAAGCAAAAGCGACTTTGTACTGGTAATTTTCCAGGCAGACAGTATGTGTTTGTGTTTTGTAAGAGGGTTTTGGAGTAATTCAGATATCTCACAGTCATAAGCTAGCACTCACGTATCAGGAAAGGCTGAGTCCAGTATTACAGAGTGCCGTCTATCACGCCTACGGGTACTTCAGGAGAGGCCAGGGAGGTGTGGGGATTTTGGTGGTAGCACGGAATTGTATTGAAGTACATTTAAAAAAGGATTTCTCTATTTCCGCAATTACTGACTGCTTTTCTTTCCCCGACACATTAGATAAACGCAGAGGGCACAGTGGATGAAGTCTTCGCTCAAGTTGTGACCGCCCTTGATGCATTAAAGTGATCAGAAGACTAAAAAATACCCCTCCTCTCCCCTTGCTCCCTAGCAAAGTCTTTATCCCCCCCCCCCCCCATTTAACTTTCAACCAACCATGGACAAATGTTACAAAGAAAGAAGCATCATTGGTTAATATGACAGGTGGCTGACAGTCCAAGATTTTTTCATCTGAGAAGCTGTTGGGATCCATTTCTGCGTTGTTTGCTGTCACTGTCAGTATTTTGAGGTCACTGGATATCCAATAAAATAGTGTCACCAACACCGGGCTGTGAAATACTGTCTGAAGAGGAGAACGGGGGTTTAACCACCATGTGATGTTAAGATGAACCCACCATAATGAGCCACAATCCAATCCCACATGTCATTGCTTTGCATTCCAAGGTCCTACATCGAGCCAGAAGAGAGATGAGTTCAGATGTATCACAGGTATTGATAAGTTTGAAACTTCTGTCAAGAAGTATTAACAACAGAAAATACCATCAGTCATTATTTCCCTCCCCAACACAGTTTGCTGAGGTCACTTTTGGGTATTTTCTGTAACTGGTGTTATTTCTGGCACATTATGAAGCAGTGATTTCTACGCCAGGCTGCATTCATAATTTCGTATGAAACTGGCTAAGAATGTTAAACTGATCTCTTTTCTTCATCAGCAGTAGACTTGTGAACGAAAGCTTCACACAGATTAGCTTCCTTCTGAACTCTGGGTCTGGCAGCTGGTAGAGGAGGCGTTTTTAATGCGTTAGCTACTATAAGGTACAAATTTAACCTTTGTAATGTGTGTGTGTGTGGGTGCTCTGTTTCCAAAGTCAAGGTCGGTGAACTGAATTTCAGAATCGGAGCACTTTACACATGAGCCAAAATGTCAAAGGCTGAGCATGTATAGATAAGGGATTTGTGTCCCCTGTATCCTTACAAATTTACCACACAAAATGTTCTGTAGCATGGTTATAATTGGAATATTTAATTGAAATAGTGTGAACCATTTGGGCACAGTGTGCCTTGTGCCTTTACTATTTCCATTTCTTTTACTTTCATTATGTTTGTTTGTTTATTTCATTTAAGAACCTTGTCCAGGGACTTAAATATCACTGTCCTTACACTCCGGTTTTTCCTTCAGATGGGAGAAGTCACTGGGTTTTCGTTAGTTACAGACGAAAGCAGAGACAGCCAGATAATCCATACCCGTGTGCACCAAAGACAGATGCCCAACAGAGCCACTCGGTGATGGGCTGAACATGAGGAACTTTCCTGACACTGCCTGTCCCAGAGCCAAGACCAGCCAGAAAATTCAAAGTGGAATTGGGAACCACAGAGGTTAACTGTTCTGCGCCTCTCACCCCCCAACCATCCTGTCAAATCCCTGCCTTATTGCCATCCACCAGTCTTGGCTCCACATCCTGTTACTTTTGTGTGAAGTTCCAAAGTACAATCCTAGTTCAGATACAAATCCTCTTAACATTAACGAAAGATGACATTCTCCAGCTTTTGTGACGATCATACCTACTGTTAGTAGTCCACATCTCATCCTCTCGATCTTCCCGGACCGGCACTCCTCACAACCACTCCTGTCCGTTACTCTATTCAAGATTCAACGTCAGTGCTTATTTTTTTTAAAAAGTAATCAAAATTTTAACTTTATACCAGTGACTTGCATTAGTAACCTGTCTGTGAAATTCTGGGGCTTGCTAATGAAAGAGCAATTGCAGTATATCTCAGCTGTGACAGCATGCTCTGAGAGTCAGATTCAGGAAACTAAACCTGACAGCCTTACCGTATGGGCTCAGCCCATCAGAGTGTTCAGTCTGCAAAATGTTTTGTGTAGAAGAACTACAGTATATTTGTTGCAGTATTTGGAGTCTCGATATGCCAGTTGTTAAGGACATTCAGCAGCTTGCAGCCTCCTCTGCCAGAAACATGGACTGTTCACCTCCGCGGATGCTGCTCTGCTGAGTTCTTCCTTTGCTTTACTTCGGATTTCCAGCATCTGTGGAATTCTTTGTTTATGATGAGCATCATCATCTTTCTATTTACTCTTTCAGTGGTTGCATTTCGGTGTACGTTTCCTGTGCAGTATTTTAATAGGCGACTTGGTGAAGATTGAGGAGTTGGTCTCTGATCAAAATTAACCATAGAATGTTTATTTTTCCAAAAACATGACGTATGTTATTGATAAATGAGCATTTTGCTCTTGTTATCCATTCAATTCCCAACTACTGTTCTTCATTCAATTGTTAAAAACTTCACACTAGTCCATCATTGTGTTTGTACCTCACCAAATATTACACATTTATCCAAAGCAATGATGATTCCGAAAAGTTGTAGCCAATTGTAGATAGTTTAGTTCTCTCTCTCTCTCTCTCTCTCTCTCTCTGTTGACAACCAAATCAGCAATATTGTTTTTCTAATGCTGTTGCAAACCTAAACTTGTACCAGTATTTATTGGAGCCTCAACTGATGGGTGATTTGGAGGAGGTGACTGAATGTAAATTTAATAAAACAGAACTGACCTCAGTGTTGTGTTGAATGGAGCTTCTGTGTAATGACTTGACATGCTTAGCTTTTGTTCTATGTTAGCAAAACTGCCCTCTATATCCATCAATGCACCTCGCTGAGAAATAGAAACCTTGCAAAAGGCCAAAGGAGCTGGGGATGTGACGTAATGACTGCCAGCCCAAATGCAACTCTTCAAATGGGCACTAGACTACTGCCTTGGAGAAACACAGAGGCACAGTGAGAGAATACTACACCCAGGTTGTGGCTGTGGTCAAAGTATTATACTGATTTTAGAACAGGGTTCCCCAATCTTGGTTTTTTTTTGTGCCAATGACCCCAGTTTTAAATGGAAATGTTACAATATTCTCTTCCTTTGCTCTCTCTCACAAAGCCTTTGTACCCCAGATTGACTTTCAGCCTGCTATGTTCAGTGTTATTAGGAACGAAACGTTATAGAATCAGTTGATAGATGCAAGAAATCCAAGAATGTTTCATCTGAGGAGTTGGATGAATCCACTTCTGCGTCACGTTGCTGTCATTGATAACCTATGTCATTAAACGGGGATGTGGACTGTCACTCGTTAAATCTGTTTATAGATACCTCTGAAAAACATAGGAACAGAGGTTGGGCTATTCACCCCCCACTCCCCAAGCCTGTTCTACCATCCAGTAGAATTTCTGTTTTTATTGCCATCCACCTGCCCAGGCTCCACAATATTCGCTATCCTTGTGACTTGTGTCGGAAGTCTCATAGTAAGCAAACCACTCTAGTTAAAATACAAATCTTCTCAACTTTTAAGAAAGAGCACCTGCATTTTTTTTTGCTTACTAAGACAAACAACCAATGGGGTCTCCAAAATATCTGGAGAGTTGTGTTGTTGAGTTCAAATGAAAGTCATCAACCTGAATTGTTAACTCTGTGCCTCTCTCCGCAGATGCTGCCTGACCTGCTGAGTGCTTACAGCATTTTCTATTTTCTTTTCAGATTTTGGGCATCTGCATTTTTTTTTTGTTTTCCAAGACACTTCAGAAGTTATCAGTAAAGCATTCTGGGATGTAATCTTAAATACAAGAGTTTTCAGATAAAGGATATCTTTAGCAACACGCACAAAATGCTGGAGGACCTCAGCACATCAGGGAGCATCTATGGAGGGAGTTAAACAGGCCAAGACCTTCATCAGTCCACAACTGTCCATGATGAGGCCAAACTCAAGTTGGAGGAGCAGCATCCCATAATCCTTCTGTGTAGCCTCTAACCTGATAGCATAAACATTGATTTCTCGAACTTCTGGTAATTTCTCCCCTCTCCCTCCTCTCGTTTTCCATTCCCCATTCTCATTACTCTCTCAGCCCTTCTCATCTCCGTACTTGCCCATCATTCCCCTCCTCCTCACCTTTCTTCCATGGTCCACTATTAGATTCCTTCAGCGCTTTACTTCTTCCACCTATCACCTCTAAGCTTCATACTCCACGCATCCACCTTCCACCTCGCCTGGTCTGCCTATCACTTGCCAGCTTCTCCTGCTTACTCTCCCCCACCTTCTGCCCCTTCCTTTCCGATGTTGATGAAAGGTCTTGTCCTGAAGTATCAACTGTTTACTCCCCTCCATAGACGCTGCCTGGCTGGCTGAGCTCCTCCAGAGTTCTGTGCATGTTACTGGGGTGACAGCTGATGTGAAAGTTCCGAATACTGGCAGATCTTTATCTTGGATTCATCTATCGCAGCAAGTGCTTGGGGTGGGGTGGGATGGGGTCATCACACAAATCTGATGCAGTGAGTACAATAAAACTTTTCAGCCACCAGAGATACGTATAGCTCCTCAAACTGGCCCACGCACCACAAGTACATACAGGTCGGTTTAAAGTTTTGCAACAAAACCGTGCCTGATCAGGGTCCGCCAATGCACTGAGAACCTGGTCCATAAAATGGCCGCCTCCATTAACAATCCCTGATTCTCAGGAGCTTTTCATCTCGTTGGAAGTTGGATTGCTAAGCGAATTTATTGTTTTCAAGAAACAATATCCCCATCCTTTCAGTCATTCTGGAGGCTGGTGTTTGGTTCTGAAAAGCCAAAATGAATGATGGAGTGCATCCTCTCTCCTCACAACCTGTACAGAGATTACTCCTATCCTGCTGTTTACTTCTGTTCAATTTTTGATGCAAATGGTTCTCTGGGACTTTTGAAACAAAATAAATCAACTAAAGTGACATTTGATCATAAGGCTTGCTTTGACTTGCATTTTCATGGTTACAGCTTGCTTCAAGACTGGCGTGTCTGATAGACACTTACAGGAGATTGTCTTGAGAAAAGTCCAGCAAGCAATTGATATGGTGCTGAAATACTTCAGAGGAGCAACAGGAATTACAGAGCATGATTGTGAGAACCTAGGTGGTGATAGATGGAAGACCATAAGTTGCAGGAGCTGAATCAGGTCATTCAACAAACTGAGTCTGCTCCACCGTTCCATCATGACTGATTTACTGTCCATTTCAACTCTGTCCTCTCGCCTTTGACACCTATTCTAATCAAGGAGCTATCAAGCTCTGCTTTAAACGTACCCAAAGACTTGGCCTCCAAAGCCATCTGTGGCAATGCTTTCCAAAGATCCACCATCCTATGGCTAAAGAAATTCCACCTCATCTCTGTTCTAAGTGGAATTCCCTCTATTCTGAGGCTGTGACCTCTGGCCCTACACCCCCAATATAGGAATCATCCACTTAGTCTAGGCCTTTGAATATTTGGTAGTTTTCAATGAGATCGCCCCCTCGTAAACAGTGGTGTATCATAGAGATCTGATGACCAGACTGCCTTTGTTAATTGAGAATTGTCCAAATTTGCTGAACGCCACCAAGGTGCAATCCCAGAGATCGGAGGTGGCTGACAAAAGAAACAATGGCAACCAGAAGTTACGGCTGTGCTGAAGGTGCTGCTGTCTGAACAGTGCTGTGAAGTGACCGTGAAAGATTCCACCTGGAGGGTGAACAGAGGATTATTGTACCTTCCAGCTCTCAGCCTCGTGACTAATACCCCACTTTGATTTTGTGACTTGCTGTTAGTTTCCAAGCCGCTGGCATGAATGCCAATTGTTCTAACTTCCGGTTAGCACTCTCCTCCGTTCACCAGCCCACCGCGCCCTTTGTCCTCCCTCATTCTGGTGACTTCCTCACCATTCCTCTGCTCCCCACCCGTCTCAGTTCAGTACGCACCGTCTTTCGCACTGTTGTACTCCTTGTTGCCTTTGCTTCTTCTGAAAAGCATCTTCGAACTCTGAAACCATGCAATCGGCCAATTTGGACATTTCTCCATGAACAAAGACGTAGTGTTTGTCAGTTCTCTGTCAAACCTGTCATATATTATCATCTCCCTCCGGTTTCCCACCTCCTTTCCTTTAGTCCATGATTTACTGTTCTCTCCTCTCAGACTGCTTCTTCTTCAGTCCACCTGTCCCCTCCCCGCTTCTCAAACCATTTCCTTTCATTCCCCCTCCCATACCCACCTACCCTCCCCTTCACATGGTCTCACCTATCACCTCCACCTTCTTACTTTGGCTTAGGTCCCCCCTCGTTTCCCTCCATGTATGCAGCCTGACCTGCTGACTTGCTCGTGCATTCTCAGTGTTGTTTGCAACTGGCTTTTGCTTTGTGAAGCCGGACTTGGGACAAATTAACATTTCCCACATTACGACATGTAAATGCGTGAGAGATGGGGAAGAACTGAGCCAGTCTGACTCGACCGAGGTCTGATTTGGTATGTCTGGGCATGTCCTATACTGACCCCACCCAATGAGGAAAATACATGAATCCCCAGAATTGCGATAGGTGCTGAATAAATATGAGACATTGTTTTCCTTTCACGGCTCGTTTTGCCAGTCACCATGTTCAAGACCACTGTTGGTTCTGCAAATGTAGCTCCAATGTTATAAAAGGGCGGGAGGGAGAACACAGGGAAGTAGAGAGCAGTTGGCTTTCTGTCGTTACTTGGGCACTTTGAGGCATTGCATCACAGAGTGAGGCAGACAGGAAACATTCCCTTCCGCCTGTCGTGAGCGTGCATCATCTGTTGAACAGGATTATACAGAGTTAACATAGACTTATGAATGGAAAGTTATGTTTGGTAATCCTGAAGTATTTTGGGAAGCTAATTGGCAGAATACCCAAGTTAGAATGAGTAAATGTGGTGAGTTTAGTTTCAAAAGGGCTTTGAATAAAATCCTACTTAATAGATAAATATGCAAAATTAAAGCACATGACCATAAGACATAGGAGCAGAAGTAGTCCATTCAGCCATCGAATGGTTGACATAACCTCTCAACCCCATTCTTCTGTAATCTTCATGTAACCTTTGATGCCCTTATTAATCAAAAACCTATCAACCTCTGCTCTAAGTATATCCAATGACTTGCCCACCAAAGCCATTTGGGGCAACGAATGCACAGATTCACCACCCTAAATAAATGGGGATAATATACGCTCTAGATTAACAAACAGGAAACAGAAGGGGAATATTGGGGTGCAGGATAACGGCTAGTGGGATACTACAAGCATTAGTGCCTGGGTTACAGCTATTCACAATATATACCAAAGATTAGGATCATGGAACCCAAGTTTGCCAATAATAAAGAATTGCATGGGGGTGGGAGTTTTGAGGAGGATGCAAAGAGTTGTCAAAGTTGAGTGATTGGAAAATGCATGGCTGGTGCAGAGTAATGCAGTTCTTTGAAGTTCTCCACTTAGGTAGGAAAAGCGGAAAGATGGAATATTATTGAAGTGGAGATAGACTGGGAAATCTCTTGGTGTTCTCAGAGTTATACTGTCAGAGTGACAGAGTGCAGGACAGACCCACCAGCCCACCTTGTCTATGCTGATCAAAGTGCTTGTCCCAGTTGCCTACAATTGACCCATATCCCTCTTAACCAAGTATTACCAACTTTTTTTATGCCATGGACCAATACCATTAACCAAGGGATCAGTGGACCCAAGTTGGGAACCCCTGCCCTAAATCTTTCCTACCAATATATCTGTCCAAATGTC
This sequence comes from Hypanus sabinus, assembly GCF_030144855.1. Lineage (NCBI taxonomy): Eukaryota > Metazoa > Chordata > Chondrichthyes > Myliobatiformes > Dasyatidae > Hypanus > Hypanus sabinus. The sequence goes on from NC_082723.1 coordinate 15,952,470, forward strand.
CTTTTGCCATTCTCTGAAAGGAAACATGTATTACAGCAAGAGTTAAGAAGGTAGATAGTCTGTTGGCCATTCATTGGAGGAAGCTTTGAGTACAGAGACAAGGATATCATAGTACAATTTAATGAGCCTTGGAATAAAGTGAGCAGTTTTGCTCTCCTGATCTGAGGAAGAATGTACTTGCTGTAGAGGGGTTGCTACAAATGTTCTTGATTGACCTCCAAAATGGTGGGACTACTGTTATGAGGTAAAATTGAGTCGACTGTGTATGTGTTCATTAAACTTTAGAATAGGGGCTCCCAATCTTTTTTATGCTGTGGACCTCTACCATTAACTGAGGGGTCCATGAGCCCCAGGTTGGGATTCTAGTTTAGAAGAAAGGGAGAAGATCTTAGTAAAATATGCAAACTTCTGACAGGATTCAGCAGGCTGGATGCAGGGAGAACATTTCTCAGAAAATGCAGTGAAATGTGCCATTTGGATTAACAACCAACACAGCCAAGGAAGTGCTGGGGGCAGCCTGCAAGTGTCTCCAAGCAGTCTGGCATATCCATGATGTTCAGTAGAACAACCGAAGCAGCAACAGCAACAACAGAACAGATCAACAACAAAAAAACAAACCCCTTTCCCACCCTTCAACCCATCTACCTCCTTCACCCACACTGGCCTCCAATTACAGGAGAGGAGCCTCCAACTTCCAGGCCTTGCAAGCAAGTGCAAAGAGCTGAATGACCTCATCTTTAATATTTCAGGAGTATTTGAGTAAAATTGCAAATATATTGTTTGATCAAGCATTCTTTCTTTGTTTAGAAGTATGTGAATGACATACGTCATCATGGCCACCACATTACGTGTGCACGTCTCAGTAAAGAAACGGTAAGTAAACACGCATCCCTGGTTCCCAAGTTTTCCTTTCTATTCTTTTCTAGAGTTACAAGACATAACTGTTGTGACAAAGAAGCTTGAAAACTACCTTGAGACAACAACCTCCCTGTTGAAGTGCGGTGAGACATTTGAATTAAGAGCACCGCGTTTTTATTTCTTAGGAGGGGGAGAGAAAGATGTTTGAGGAAAAAATCGCTGAACATGTTTCTTCGGAAGGGGAGAGAGATGGTGGAGTTTAAAAAGAAGCAGAAAATGGTCAAAATTCATGGGTTCATAAACTGAGTACTGGGCTATAATAAAAATAAACAGGAACAAAGCAGAAATGGCTGGCTATATCAGAAAGATAGATGCATTCACTAGCACAACGGATAACTGGATGATGTATACTGAACAAATTCGGCAGTATTTTGAAGGAAATGATATGGCCAATGAGAAACGAGTGCCAGTGTTCCTGGGTGCAATAGGTGGAAAAGCATGTAGTTTGTTTAGGACTTTAACTATTCCAACCAAACCAGCCGAAATGAGCTTTGTTGATATTATGAAAGTAATACAAGAACATTTAGAAGCAAAGCCATTGTTGATTTCAAAACATATTAGGTTTCATAAGCTGAATCAAAAGGAAAGGGAGTCCACTTCAGCTTACATAGCTCAACTGAAGAAATTGTCTGAGCATTGTCGGTTCAATGATGGGCTTGATGATGCACTGAGGGATTGTTTAGTTTGTAGAATCTTGCTAGAAAGCAATAAAAATGGCTCCGAATTGAAGCACAACATAGGTGTACATTTAAAAGAGGAGTTGAAATTGCTGTATCCATCGAGAAGGCCCACAGAAACACAATAGAGTTGCAGTCAGGAATGAAAGTGAGTGTGAACAAAATTGCAGCATTTAAACAGAACCCAGTCTGGCCAAACAAATTGTGTTACTTTTGTGGCAGTGGCTCACGTACTGTTTAAAGGGCAACCTTGCAGAATCGAAAACAAACTAGGGTACATACAAGGAGCATTTGGGGTAGATAAAAATAAATGAAATACATGTGGGAGAACAAAAGGTTAAAAAGTCAAGTTGTAATTTCAAAAAGAGCATTACTCTGCATGCTGTTGATGAAAATTCTGTAAATGATGGGAGTGACACAGGACTGGGTGGCCTTGAGATATAAAATGTGAAAAATAACAATGGACGAGCAACATGGCTTACACCAGAAATGAACGGCAAATTAATTAAAATAGAACTGGACACCTGCTCAGCTGTTTCATTCATTCCACAAAATGAGTTTGAATGACATTTCAAAGATACTGAACTGAAGCCTGCAGATGTCCAACTAAGAACTTAGACTGGAGAAAAGATAACTCTTGTGGGATTGACATTTGTAACAGTGAAATGAAATAACTTACTAGCTAGACTGGGCTTGTGTGTGATAAAAACAGAAGAACCAGCATTGTGGGACTGTGATTGGCTGAAACAACTAGATTGGCGATCCACCCACCACACCCCCTGCAACTGAGTCAACTGAAACCGAGTTAGGAAAGGTACTGGATGATGCAATGGCAGTGTTCAAGGATGGCATTGTAAAACTCAAACATTAACAAATGTAAGATAGTTTTAAATGAAAATGTCACACCCAAATTTTACAAATCTCATCTGGCTCCTCATACCGTCAATGGTAAAATATCCAGTAAGCTAGTTCGCATTTAGGCTGAAGGAATTCTTTCCAAAGTTGAGTGGAGCCCATGGGCAATGCCAGTGGTCCCAGCAGCCAAGAAGAATGGATCTGTCAGGATCTGTGGTGATCTTAAGGTCACCATTAATGTAGTACTGAAAGAAGATGAATATCTTCTGCTCTGGATTGAGGACATCTTTGCAAGCTTTTCTGAAGGGAAACACTTCAGCAAAGTGGACTTGAGGCCTAACTACAGATGGAGATTGAAGAAGAGTCCGAAGTTTCTTTTTCACCGTAAACACCTTGCAAAGGACGTTATTGCTATAATAGGCTTATTTTTGGAGTAGCATCTGCACCTACACTCTGGCAGAAAGTATGGACCAGGTGCTGCAAAGCTGCCCAACCACTCAGTGACATCATTAACATCATTGCTACTGTTGAGGATGACAAGGAACATCTCCAAAATCTTAAGGCAGAGTTAAGACAATTAGAAGATTATGGGCTCAGAGCACGATGTAACAAGTGTGAATTATTTAAACCAAGTATCACTTACTGTGGTCACAACATTGACATGCAAGATTTACACAGGTGTGCTGAGAAAATTCCAGCAGTTATCTCAAGGCCAAAGGCCCGAATACATGTTGAACCATCCAAGCTGAGAGCTGAAGTGTTGGAGGAGCTACATGCCGGTCATCTAGGCATGGTCAAAATCAATGTGTTGGCTTGAAGCTCTGTCTGGTGGCCCAGGATATATCAGCAAATCGAGCAGCTTGCCGTGCACTGTTTAGGATGTCAACATGTCTATTAGATACCAACTACAGAACCTCTCCATCCCTGGGAATGGCCTGCATTGCCTTGGCAGAGGATTCATGTGGATTCTGCCGGACCATTTATGGACACATATTTCTTGGTAGTTGTGAATACAAAGTGGCCAGAAGTATTTCCAATAGCCTCCACTACAGCCCCACACACAGTTGATGTGTTGCTCTAGGACAGGTGTTCCAGAACACTTAGTCGGTGACAATGAACTGCAGTTTGTTGTGGATCAGTTTCAGTCATTCCTGAAAATGAATGGAATAAGACATATTACATTTACACTGTACCAGCCTGCTACCAATGACTTGGCAGAAGGGTTTGTTCGGAGTCTAAAGAGCACACTGTGAGCGACGTCAGCAGAACACTACACTGACACTGAATCAGAAGCTCACCAACCTCCTCCTTGCAGCACGCTCCACAACCAACAGCTCACCAGCTCTGCTGTTCCTGTTTCGTCCCGTGCACTCCTGCCTGGATCTCCTCAAACCTAATCTAGGAGGAGTATATTGAGGCAAATTAAGGGCTCCTCAAAAGAAGGTTCAATGTGCAGACCTGGTGAGGAACGACAATGGATATCAAAAGTGGTTATTGGAAAGGTTAAGGACAGAACTGGACCACTCTCCTGCACAGTGGAGATTGCGTCAGATGTCATCTGGAGATGACACATCGGTCAGTTGAGGAGAGCAGAGTCAACTGTTAGAGAAGAAAGGTGTCCAAAGCTGTCAAAACCATCTCCTGCGGTCCCAAAGGTAATTCCTACAACCACCACTTAGGGGGTCCCAGAACCTGAGATTGTTTCGCAGCCACAAGTCTCACCTATCAAGCAGAGTGACCCTCATCAGCAGAGACATTATCCCACAAGAGTAAAAAAATCCTCCACAACAATCAAATCTTTAGGGCTGAATAGGACAATTTAAAATTTACCATGCTGTGGATAGTAGTTCTATTACATAGTATATTGTGCATATAGTTGAGATACCGAGATATAATTTATAGCTAAGCAATGAGGACTGTAAGGTGTTTAATATTTCAATAATATTGTAAATATATTGTTTGATTAAGCATGCTTTGTTTACTTAATCATTATGGGTTATGTTGAATTGAATTGACTTTATTACTTACATCCTTCATATACATGAGGAGTAAAAATCTTTACGTTACGTCTCTGTCTAAATGTGGAAAGTGCAATTTATAATAAATATTATGTACAACAGGATAGTCAATATAAAATAGAAATATAGTTGTGTCAGCAAGAATTAATCAGTCTGATGGCCTGGTGGAAGAAGCTGTCCCAGAGCCTGTTGCTTCTGGCTTTTCTGCTGCGGTACCATTTCCCAGCTGGAACAAATTGTAGTTGGGGTGACTTGGGTCCCCAATGATCCATCAGGCCCTTTTTATGCACCTGTGTTTATAAATGTCCTGAATGGTGGGAAGTTCACATCTACAGATGTGCTGGGCTGTCTGCACCACTCTCTGCAGAGTCCTGCAATTGAGGGAGGTACATTTCCCAAACCAGGCAGTGATGCAGCCACTCAGGATGCTCTCAATTGTACCCCTGTAGAAAGTTCTTAGGAACTGGGGGCCCATAGCAAACTTCTTCAACCATCTAAGGTGAAAGAGGTGCTGTTGTGCTCTTTTCACCACACAGCTGGTGTGTACAGACCACGTGAGATCCTCGGTGATGTGTATGCTGAGGAAGTTAAAGCTGTTCACCCCTCAACCCCAGATCCACTGATGCCTACAGGGGTTAGCTTGTCTCCATTCCTCCTGTAGTCCACAACCAGCTCTTTTGCGACATTGAGGGAGAGGTTGTTTTCTTGACAGGGTGATGACTTCATCTTGTAGTCTGTATGAGAGTGGCAACTGTTATTATGCTACATGTGGTATGTGCGCATCTCACCAAAAGAAAAAATAAGCAGACAAGCATCCCCGACTCCTGTGATTTTCTTTTGATTAGTGTCTGGAGTTACAAAACACAACATCTATATTCATAACAAGCTCAGTAACAGACTCTGGAGGGTTAATGAGATGGCACACTGAACGCCAGCTCCGGAAACCTCAGTTCAATGCTGCCCACTGCATGGAGTTTGTACATCCTCCCAAAGACTATGTAAGCTTTCTCCAAGTGTGCCTATTGCCACAGTCTCAGATGAAGGATGTGATTTCAACAACTTCTGCTGACTCACCGTCACTTACTGGAAATGACAAAACTCCAACCACAGGGAAGCTAGAAGAGGAAATGAAAATGAATCCTGATCACGTTGAATATAACTATATTTAATATAATTCCAGTTTCTTTTTAAAAATATCAATGTTGGAAATGAACTGAAAAACATATAAGATTCTTATTTTGTTTTTATCTGTTTCTTAATTAATTTTCTTGGATCCCCCGAGTCTTGAAATTCTATCCAGTATGACCTGATTCTGCCAAGCCTTTGTCAGTAATTATCCTAAATTAGAACACAGGTAGAATCTGTTCAATGCTCCCACGTTTACCCATTATTTCCTAATACCTTTCCACACAGAACCTGGTAAATCCAAGGCATCAATTTTCCTTCCTTCCTTACTTTATTACATGCCCAAATATCTAATCAGCTAATTAAGTGGCAGCAACTCAACGCATAAAAGCATGCAGACGTGGTCAAGAGGTTCAGTTGTTGCTCAGACCAAACATCAGAAGGGAGGAAGAATTGTGATCTAGGTGACTGTGGAATGATTGTTGGTGCCGGACAGACTGGTTTGAGTATCTCAAAGGAGCTGTTGAAATCCTACGATTTTCACTCGCAACAGCCTATAGAGCAGGGGTTCCCAACTTTTTTTTACACCATGGACTCCTACAAAAGGGTCTGTGGACCACAGGTTGGGGACCCCACTCTAGAGTTAACAGAGAATGACACACACAAAAAAAAATAAAAACAATACCCAGTGAGTGGCAGATCTTGTTCAATGACAACTCAAATAACTGCCCATTACAACAGTGGTGCGTAGCAGAGAATCTCTGTACACACATGTTGAACCTTGAAGTGGATAGGCTATAGCAGCAGAAGACCATGAACATAAACTTAGTGGCCACTTTATTAGTACAGGCAGCACCTTATTAAGTTGCCACTGAGTGCACATTAAAGATGTCACTTCAGCCAAAATTGCTCAGGGGTTTATAAAAGTTAGGGAGAATAGAAGATCTGTGATTCATTACCATGAAATGGAACAGACAACTCTGTGTTACCAAGCCAACGACGCATAGTCAGAGTTTAAGTCTTGCAAATAAGATACTCTAAAAGGTTCCATTTCCTGTACATTCACATGCTAATGATATTCTGGCAACACTTTGAGAAGGAGCAGAGAAGTTCAGAATCAGAATCAGGTTTATTATCACCGGCATGTGTCATGAAATTTGTTAACTTAGCAGCAGCAGTTCAATGCAATACATAATATAGAAGAAATAATAATAATAATAATTAATTAATCGATCAATTACAATATATCTATATTGAATAGATTAAAAATTGTGCAAAAACAGAAATAATATATATTATAAAAGTGAGGTAGTGTCCAAGGGTTCAATGTTCATTTAGGAATTGGATGGCAGAGGGGAAGAAGCTTTTCCTGAATCGCTGAGTGTGTGTCTTCAGGCTTCCTACTTGATGGTAACAGTGAGAAAACGGCATGTCCTGGGTGCTGGAGGTCCTTAATAATGGATGCTCCCTTTCTGAGACACCGCTCCTTGAAGATGTCCTGGGTACTTCGTAGGCTAGTGCACAAGATGGAGCTGACTAGATTTACAACCCTCTGCAGTAGTCCCCCATACCAGACAGGACTCTCCATGGTACACCTATAGAAGTTTTTGAGTGTATTTGTTGATATACCAAATCTCTTCAAACCCCTAATGAAGTATAGCTGATGTCTTGCCTTCTTTATAACTACATCAATATGTTGGGACCAGGTTAGATCCTCCGAGATCTTGATACCCAGGAACTTGAAACTCCTCACTCTCTCCACTTCTGATCCCTCCATGAGGATTGGTATGTGTTCTTTCGTCTTACCCTTCCTGAAGTCCACAATCAGCTCTTTCGTCTTACTAACGTTGAGTGTCAGGTTGTTACTGTGACACCACTCCACTAGATGGCATGTCTTGCTCCTGTATGCCCTCTTGTCACCACCTGATATTCTGCAAGAATCTTAGCCAACATCGCAAAACAGACTGTCGGCCATAATACTGACTGCCATTTATAGGACATTGCCATGCACAAACTAGCTTCTATTTTTAACAGCAATGCTCACGCCCTAAATATAATTCAGTTGCTGCCATGTCCTTTGGGATGTCTTGAAGTGGAAACAGTCCTTTAGAAATACAAGTCCCTTCTTTCAGAGGTGGCAAAGGATTCATAGGTCTGTCAAAGGTAAAAGGTGGAGGAAACAACAGATGTTAAAATTGCCCAATGTTCATGGTGTTGAGTTGAGTCTGTCTGCGTTGTAAATTTGACCTTCTGCTCTGAATTTGAGAGCCAGGGTTTCAGTATAGTCAATACGTCAGAGAGCAGGATGAGAATGAAAGTAGGAAGAATTTGATAATCATGTTCAGAGGAACATCAACCATTCTAGAGATGTGAGAGGCAGCATATTCAATCTTCATTCTCGTATTGATTACCTGGCGAGAAAAGAAAGTTGGTACCAATACACTGAAGTAGAACAAATATGTTACGCTCATCACTAGGAAAACCCAGGAGATATGTTCTTCCTATGCCAGCTTAGTAAATTTAACATCGCAGGACATATCCTGATGAATTTTACTCAGACGTCACTGTGAGTGTTGTGAACACCGTTTAGTTTCCTGCCGCCTCTTCCCTCTCCAGGTCCAGGTTGCAGCAAGCAGTCCACGCAGTGGAGAAGATCATTGGAAATCAGCTACCAATGGTAAAGGATCTGTTCATCGCCAGAACGAAGAAAAGAACTGGAAAAATTGCTGTTGACTTCACCCACCCTAGCAGTCACCTATTCACCAAATTGTCGTCAGGGAGACGCTACAAGTCCATCACCACCAGGGCAACACGTCATCTCTGAAGCTTCTTTCCTGGAGCTATCCAGCTTCTCAACGATACTCATTCAGATGTGAAATTCTAAATGTCCTTGAGCAATATTTGTTAATATGTTCATAACTATTTAATCTGTTCATATGTTCACATATACTTAAGTTTGATTATTGACATTTGTGCATGTTTCAACTGGGCTAATTGTTAATTGCCCGTGGCTATTTGCATTACTGTCTTGTAAATTGTTGGTTGGTATTGTATTGTCCTGTGTTTAATGCTTGGCAGCAAACCACAATCAGTTCTGGTATGGATCACTTTCTGACAATAAAGGGATTCTACTTCTGATTCTACCTAGTTTTCAATGATTGTGGACAGCATTCTTTAACACGAAGTCCTGCTTCTCTCTTGCCAGCCGTGTGGGGAGATAACACTGCAATTATGTGAAGCATTTAGGTTAGGCTGATTTAAATGCTTAACATCTAGGATTCCACACCACCAGGTTCAGGATCAGCTATTACCCCTCAACCATCAGGAAGGAGGTACGGGAGCCTCAGGTCCGTTCAGGAACGGTTATTGTTCAATACTTATATAATTTGTGGCTTCAGAACACTAAACTAATTCAAAGGAAGACACGGGAGTCTGAAATATGTGTTGAACTTTGTGTTTTACTTTACGTGAGGTGCACGCATTTCATGTGGTAGCATGATGACGTATGCAATTCACTTATTTATACATATAACTTGTAATAGATTAGTTAAATGAACAGGAATACTTAATCAATCAATATGTATACAGGATTACTCAACTATTACTTAAGTATTAAATACACAACAATATAAGTTTTGCAGCTCTGCTGCCAAAACCACTGTCTTCCCCTATCCAGGTTGATACCTGGACCAAATTCAGACAGTGAGGCTATCCCAGGAAGGGCCGAAGGGACTATTTCTGTGCTGTGTGATTCTATGATTCAGGGAAGCCAACGTCAATGAAGAAATTCACCATTGCCTTCAGTACATTGGCACAGACATTGACCAAACAAGAAGGAAGATGCTCGAAGGTCAAGACTTTAGACCTGGTACAAAACACGGCCTACCAAGCAGCAGTAATCACTGCCCTTCTGTATGTTTCCAAGACCCGGATTACCTACAATAGGCATCTCACACCACTAAAAAAAATGCAACCAATGAGGCCTCCAAATAATCCTCTAAATTTAACGGGAAGGCCATCGTCCCAGTGGTGGGTCTGTAGTTACATTCATCCAGCTACATTGGGAGTGGGCCACCTTACATTCACACGTGACACTAACCCCAGAAATAGACATTATTCCACATTATATCACCTCAAAGAGATTAACAAGAGGATAGAGAAAAAGCATCATTGAACAAAATGTTATACCTTCACTGATTCAAGGTATAAACACCATGGAATTAGCTTTTTATAGCTGAAGCATTGTGCATTATCAGACAGGGTCAAACGTAGGCTGACATAAATTTATACAGATGATACATAATTTTGGAGTTCCTGGCACATCATCACCTTAAAAAAGTAGAGCATTTGGGGTGGGTCCTGAGAACCCTGAGACCATGCATTGGAAGAGCACAGAAGCATCATGGATGGAGTTCACCTCCTCGCAAATACCTGTCAGATACCAGCTGCCCATCTCAGACCACAATGCTCTCAGTAGTCCCCTCTGAACCCACCAAACTAGCGTGAATACCCTTGATCCTGAGAGACTCTTAGAAGAAGAGAAAAATGATCTCGAAGCTTCTCATCTGCACTGAAAAGGAGAGAAGGCTTTGCACTAGGATGTCAATAGATCCCTCATTAAGATACTTATTGTTCCAATATGATTCATAATATTAGTTGCTCCAATGATTTGCTGATTAAAATTATATTTAAGTTGAATGGCGTCTGCTGCTTCAGAGATAATTTGTTCTTTGACTGTCTGTCATTTTTCCTGATTGTATACTTCAATGGAATGTTTAATTCTGTACATAGGGCATTGAGGTGTTGCAATTTGGATTTGAAAGGTGTTATAGAACTGGGCGTCTTTTTTTATTGGAACTGAGTTTGTATATGATGTTCGTCGTTAGTCTTCTGTTAACGCGGACAGACTGATAGCAGCTAAGCTCATTGTACTTCTGTTCAGTTTTACTTCTTCCGTTGTTTGGTCAATTTAAACACCAACCCAGTTAGACTGAAGAGAGGGTGTCGAGATCCAAGGCGAGAGCCAATTTCGCTCACTCTCTCGCGCTGCTGCAGAGGCTATAAAGACCGTCCTGGCTGTTGTGCTCTATTCCAGCTAATATGAGGCTTTGAACCTACTCCAGGGTCCAGATCTGAGGACTCAATTTAAGACCATAAGACATGGGAGCAGAATTAGGCCATCTGGCCCATTGAGTCTGCTCCGCCATTCAATCATAGCTGATCCTTTTTTCTATCTCCTCCTCAACCCCAGTTCCCGGCCTTCTCCCCGTAACCTTTGATGCCATGCCCAATCAAGAACCTATCAATCTCTGCCTTAAATGCACCCAACAACCTGTCCTCCACAGATACATGTGGCAACAAATTCCATAAATTCACCACCATTTGGCTAAAGAAATTTCCCCACTCTCTGTTTTGAAAGGACGCCTCTGTATCCTGAGGCTGTGCCCTCTTGTCCTAGATTCTCCCACCATGGGAAATGTCCTTTCAGCGTCTACTCTGTCTAGGCCTTTCAAAATTCGAAAAGTTTCAATGAGATCCCCCACTTATCCTTCTGAACATCCACTGCATCCCCTTTATCTATCCCTTTTGTAATCTCCTTAAAGAATTCCGACAGGTTCGTCAGGCAGGATTTTCCCTGAAGGAAACCATGCTGACTTTGACTTTGTGCTGAATTTGTTTAGAGTGTTGTTGTTCGCTTCAATTATGTGCGTGATTTCTATTTTTCCCTTTCTCTTGCGGATTGGGTTGTGCCTTCTATTTTTATTTTTTCTTTAATTGGGTTTTTACGGGTTTCTTCCTTTGTGGCTACCTGAAAGCAAACAAGTCTCAAGGTTGTATAATTTACACATACTATGATAATAAATGCACTTTGAACCTGAACTTTGATGTGCAACCGACCTCTAAAAGCACTTCATCAGAGTGGAAGTGAGTGCCACCGGGCGATAGTCATTGAGGCAGTCCACCCTCCTGTAGATGGGCCCTGGTGTGATTGTTGCCCTTTTGAAGCAGTTGTGAACCTCCGACTGCAGCAGTGAAGCTGTGAGGTCTGTGACCTCACTTCCTGCCGGTGGAGTGAGCCATTTGGAGAGGAGAAGTCAGGGCAGAGGAGATTCGATGCCCGTACATCTGGCCTGGGTGTGAGGTTGGATCAAGAGGAGAAAGTCTTCCCGCTTTCTGGAGCCCTGCTTCCCACACACCATTCTATCAGAGAACTGAACACGGAAACAGGTGAAGTAAAAGTGCTTTGCAGTGACATTCGGCAGTCTTTCTTTCATCTCTCCCCTTCCCAACGTCCGGGGACACAGTCAATCATGCTAGGTTGTGCTTGCACCTCTGATCACCTGGTGTCTCCCCTGCACTGGAGAAAGGAAATGTGAGCGAGTGCTGACTATTTTACAGAGCTCCTGCATAGGACAACCCAAAATATGACTTCACAACCTCAGCTTCCATACTTGTGATGTGCCAGAGGACTTAAACGCCTCTAGAACTGTGACCGTCTTCCAGAAAGGAGATAAACTTTCCTATCAAATGCAATAACCATATACAACAGCTAATCTCTTTGCAACAGCAGAACACAGATCATAGTACAATATTCTCTGTTTCATTACTTTGTACATTGTTATTGTACAATACAGCGATACTCAAAGGAGGCTTCTTATGTCCAGACTATTCCGCAATTTAGTTTTAGTTTTCTGTCCTGTTTGCACATGGGATTCTTAATTTGAATTAGTTTCCTTGTGAATATTCCAAAGATTTGAATGCTTTTAAGGTAGATATTTCATTCAAATAGACTGGAACCCATTATTCTGTACTTAGGAAGCTGTTTTCAGTTTTACTGTGGTGATGTCCTGGTTTAGCATAACTGGGCTTAATTAATCCAAATAGAATATTCATACTCTGAATTGTGAAATTGGTTTATCTTAGCTCCTGCTGTTTATTTTTTTTTTTTGCTGTCAGGTCACCAGAAATGAAAAGCTAATGGCATCACACAAAGCTTGTCATTTGCAATGTTTGTACATGTGATAATGTGGGAGCCCTGATAGAGTCATGCGGGACTCACATTTAGAAATATATATTTATTCAGATTGGGCTTGGTACACTTAAGTAATGGGCATAAATAAAGCTTAATACACCTATAGCTTGATTTCTAATCTTCGAGGAGATTATCTGGGGTGTTAGGAACAGCAAAGAGGTGTGGTCATTATTAACATTGAGGTAATTCTTTCCAAAGTGAGCTGGGTTATTGGGTAGAGAGGAGGAGAGGTTGCACTCTCACCTGGAACACAGTCAAGATCACTACAAAGGTATGTTTTTCACCAGGCAACTTCATGCTCGCTGCCAACACATTCTTACACTGTACCCTGCAGGCAAATTATTCTATCTGTTCTTTTCTGGCATTGAAATAATCCATCCGGCTTCAATAACTTTCACAAATACCCTCATAAATATTTGCAAGGATATTTAATCTGCTATATGCACGGAAGAAAAGGACTGAAGCCTCTATCAGTCTGACTTTGTTCATTCGTTTGTTCGGGGCCATGTCATATAACGTGGGCAGTCGTGGCCTTTCAGTGTCCACGATTGTTCCAGGCAATCTTTTCTTCAGAAATGCTTTGCCATCGCCTTCTTCTGGGCAGTGTCTTTACAAGATGGGTGACCCCAGCCATTATCGATAATCTTCAGAGACTGTCTGCCTGGTGTCAGTGGTCACATAACCAGGACTTGTGATATGCACCAACTACTCATAACACCTGCTCTCTGGGCTTCACATGACCCTGATCAGGGGGGAGGGGGCTAAGCAGGTGCTACACCTTGCCCCAGGGTGGCCTGCAGGCTAGCGGAGGGAAGGAGCACCTCACACCTCCCTTGGTAGATACACATCTCCAACCCACCACCCAAATCAGTCTTACTTGTCAATGCATTAAAGCTTTATTGAAGCAGCTTCTTGTAATAATGTTGAGTGAAGGATGAGTATTGTTCAGATTACCAGGTGGAGCAGCGTGCTAATATTTAAAGTTTTTTCCCCTGTTGGAATGTTGCGGGGAACTTGGACAGTATTCCCGGGGCTTGAGGACCTGAGTTATATGGAGAAGTTGAATGGTTTAGGACTTCATTCTCTGAAGCACAGGAGAGATTTGATAGAGGTATACAAAACGATGAGGGGTATTGACAGGGCAAATGCAAGCAAGCTTCTTCCACTGATCAAACACCAGGAAATCTGCAGATGCTGGAAATTCAAACAACACACACAAAATGCTGGTGGAACACAGCAGGCCAGGCAGCATCTATAGGGAGAAGCACTGTCGATGTCAGTCCTGACGAAGGGTCTCAGCCCGAAACGTCGACAGTGCTTCTCCCTATAGATGCTGCCTGGCCTGCTGTGTTCCACCAGCATTTTGTGTGTGTTCTTCCACTGATGTTGGATAAGACTAGAACTAAAGGTCATGGGTTAAGGGTGAAAGGTGAAATATTTAAGGGAAACATGAGGAGAATCTTCTTCACTCAGAGGCTGGTGAGTGTGAGGAACGAGCTGCCAGTGGAAGCGGTGGATGCGGGTTTGATTTTAATATTTAAGAGAAATTTGGATAGGCACATGGATGGCAAGGGCATTGGTGCGGATTGATGGGACTGGACAGCACAGATTAGATGGGCCGAAGTTTGTGCTCTGTGACTCTATGACTCTTCCATGGCACCAGAGAGTGATGTTTGAACCTCCATTCAGCTGAAGAACAGCACCTCTGCCGGGCTCCACCCTTCAACGTTGGACAGATGAAGACTACAACAGGAAAAGAAGATCCAAAATGCACCACATTAATTAAAATGGTTATTATACTGGAGGCCATGCAGTCCATCAATTCTATGCCAGCTATTACCAGAGTAATTTGTCACTCCTGTCCCACTGCTCTTTTCCCACTGTCCTGCCAACTGCTCTCTTTCTGGTGGTCATCCAATTCACTTTGGAAAGTTATGACCGATTCCTTCACAGATTCCAGATTCTGAATAATCTCCGTTTTCCTTCACATCCTCCTAGCATCCTTTGCTGAGAGTTTTATTTTGGTGCCCAGGTCAGTGAATCTCCTGCTAACAGGAACCCACCGTGTAACAGTAAACACGCCATGACTTTGTCGAGCTCCATCAAATTTCCTCTGAACCTACAATTTTCCAAGAAGAACCCCAACTTTCTCAATCTGTCCTGATACCTTCGCCTGAGAAGGTCTCCTCTTCACCCTCTCTACAACACTCACACACCTTCTGAAGTCCGAAGATCCAAAATAGACAAGATATTTCAGTGTGTCCTCATTAATATCAAGTGCCAAGTCAAGTTTATTGTCATTTAACTATATACGTATATATGACATATATAACCATATGTTATACAGAAACAAGACAATGTTTCTTCAAAATGGGGTGTAAAGCACAGTAGCACACATAACACACGATAACATGAAGATAAGGATAAATTCTATGATGAATCACACATGAATGACTAACTGAAGTGTATTAATATTAAGTGTTGCAAGGTATGGACAGACTAACGGGTGACGCTTCGGATGTGATAAGACTGCATCAAAACTTTGTGGTCTAAGTCTCCAGATGAAGGATCTCAACCCAAAATGTTGACAGTTTATTCATTTCCACAGATGCTACCTGACCTGCTGAGTTCCTCCAGCATTTTGTGTGTGATCCAGATCTCCATTTACAGCATGTAACATATCGCATGAACAGAGTGAAGAATAAGTAGTTTTGTTTTACCAGAGTGTCTGGCAGGCACTGCGGGGGTTGGGGCTGTTCAAGTCAAGTCAAGTCACTTTTTATTGTCATTTCGACCATAACTGCTGGTACAGTACACAGTAAAAATGAGACATTGTTTTTTCAGGACCATGGTGTTACATGACACATTACAAAAACGAGACTGAACTACGTAAAAAACAACACAGAAAAAAACTACACTAGACTACAGGCCTACCCAGGACTGCATAAAGTGCACAAAACAGTGCAGGCATTACAATACATAACAAACAAGACAATAGAGCAGTAAGGTGTCAGTCCAGGCTCTGGGTATTGAGGAGTCTGAAAGCTTGGGGGAAGAAACTGTTACATAATCTGGTCGTGAGAGCCCGAATGCTTCGGTGCCTTTTCCCAGATGGCAGGAGGGAGAAGAGATTGTATGAGGGATGCATGGGGTCCTTCATAATGCTGTTTGCTTTGCGGATGCAGTGTGTAGTGTAAATGTCCGTGATGGCGGACTGGGCTTGTATACATTGGAATTTAGAAGGATGAGAGGGGATCTGATTGAAACATATAAGATTATTACGGGATTGGACATGCTGGAGGCAGGAAGCATGTTCCCACTGATGGGTGAGTCCAGAACTAGAGGCCACAGTTTAAGAATAAGGGGTAGGCAATTTAGAACAGAGATGCAGAAAAACTTTTTCACCCAGAGAGTGGTGGATATGTGGAATGCTCTGCCCCAGAAGGCAGTGGAGGCCAAGTCTCTGGATACATTCAAGAGAGAGTTAGATAGAGCTCTTATAGATAGTCAAGGGATATGGGGAGAGGGCAGGAACGGGGTACTGATTGTGTATGATCAGCCATGATCACAGTGAATGGCAGTGCTGGCTAGAAGGGATGAATGGCCCACTCCTGTACCTACTGTCTATTGTCTATTGATCTTCTCAGCTGACCTCACTATCCGCTGCAGGCTCTTGCAATCGGAGATGGTGTAATTTCTGAACCAGGCAGTGATGCAGCTGCTCAGGATGCTCTCAATACAACCCCTGTAGAATGTGATGATGGGGGGGTGGGAGATGGACTTTCCTCAGCCTTCACAGAAAGTAGAGACGCTGCTGGGCTTTCTTTGCTATGGAGCTGGTGTAGAAGGTCCAGGTGAGATTCTCCGCCAGGAGAAAACCAAGAAATTTGGTGCTCTTAATGATCTCTACCGAAGAGCCATCGATGTTCAGTGGGGAGTGGTTGCTCCGTGCCCTCCTGAAGTCAACAACCATCTCTTCTGTGTTGTTCACATTCAGAGACAGGTTGTTGGCTCTGTACCAGTCCGTTAGCCGCTGCACCTCCTCTCTGTAAGCTGACGTCGTTCTTGCTGATGAGACCCACCATGGTTGTGTAATCGGCGAACTTGATGATGTGGTTCGAGCTGTGTGTTGCAGCACAGTCGTGGGCCAGCAGAGTGAACAGCAGTGGACTGAGCACACAGCCCTGGGGAGCCTGTAAGGGACTCTCAGATACGCACACAGATGAAGGGAAAATGGAAGGTTATGGAGGAGGGGAGGGATAGAATCAGCATGTAGTAGTCACAACATGGTAGCTGAAGAGCCCATACTGTGCTGTACTGCTGATGTTCTCTATTCTGTGGGACTGTACTCAGCAAAGACTCAGCGGTTTAGACAGCAAGGATTTTGGCTTCTTCACCCTTCTCTTCCAGTCCTGACGAAGGGTCTCGGCCTGAAACATTGATAGTTTTCAATTCCATAGATGCTGCCTCACCTGCTGTGTTCCTCCAGTATTCTGTAGTTAGAAGACTTTTAGTAATAATAAATGCCCTGTAAGTATAAGCTTTCAAATGAGTTCAGATGTAGCATGATTAATGATTAACTTGTCCTTGATGTGCCAGACTTGCATAAGAGCTGTGGGATACCCTCTTTGAAGAAATGAGTAGGTACTGAAGCGAGTAATATATACCTAGTGATAGATATATCTGAAAGCAAAAGGAGGGGAAAGTATATTTAATTTTCTGACAAATTAAATCCACTTTTAACAATGACCAGTAATTGCACATGATGCAGTCGATCTGATTAGCTAACAATACAATGAATTCGTTATCACTCTTTTACTGCCTCTCAGATTCGTTTCGGAATAGGTTCAATCTGTAATAGTTTATATATTGTTGTTCCTTTCTGCGTCTTGTGGTGCATCGGGCAACAGTCTTTCCATTACTTTAGTATTTTTGTCTGTATTTTTTTACGAGGCCAAGTTGCTAGCTTGACGCTCAACCCAGCATGGATGGAAAGCGTCCAAGGGGCCGGGTGGATTTAAACCCGGGACCACTCACCTCGAAGTCCAGTGCGGATACCACTACACCACCCACTCTAAAGTTTATATATGGACCATCTATAATTAACAATGAGTGTACCGTTCAGTTCTCAGTCCTGTTATTAGGCTGTGAGACTTTTGATAAAATGTTATCACCAGTATGTTGCCTTTTTTCTTAATCAGTCAAACGTGTGGAAAAGTACAGAATCTGACTGCTTGTTAAAATTGCTTCTTTTTACTCTAAGTTCCTAAGATGTCAGTGGCTGCTGCTGGTCTTTGAGTTCTGCCCTCAGTGTTTTAAGTGTTTAGTTCTTTATTAAAAACATTTTCTCCTCAACATTTCCTTGCCCAAGGTCTAAATCCTGTTAGCTATCATTGCCAGCAGCTCCTTTGAACCTGGCCCAAGCGAATGGTCATTGAGCGTGAACCCAGAATGTCAGCATCAGTGCTGTCTGACCAGGCAAATGCCTGCAAGAAAATGAATCTCGATGTAGTTTATGGCAACATAAGTGCACTTAGATAATCAGTTTGGAAAAAAAAGATTTCCGGAAGGCAATTCTGAAGGTAATGTGCTAAGTAGAAGTCTGGTGCACCGTAAAAGAGCTCACTGTTTTGAAGCAACACACACAAAATGCTGGAGAAACTCAGCAGTAATGTTCCCTCTAACTTGTAATGACCGGTGTGCACAAAAAATCTTGTGCCGTGCAGTTTTTTGCCCAGTGACAACAACATGTGCACACTGAATTTTATATAGAGAGGCATTCAGTTTAACAGCTAGCAACTCACTGTCAATAAGAACCTTGATCTTCTCTGGGCTTGATTACTTTCACTCTCATTCCTTTGCACTCTTACAAAACAATACAAGCAGGCCTGTAGTGGGTAATGTAGGATTTTCTTGCTGGATCTTTTGTATACCGTCTATATATGATTTGCATGCTAAATATCACTCCACTTCTTCCCACTTGCAAGTTCTCCAGAAACTTTTACACCATGACAATACATACAGGTAGCACCAGTTTCTGTATTATGCATAAATATTTCCCATAGCTGCAATAAGCCATTCTGCTTTAAATGAACTAGCAGTTCTTTTGCACTTCACATCTTTGGAATTTGACATAGTGAATCAATAATTTCTTCAATAAAAACAGTGTAAATAAGCCAGTTCTAACATGTGCAGACAAATCATCACAGTCTCCGCATTGTCAACATCGTCCACATCAAAAACCGGAAAAGGAAATGTGATTGTGTACGATTGTGAGGTATACCTAACGCACCAGAGAGGTAGAGATGACAACCTTTTGTGCGCAGTTTAAATTCCATTGAGTTTAAACTCAAAGCAGAAGAAGTGTGCATACGCGCTCCTTAGCGGAAACGTTGCTCGGTGGGGGGGGGGGGGGGGTCAGGCAGCATCTGTGGAAATGAATGGCAGTTGACGTTTCCCGCTGAGACCCGTCTTCAGGACTGAAAAGGAAGGGAGAAGACGGCAGAATAGAAAAGTTGGGGGAAGGCAAGGAGGATAGCTAGAAGTTGATAGGTGAAGCCAGACAGATGCGTGTGAAAGGTCAAGGGCTGGAGAAGAAGGAATCTGAGAGGGGAAGAGAATGGACCATAGGAGAAAGGGAGGGAAAAGGGTGGCATGGAATGAAGACTAATTATGACAAAGGAGAAAGAGAGTGAAGATGGAATACTCAAGGATTATTTATTATCTGTATAAATGAGTGTAAAGTATTCAAGTTTGCTGATGACCCAGCAGTGGGTGGGAGGCAAACTGGTTTATTGGTATTTCGGATTATTATGGTCATGTGTACCAGGGGATGGTGAAAATCGTGTCTTCGAGGTCAATTTATTACAATGGTGGATCGAGGCAGTGCAAGATGAAACAATAACTGAGTACAGGATAATGTATTACAGTTATACAGTAAGTGCCATTAGACAGTGAGGTGCAAGGTAGGATTGTGAGGTCAAAATGCTCTTACCGTAATAGGGAAACATTCAATAGTCTTGTAACAGCGGTGTAAAGGTTGTCTGTCTTTGAGACTGCATGCTCTGCTGGGAATGTTTGGATTCTAAAACAGGACATAGAAAGGTCGAGTGGGTGGGTGGGAATCTGGCAAAGAGCATTTAACATGCTTCAGGAAGAGGAATTTAAAAGCATTATAATGTAAATGGAGAGAGGGCGAGGGTTTCAAACAAACAGAGTGCAAAGGGCTCTGGCTGTAATTTGCCTGAATCTCAAAGCATCAGTAGGCAAGTACATCAAGTAGACAGCAAATAGTATACAAGACCTCTTCAAAGAGCAGTGCCTTGGGAAGGCAGCGTCCATCATTAAGGACCCCCAGCACCAGGACATGCCCTCTTCTCACTGTTACCATCAGGAAGGAGGTACAGAAGCCTGAAGGCACACACTCAGCGATTCAGGAACAGCTTCTTCGCCTCTGCCATCTGATCGCTAAATGGACATTGAACACATGAAAACTAACTCACAACCTTTTCATTGCTGTTAATTTGCATTGCTTAACTACTTAATAGATATATAAATCCTTAATGTAACTGTTTTTTTCTCTATATTTATTTATTATGTACTGCTGCCGTAAGGTTAACGAGTTTCACTCCATATGCCGGTGAGATTAAAACTTGATTCTGAGTCTGATTTTATTCTTCATTGCAAAAGGTTTGGAGCTGAGAAATCGAGATGCATTGCTACAATTGTACAGGTTATTAGTGAGGCACACTTACAGTGTTGTGTATGGTTTTATTTATTTACTTACTGAGATTCAGCGCGGACTAGGCCCTTCTGACCCTTCAAGCTGTGCTGCCCAGTGTTACGTACCCCGTAACTGGGTAACTTACCAGCAAAGATAGAGAGGTCCGTTGGGGCACAGTCGTAACACCAGTAACCTCCTGATTCAACCCTCGCCTGGTCATACAGACCAATACAACCTACCAACTGGTACGTCTTTGGACTGTGGGAGGAAATCAGAGGAAACCCACACAGTCACGGGCAGAACGGACAAACTCCTTACAGGCAGCGGCAGGAATTGAACCTGGGTCTCCGGTACTGTAAGGCGTTTTGGTCTCCTATTTAAGTAACAATATTTAAGCAAGGGAGGCAGTCCAGAAGGAATGGACTAAGGAAATTCCAGAGACAAGATGATTGTCCTATTATGATGGCTAAATGAGTTGAATCTTCATTCTTTGTTTAGAAGAATGAGGGCTGATCCTATTGAAACATTTCGGACCCTAAGAGGCAAGGAGAGTGGGGGCTGAGATGTTTCCACTAGTGGGAGAGTGTCAAGTAAGGGGACATAGTTACAAGAAAAGGAGTCAGTTATTTAAATCTGAAGACCAGCAGCATTTTTCCTCACAGAATTTGATGAGTTCTTGGCCTCACCTTGTGAAGGCTAGGCCTGTGGAGATAAATCAGTTTTTGGAAGATTGGGGAATTCAGGCTGATGGAAAGAGAGCACTTGAGGCCTGGGACCGTGATCACTTTGAACGGTGAGGCATCCAAGGGAGGCCAGGTGGAACACCCCCCTGCTCCGACATTCTTGTGTTCTGCTGTCTTCTGGATTTTTTTTCTTTTTAAGTATAGGAACATCAAAGTCAAATGAGCATATTACAGCTCTTTTTGGTGTTTTATTCAGGAATTAGAGTACATTGAAAGTTCATTAGCTGAAATTTGCATTCAGGCTGTGTGGAAAAAATACCTGCTTATCCAGCAGAATGCTGATTAGTTAGCTATATACTGATGACAACGAGTTACTATTTCACTTAGATAGCGTAAGAAGATAAAAAATTTCTGGAAAGCTAAATCAGCTAAGTCATTGAGCAATGTAAACAACATCTGAGGTCAATTCAATTGGATCTTTGGTCTGGGTACAAGGATTTAACTTTTTTTGCAAATTGCATTTTTTTCCTTTGATTCAGTCCATTAAACAGCCCGTAGAATTTTATATCTGTTTTTCTCTCAGCTTTTTCCCCAAGAGGATGTACAGGTAAAGTATCTACATTATATCTATATTGAGTTAGAAAGATATAAATGCCCTTTTCAAAACAGCGTGGAGTTAAAATCCCGAAGCATTTTAAAAAAGAAACATAAACATTTGGAAAAGAAAATGTAGAATGCAACATAAACATTCTAAACTACATTTAAAATGATAAAATTGGGAGCATTCAGAGAGCTAATACAAACACAATCACTATTTGCTCAGTAAATCTCTAATATGCTGCCACAGTAAAAAGGTTCTGTCATTGTTATCAATGTTTTTATAGTCAGTTGCGTGCTAGTTTCTGTGTCAGAATGACCTGGATTAGAGTTCCACATATTGGAATGCAGAATTTAAACTAACAATACCAGGCAACTAGACCCTGGAATTCCTAAAATGAGTGTCGGACCCCATCCTTGAGTAGTTTTCTCATTTGCTAACGGGAGGGGCATGGCTATGACCAAAATGCACCAGAAAAAGAAATTGGCACAAAGCTGGAAGACAAAAATACACCAGGAACTAATGAAAGAGGGTTGAAGTTTCAAAATAAATTTATTACCAAAGTATGTACAATATACCATTTACCACCTTGGTACCTGACATGAGGTAGAAGATAAAATAAATACCCAGCACTGTAGACCGCCATTAATAACGAGACTGCCTACCATACCCGATAACTCTAAGCTGTTTCTTAAGGTCCTCCCTCATGGCGCTTGCCTTTTTTCAGGCAATACCAGGGGAAAGATTTTGCTTAACTGGAAGCTAAGCAAAAGCTGTGGATGAACCAAGAGGTACGTTGTCTGCAGAAGGCTAGAGCTGTGGTATTCAAGTCTGGCGACCCAGGCCTGTACCCGAAAACTAGGTATGATTTGTGGAGGACTATTTCAAGGGCAAAGAGACAATTTCAAACAAGGTTGGAGGTGACATCGGATGCACGGCAACTCTGGCAGGGTCTGCAAAACATTACTTCCTACAAAGTGAACCCCAATAGCATGAACGGCAGTGATGCTTGACTACCAGATGAACTCAATGCCTTCTACGCACATTTTGAAAGGGAGAACACAACCACAGCTGTGAAGATCCCTGCTGCACCTGGTGACCCTGTGATCTCTGTCTCAAAGGCCGATGTTAGGCTGTCTTTAAAGAGAGTAAACCCACGCAAGGCCAAAGGTCCCGGTGGAGTACCTGGTAAGGCTCTGAAAACCTGTGCCAACCAACTAGCGGGAGTATTCAAGGACACTTTCAACTTCTCACTGCTACGGGTGGAAGTTCCCACTTGCTTCAAAAAGGCAACAATTATACCAGTGCCTAAGAAGAATAACGTGAGCTGCCTTAATGACTATCACCCAGTAGCACTCACATCGACAGTGATGAAATTCTTTGAGAGGTTGGTCATGACTAGACTGAACTCCTGCCTCAGCAAGGGCCTGGACCCATTGCAATTTGCTTATCGCCACAATAGAACAACGGCAGACACAATCTCCATGGCTCTTCAAACGGCTTTAGACCACCTAGACAACACAAGCACCTACTGTTCATCGACTATAGCTCAGCATTTAATATCATCCTTCCCACGATTCTAATCGAGAAGTTGCAGAACCTGGGCCTCTGTACCTCCCTCTGCAATTGGATCCTCGACTTCCTAACTGGAAGACCACAATCTGTGCGGATTGGTGATAACATATCCTCCTCACTGACGATCAACACTGGCACACCTCAGGAGTGTGTGCTCAACTCTCTATATACATGTGACTGTGTGGCTAGGCACAGCTCAAATACCATCTATAAATTTGCTGACGATACAAATGTTGTTGGTAGAATCTCAGGTGGTGACGAGAGGGTGTACAGGAGTGAGATACGCCAACTAGTGGAATGGTGCCACAGTAACAACCTGGCACTCAATGTCAGTAAGACGAAAGAGCTGATTGTGGACTTCTGGAAGGGTAAGACGAAGGAACACATACCAATCCTCATAGAGGGATCACAAATGGAGAGAGTGAGCAGTTTCAAGTTCCTGGGTGTCAAGATCTCTGAGGATCTAACCTGGTCTCTACATATCAATGCAGTTATAAAGAATGCAAGACAGTGACTGTACTTCATTAGGAGTATGAAGACATTTGGCATATCAACAAATACACTCAAAAACTTCTATGGATGCACCGTGGAGAGCATTCTGACAGGTGGCATCACTGTCTGGTATGGAGGGGCTACTGCACAGGACCGAAAGAAGCTGCAGAGGGTTGTAAATCTAGTCAGCTCCATCTCCAGGATATCTTCAGGGAGCGGTGTCTCAGAAAGGCAGTGTCCATTATTAAGGACCTCCAGGACATGCCCTTTCCTCACTGTTACCATCAGAAAGGAGGTACAGAAGCCTGAAGGCACTCACTCACTGATTCAGGAACAGCTTCTTCCCCTCTGTCTTCTGATTCCTAAATGGACATTGAGTCCTTGGACACTAACTCACTTTTTAAAATATATAGTACTTCTGTTTTTTACACATTTTAAAATCTATTCAATATATGTATACAGTAATTGATTGATTGATTGATTGATTTATTCATTCATTTATTTATTCATTTATTTATTTATTCATTTATTTCTCTTCTAAATTATGTATTGCATTGAACTGCTGCTGATAAGTTAACAAATTTCATGTCACATGCCGGTGATAATAAACCTGATTCTGATTCAGATCTAATACACATCAGTCATTAGTGCAATGATGAATATGTGGGACGTGGGCAGCAAAGGTTTTGATGGCTTCAGACATACAGTGAGTATGGACCCTGGGAAGAGAACAGTCCTTGGAATTCTCTAATGCATGGAGTGTTGGAGAATAAGTCATTAACTACGTTCATGGCACAGACAGGAAAATTTTTGGATGGTAGGGAAATCAGATGGAAAGTGAAATTGTGATCAAATGCCAAGTAAGACTTGGTGGAGCAGGTCTGAGGGCCAGAATAGCCCATTCCTACTCCTGTTTCTTTTGTGACAAGGAATGGATGAGGAGGTTAGCAGCTGATCTGCTGAGGCATCCACTAGTTGATCAGTTAAAGAGGTGGATATAGGTAATCTTAGAGACCATGGTTTTAAGCTCATCCTGGGCTCAGCTGCAAAACTAGAGTTGCAAACTGTCGGGTTCAATACCCTTGGAGAAGGAAAATGAAAACACTTAACTTTAAATTTTATTACCATGTAAATAAATCTACAAAACATTACAAATGCCAGTGATATTCTGCAGACATATGTATTTCATAAGAGATGATCAAACTAGAAGGCAACAAATATCAGCACCAAATGGTCCACATCCAAATATCAGCACCAAATGGACCTCATCTAAATATCAGCACCAAATGGTCCATATCCAAATATCAGCACCAAATGGTTCACATACAAATATCAGCACCAAGTGGTCCACATACAAATATCAGCACCAAGTGGTCCACATACAAATATCAGCACCAAGTGGTCCACATACAAATATCAGCACCAAATGGTTCACATACAAATATCAGCACCAAGTGGTTCATATCCAAATATCAGCACCAAGTGGTTCATATCCAAATATCAGCACCAAATGGTTCATATCCAAATATCAGCACCAAATGGTCCACATACAAATATCAGCACCAAATGGTTCACATACAAATATCAGCACCAAATGGTCCACATACAAATATCAGCACCAAGTGGTCCACATACAAATATCAGCACCAAATGGTTCACATACAAATATCAGCACCAAATGGTCCACATACAAATATCAGCACCAAATGGTCCACATACAAATATCAGCACCAAGTGGTCCACATACAAATATCAGCACCAAATGGTCCACATACAAATATCAGCACCAAATGGTCCACATACAAATATCAGCACCAAGTGGTCCACATACAAATATCAGCACCAAGTGGTTCACATACAAATATCAGCACCAAATGGTCCACATACAAATATCAGCACCAAATGGTCCACATACAAATATCAGCACCAAGTGGTCCACATACAAATATCAGCACCAAATGGTTCACATACAAATATCAGCACCAAGTGGTCCACATACAAATATCAGCACCAAGTGGTCCACATACAAATATCAGCACCAAGTGGTCCACATACAAATATCAGCACCAAGTGGTCCACATACAAATATCAGCACCAAATGGTCCACATACAAATATCAGCACCAAGTGGTCCACATACAAATATCAGCACCAAGTGGTTCATATCCAAATATCAGCACCAAATGGTTCATATCCAAATATCAGCACCAAATGGTTCATATCCAAATATCAGCACCAAATGGTTCATATCCAAATATCAGCACCAAATGGTCCACATACAAATATCAGCACCAAATGGTTCACATACAAATATCAGCACCAAATGGTCCACATACAAATATCAGCACCAAATGGTCCACATACAAATATCAGCACCAAGTGGTCCACATACAAATATCAGCACCAAGTGGTCCACATACAAATATCAGCACCAAATGGTTCACATACAAATATCAGCACCAAGTGGTTCATATCCAAATATCAGCACCAAATGGTTCATATCCAAATATCAGCACCAAATGGTTCATATCCAAATATCAGCACCAAATGGTTCATATCCAAATATCAGCACCAAATGGTCCACATACAAATATCAGCACCAAATGGTTCACATACAAATATCAGCACCAAATGGTCCACATACAAATATCAGCACCAAATGGTCCACATACAAATATCAGCACCAAATGGTCCACATACAAATATCAGCACCAAATGGTCCACATACAAATATCAGCACCAAGTGGTTCATATCCAAATATCAGCACCAAATGGTTCATATCCAAATATCAGCACCAAATGGTCCACATACAAATAGCAGCATCAAAAGGTCCACATACAAATATCAGCACCAAATTGTCTCCTTCCAAATATCTGAGGGAAATGGGAGTGAAAATCTTAAAAAAACTTAAGCAATTATATTTGTAGATTATGTACCTTATCATGGTCTGATTTTCCTCCAATTGAGGGCGTGAGATACATCAAATATTCAATAGACAGCAGTCTATTCTTTATTAAGAATTTGAAGAGATTTGGCATGTCAACAAATGCACTCAAAAACTTCTATAGTTGTACCGTGAAGAGCATTCGGACAAGATTCATCATTGTCTGGTGTGGAGGGGCTACTACACAGAACCGAAAGAAGCTGCAGAAAGTTATAAATCTATTCAGTTCCATCTTGGGTACTAGCCTACAAAGTGCGCAGGGCATCTTCAAGGAGCAGTGTCTCAGAAAGGCAGCGTCCATCACTAAAGACATCCAACCCTCAGGGCATGCCGTTTTCTCACTGTTACCATCAAGTAGGAAGCCTGAAGACACACACTCAGCGATTCAGGAACAGCTTCTTCCCCTCTGACATCTGATTCCTAAATGGACATTGAACCTTGGGGCACAACCTCACTTCTTAAAAGATACAGTATTTCTGTTTTTTGCACATTTTTTAATCGATTCAATACACAATTGATTTACTTGTTTATTTATTATTAGTAGTATTTTCATTTTATTTACTTTTTTCTTTCTGCTAGATTATGTATTGCATTTGTTATGTCCGCACCCCCCTCCTTTGTAAGAATCGCAAGAGCACTAGTTGAGGGGGGGGTCAGTAGACCCAGGAAATGGGAGAGAGAGACGTGCCGAATGCCTCGTACCACAGCGATGCAAAATAACGTGACATTGACCATTGTCTCCTGGAGACCACATTTGTGGATTGGGGACTATGCTACGTGCAAGCTCTCGGGCAAAGTGGGCTGGTTGAGAGAGAGATTGCATCATCCCAACCTGATTGACATCTGAGACCCCGTGAGGAAGTATAAAAGAGGGTCTGGGGGAACAACCCCCTTAGACGCACCAGAAGAAACGCTAACGATCCCATAGTAGTGGGAAGCCATTTGAAGGAAGTCACGTGCGTTCGATTCCGTTGCTGGAATCGGTGACTGGAACCACGGAAACCAGCTTTTAGCTAACAACAGGGAAGCCCGCTCCCCTGATTCAACGGATTCGCTTCATAAAAGACCTGGTCAAGTTTCTTTTCTCATTAATCTCTCTCTCTCCAACAAGTGAAACCCAGCGGTCCCCAAAAGGCTGAGGCCTGCAGGAACTGAGTAACTTTTATATTTCCTTCGGACAATAGATTATCCCCCTAGACAAATGATCGAGCTGTTTCTTATTGATGATTATTATTAGACCCGCACTTTTAGATTGAGTAGTAACGACGTATATTATCTGAATGTTTGTATTAATCTTATTTTTGTGCCCCTTTATAAATAAAGACTTTTAAAAATAGTACCATCAGACTTCAACGGACCTCTCTATATTTGCTGGTAAGTGATCCAGTTACGGGATTTCGTAACAGTTGGGGTTCTCGTCTCAGGATTTGACACCAAATTGGAGGGCCAGTGAATCGGGCTTGTAGGTCCAAAACTTGGATCTGGTTACGCGAGTAGCCAGACGGGAAACCAGCAAAGATGGACGTGGGGGAATTTATAGAAAACTCGACTCTGGAGGCGCTGGAGGTGGCCTCCAAATCGGACTTGATAAAATTGGCGAAGGAGTTAAACCTCACAGGAGTGAGGTTGTCAATGAAAAAGCGGGAGGTGCGAAAGGCAATAACTCAGTATTATATTGGGAAGAATGTGTTTACAGCTGAGGTATTGGAAAATATCCCTGAAAAGGTACCAGCTAGTGGGACGGCTCAGTTAGAGTTGGAGAAATTAAGTTAAAACAGCTGGATATAGAGAAGGAAAGGGCCGAGAGGGAGTGGGCCGAGAAAGAAAGAGAGCATAAACTTCAGCTAAAAGAGCTGGAAGCAGCTGAGAAGGAGAAGGAGAGGAAACATGACTTGGAGATGGAGAAGTTAAGGCAGGAGCCATAAAGTCAGGGGTCGGACCGAGAGGAGCGGTTTGATGTCAGTCAGGCGTTGAGGTTAGTACCCCCGTTTGAGGAGATGGATGTTGATAGTTATTTCTTGCTTTTTGAAAAGGTGGCAGTGAATCAGAAGTAGACCAGAGAGCAGTGGGTGGTGTTGTTACAAAGTGTGTTAAGAGGGAAGGCCCAGCGGGCATATGCGGCGTTGTCCACGGAGGGGGAAGGGGAAGAGAAATATGACCAAGTAAAGGCGGCCATTCTCCGGGGTTACAAGCTAGTAGCTGAAGCATATAGACAAAAGTTCAGAAATTTACGAAAGGTGTGGAATCAGACGTATACCGAGTTTGCCTATGAGAAGGGTGTGCTCTTGGACCGTTGGTGCACCGGGGAAAAAGTGGACGAGGATTATGGGCGTCTCAGGGAGTTACTTTTGATTGAGGAATTTAAAGGTTGTGTTTCGGAGGACATCCGGATGTATTTGAATGAGAAGCTGAATAA
The DNA here is from genome assembly GCF_030144855.1 of Hypanus sabinus. Lineage (NCBI taxonomy): Eukaryota > Metazoa > Chordata > Chondrichthyes > Myliobatiformes > Dasyatidae > Hypanus > Hypanus sabinus. The sequence goes on from NC_082723.1 coordinate 15,981,527, forward strand.
GTCCATTTCAGAATTTGCTAGGTTTGCGGATGAATATGCCCTAACCGACAAGACAAGGTTTTCCTCGAATAAAAGTTCCCAGAGAGACCGTGGGAACGATCGAGTGAGGCAGAGGTTCCACCGGGAGCTAGTGGTAAGGTTGAGGGGGAAAGGCAAGACGGCCAGAGGTTTCCGGGTTTGACCTGTTTTAATTGTGGAAAGGGAGGGCATATTGCATCTCGATGCTTTGCTCCGAGGAGAGAGAGAGGAAAAGGGAAAGCCGCAGTCCCTATCGGGTGTGCTGTGGTAATCAGTAAATCGACAAGAGAGCCCCGGGTAGACAGAGTACGAGAAGGGTCTGAGATTTGTCTGTCCCACGGAACCATGTCTTTGAGGAAGGGGAAACTACCAATTCCCGTACGAATCTGGAGAGACACGAGGGCTGAGCTGTCGTTGATCAGCAGTAAGGTACTAGAGTTTGGTCGAAAAACGGGCATGGTAGCGGTGAAGGGAATCAGCAAAAAGATAGAAATGGTGCCTTTACATGAGGTCATTATGGATTGTGAGCTGGTGTCTGGACCAGTTGAAATAGGGGTGACATCAGAGTTCCCGAGAACTGACGCGGACGTCCTTCTCGGTAACGATTTAGCAGGTGGGCAGCCATGACGAGGACTGGCCGGCCGGTGAGTGTTGAGGCTCCGCCCCTAGAGTCCCAGATCTACCCCGCATGTGTGGTCACTCGCAGCCTGTCGAGAAAGGCAGCTGAGAACGAGAGTAGTTTAAATCGGGCCAGTTTTGATTTGGCCGAGACGTTTCTACCAACCCTGTACCACGAGGGTTTAGACTAGAGGGTGGTAAAACGAAGAGTAGTAAAGTGAAAGAGGGTAAGGAAGCAGAGGTAGATCTGCCTTTAGCGAGGAGAAAGGTCCTAGAGGCAGAAAATAAAGATGAGGAACCGTTAGAGCGGTTAAGAGGTCCAGAGTTGGACATGGATGATCTGTCTGGTTTGGCAGAACTGTTTGAGGAAGTTGAAACTTCTAAAGGTGTTCCCGATAATGAAATGAGGGCAGCCCTAGATGAAAAGGGTGCCCTTACCTCGAAGAAGTCTGCTGGGTTGGCAGATGAGGTTGTTTCAGCCCGTAGGGTTGAGTTTACTCCGGAAGGGAGTTGCCCAGAGAGTACCTGGGAGAAATGGGGGAACTTAGAATTTAAAAAGGGTACGGGTATTGAAAGCCTGGAAGAGGCCAATGTCCCGTTTGAGTGTGTCCAAGATGGGGATGCATGTGGTACTGAACCTAGTAACGGAGCTCAGAAGAAGTCTGAGGTATTTGATTCAGTGGAACGGGGCGGCCGTCCTTGAGGGTCAGATAGACTTGGTTCAGTGGAAAAAGGGTTAACCTTGGTAACCGTGGGAAGTGTGAGTTCCCAGGTGTTTGTACTCGAAGGTGGGTTCAAAGTTAATGCAGAATTTAAGAATGGGGAGATGAGGATTATTATTGAAGGAAACGGAAAGTCTGTAGTTCCCAAGTCAAATGAAGAAATTTTAAACCTGGCAGATCGCTTACAGAGTGAGCCAGGAGATAGCGGCCCCCACTCTATTGTTATTCCAGGATGGGGTGTGAAGAGGCCGAATTCGAAATGCTACTTCAACTAAGAGTTCAAATTAACAACCAATAGCCTGAAGGGTCCTGACAAAAGGGCTAGTCACCTGGGTAAAATTAAAGAATTGGGTGGAAATGGTCTAAGTTTGGGACACAGTGTTGATAAAATAACCCCTATGAATGAGGCGGGTGGGAGTTTACCACGCCAAATTACTCAAGTTCCCCACAGGGGAACTCACCGGAAAAGAGGCGACGGTTAATGGGGATGCCATATTAAACAGCAAAGCAGGTTGTACGGGATTGCGCCAAAGCCTGTGAATAATAAAGACAGCCCCTTTGGAGACCTGCCGGTTAAGTAAAACGACCGAAACGATTAGTATTCGCATAAACTTTTGTAGATGGACATAAGCGAAGATCACAACTCCTTAGTTTTTTTGCTGAAAAAAATAGGTGGTTATTAAGTTGAAGTCTGATGCTACGAGACTTTAGTAAGGTACAAGATGTTACATATTAAAGGGAATGCCACTGTAATCATTAACCGTTTGGATGTTGAATTAAATGTATACCTGTATTGCTCTGTAGTGAAAAGAAAAGCTTGTGTATTGTGTTAGATTCTAAATCCTGTAAGACTCTGTACAAATCCGTTTTTAACCACTGGTAAAAAACGCCTTTAAGAGGGGAGGTGTTATGTCCACAGCCCCCTCCTTTGTAAGAATCGCAAGAGCACTAGTTGAGGGGGGGGGGTCAGTAGACCCAGGAAATGGGAGAGAGAGACGTGCCGAATACCTCGTACCACCGCGATGCAAAATAACGCGACATTGACCATTGTCTCCTGGAGACCACGTTTGTGGATTGGGGACTATGCTACGTGCAAGCCCTCGGGCAAAGTGGGCTGGTTGAGAGAGAGATTACATCATCCCAACCTGATTGACATCTGAGACCCCCTGAGGAAGTATAAAAGAGGGTCTGGGGGAACACCCCCTTCAGACGCACCAGAAGAAACGCTAACGATCCCATAGTAGCGGGAAGCTATTTGAAGGAAGTCACGTGCGTTCGATTCCGTTGCTGGAATCGGTGACTGGAACCACAGAAACCAGCTTTTAGCTAACAACGGGGAAGCCCGCTCCCCTGATTCAACGGATTTGCTTCATAAAAGACCCAGGCAAGTTTCTTTTCTCACCAATCTCTCTCTCTCTCCAACAAGTGAAAACCCAGCGGCCCCCACCCCCCCAAAAGGCTGAGGCCTGCAGGAACTGAGTAACTTTTATATTTCCTTCGGACAATAGATTATCCCCCTAGACAAATGATCGAGCTGTTTCTTATTGATGATTATTATTAGACCCGCACTTTTAGATTGAGTAGTAACGACGTATATTATCTGAATGTTTGTATTAATCTTATTTTTGTGCCCCTTTATAAATAAAGACTTTTAAAAATAGTACCATCAGACTTCAACGGACCTCTCTATATTTGCTGGTAAGTGATCCAGTTACGGGATTTCGTAACAGTTGGGGTTCTCGTCTCAGGATTTGACACCAAATTGGAGGGCCAGTGAATCGGGCTTGTAGGTCCAAAACTTGGATCTGGTTACGCGAGTAGCCAGACGGGAAACCAGCAAAGATGGACGTGGGGGAATTTATAGAAAACTCGACTCTGGAGGCGCTGGAGGTGGCCTCCAAATCGGACTTGATAAAATTGGCGAAGGAGTTAAACCTCACAGGAGTGAGGTTGTCAATGAAAAAGCGGGAGGTGCGAAAGGCAATAACTCAGTATTATATTGGGAAGAATGTGTTTACAGCTGAGGTATTGGAAAATATCCCTGAAAAGGTACCAGCTAGTGGGACGGCTCAGTTAGAGTTGGAGAAATTAAGTTAAAACAGCTGGATATAGAGAAGGAAAGGGCCGAGAGGGAGTGGGCCGAGAAAGAAAGAGAGCATAAACTTCAGCTAAAAGAGCTGGAAGCAGCTGAGAAGGAGAAGGAGAGGAAACATGACTTGGAGATGGAGAAGTTAAGGCAGGAGCCATAAAGTCAGGGGTTGGACCGAGAGGAGCGGTTTGATGTCAGTCGGGCGTTGAGGTTAGTACCCCCGTTTGAGGAGATGGATGTTGATAGTTATTTCTTGCTTTTTGAAAAGGTGGCAGTGAATCAGAAGTAGACCAGAGAGCAGTGGGTGGTGTTGTTACAAAGTGTGTTAAGAGGGAAGGCCCAGCGGGCATATGCGGCGTTGTCCACGGAGGGGGAAGGGGAAGAGAAATATGACCAAGTAAAGGCGGCCATTCTCCGGGGTTACAAGCTAGTAGCTGAAGCATATAGACAAAAGTTCAGAAATTTACGAAAGGTGTGGAATCAGACGTATACCGAGTTTGCCTATGAGAAGGGTGTGCTCTTGGACCGTTGGTGCACCGGGGAAAAAGTGGACGAGGATTATGGGCGTCTCAGGGAGTTACTTTTGATTGAGGAATTTAAAGGTTGTGTTTCGGAGGACATCCGGATGTATTTGAATGAGAAGCTGAATAAGTCCATTTCAGAATTTGCTAGGTTTGCGGATGAATATGCCCTAACCGACAAGACAAGGTTTTCCTCGAATAAAAGTTCCCAGAGAGACCGTGGGAACGATCGAGTGAGGCAGAGGTTCCACCGGGAGCTAGTGGTAAGGTTGAGGGGGAAAGGCAAGACGGCCAGAGGTTTCCGGGTTTGACCTGTTTTAATTGTGGAAAGGGAGGGCATATTGCATCTCGATGCTTTGCTCCGAGGAGAGAGAGAGGAAAAGGGAAAGCCGCAGTCCCTATCGGGTGTGCTGTGGTAATCAGTAAATCGACAAGAGAGCCCCGGGTAGACAGAGTACGAGAAGGGTCTGAGATTTGTCTGTCCCACGGAACCATGTCTTTGAGGAAGGGGAAACTACCAATTCCCGTACGAATCTGGAGAGACACGAGGGCTGAGCTGTCGTTGATCAGCAGTAAGGTACTAGAGTTTGGTCGAAAAACGGGCATGGTAGCGGTGAAGGGAATCAGCAAAAAGATAGAAATGGTGCCTTTACATGAGGTCATTATGGATTGTGAGCTGGTGTCTGGACCAGTTGAAATAGGGGTGACATCAGAGTTCCCGAGAACTGACGCGGACGTCCTTCTCGGTAACGATTTAGCAGGTGGGCAGCCATGACGAGGACTGGCCGGCCGGTGAGTGTTGAGGCTCCGCCCCTAGAGTCCCAGATCTACCCCGCATGTGTGGTCACTCGCAGCCTGTCGAGAAAGGCAGCTGAGAACGAGAGTAGTTTAAATCGGGCCAGTTTTGATTTGGCCGAGACGTTTCTACCAACCCTGTACCACGAGGGTTTAGACTAGAGGGTGGTAAAACGAAGAGTAGTAAAGTGAAAGAGGGTAAGGAAGCAGAGGTAGATCTGCCTTTAGCGAGGAGAAAGGTCCTAGAGGCAGAAAATAAAGATGAGGAACCGTTAGAGCGGTTAAGAGGTCCAGAGTTGGACATGGATGATCTGTCTGGTTTGGCAGAACTGTTTGAGGAAGTTGAAACTTCTAAAGGTGTTCCCGATAATGAAATGAGGGCAGCCCTAGATGAAAAGGGTGCCCTTACCTCGAAGAAGTCTGCTGGGTTGGCAGATGAGGTTGTTTCAGCCCGTAGGGTTGAGTTTACTCCGGAAGGGAGTTGCCCAGAGAGTACCTGGGAGAAATGGGGGAACTTAGAATTTAAAAAGGGTACGGGTATTGAAAGCCTGGAAGAGGCCAATGTCCCGTTTGAGTGTGTCCAAGATGGGGATGCATGTGGTACTGAACCTAGTAACGGAGCTCAGAAGAAGTCTGAGGTATTTGATTCAGTGGAACGGGGCGGCCGTCCTTGAGGGTCAGATAGACTTGGTTCAGTGGAAAAAGGGTTAACCTTGGTAACCGTGGGAAGTGTGAGTTCCCAGGTGTTTGTACTCGAAGGTGGGTTCAAAGTTAATGCAGAATTTAAGAATGGGGAGATGAGGATTATTATTGAAGGAAACGGAAAGTCTGTAGTTCCCAAGTCAAATGAAGAAATTTTAAACCTGGCAGATCGCTTACAGAGTGAGCCAGGAGATAGCGGCCCCCACTCTATTGTTATTCCAGGATGGGGTGTGAAGAGGCCGAATTCGAAATGCTACTTCAACTAAGAGTTCAAATTAACAACCAATAGCCTGAAGGGTCCTGACAAAAGGGCTAGTCACCTGGGTAAAATTAAAGAATTGGGTGGAAATGGTCTAAGTTTGGGACACAGTGTTGATAAAATAACCCCTATGAATGAGGCGGGTGGGAGTTTACCACGCCAAATTACTCAAGTTCCCCACAGGGGAACTCACCGGAAAAGAGGCGACGGTTAATGGGGATGCCATATTAAACAGCAAAGCAGGTTGTACGGGATTGCGCCAAAGCCTGTGAATAATAAAGACAGCCCCTTTGGAGACCTGCCGGTTAAGTAAAACGACCGAAACGATTAGTATTCGCATAAACTTTTGTAGATGGACATAAGCGAAGATCACAACTCCTTAGTTTTTTTGCTGAAAAAAATAGGTGGTTATTAAGTTGAAGTCTGATGCTACGAGACTTTAGTAAGGTACAAGATGTTACATATTAAAGGGAATGCCACTGTAATCATTAACCGTTTGGATGTTGAATTAAATGTATACCTGTATTGCTCTGTAGTGAAAAGAAAAGCTTGTGTATTGTGTTAGATTCTAAATCCTGTAAGACTCTGTACAAATCCGTTTTTAACCACTGGTAAAAAACGCCTTTAAGAGGGGAGGTGTTATGTCCACAGCCCCCTCCTTTGTAAGAATCGCAAGAGCACTAGTTGAGGGGGGGGGGTCAGTAGACCCAGGAAATGGGAGAGAGAGACGTGCCGAATACCTCGTACCACCGCGATGCAAAATAACGCGACATTGACCATTGTCTCCTGGAGACCACGTTTGTGGATTGGGGACTATGCTACGTGCAAGCCCTCGGGCAAAGTGGGCTGGTTGAGAGAGAGATTACATCATCCCAACCTGATTGACATCTGAGACCCCCTGAGGAAGTATAAAAGAGGGTCTGGGGGAACACCCCCTTCAGACGCACCAGAAGAAACGCTAACGATCCCATAGTAGCGGGAAGCTATTTGAAGGAAGTCACGTGCGTTCGATTCCGTTGCTGGAATCGGTGACTGGAACCACAGAAACCAGCTTTTAGCTAACAACGGGGAAGCCCGCTCCCCTGATTCAACGGATTTGCTTCATAAAAGACCCAGGCAAGTTTCTTTTCTCACCAATCTCTCTCTCTCTCCAACAAGTGAAAACCCAGCGGCCCCCACCCCCCCAAAAGGCTGAGGCCTGCAGGAACTGAGTGACTTTTATATTTCCATCGGACAATATATTATCCTCTAGACAAATGATCGAGCTGTTCCTTATTGATGGTTATTATTAGACCCGCACTTTTAGATTGAGTAGTGACGACGTATATTATCTGAATGTTTGTATTAATCTTATTTTTGTGCCCCTTTATAAATAAAGACTTTTAAAAATAGTACCATCAGACTTCAACGGACCTCTCTATCTTTGCTGGTAAGTGATCCAGTTACGGGATTTCATAACACATTGAACTGCTGCTGCTAAGTTAACAAATTTCGTGTCTCATGCTGGTGATAATAAATTTGCTTCTGATTGAAATATCATTTTTAATAATAATTTTTATCAATTTTACTGTTGGATAGATTTGCTGAGTTTGCCTGCAGGAAAGAGAAACTCAGGGTTGTATGTGGTGACATATATGTACTCTGATAATAAAATTTACTTGAACTTTAAAGTGGATGTCATTGCTTATGGCTCATCTCTACAAGCCCTTGAGAAAGTGGGAGGGAGTCACTTCCTTGAACCATTTCGGTCTGATCCCCTGTCCAATAACCCGCTGGTGTTTTCTCATCAGAGTGATGCTCTCTGCGTCCGATTTTGGAGAATAAGATCCTTTCCAAAAAGAAGCCTCAAAAGTGAAGGGTCCCATCATTAGCTGGTCCGGGGGTCTCCACCGAAGATTGAAGCCCAAAGGTTGTTCAGAAGCTCGGGAGTCAAAGTTAGAGCCTGGAGACTGGAGGCCCGTTCTGGAGTTGGAGGACTGTTTGCTTGTGAGGGTAGGCAAGAGGGAGGAAAGAGACTTGTTCTTCTGTTGTCATTTTGTTATTTTTTGCGTTATGTTTTGATGTGCTCTGTGTTCTGCTGAGGGCATGCTACGTCGGTGCTGGAATGTATGGTAACACTTGTGGGCTGCCACCCACCCCCACACATCCAGGTCGTTAACACAAATGACACATTGCATTTCATTCTCTGCTTCCACATACATATGAAAAATAAATCTGAATCTGAATATTTTGGAGCACTGAACTTGTAGATGGAATTACGAGGTATAGAAATATACGGACAATAACTGGAGTAAGGATTTCAGAAAAGGTGATCATGTTTAAAATCCATGACCTAGCTTTTCTGGGAGGTGATTGCTATGTGGATAGAACAGTGTCCTGTGCCCATGAACATCCAGAAAGTTTAATAAAAGAAAGTAACTGGAAAAGATTAAGCATATGGAATTAAACAGAGTAGAAAATTGAATTTAAGGCTGAGCTGTAAAGAGAAAGCATAGAATAAAAAGCTACAGAAAGACATAAACTCAGTCAGCTCCATCATGGGCACTCCTCTCCCTAGCACTGAGAACACCTACAAAAGGTGATACCTCAGGAAAAGCAGCATCCATCATTAAGGACTCTCGTCACCCAGAACAAGCCCCCTTCTCATCGCTGCCATCAAAAAGGAAGTACAGGAACCTGAATGTATCAGAAACAGTTTCAACTTCTTCCCCTCTGTCACCTGAGCTCTGAGTGGACAATGAACACTTCCTCAGTACTTTTCCCCTCTTTTGAATGATCTGTTTAATTAATTAATTAATTGATTGATTGATCGCTAGATTAATTAATTAATATGTTTCTTATTGTGATTTATTGTATTTATTAATCAAAATAGGACATACATGGTAAATGGTAAGGCATTGAAGAATGCAGTAGAACAGAGTGATCTAGGAATAATGGTGCATAGTTCCCTGAAGGTGGAATCTCATGTGGATAGGGTAGTGAAGAAAACTTTTAGTATGTTGGCCTTTATAAATCAGAGCATTGAGTATAGGAGTTGGGATGTAATGTTAAAATTGTACAAGGCATTGGTAAGGCTGAATTTGGAGTATTGTGTCCATTTCTGGTCACTGAATTATAGGAAAGGTGTCAACAAAATAGAGAGAGTACAGAGAAGATTTACCAGAATGTTACCTGGGTTTCAGCACCTAAGTTACAGAGAAAGGTTGAACAAGTTAGGTCTTTATTCTTTGGAGCGTAGAGGGTTGAAGGGGGACTTGATAGAGGTATTTAAAATTATGAGGGGGATAGACAGAGTTGACGTGGATAGGCTTTTTCCATTGAAAGTAGGGGAGATTCAAACAAGAGGACATGAGTTGAGAGTTAGGGGGCAAAAGTTTAGTAGTAACACGAGGGGGAATTTCTTTACTCAGAGAGTGGTAACTGTGTGGAACGAGCTTCCAGTGGAAGTGGTAGAGGTAGGTTCAGTATTATCATTTAAAGTAAAATTGGATAGGTATATGGACAGGAAAGGAATGGAAGGATATAGGCTGAGTGCAGGTCGGTGGGACTAGGTGAGAGTAAGTGTTTGGCACGGACTAGAAGGGCCGAGATGGCCTATTTCTGTGCTGTAATCGTTTGCCACCACAAAACAAGAAGCTTCATGACATATGCCAGGGCTGATAAACCTGATTCTGATTCTGAGTAGGGGTTTTTGATTGCACAGACAAGAATGAGTTAATGTCTCCTTGTGGTTCTGTTCATGGCGTACACACAAGAATTGGCCAAGGTACTAAATATTTATTCAGTGATATGGTGCACACCATTCTGGTGGGAAAAGGAGCTGCCAATATGTTTTTAAAGATTAAAGATGAAAGCTTAGTTTACTTGTCACATGTACAGAACATTGAAACATACTGTGAAATGCATCATTTGCATGAAATCAAATCAGTGAAGATCGCGCTGGGCAGCCCGCAAGTATTGCCATGCTAACCTAGCGTGCTCACAACTCATTAACCCTAACCGTACAGCATTAGAATGTTGGAGGAAGTCCAACATGCGCAGTCATGGGGAGAATGAACCATCTCCTTATCGACAGCGGTGGGAATTGAAAGCCATGATCGCTGGCGCAGTGAAGTGTTATGCTAACCGCTACACTACTGCATCACCTTCTCAGACTGCAATAGTTCAAGAAGGGCTTTCATCTAAATCTTTGCGGTGGCTCATCCTATAAAATTAATAAAAACTCTCAGAGAAATTTACAGTTCAAACCATGCCCATCCAAACATCGTAAGTGTGGTGATAAGAAAAGAGAGGAACTGCAAGGAAGTGAGGAGAGTGAAGTAGTGTGGACACACCTGAGACACTACCAACAGACTCTTTGGTATGCCACCAAAACTTTAGCAAACTTAAACAGATGTGACGCGGTGAGCATTGCAACGGCTTGCAGCACCAGAGAGGTGTCAACGCACGGCATCTGAAAAGGCTGCAGGGGTCATAGACACCGTCAGCTCCTTCATGGGCACCAGCCTCAACAGCATCAAGGACATCGCCAAAAGGCGATGCCTCAAGATGGCAGCATTCATCAAGAAGGACCCCCCTCATCCAGGACATGCCCTCTTCTCATTACGACCATCACGGAGGAGACTGAAGGTGCATATTCAACAATTTTAGGAAAGCTTAAGCCTGATTTATACCTGTGCATTCGGGCTATGCCGTAGCAAGCATGCGTTGGTGTGCGCCAAAACGCTAGTTGGGGTTTCTATGCCACTGTGTTGAGTTTCTTTGTGAGAGACATGGACGAGGAATTGCATTTCAAACATTTTCGCATGTCCGCGGGTAGATTTGACGATTCGGTTCATCTATTTCGCATCAGTGTACAGACATGGCGGAGAAGAAGCGAACGGAAATGCGTTGGAGGAAATGTGATGCTACCAAGTTGTTGCAGTCTGCGTCGCCGCAACGCATGTTACTTTTTTGGGGAGGTGCACGTCACCCTATGGCATAGGGTACAGCGTAGATACAGCATAGGGTATGCGGTACCTACGGCGTAGATGCAACACACTAGTAATAATCAGCCTTTATCCTCTTCCATTGTCAAATTTCTGAAAGGTACACAAACCCATGAGCACTATCTCAGGGTGATGGAGTGGGCAGATACAATAGCAGTGTTTAAGAAGCTTTCAAATAGGCACATGAATATATACAGGCAGAAGAAATTTAATTTGGCTTCTGTTCCTGTGCAGTACTGTTATACGCTCTATATTCTAATACTTTTCTGTTACACAAGTACCATATATTAGGAAATATTTCAAAACTGAAACACTTAGCTTCTGCAGACCATGTAGGGGATTTTAGGGAACTGCTCTGAATTAGGAAATATGATGTCAATGCAGAAATTTAAGACAGAGTTTGAGGAATATCTTGTGGCTTTTTGAAATTGATTGTAATTAACGTGAAGGCCACATCAATATTTGCGAATAAGTTAGATGGTTGAAGGGAAATTGGATAAAGGGATTTATGAATTGGACAGGCCCATTAGATTAGGATTCTTAAAGATAACCACAAGCCAGTGTTTTTAACTTTCCTAGTAATAAGCCTTGGTAAGCAACAGTATTTACAGAATGAAGCAATGGAAGGATTAGGTTACAGCATTATTTGGAAAAGATATTGTGAAATGCTATGGCGTAAGAGCAAAAAGATCTTCCCTTATGAGGTTGTTGTTCACTTGTGACAAAATATATTTGAACAGCAAATATCTTGTTGGTCTGATGAAGGGGCTGAGTTCTCTCATCTCTTTCAGTTAGTCACATAGGCAGCTTGTATGAGGGACTAGTCCAGGGGTGGGCAAACTTTTTGACTTGTGGGCCACAAAGGGTTCTAAAATTTGACAGGGGGGCCGGACCAGGAGCAGATGGACGGAGTGTTTTGGTAATACACCTCATAAGAGAAAATAAAATATCATGGGATATGCAGAAAACATGTGCTTTAATTTAATTGAAAATGAACAAATGTATTACAACAAAATATCTGTCTTTGAAGTCCCATGGTATTTAGCTATTTATTGAAATGACTTTTAAAACACTGAAAATTAAATGAATAAAATACAGCTTTTTTAATAGTAACAGTTATTATTATAAAGCACTGAAAATTCTGTTACCTTCAAGATATTATCATCATCACTCTCCTCCTGACAGTCTTTATTTCAAAAACGATAAGAGATGCAGGTCTACTTGTCCTGTTCCTTCTTATTCAATTGTCCCCTGTGCCAAAACTCAACAACGACCAGCACAAGGACAGAACAGTGACAGCGCGCCAGTATGCGGAGCGCGTTATTTGATCTGGAGCGCATTTTTTTATTTTCAGAACGTACGTGCACCTGCGCACTACTCATGTCCATCACTTAACAGAAATGACATGGAACATGTAAGGCTTATTGAAAAAAATATTTTCAAATGCATTTTTTACATAACGCAACGAAGAAACTTATTATTAATTTCAGTGGGAACAGTGTTGTTGGTCTCCCTTTTTAGCCAGCGCATCAAAGTCTGGATTTAGTTTTGTTGTGGCGATTCTCAGGATGGATCTGAGGTGTTGGTCAGTTAACTTGGATCTGTGGCTGGCTTTGTTGATGTTCATGATGCTGAACGCCTGTTCACACAAATAGGTCGAGCCGAACAAAGAGTAAAGCGCAAATGTGGAGTAATACGCTGCACCTCAACAAAGGTCAATGTATATAGAGTGCGTCATCTATTGGGAAAACGCCAGAATTGCGGGGAAAAAACGTTAACAAGGTTTATTAATATAATTTCATCAAGTTCTGCGGGCCGGATTAAAAAGCTTAACGGGCCGCATATGGCCCCCGGGCTGTAGTTTGTCCATGCCTGGACTAGTCATTCCTACAGATACTGAAAGCAGCCAAGCAAATGCACCACTTCGATGTCTGTTGTGTTGAAATGAACAGAACAGATGGCATTAAAAACAGAGAGCTTCACCGTACCTGAGTACATGCCTCGATAGTAAAGCGATTATTTTATTTGTTTATTTATTTATTGGGATACAGAGATCCTTCCGGCCCTTCGAGCTGCCCAGCTCAGCAATCCCCGGATTTAACTCTAGCCTAATCAAGGGACAATGTCCAGTGACCAATTAACCTACCACCGGTATGTCTTTGGACCGTGGGAGGAAACTGCAGCGGTCAGGGGGAGAGCATACAGACTCCTTACAGGCAGTGGCGGGAATTGAACCCGGGTCACTGATACTGTAAAGCATTGTGCTAACCACTATGCTACCATGTCGCCCTAGTAATTATCAATCACCAATTTAGAAAAACGTTCATACAATTCCTAAAGTGCCTATTTTATTTTGAAATATGTGGACAACATGAAACTTAAACTGCTCCTTACTTACTTTGGGAAAAATATACGCACATGTATATCAGAAAATACAAAGAGAATAATATCACATTGATGTGATGCAGCTCGGCAAAAATCTGAGAATACTCTTTGAAATCTCGTCTTATTCTATTTTATTAAAATGATTTATTCTAATTTAAATTGAATTAGAATGATCCTATTAAAATAATTTATTTTTAATCCACCTTATGTCACAATTGATAGAATACCAATCCAAAAGAAAAAGCAATGTGATCCAGTACATCAAAGGGTATGGGGTGAAGGCAGGGAAGTGGGGTTGACTGGAAGAATTGGATCAGCCCATGATCGAATGGCGGAGCAGACTCGATAAGACCTCTGCCTCTATATTTTATGGTCTTGTGGTCTTATGATATCCTCTCTGTGGAGAGGATGTTTTCTATGGTGGAGAGTCTAGGACCAGAGGGCATAGCTTCAGAATAGTACGATCTTCTTTGGAACAGAGATGAGGAACAATTTCCTTAGCCAAACGGTGGTGAATTTGCCACAGGTGGCTGTGGAGGCTGTCACTGGGTATATTTAAAGCAGAGGTGCTGGATTTCATCGGTAATCACCGGCTTCAATTCCTCTAAACCAGTCCGACGCCTTTTGCCTATCCCATCAACCAAAACTGATGTTCTCGTTTAACCTGTCATTATACTTCATTCCATTAGATAATCACACCACTCCGTTTTCTTCAGTTGCAGTTTTCGTCCTTGGATTTCTATCTTGCCCCGAGCACCACTCCCTGCTTTAGCCCTTCCCTGTGACTTACCACGCGGATTGGGATGGAAAACTAGATTTGAAGCTGTGGGTGGTGCCGCAGCCAGAATCTTAGTGCTTGGAAAGAAAGCCTGAATAACCATACAATAGTGGTAGAATTGAAACAGAATACTAACTATGACAAATGATCAGGTACTTCCTCTTCTCCCCGGAATATTGTTTGTTGGATGAAGTGATTTTTATCTACAACACAACGCTGCAGATCTTATTTGTGCCGCACACAAGAAGGTGATCACTGGAAGGAAACAGATCTACTTCACTGCTTTTTTTTTTGCCAGTAAACACTGAACTGCTGATGTTTGATCTGTGTGGCGCCCAAGCTGCCAAGGGCAAAATGTGAATAGAACTGTCGGGTGCGGTGGAGGAGAGAAGGCACAGATCCATTACTTTCTGACTTGTTTTTATCAAAAATGATAATGACATCTCCAATTTACACTGTGCTGCTTTCATTACTATCGGGAATATTTTTAAAAACTCCTCTCTTTTCACTTTCCTGACTTTAATAATGTTAGACTTCCTCAACCATTATCCACCTTCCGGTCAGATCTTTCCTCTTTACAAGACGAGTGAACTAATTAGTTGGGCAATGATCAACTTTGAGTGAGGCACTTTTAATATAGGAGTATATCCTGATGGTATTATTGTTGGAAAGCCCCAGATGCATCATACGTAACCAGGAAAACTGCTGTGTCACTGAACTGAGTTAAAATTAACTTGAAACTGACTTCATTTTACTCTATCCAGCCTTATTTTGTTACTTAATTGGAGCTCCCACTCACAACATGTTTGTGATATTGATAATCAGAGTGCTTTGCACTGCCTGCCCACGCTGAGTGTTGGAGCAGTGTCACCGTGCGAAGAATCAGCTCAATCCTTTTAGCCTGCACTCGATTGTTACAAAGGAGCATTCTCACACTATTTCACCCCATAATATCTTTTTCTTTGAGTTTTCGGCTTATTTGAAAGCAATAACTGCATCAACTCACACTACCCTCTCAGTCATTGAATTACAGATCTGGTCTATTTGATCTACAAGTAAATGTTCCCTTTGCCCTTTTCCGCCTCCAAGAGGACCACAACTTTGTTGTGCCTCAATAACCCAGAGAGTTATGTTGGCTGGAGTCAGGGCTTTATGCTTTGGCTCTTGGTAGGGTCACCCATACTGAAAAGGTCTCTTCAATTTGGAATATAGATTTACAACCTCATTTTATTACTGCAATTTTTGGCATACCAAATGAAGATGGCAATCAGTTTTCCCCCTCAATCAGACGAATGATTGCTTTTGTAACATTAATGGCCAGAAGGTCTATACTACAAAATTGGAAAGAAGTAAATCCTCCTACTACATTTCAGTGGCTTTCTCAAACTATTTCTTATCTGAGTTTGGAAAAAATTAGAAGCACTATTTTTGACTCATCAATTAAATTTGAAGAAACTTGGAGACCGTTTATTCGACATTTTCATATGAATTAATTTGGCCTTCTCCAGACCTTTCTGCTTATTCATGTTCAGGTATGGAGTTCCGGAGTTCTTTGACACTATCTTATACTTGTAAACTGTTATTATTGCCTATGTTAGTTTAGTTTAGTGTTTTATTTTTTTTAATATATATTTTTTCTCACATATTTTTTAATATTTTTTTTTCTTTTTTAATGGTTATTTGTTTTTTTTTTCATATAATCATGTGGACTTGATTAAGGTATTTTCTTTTGTTGATGTTTAGTAGGATATTATTATCTTATTATCAATGTGATTTCAAGTCTATTGTATTTATAATTTACTTATTACTATGTTATTTTTTTTGTGTATATGTGAAAATCAATAAAAAGATTGAAAAAGAAAAAGAAAAGAAAAGGTCAAAGGGTAACAGTGGTCCACAGCTCCTCCAGGTTCAGGGGTTCAGCTCAGGGCTAACAACCCTGACCAGCAAAACAGAACTGTTATGGCAACAGCGATGAGGAATCATTCCACCACCTGAGAGTGACGGTATTCCTGAGCCTCCACCCGGGACTTGCACGACTGACAGGAATGAAAGCCAAGAGGAAGCTACTGAGATGATGAATGAAGCCCCGAGCACCACCAGAGATTGAGGACCGTCACTGCTGCACTAAATGCTGGCAGATGACTTCCCACCGGTGATTTTACCATTGTCCATAAACCTGTCTCCTCTAGTTCTTGACACTTCTGACACTATTTCCTTTCTTTGGTCTCCAGAACGTATGAAACTGTAAAGGGGACAATCTCTGCTTCAACAATCTATTCATAAGTTTGTCCACAAAGTCATTATATTAGCTTTTATCTCCATCTTCTCTAACATCTTCGAAACAGAACAGGTGAAATATCATCAAGTTCATCAGTCTCCGTGTCAAAGTTTTTAATATACAGTGGATTCCTGTTAATTGGGCCAACCATTTATTTCGGATAACTCTTAAAGAACAAAAGCTAAATCAAGAAAATAGACAGGATTCACTTCATTTATTTGGGCCACTGTACCAATTAATTGGGGTAGGAGGCTGTGGTCGAATTTTTCTCACTAGTCAATGCACACAAAATGCTGGAGGAACTGGGTAGGACAGGCAGCATCCATGCAAAAGAGTATAGTCAACATTTCGGGCGAAGATCCTTCATCGGGACTCTTGTTTGAGTTTCTCCTTAGTGTCAGTCATGTCCACTTATGTGGCTGTTAGACACTACACCAGGGGTGGGCAAACTTTTTGACTTGAGGGCCACAAAGGGTTCTAAAATTTGACAGGGGGGCCGGACCAGGAGCAGATGGACGGAGTGTTTTGGTAATACTCCTCATAAGAGAAAATAAAATATCATGGGATATGTAGAAAACATGTGCTTTAATTTCAATTGAAAATGAACAAATGCATTACAACAAAATATCTGTCTTTGAAGTCCCATGGTATTTAGCTATTTATTGAAATGAGTTTTAAAACACTGAAAATTAAATGAATAAAATACAGCTTTTTTAAATAGTAACAGTTATTATTTTAAAGCACTGAAAATTCTGTTATCCTTCAAGATATTATCATCATCACTCTCCTCCTGACTGTCTTTATTTCAAAAACGGTAGGAGATGCAGGTCTACTTGTCCTGCTCCTTCTTATTCAATTGTCCCCTGTGCCAAAACTCAACAATGACCAGCACAATGACAGAACACTGACAGCGCGCCAGTATGCGGAGCGCGTTATTTGATCTGGAGCGCATTTTTTATTTTGAGAACGTACGTGCACCTGCGCACTACTCATGTCCATCACTTAATAGAAATGACATGTATCATGTAAGGCTTATTGAAAAAAATATTTTCAAATGCATTTTTTACATAACACAACAAAGAAACTTATTTTTAATTTCAGTGGGAACAGTGTTGTTGGTCTCCCTTTTTAGCCAGCACATCAAAGTCTGGATTTAGTTTTGTTGTGGCGATTCTCAGGATGGATCTGAGGTGTTAGTCAGTTAACTTGGATCTGTGGCTGGCTTTGTTGATGTTCATGACGCTGAACGCCTGTTCACACAAATAGGTCGAGCCGAACAAAGAGTAAAGCGCAAATGTGGAGTAATACGCTGCACCTCAACAAAGGTCAATGTGTAGCGGTGTGCTACATGCCGCGCTAAAATTACGACACGGAGTCGGTAACTGCAGTCGAAGAAAAAAACTTTATTCGAAATCCCCAGCCTCACTTTTAAGCCTCCCTCAACCTGCCCCCCTGCGCAGAGGCTCCAAAGCTCTGTGCTCGCAAACCCCCGCAGGCTATCTCCCTTAGCCGGAACGCTGGCTAATTGTGAGCCAGTTCGGATGTGCCAGGAAATGGGTCGCCACAAATGTATATAGAGTCCGTCATCTATTGGGAAAACGTTAACAAGGTTTATTAATATAATTTCATCAAGTTCTGGGGCCGGATTAAAAAGCTTAACGGGCCGCATATGGCCCGCGGGTCGTAGTTTGCCCATGCCTGCACTACACCCTGCAGAGAGCGATCAGCTATTAAATAGCATCAGTTGTGTGTGTTTGTGTTCAAAAGGCAGTGATTTTTGTCACTGATAGTTGGCAAGAAATAAGCAGTAAGACAATTCAGTACTGTTTTGCTCACCAAAGTTTCAAGCATTCAGACTTTGAGATGCCAAAAATGACCGGGAGTGTAAATAAAATGATTTTGCTATTTCAACAGGGTAGGAATCTTGAAGAATTTGATGGTATCTACAATCATCTTGATTGTTCCAATGAAAATGAAGATGCAATCATATAAAGCAATGTACAAATGCAGTCCATTATCCACACGAAAGACGAAAGTCAGTAAGAAGAAAGAGCTGATTGTGGACTTCAGGAAGGGTAAGACGAAGGAACACATACCAATCCTCATGGAGGGAGAGTGAGCAGTTTCAAGTTGCTGGGTGTCAAGATCTCTGAGGATCTAAACTGGTCCCAACATATCGATGCAGTTATAAAGAAGGCAAGACAGCGACATGCCCTTCTCTCACTGCTACCATCAGATAGGAGATACAGAAGCCTGAAGGCACACACTCAGCGATCCAGGAACAGTTTGTTCCCCTCTGTCATCCGATTCCTAAATGGACATTGAACCCTTGGACACTACCTCACTTTTTTAAAATATACAATATTTCTGTTGTTTTGCACAATTTTTAGTCTATTCAATATACATATTGTAATTTATTTATTTATTATTATAGTTTTATTTTAACTTACTTTTTCTTCTATATTATGTATTGCATTGAACTGCTGATGTTAAGTTAACAAAGAAAACGACTAATGAATTCCTCTGTCAATATCTATTTGGAACTAATACACAGTTTTGCAGTACTGTAGAGACATTGGTAGTGTCCTAATTTGTTCTATATTTCATGTAAATACAGAAATTGTTACTCAGTTAAACAGTAGTTTGTATTTTATACCTTTTAGCCATTTCCATGAAGCTTCAGCTAATTGGGCCAAAATGTACTATTGCTGATGTGTCCCGTTAAGACCATAAGACAAAGGAGCAGAAGTCAGCCATTCAGCCCATCGAGTCTGCTCTGCCATTTTATCATGAGCTGATCCAATCTCCCCTTTAGTTCCATTCCCCTGCCTTCTCACCATAACCTTTGATGCCCTGACTACTCAGACACCTCTCAAACTCTGCCTTAAATACACCCAATGACTTGGCCTCCACGGCTGCCCGTGGCAACAAATTCCACAGATTCACCACCCTTTCAGTATTATTTTTTTATTATTTGCACTAAGTTGTCTTCATTTGCACATTCATTGTCTGTCTCTGTCTAGATTTTTTTAAATCATAAATTCTATTGTGTTTCTTAATTTTCCTAGATGCCTGCAAGAAAATAAATCTCAAAGTCTTCTGGCCTTTTTTTATTGGGTTATTCGGGTCCCTCGCTGTGTGGCTGCCTGTAAGCAGACAAGATTTCAAGGTGTATGATTTAAACATTCTTTGTTAGTGAATGTGCTTTGAGGTAGCATATGGCGTATGTACTTTGATTTTGACTTTTTTTGGAGGGGGGGTCTTTGTTTCGTGACTGACTTTGATAATGAATGAATTGATAGGATGGTTGGCATGCATATGATGTGGCCCTCTATCCCATGACAATTCAAGTGCTCTAGATACATTGTGGGAGAGTCTTTGCCACCTCCTCTTGCCTCATTTGGAGGGTCCCGACCGCTCAACCCCGCCCATTGCGAGCACACACACCGCCCGCGCAGGAGGGGGGGGGGGGTGCGTCTCGTGACGTCAGGACGCCGGGGGCGGCGAATGGGGCGTGCGCCTGCCAGTCAGGGCCCGTCGGCCCGCCCCCTCACGCCGTCGCGCAGAATCAGTAGCGGCGCGAAGTGGGGGATTTTAAAAAAGACGCGAGTCGGTGGGATCGCAAAGGCAGAGCGGAGCGGAGAGAGGACGCGGCGGTCGGGACACAGGTAGGGGCGAGCCGCGCCGCGCCGCGGCATTCCCTCACCTGCTCGGCTCCATTGCCATGCCTGGACGGGCAGCCTGATTTTATTTCCTCAGCCCTTGCTTGTAGTCCTTACACAGTTGTCTTTGCATTTTGTGTTTTACTTTAGAAGTTGAAACACATAATAACGACTGGCGCGCACGGTTGATGCAGGTCTCGATCGGAAAGTTCGCCTGTTCGACCTGTTGTTATATGTCGCTCCAGTGAGTTTGTTTGAAAGTAAAACTCCCTCAAATCCAGATGCAGATGATGATATTGCCTCTGGGTATTGCAAAGTTGTCCTGATCTCCTGCGGAGTGGCATAATAAAGAGTTCCTGTTGGTACAAAACGACCGGTCTTTGAGATCTAATGGACGAGGGATTTTTTTTGTGTGTTTCTACGTTCTAATTTGGATTCCTTTATGCAGTATAGTCAATCGCTTCAAGACTAGTATGGGGCCACTGGGAATAACTTTTCCCTGAAGCAACCGTAACTTCGGTTCGGTAGGTTGTAAACACTGTAGGAAGCAAAGTTAACAAAATTCACGACATATGCCGGAGATATTAAATCTGAACATAAACAAGAGAAAAATCGGCAGATGCTGGAAGTCCAGTGTGTGTGTGTGTGTGTGTGTGTGTGTGTGTGTGTGTGTGTGTGTGTGTGTGTGTGTGTGTGTGTGTGTGTGTGTGTGTGTGTGTGTGTGTGTTGGTTGCTTGGATTTCCAGCACCTGCAGATTTTCTCCTGTTTTGTGATCGGACTGCAGAACTGTGAAGTTTCTTCCAGGGATGCCTACCCTGAAGAAGTTTAGATCGTCCCTTCTCTCCAGCCCCGCCGGAGGGTCCCTGCCCGAAACGTCGACTGTACTGTTTTCCATCGATGCTGCCTGGCCTGCTGAGCTCCTCCAGCATTTTGCGTGTGATGTTGATTCTGAAATCTGTATTCAGAGCTTCCTGATGTAGACAGAAAAATTGTGATGATTGGTGAGAGGTGGATTTAGGGAAATGAGAATTCCTCCAGAGTATATTAATAAAATAGAACATAGAACAGTACAGCACAAGAACAGGCCCTTCCGCCCACAATATTGTGCTGAACTAACTAAATTAGTAACCAAATTACTAGCTAAACTAATTCCTTCACCTCCATCCATTTCCTGCCTATTCATGAGCCTAGGAGTCCCATGGGTATTTGCATTTGCCACTACCCGGGCACCCACCGCATCTCGTCAGAACGTACCCCTCTCAACTCAGAAGCATGATTGTTGGGGGGGGGGGGTGGAAAATATTGGCCATCTATCTGCGCCTCTCATAATTTTATAAACTTGTATCAGATCGCGACCTCTCAGCCACCGCTGCCGCGCAGTCCTCTAATCCCGGACAGCAATCTGCTCTGCTCCCTATCCGTAGGCTCTGTATTCTTCCTCATAATGAAGCAACCAGATATGAATGCACTACTCCGGACGCAGTCCAAGTTTTATAAAATTTCAACACAACCTCCTTGATTCTTGATCTCAGTTTGTCAACTACTCTGTCTCCAGTACCCCGCGTAGCTGTTTTCCGGGAGCTGTGGAGATCCACCTGTACATCAACACTGTTAAGGGTCTTGCTTTCAAACTGTGCACAGGCCCTTTCCTTCTCCTCTCCCAAAGTTCACCTCCCATTCCTGCAACGGACCTATATCCCGCTGTGTATCCTTTGCCAGCTCGCTATGCGGTAGGCAATACCTACCCTTGGATACCTAAAGCGTTTCGTAATCGGCAACTATATGAATTTTTAATGCATGATCCCCGCCACTGCAGAGCTGTCAAAGCTCTGCGAAGCGTATTTTAAACAAGCAATCAAGTATTAAAATCTGAGTTGGCATTTGATTAGCAGTAAGGCTGGCAGTTGCCTATGGGCTGTATGAGAATCACTGGCCTAGATAGGTATCTGGTGATGCCGTGGACTGTAGGGGAGGTTTGCCAGCCTCTGTTTCTGAGTTGTGGCTAAGGCGTGTACATTTAAGCACTTACAGAAAATTTTAAACTTTTATATTGGACTCTATAGCAGTTTGCAAAAAAAGGGTGAAATTTAGTCTGTCAGGCTTCCTGGTTCCCCAGCTGGTTTTCACAAAATGGATACAACACTTGGACCAGTTGAGACTATTAACTCCACACCAGAGACACACAATTCATTTCTCTTCAAATTGCTGTCCAGAAAATTGAATCATTGTACATTAGCTCTGTTAGTGGACTCTCCTCTCCTCCATTCAGTCAATACTACCAGTTCCATAACTTTTCTCAAAAGCCCATCCTTTGAAGTATTGTCCCATCACCAGCCTGGGCTTCCTTTTCCCAAACGACTGTGAACATAATTTCTGCCAAAGAGGAGATGAGCATTGCCTCAGGCTTTGACCTTTTCAAGGTGACTGATGAACAGCTGGCCTTCGCTAGGCCTCGGGGAAGCCTGGAGGTTGAAGCAAGGGAGGCACTGGAGAGGGAGGTGTCCTTGTGGCTCTCCCTCAGCGCCCCAAGCCCACGGCCCATTTTTATCCCCTGTCTGTGAGGATGTACCCCTCCTGGTCCTATCATTGCCTTAAGTCCCTACCACAGTACTCTGTATCCTAGCTACCAAGATTATCTTTATTTGTCACGTGAACATCAGTGAAATGAATCGTTTTACACCAAATCAAATCAGCGAAGATTGTGCCAGGCAGCCCATGAGTGTCACAATGCTTCCTTCCAGCACCAACGTTTCAGGGGTTGTTTTTTACAGGAAGAGAACTGCTTTGCTGTAAATGTTTGGTCACACAGTCTCCACTGTGAAAGTCCTAACTCTCCAAAGTGCATTCACCCATTGCTCTGGTGTTCAGTCACCCGTGTGAATTCCTGAAAGCAAGGTCTCGTTCCCCTTCCGATTTTTCACCCAAGTTAGAGCGGCATGGTAGTGTAGCGGTTTGTGTAATGCTAATACGGACGCCAGCAATCCGGGTCCAATTCCGCCGCTGTCTGTGAGGAGTTTGCACACTCTCCCCGTGACCACGTGGGTTTCCTCCAGGTGTTCCTGTTCCCTCTCACAGTCCAAAATCAGGTTAGGATTAGGGATAGTAAGTTGTGGGCATGCTATGTTGGTGCCAGATGCATTTCACTGTATGTTTCAATGTACATGTGATAAATAAAGCTAATCTTTAAAACTTCTCGGCCCCTTGTTCCTCTCGTCTCTAAACTTCCACCGTCGCTTTCTTCAGTTATCCAGTTTCTTACCGATTTTTGTGGTATTGGTGGCCAAGGTCCAAGGTTTTGGAACTTAATTTTTTCTCCTTTTACTTCCTTAAAACAGCAATATCTTTGAGCAACCTTTCGGCAAGTTGCTGTCATTATCATCTTCAGTTACAAAGGCAAAGGTATTGTACACACGCAAAATGCTTATATACTTGGTTCCTGAAGCATCTTAAAAAAGTTACTTGCGACATTAAAACAGGAAATCTAGATATTGCTGTAACTGAACAATGGGTGATTTGATTTATATTGCAACAGTGAGTCAATAAATGATTTTATTATAATATTGTATAATTACTCTGCAGGATTAAAAGTCAGGGTCAGCAAATGGATGATAGTAGGAGTGAGAATAAACCATGTTGTATTACAAAAAAAAATCAGGAATCTCAAGCTCTGTCACATTTAAAATACTTTCAAAGTTCAAAGTATATTTATTATCAAAGTAACAAATACGTCACTATATACTACCCTACAATTATTCTTTTACAGTCATTCAAGTAGAACAAAGAAATATGATGGAAATTAATTTAAAAATTACAAACTCGGACAAGCAACCAATGCGCAAAATAAGATAAACTGTGCAAATGCAAAAAAAAAGAAACAAATGATAATGATAAATGTGAAAAAGCTGTTCATTGTACAAACATCTGTGGTTAAATTTAGTTCATTTAAAGACTCTCTAGACTTATCCTTAGTTGTGTTTTGTAAGTCGGCCTATATTCTGGGGGATTTTTATTAAAAGGACAACTTCATAAAACTAACTAATAGTATTGACAACTGGTACCGCCAATCTTAAAAGCTTTTTTTTGATGGTACACTTAAGTAATTTGCCTCATTAGCCCTGATTATCCAGTCATTTTGGAGGGGAGGTTTATAGCTGCTGAGCTCAAGAAGACTTTTAGTGAGCAGGGAGAATGGGTTCCCCTCGTTTTACCTGATGACAGTTCCTGTCCCCTACCTCCTGCAGTCTGTGTGCTCTCACACAGGGTAGAAAATCCTTCTGGATAGCAAACCAAAATAGGAAAATCTGTAATTCTTGTAACAGTTTAAACATTTTACATAAAGATTGGAATCCGTTCACAGATTGAAAGAGGTTGAGGTATTAGAGTCCATTTAATTAAAAAAAAAAATAAAAATGTTGATATTATTGTTCTGTGGGAAGTAGACACTGGAATAATGGAGTTTTTGGAGTCTAAAGTGTGTTTAAACAACTGATAACAAACTGTTCAAAAATGCTGTAGCATTTTCAGTGATTTTGTTTTACATAGAGAATGACGTGATACAGGTCCTCCCTAATATGCAAACTCAACAAAGGAGAGTTTTGGGGACCGGCAGGACAGGCTTTGGGCTGCTGTGTGGGATGGGAGTATTTCCATATGCCTGCTCTCTGATTTACAACAGTTGGATTTTGGAGCAGACTTGATGGGCTGAATGGCCAGATTTGGCTCCTTTGTTTTATGCCTAATTGAGTTGAGCAGAGTTGGGACAGCTGAGTGAACTCACTCTCTCACTCAGTGAGAGGGGGCGGCTGGCTGCTCTTCCCATTCCAGCTCGCTCTCCCGTCACCACAGTTGCTGTGATCCCCTCCCACACGGTGTTTATGCTCATTTCCACATTACAAAGTGTCAGGTTACAAACAGATCTCTGGAACAGAACTCTGCTGTAATCTGGGCTGGACCTGTACTCTTTTTAAATGTTGGCGTTATTGCAATACTTTGAGGTTGCTCAATATGCCCCGTGCACAAGCAGAGTAGGTGATTTTATTAGTGCTCATTCTTGGAGTTAGTACCAAATTTCCTGCTCCAGAGCTGACAAGCTCATTCAGTTTTTATCTCAGATACTGAGTTAGCTGCATTCAAAGAATATTGAGGTAATGACAGAAGTTTGACCTTGTGCTTCTTTGGTTCTGGAATTCTAGCTAAAAACACTTCCCCTTGTAAAACATCCAAAAGTAAAGGCTGATTTATACTTGTGCGTCGCATCTACGCTGTAGGTACCGCGTACCCTACGCCATAGGGTGACGTGCACCTCCCCCAAAAAGTAACTCGCGCGTCATGGCGACGCAGACCTCAACAACTGTGATTGGTCCGCTTGGTAGCATCGCATTTCCTCCTTCGCATTTCCGGTTGCTTCTTCTCCGCCATGTCTGTACACCGATGTGAAATAGATGAACCAAATCGTCAAATCTACCCGCGAACATGCGAAAATGTTTGAAATGCATTTCCTTGTCCATGTCTCTCACGAAGAAACTCAAAACAGTAGCATAGAAACCGCCAACTAGCGTTTGGGCGCACACCAATGCATGCTCACTACGGTGTAGAGCCTTCGCAGAAGTGAAAATCGGGGCCAGGGCATAGCCTGTACACACAAGTATAAATCAGCCTTAACGGTGCAATAGGCGTAAGGCGGTAGTGTAGTGGTTAGCACAATCAATTCTAGCCGCCACCTTTAAGGAGTTTGTACATTCTCCCCATGACTGTGTGGGATCCCTTCCACAGTCCAAAGACACAGCAGTTGGTAGGTTAATTGGTTATTGTAAATTGTCCTGTGATTGGGCCAAGATTAAGCTTATCTAGGCGGCACAGCTAGAAGATAAAATAAATTAAAGATGTGTGTATGAAATGAGGGAACTGGATCCACTCTAAATTTAATACAAAAGCAGATAGGGCAATCTCAGTCTGCAAAGACGCTGCCTGGCCTGCTGAGTTCCTCCAGTATTTTGCGTGTGTTGCAAAGTTGAGGTGGGATAGGTGAGAAGGAGGTTGGGGTAAAGCTCAAAGTACATTTATTATCAAAGTATACATTACATAACCTTGAGAGTTGTCTTCTAACGGGCAGCCACGAAACAAAGACACCCCAAAGAACCCACAAAAAATGGAGACCATTGAACACCCACTGCACAATGAAAATAAAACAAATCAGGCAGACGATAACCGCGAGCAAATAGCATTCTGAACTGAAGTCCACAAAGAGAGTCCCGTAGTTCAACGCAGAGCTGAGTCGTGGCGAGTCCCGTCCCTCGCCTCGAACCCTGTCACTCTGACGTTTCCAGTCAGGCCTGGCACCTACATCAACGTCTATATCACGGCCTGGCGCCTCGATTCAGCCTGAACGTGAGACTCTGAGCAGTGGGTTTCAAGAAGCCGGAATAAAGGGATGGAAACTGAATTAATCGGTGCCTTTCTCTTGCTGGCAGTTACTACATGCAGGTTCATTCTGGTGGCTAACCACCAGCTGAAACTTGTCATCCCTGAATAGTTTCAATGGAGAAGTGCATTGCTGCTGGAACAGGTGATGCGAAGCGATATTAAACCTGATTCTGATTCTGGGTCCTTCATGAAAGAGGATAAAATAAAACCCCGTGCAATCGACGGGAAAATGCTAAAATGAATTAGCGTCAACACACACAAAATGCTGCAGGAACTCAGCAGGTCAGGCAGCGTCCATGGAGATGAATGAACAGCCAATGTTTTGGGCCAAGATCCTTCCTCGTGACTGGAAAGGAAGTCAGGAAAGGTGCCGGAATAAAAACCTTCACTTTTCCCACCCACCTGGCAGATTGTGCAGTGACCAGAAAGCAAAGAGGGGTGTTCTGTCAGAACGCTACTGCCTATCTTCTATATAAAGTACTTAGGCTAGGCTGAGGTCTCCTCACATATGGTGTCAGAACTGGTAGCATAGTTGAAAGTGGGGAGGGGAGTTCCAGGCTGCAGGAAGTGTCAATGCAGAGATTGGTCATATGCACATTGAAACATCGCAGCAAAATTTGTCGTTTTTATCAAATCAGCTCTGTGAGGATTGTGCTGAGGGCAGCCCGCAAGTTCACTCATCCCAAACCGTACGTCTGAAACGGGAGCACCATGGGAGAGCCCACTTGGTCAGGGGGAGAACGTATAAACTCCTTACAGACAGCAGCGGGAATCAGTGATCGCTGGCGCGGTAAAACAATTGCATTACCCGCTACTCTACTTTGTCACCCTGCACTGTGCGTTGGTCAGATATGCCAAATTTGCAGGAGGAATGTGAGGAGGTGCGTTTGTGGGCAACAAGCGGGCAAGATTATATTAAAAATGGGAGGAGGACGAGGTGGGTAACAGAGAGGTCTCGGTGTACATATCCATAAGACATGGGAATGGAATTATACCATTCAGCCCATCGAGGCTGTAGCTGGTACTCCATAATGTCTGATTTATTATTCCTCTCAACCCCTTTCTCCTGCCTTCTCCCTGTAACCTTTGACACCTTCACTAATCAGGAACAAATCAACCGCTGTATTAAATATGCCCAAAAAAGAACAAATCGCGCAAACAATAGAAAGTAACATTCAGAACTAAGGTTCAGGAAAGCAAGTTCACAACCACAAAGCCATTTTATCACCGCAGGCAGTGCAGAAGCCCGTGATAATTGGTGAATGAAAGGTTTCTTGTAGTTTTAGAGATCACTTGTCATAAGTGAACCACCATTTCATTCTGTTCACAAGTGCTAACAACCCTCTTTCAAGCTAAAGAATAATTTTATACAACAAAGTGATGTTTATTCTGTTATTTAATAAAACACTTTTGTCTGATTTTTTTTATTTGGATAAATATGTAAGCATACTAATTCACAACCATATTCTCTGTAGATCTTAAAACTACAGCTAGACATTTCAAGTGCTGGTGCCAGGTCTGTTTCTCTTGCTACAGATACTGTATGATCTATTACATATTCCCAGCATTTTCTGTTTTTAGTCCAGATTTCCATCATCTCCAGTTCCACTGATTGATTTTTTTGATATTTCAAGTTGTTTGACTTAATCTTTGTGAATGGGATTAAAATATTTCTTGTAAAATACTGGGGCTACTTTGATTTATGCTTTGCCTTTCTTTGGACAATTTTAGTGGTAATTAACAGCCTTGTTTATCTTATTTTTCTCCCTTCTTTTCTTAAGGCTCAATGTCTCAGTCAAAGGGTACAGTGGTTCTTGCCTACAGTGGTGGTTTAGACACCTCATGTATTCTGGTCTGGCTGAAGGAACAAGGATATGAAGTCGTCGCATACCTGGTAGGAAGAATTTGAATTTATTCTATTATTACCTTGTGTTAATCTCCATTCACTGAGTTTAGGCTTAAATGAAAAAGGTAAATGATATTAGGACAAAAGTCCTACTCTTTAACACAAAATGGGGTGCAGTAGAATTTTAGAATAAAGATATTAACTGGGCTTGACAACTCCACGTGTTTGTGGCATGTTTTGGGAAATCACAAGAGTCCTGGATGTGTCACCACTTGCTGGATGAACACGGTGACTTTACTTGGCATGAGCTGTTCCACCGCGACACACACTCCATTTTACATTTATTGATTACATTTTGTCTTCACATCCTGTTTCTTAAAATGACATTGCTTACATGCTGTCGGTTCATCTGTATGTTCAGGAAAATTATTATGTTCAACTGGCGGCGGTAATGCACCTTTAAGTTGGACTACCAACTACCACAAAATGTCAGAAGAGGAAGAACTACATTTGTTTGGTATCTTACCGAGCAACAGTACTAACAATGTAGTACTCCCTCAATATTGTCCCCTGTTGCCTGGGTGAAGTCCTGGAGTGAGCCCTGTGCTTTTAGGCAACACGCAATTTGCTAGAGAAGCTGAGCAGGATCAAGCAGCTTCGGTCAGAGGAAAGAAACTCTCGAAGCCCTGCATCGGATTGACGACTAACATCAGAGGAGAACTTAGTGGAACGTCCACAGAACCCGTTTGGAAGGGCAGATACTTTTTTTTATTAAACTTTTTTTATTGCATTTTTAAATGGTTACAAAGTATGAAAAATCAATGTATATAACCCTTACCCCCTCCCCTTAACCCCTCCCCCCTAACTGCCCTATAGAAAGAAAGAAAGAAAGAAAGAAAGAAAGAAAGAATGCCTGGTTGTTGGAAGATCTCCACATGCTCCATGGAATTCGTAACAACTTTAATATGTATATTTATTTCTTTCCCCTAATAACCAATTGTTTCATCTTCAGAGCATCTATATATTTAATCCTGTCTTTTGTAAATAAGGGCTCCAAATTTTCAGAAATGTTTCATATTTATCTCTTAAATTATAAGTAATTTTTTCTAATGGAATACAACCATAGATTTCTTTCTTCCAAGAATCTATACTTAAATGTGTATCCGATTTCCAAGTAACTGCAATAGCTTTTTTGGCTACTGCCAGTGCAATTTTTATAAATTCTTTCTGATACTTATTTAGTTTGAGTTTCGGTTTTATCCCTTCAATATCACCTAGTAAAAATAATATTGGATTATGAGGAAATTGTGTTCCTGTAATTTGTTCCAGTAAAAGTCTTAAATTTGTCCAAAAAGGTTGAATTTTAGTGCAAGACCATGTCGAATGTAAAAAAGTACCAGTTTCCTGGTTACATCGGAAACACTGATCCGATAAATTTGGATTTAATTTTTTTATTTTTTGTGGTGTAATATATAATTGATGTAGAAAATTATACTGCATTAATCTTAACCGAACATTTATTGTATTTGTCATATTATCAAGACATAGTCTTGACCAATTTGTTTCTTCAATTTTAATATTCAAATCACTTTCCCATTTTTGTCTTGACTTATGGACTCCTTGTTTAATTACCTGTCTTTGAATCAAGTTATACATGCAAGATATAAATTTTTTAATATTTCCTTTTTGAATTAAAATTTCTATTTCATTAGATTTCGGCAATAACATTGTTTGACCTAATTTTTCTCTTAAATACGCCCTTAATTGAAAGTAACAAAATAAAGTGTTATTTGATATTTTATATTTATTCTTTAATTGATCAAATGACATTAATATACCTCCTTCAAAACAATTCCCTATATATCTAATCCCATTTTGAATCCAATTATATAAAAGTTGATTGTCCATTGTGAAAGGAATAAGTCTATTTTGAATTAAAGATCTCTTTGCTAATAAAGATTTTTTTGTCTCATCATCAACATTTATCTTATTCCATAAATCAATCAAATGTTTTAATATAGGAGATTCTTTCTTTTCCCGTATCCATTTAGATTCCCATTTGTATATAAAATCTTCTGGTACATTTTCTCCTATTTTATCTAATTCTATTCTAATCCATGCCGGTTTATCTTTCTCGAAAAAAGATGCAATAAATCTAAGTTGATTTGCTTTATAATAATTCTTAAAATTTGGAAGTTGTAATTCTCCTAGATCAAATTTCCATGTCAATTTTTCCAACGATATTCTTGACATCTTACCTTTCCAGAGGTATTTCCTCACATATTTGTTTAACTCTTGAAAAAACTTCTGGGGTAATTGTATTGGTAATGATTGAAATAAATATTGTAATCTAGGGAATATATTCATTTTTATAGTATTTACTCTACCTACTAATGTTATTGGTAATGCCATCCATTTTTCAAGATCTTCCTGAATTTTTTTCAAAAGTGGTAAGTAATTTAATTTGTATAAGTTTTTTATATCATTATCAACTCTTATACCTAAATATTTTATACCATTTGCTGGCCATCTAAATTGAGTTATTAATCGACATTGATTATAATCTCCTTTAGTAAGAGGTAAAATTTCACTTTTATCCCAATTTATTTTATAACCCGATATTTTCCCATATTCTTCTAGTCTATAAGATAATTTGCGTAGTGAATGTAATGGATCTGTTAAATAAAGTAGAACATCATCAGCAAATAAGTTAATCTTGTATTCTTCCTGATTAACTCTGAAACCCTTAATATCTGGGTCCATTCTAATTAATTCAGCTAGTGGTTCTATTGCCAACACAAATAAAGCAGGTGATAGTGGGCAACCTTGCCGAGTTGATCTTGTTAACTGAAATGATGTTGAAATTTGACCATTTGTCACTACTTTAGCTTTGGGATTAGTATTTAAGGTTTTAATCCATTTTATAAATGATGTTCCTAGTCCATATTTTTCTAATACCTTAAATAAAAAATCCCATTCCAATCTATCAAATGCTTTCTCTGCATCTAAAGCAACTGCCACACTCATTTCCTCCCTCTTTTGTGCTAAATGGATTATACTAAATAACCGAGTTACATTATCTGCCGATTGTCTATTTTTGATAAATCCTGTTTGATCCATATGCACTAATTTTGGTAAGCATTTAGATA
Organism: Hypanus sabinus; assembly: GCF_030144855.1. Classification (NCBI taxonomy): domain Eukaryota; kingdom Metazoa; phylum Chordata; class Chondrichthyes; order Myliobatiformes; family Dasyatidae; genus Hypanus; species Hypanus sabinus. The sequence continues at coordinate 16,012,764 of NC_082723.1, forward strand.
ATCTATTAGATAAGATTTTTGCTATTATTTTATAATCGGTATTTAATAAAGAAATAGGTCTATATGATGCTGGTTTTAAAAAGGTCTCTGTCTTTTTTTGGCAATACTATTAAAATAGCTGTTGAAAAAGATTCTGGAAGTTTATGCGTTCTTTCCGCTTGACATATTAACTCCATAAAAGGAGGAATTAATAAATCTTTAAACTTTTTATAAAATTCAGGTGGAAAACCATCTTCTCCTGGAGATTTATTACTTTGAAGTGATCCCAAAGCTTCTTCAACTTCCTTCAATGTAAAAGACATACCTAATCCCTTCTGTTCTTCTGTATTTAATTTTGGAAGAGTTATTTGTGATAAAAATTCTTCTATCTTAACATCATCATTCTTTGATTCTGATTTATACAACTCAGAATAAAAATTCTTAAAAGCCTCATTAATTTCTAGAGGTTTATAAGTAATTTCATTCACTTTTGTCCGAATTGCATTTATTGTTTTAGAAATCTGATCTGTTTTTAACTGCCATGCAAGAACTTTATGTGATCTTTCACCTAATTCATAATATCTCTGTTTAGTTCTCATAATTGCTTTTTCTGTTCGATATGTCTGGAGTGTATTATATTTTAACTTATTAATAAGTTGTCTTCGTTTTTCTTCTGTCATATTTCTTTGAGATTCTTTTTCTAATTTTATAATCTCTTTTTCCAATTGATCTATTTCTATCATATATTCCTTCTTAATTTTAGAAGTATAACTTATTATCTGGCCTCTCAAATATGCTTTCATTGCTTCCCACAATATAAATTTATCATCAACTGAATGTAAATTTGTATCTAAAAAGAACTGAATCTGCTTTTTCATAAAATCACAAAAATCTTGATGTTTTAGTAAAATTGAATTAAATCTCCATCTATAAATTGATTCCTCTTTATCTATCATTATCATTGTCATTATTAAAGGAGAGTGATCAGACAATATTCTTGCTTTATATTCCACGTTTTTCACTCTATCTTGAGTATTTGTTGATAATAGGAAAAAATCTATCCTTGAATATGTTTTATGTCTATTTGAATAGAATGAATAATCCCTTTCTTTTGGATTGATTCTTCTCCATATATCAATCAAATTTAAATCTTTCATCAATGATAGAGTTAATTTTGCTACTTTTGATTTTGTAATAGCCTTTGTTGATCTATCTAAAACTGGATCTAAACAAAAATTAAAATCTCCACCTATTAATATTTTATCATGTGCATTAGCCAAATTCAAAAAGACCTCCTGTATAAACTTTACATCATTTTCATTTGGTGCATAAATATTCATAAGAGTCCATAGTTCTGAAAAAATTTGACAATGTATAATTAAATATCTTCCTGCCGAATCAATTAATACATTTTGTATTTTAATTGGTAAATTTTTATTAACCAAAATTGCAACTCCTCTTGCCTTTGAGTTAAATGAAGCTGCAATAACATTTCCAACCCAGTCTCTTTTTAATTTCTGATGTTCTATATCCGTTAAATGAGTTTCTTGTAAGAAAGCTATATCTATTTTCATTTTTTTAATGTATGTTAAAATTATTCTTCTTTTCACTGGTCCATTAAGCCCATTAACATTAAAACTTAAAAAATTCAATAAATTAGTCATTATTTTTATTTATGTTACTCCAATCTATAATAATACCTAATCCTTCAACTTTCATTGTATCCTGGGAAATCTTTTTAAAAGTCTCCATGTTGCTATGTGTGTCCCCACCAATCATCCAGGCAAAAGAATAGAAGAAAAATAGAAAATAAAGAAAAAAACAAAATACCCCCCTACTAACGTTGTGAAAGAAAGGAAACACAACATTACCCCCCTCTATTGTACAGGTCATGGCAATCGCCATGATTACACACGTGAATCCCGTAGTAACCGATTCAAAGCTCCCCAGCCCCCCTGCAACATAAAAAATATACATATAAAAAAAACATACTATTCTCAATTAATATTTCTAAAATATTACTTTTCTCCCTTATATCGTCCTTAAATGTCCATCAGTTCCATTTGCTTTCTCTGTCTTCGTCTTTAACCATTACATTTAGAAATCTCTACTTTTAATTAATGAAGAGATGAAAGTTTTTGTGCAAACACCTCCACATCTTGATAATCAGAAAAAAATCTTTTTCCTTCCTCCAAAAAAATTATCAGTGTTGCTGGGTGACGCATTAAAAACTTATAACCTTTTTCCCACAAAACCTTTTTAACTGGATTAAATTCTTTCTTTCTCTTCAAAAGGTTATAATTTATATCAGGATAAAAAAGAACTGGTTTCTCAGCTATCATCAACGGACCTTTTCTTCTTTTAGCACCCTGGGCAGCCGCCCTCAAAATCTTTTCTTTATCCTGGTATCTTAAACATCTTATCAAAATTGATCGCGGATTTTGATCATCTTGAGATCTTGGTCTTAAGGCTCTGTGCACCCTTTCAATCTCAATTGAAGTTTCTTCTCCCATTTCCAACTTTTCAGGAATCCATTTTTGAAAAAAATTTATTGGGTCTTCTCCTTCGGTACCTTCTTTAAGTCCAACAATTTTAATATTGTTGCGTCTACTAAAATTTTCAAGTTTATCAATTTTTCCCACGAGTTGTTTTCTTTCTGATGTCCAGGCATCATTATCATCTTCCATCCTCTTCATTCTTCCCTCCATTTCTTCCATTTTGACATCCAAATCTGTAATTTTCTTTTCCATTTTTTCCTGTTTCTTTGTCATTTTATCAAACATAGCCTCCATATTTGTTATTTTTTCTGTAATTACTTTTTGGTTACTTTTAATTACTTTTAATGCATTTAATTTTTCTAATTTATGCATTATTTGCCTCAAAGTCTTTTTTGTATTTTCAGAGGAACTTTCATCTTGATCTCCGTTTTCGTCTGATTTTTCCAGAGAGTCTGTCTCTCTCTCAGACTCACTTTCACTGTCGGTTTCAGTCGTTGCTGGGTTTTATAGTTCTGGTTGCTCTCTTTTGCGCATGCTCGTTCCTTTACGCTTGCGCAGTTTTCGTTGATCTTTCCCTTTAGAAATGGCCGATGCTGCCGCAGTCTCCTTTTCTGTTTCACCGGTGGTGTGTTGTACCTGAGTCCGCGGTTCTTCGGTAGATGTAGGCCTTGATTCTGTTCCAACTTGAGCGGTCTTCGCGGCAGCAGTTTTCTTCGTCCTCTGTTTATGAGGCATAGCTTAAAACAATCCGGAGTAGTTTATAAGTAACCTTAAAAAAGTATTAATTAACTTTTCTTCACTTAAACATTAATTTATTAATTTTTTACGGGAGGGCTGGGCTCCAGCGTCTCGATCCTACGTCATCATGTGACGTCCCCCGGAAGGGCAGATACTGATGTTGGAAAATCCTCATGCAGAATTAGCTAGTTAGCACACAAAGTTGAATAAAGTTCAAAACTTTTTTTCCCTTGGAAGTTGCGTGAATATTTGTTTCCTGTGACAGGTTTTTCAGCACAAAAGCATTTCAGTATTGTGACTAAACAAAGGTCAGTGTAGAGAGGTGCCTTTTCCCAGGGATCTACACCTGCTTCAGTGAGAGTGGTGGGTCGGGCAGAGGAACAATGGACAATGACACAGTAGCGTAGCAGTTAGTGTGACACCATTACAGTGCAGGACGTTCCCGAGTTTGGAGTTCGATTCTGGAGCCACCTGGAAGGAGTTTGTTTGTCCTTCCTGTGAAGTGCGTGGGTTTCCTCCGGGTGTTCCGGTTTCTTCCCACGGTCCAAAGATGCCCCAGTTAGTAGGTAAATCGGTCATTGATTAGGCTAGGGTTAAGTCGGTGCATCTCATTGGGTGGGAAGGGCCTATTCTGCGCTGTATCTGTAGTAAATAAATTCCGCCGGTCTCTTTTAACAGCCTGATCTAAAGTTCGCAAAGCCGGATTTGACTAGTGGACCGTGATTTGGGTGCTCCATAGTGAAACTAAATTGATTTTTGTTAATGAATTCCAGAGCTATAACCTGCAGGAGTCAAGATCCTGCTTCAGGGTTTCAACTCGAGATGTTGACAGTTCCTTTCTTCCCACAACGTGCCGCATGACCCACTGATTCCTTGCAGAACTTGCCGCCGTAACTTCCCTGTGTAATCTTACAGGGTAATTTGAATGCTCCTTTGGTTTCGTGTAGCTTTCTGATTAAAGAACCATAGGCTAAATGCTGGAAAGTAGGGTCTGTTTGGTTGGATTGCAGTATAGAATTGTTATCTTTCTTGTAGTTTGAACTCTCTGCTGTTTGAAATTTTATATAATCACCTATATACATGGAATTTTTGACTGAGTTTCCAGTAGGTACAGTTGCCTCTGTGTTTTTCTGAAAACTTCTTGATTTCAGTGGCAGGTACCATGTTGCTATCTTATTGGTTCTAATCTGGTATGAGAAGATCATGATTTATTTTCTTTTTGTCTTTCTCTTTGTTTTCTCTCACCATTCTCCTTTGCTTTTATGATGTTTAAAAAACCGATCATTAGCGGTCATTTCTAAGCCTCGTTCTTGACTCTGAAAGGAACTGTAGGGATTGCAGGATCCAATGGCTTTTAAATCCCCTGAGGTTAACACCGAGGTGCGAGTCAGCACTTTCTACGCTGCGTAAAGACTCACAAAGCAGCAGTCAACAACTCGTTTCATTTTGCCCACTTCATTACTGCTTTGTGTCTCGTTGGCCTTTCCTTCTTCCTCTTCAAGCCTGTCAATGTGGTTCTGCTGGATTTGATAATTAAGGAGCTCCATTCAGTGTTGCCAGGAGAGCTCCTGACTGAAATATCAACTCAAGCTGAAGCTTTGAAGGAGAGCTCAAATTAGAACAGGATAATCTTTAGCTTCTGTAATATTATCTGCTGAGAAAGGATTTGCTTTCCATTGTAGAATTTTTAAAAATCAAACTTTTGTTAAGTCTTGCCCTGACCAGCTGCTTTCCTGCAATGAATGAACACTAGGCTTACTGCACTTGCTCTCTGCGAAGCAAACGTTGTTGAGCAAAGATTTATTGATGGGGTCATTAGAATGAGAATCAGGGTTATTATCACTGAAATATAACTTGAGGTTTAACACAAAATACACTGCAGATGCTAGGGTCAAAACAACACATACAACATGCTGGAGGAACTCAGCAGGTCAGGCAGCATCTGTAGAAACGAGCAATCAACTTTTCGGGCGGAGACCCTTTGTCAGGACTGAAGGCCTGAGATGATGACTGCTCGTTTGGTCCTGACGAAGGGTCTCGGCCTGAAACGTTGACTGCCCGTTGAGTCCTGACGAAGGGTCTCGGCCCGAAACGTTCACTGTCGGTTGAGTCCTGACGAAGGGTCTCGGCCCGAAACGTTCACTGCCCGTTGAGTCCTGATGAAGGGTCTCGGCCCGAAACGTTCACTGCCCGTTGAGTCCTGACGAAGAGTCTCGGCCCGAAACGTTCACTGCCCGTTGAGTCCTGACGAAGAGTCTCGGCCTGAAACGTTGACTGCCCGTTGAGTCCTGACGAAGGGTCTCGGCCTGAAACTTTGACTGCCCGTTGAGTCCTGACGAAGGGTCTCGGCCTGAAACGTTGACTGCCCGTTGAGTCCTGACGAAGAGTCTCTGCCAGAAACGTTGACTGCCCGTTGAGTCCTGATGAAGGGTCTTGGCCCAAAACGTTGACTGCCCGTTGATTTCTGACGAAGGGTCTCGGCCTGAAACGTTGACTGCCCGTTGAGTCCTGACGAAGAGTCTCTGCCTGAAACGTTGACTGCCTGTTGAGTCCTGACGAAGAGTCTCGGCCCGAAACGTTGACTGCCCGTTGAGTCCTGACGAAGAGTCTCTGCCTGAAACGTTGACTGCCCGTTGAATCCTGACGAAGGGTCTCGGCCCAAAACGTTCACTGCCGGTTGAGTCCTGATGAAGAGTCTCGGCCCGAAACGTTGACTGCCCGTTGAGTCCTGACAAAGGGTCTCGGCCTGAAATGTTGACTGCCCGTTGAGTTCTAACGAAGAGTCTGGGCTCGAAACGTTGACTGCCCGTTGAGTCCTGACGAAGGGTCTCGGCCTGAAACGTTGACTGCCCGTTGAGTCCTAACGAAGAGTCTCGGCTTGAAATGTTGACTGCCTGTTGAGTCCTGACGAAGGGTCTCGGCCTGAAACTTTGACTGCCCGTTGAGTCCTGACAAAGGGTCTCGGCCTGAAACGTTGACTGCCCGTTGAGTCCTGACGAAGAGTCTCGGCCCGAAACGTTGACTGCCCGTTGAGTCCTGACGAAGAGTCTCTGCCTGAAACGTTGACTGCCCGTTGAATCCTGAAGAAGGGTCTCGGCCCGAAACGTTGACTGCCCGTTGAGTCCTGATGAAGGGTCTTGGCCCAAAACGTTGACTGCCCGTTGAGTCCTGATGAAGAGTCTCGGCCCGAAACGTTGACTGCCCGTTGAGTCCTGACGAAGGGTCTTGGCCCAAAACGTTGACTGCCCGTTGAGTCCTGATGAAGAGTCTCGGCCCGAAACGTTGACTGCCCGTTGAGTCCTGACGAAGAGTCTCTGCCTGAAACGTTGACTGCCCGTTGAGTCCTGACGAAGGGTCTCTGCCCGAAACGTTGACTGCCCGTTGAGTCCTGACGAAGAGTCTCTGCCTGAAACATTGACTGCCCATTGAGTCCTGACGAAGAGTCTGGGCTCGAAATGTTGACTGCCAGTTGAGTCCTGACGAAGGGTCTCGGCCTGAAACGTTGACTGCCCGTTGAGTCCTGACGAAGAGTCTCTGCCAGAAACGTTGACTGCCCGTTGAGTCCTGATGAAGGGTCTTGGCCCAAAACGTTGACTGCCCGTTGATTTCTGACGAAGGGTCTCGGCCTGAAACGTTGACTGCCCGTTGAGTCCTGACGAAGAGTCTCTGCCTGAAACGTTGACTGCCTGTTGAGTCCTGACGAAGAGTCTCGGCCCAAAACGTTGACTGCCCGTTGAGTCCTGACGAAGAGTCTCTGCCTGAAACGTTGACTGCCCGTTGAATCCTGACGAAGGGTCTCGGCCTAAAACGTTGACTGCCCGTTGAGTCCTAACGAAGAGTCTCGGCTTGAAATGTTGACTGCCTGTTGAGTCCTGACGAAGGGTCTCTGCCTGAAACGTTCACTGCCCGTTGAGTCCTGACGAAGAGTCTCTGCCCGAAATGTTGACTGCCCGTTGAGTCCTGACGAAGGGTCTCGGCCTGAAACGTTGACTGCCCGTTGAGTCCTGACGAAGAGACTCGGCCCGAAATGTTGACTGCCAGTTGAGTCCTGACGAAGGGTCTCGGCCTGAAACGTTGACTGCCCGTTGAGTCCTGACGAAGAGTCTCTGCCAGAAACGTTGACTGCCCGTTGAGTCCTGATGAAGGGTCTTGGCCCAAAACGTTGACTGCCCGTTGATTTCTGACGAAGGGTCTCGGCCTGAAACGTTGACTGCCCGTTGAGTCCTGACGAAGAGTCTCTGCCTGAAACGTTGACTGCCTGTTGAGTCCTGATGAAGAGTCTCGGCCCGAAACGTTGACTGCCCGTTGAGTCCTGACGAAGAGTCTCTGCCTGAAACGTTGACTGCCCGTTGAATCCTGATGAAGGGTCTCGGCCCAAAACGTTCACTGCCGGTTGAGTCCTGATGAAGAGTCTCGGCCCGAAACGTTGACTGCCCGTTGAGTCCTGACGAAGGGTCTTGGCCCAAAACGTTGACTGCCCGTTGAGTCCTGATGAAGAGTCTCGGCCCGAAACGTTGACTGCCCGTTGAGTCCTGACGAAGAGTCTCTGCCTGAAACGTTGACTGCCCGTTGAGTCCTGACGAAGGGTCTCTGCCCGAAACGTTGACTGCCCGTTGAGTCCTGACGAAGAGTCTCTGCCTGAAACGTTGACTGCCCGTTGAGTCCTGACGAAGAGTCTGGGCTCGAAACGTTGACTGCCCGTTGAGTCCTAACGAAGAGTCTCGGCTTGAAACGTTGACTGCCGGTTGAGTCCTGACGAAGGGTCTCGGCCCGAAACGTTCACTGCCCGTTGAGTCCTGACGAAGAGTCTGGGCTCGAAACGTTGACTGCCCGTTGAGTCCTGACGAAGAGTCTCTGCTCGAAACGTTGACTGCCCGTTGAGTCCTGACGAAGAGTCTGGGCTCGAAACGTTGACTGCCCGTTGAGTCCTGACGAAGGGTCTCGGCCTGAAACGTTGACTGCCCGTTGAGTCCTGACGAAGTGTCTCGGCCCGAAACGTTGACTGCCAGTTGAGTCCTGACGAAGGGTCTCGGCCCGAAACGTTGACTGCCCGTTGAGTCCTGACGAAGGGTCTCGGCCCGAAACGTTGACTGCCCGTTGAGTCCTGACGAAGAGTCTCTGCCTGAAACGTTGACTGCCCGTTGAGTCCTGATGAAGAGTCTCGGCCCGAAACGTTCACTGCCCGTTGAGTCCTGACGAAGAGTCTCGGCCCGAAACGTTGACTGCCCGTTGAGTCCTGAAGAAGGGTCTCGGCCCGAAACGTTGACTGCCCGTTGAGTCCTGACGAAGAGTCTCTGCCTGAAACGTTCACTGCTTGTTTCCACAGGGCTGTCCAAGCTGCTGACGTGAGGGTTGTTGTTTTGCGGCAGTGCAAGAGATAATATATTACTATTAAGTTACTATAAAAATTAAAATAAGTGGTATAAAAGGGTTTTTGCGGGCGCTTGGGCTCGTTCTGGCTGCCCAGTCAGCGGTGGGAGCGGAGTACAGTGTATTAAATAAAAGTCCAGAAAGGACATGCGGGGTGGCCGTTGTTGGGAGTAGGGCAGTGGTGAGAGGAGGAGTGTCAGACTTTGGCTGAAAGGGGCATCGGCTCTGGACAAGTTTCTGTTAAGGTTCTCTTTTTTTTCTTAGAAACATAGAAAGTAGGTGCAGGAGTAGGCCATTCGGCCCTTCGAGACTGCACCGCCATTCAGTATGATCATGGCTGATCATCCAACTCAGAACCCTGTACCTGCTTTCTCTCCTTAACCCCTGATCCCTTTAGCCACAAGGGCCATATCTAACTTCTTCTTAAATATAGCCAATGAACCGGCCTCAACTGTTTCCTGTGGCAGAGAATTCCACAGATTCACCACTCTCTATGTGAAGAAGTTTTTCCTCATCTCAGTCCTAAAAGGCTTGCCCTTTATCCTTATTGTATCTGGTGTAGTAAGTCACCATTGTGTGTTCATCATGCTGGATGTTGGAGTTCTGGAGAACTACACCTGGGTGAAGTGTATCCAGCTGCAGCACCGTGAATGATCTTCTGGATCACCTTTGGTTTGTATAGGAGAGTGAGGAAATCATTGATCTGAGTTTCAGGGAAGTAATCACCCCTAAGTTGTGGGAGGTGAAATGGAAATGTGAATTGACAATTAGTGCAGAGTACCCCTGTGGCCTTTCCCCTCAATAATAAGCATACCGTTTTGGATACTGTTGGGGGGGGCTGATCTCCCAGGGCAGAACCATGAAGACTGGGTTGCTGGCACTGAGCATGGGTCCATGGTGCAGATGGGAATGAGGGAGAAGAGGGTAATAGGGGACTCAATAGTCAGGGGGACAGACAGGAGATTATTCTATGGATGTGAGTGGGACACCTGGATGGTATGTTGCCTCACAGGTGCCAGGGTCAGGGACGTCTCGGATCACGTCCACAACATTATGGAGGGGAAGGGAGAGCAGCCAGATGTCTTGGTACATTTTGGTACCAAGGACGTAGGAAGGAAAAGCAAAGAGGTCCTGAAGAGAGAATTTTGAGAGCCTGCAGAAATGAGAAGCAGGACCTCCTGGGTAGTAATCTCAGGATTGCTGCCTGTGTCACGTGTTAACGAGTGCAAGAATAACATGATCAGGCGTATTAATGTGTGGCTGAGAGACTGGTGGAGGGGGCAGGGCTTCAGATTCCAGTATCACTGGGGCCTTTTCTAGGGGAGGCATGACCTGTACTAAAAGGACGGGTTACACCTGAACCCAAAGGGGCCCAATATCCTAGCGGGCACATTAAATAGAGCAGTTAAGGAGGATTTAAACCAATTTGGCAGGGGGATGGGAACCGGGGTGATAGGGTTGAGGAAGGGGAAAACAGAAATAAATCAGAGATAGCGTGCAACAGAGATGATAGAAAGAACAGGCAGGAGATGAGGCGTAATCACAGCCAGTGGGATGAGTTACAAGGCAATAGAGGCGTGGTGCAGTTAAAACAGAAAGCAACAAATACTGGACTGAAAATGTTATATTTGAGTGCACGCAGCATAAGGAATAAAATGGACGACCTTGAAGTTCAGCTACAGATTGGCAAGTATGACGTTGTGGCCATCTCTGAAACTCGGCTAAAGGATAGCTGCCACTGGGAGCTGAACGTCCAAGGATTTACAGTGTATTGGAAAGATAGGTTAGTAGGCAAAGGGGTGGTTTGACTCTGTGTATAAGAAATAATATTAAATCATTAAAAAGAGACATAGGATCAGAAGGGGTAGAGTCTCTATGGGCTGAGTTAAGAAGTGGCAAGGGTAAAAGGACCCTAATGGCAGTTGTATACAGGCCCCCAAACAGCAGCCAGGATGTGGATTACAAATTACAGCAGGAGATAGAAAAGGCGTGTCAGAAGGGCAATGTCATGACAATCATTGGGGATTTTAACATGAGAGTGGATTGGGAAATTAACAGATGGCTTTTTAGAACAGCTTGTTGTTGAGCCCACTAGGGGATCGGCTGTGCTGGATTGGGTGTTATGCAATGATCCAGATGTGATAAGAGAGCTTAAGGTTAAGGAACCCTTTGTGAACAGTGATCACAATATGATCGAGTTCACATCGAAATTTGAGAAGGAAAAAATAAAATCCATTGTGTCGGTATTTCAGTGGAATAAAGGAAATTAAAAAGGCATGAGAGGGGAACTGGCCGAAGTTGACAAGAAAGGGACATTTGCAGGAAGGACAGCAGAGCAGCAATGGCTGGAGTTTCTGTGAAAAATGAGGGAAGTGCAAGACAGATATATTCCAAATAAGAAGCAATTTTCAAAGGGAAGAAGGACACTGTCATGGCTGACAAGTGAAGTCAGAGCCAAAGTAAAAGCAAAAGAGAGGGCATACAAGGAAACCAGAGCTCATGGGAAGATAGAGGATTGGGGAGCTTTTAAAAGACTTGCAGAAGGAAACTAAAAAGGTCATTAGGAAGGAAAAGATGAATTATGAAAGGAAGCTGGCAACTAATATACTAAAGATATATATGAAAATACTAAAGGTAAAAGAGATTCAAGGGTAGATATAGGACCAATACAAAATGACGTTGGAGATATTGTAATGAGAGATGCGGAGATGGCAGAGGAACTGAATGCGTATTTTGCATCAGCCTTCACAATGGAAGACATTTCCAGTATACCGGACTTTCAGGAGTGTCAGGGAAGTGAAGTTTGTGCAGTGAAAATTACAACTGAGAAGGTCAATGGTCAATGGTCTGAGGGGGGATAAATTTCCTGGATCTGATGGGTTCTGAAGGAAGTAGCTGGAGAGATTGCAGAGGCATTCAAGAATCGATAGATTCTGGCATTGTACTGGATGACTGGAAAATTGCAAATGTTACTCCGCTGTTTAAGAAGGGTGGGAGGCAGCAAAAAGGAAACTATAGACCTGTAGTCTGACATCAGTGGTTGGGAAGTTGTTGAAATCGATTGTTAGGGATGAGATCACGAAGAACCTGGAGGCACGTGACAAGAGAGGCCAAAGCCAGCATGGTTTCCTGATAGGAAAATCCTGCCTGACAAACCCGCAATTTTTTGAGGAAATTACAAGCAGGGTAGACGAAGATATAGCAGATGTGGTGTACTTGGATTTTCAGAAGGCCTTTGACAAGGTGCGACACATGAGGCTGCTTAGCAAGATAAGAGCCCATGGAATTACAGGGAAGTTACCAGCATGGGTGGAGCATTGGCTGAGAGTGGGAATAAAGGGATCCTATTCTGGCTGGCTGCCGGTTACCAGTGGAGTTCCACAGGGGTTGGTGTTGGGGCCGCTGCTTTTTATGATGAGTAACAATGATTTGGACTACGGTATTAATGGATTTGTAGCTAAATTTGCTGATGATACAAAGATAGGTGGAGGAGTGGGTAGTGTTAAGAAAACGGAGATCCTGCAGAAAGACTTAGATAGTTAGGAGAATGGGCAAAGAAGTGACAAATGAAATACAATGTTGGAAAGTGTATGGTCATGCGCTTTGGTGGAAGAAATAAACTAGCAGACTATTATTTAGATGGGGACAGAATTCAAAATGCAGAGTTGCAAAGGGACTTGGGAGTTCTTGTGCAGGATGTCCTAAAGGTTAACCTCCAGGTTGAGTCAGTTGAGAGGAAGGTGAATGCCATGTTGGCATTCATTTCTAGAGGTATAGAATATAAGAGCAGGGATGTGAGACCCCACTTGGAGTATTGTGAACAGTTTTGGGCTCCTTATTTTAGAAGGGATATACTGACATAGGAGAGGATTCAGAGTAGATTCACGAGAATGATTCCAGGAATGAAAGGGTTACTGTATGGGGAATGTCTGTCAGCTCTTGGGCCGTATTCCCTGGAGTTCAGGAAAATGAGGGGGGGATCTCATAGAAACATTCCAAATGTTAAAAGGTCTGAACAGATTAGATATGGCAAAGTTATTTCCCATGGTAGGGGATTCTAAGACAGGAGGGCACGACTACAGGAGTGAAGGACATCCATTTATAACAGAGATGCAGAGAAATTACTTTAGTCAGAGGGTGGTAAATCTGTGGAACTTGTTGCCACGAGCGGCTGTGGAGGCCAAGTCTTTAGGAGTATTTAAGGCAGAGACAGATAGGTTCTTGATTAGCCAGGGCATCAACGGGTATGAGGAGAAGGCAGGGAGTGGGGATGACTGGAAGAATTGGATCAGCCTTGATTGAATGACAGAGCAGACTCGATGGGCCGATTAGCCTACTTCTGCTCCTGTATCTTATGATCTTATGGTCTAACATTCATAGTATGCAGATTATAAAAGAATACTGTTAAAGTGCCATGCAGTTTTCAGGCCATGTAAAAATTTCATTGCACAGCTGTGAAAAAAACTTGGAGGGAAAGCTGATTGTGAGGTACTGGTCATTCAGAAGTCTAAAGGGAGAAACACTTGTGTCATTACTTGATGCCACGAAAGAGAAAACTTCCCAAGATCAGTTTAAGACTTCTTTCAAATCGGCTGTTATGTGCTTCTAGGTTGTTGGGTGGCTACTGAGTGTATACCCTCTCTCATGACAAAGAAACTACTTACACAGTTGAAGCAAGCATATCCGTCAGTCTCCTCAAAGCCTCCTGAACTTGCTCACCCATTTGCACACTCCTCTGTTGCTACCCTTGCCCCCTTTAAACAACTGGTCGAACTTTATTGATCTGCTGTGAAACAGCTGCGGGGGGGGGGGGGGGAGTGAACTAGTAGTATGTTTGGTACATTAATAGGAGTATTATACCATTATTTGCTGGTCTGAAGTACAGAAGGTGATGATTAGTGGGGTTTAATATACCCGCGGTGTGGTTGCCGGAGTTTTATGGCCGACACCGGCTGTGACCCAGCTTGCTTACAATTCTGATTTCACCCTCTGTTTCACGGCCAGCTAGGAAAGGGTCCCGTTTTCCGCCTCAACCGGAGGACGAGGCGTTGTTCTTGGGGTCCCACCTTCCATCAGGCATTCCTCGCTTCCTCGTAACTCGCCCCTGCAGGGGAATTCCATTGGTCACCTTTTCCTCTGCCTGCCTGAAGTTTACAATGTTCCCCTTAATTAGCAACCAAGTGGCCATTTTGTACTGTTCCAGAGACTTCCGATTTCAGTGCAGATAAGTGATTCTGTACATCCAAAACATAAGCAGGTGAGCAGAGGGGACTTAACAGGCCTGCAAGAAGATGAATTTAGGGCTGCATATGCTGACAGATATGTACTTGGATAAGAGATTTACTTTGAACTTTGATAGAAAAACGGAGGGCCATGTAGAAGGGATTTGATTTTAGAGTGGGTTATAGGGTTGGCACAACATCGTGGGCTGAAGGGCCTGTACTGTGCTGTGGAGTTCTATGTTCTGTGAGCCTCCCAGGTGTTCGCCAGTCCTTTGCCTCCTGCCGATGGGTCTCATTTTCCACTTGATCTCAGCTCCCACGGAGCTGTTACTTCTGTGACTTTGAAAGCCTTATCTAGGAAATGGAGCCGAATTCTTTACCCTCATCGCGCTTATCGAACAGAATGGACTATTACAACAATACACTGGATTCATGGCTCATGTTAAGCGTAATAGCTAATCCTTGAAATGTAATTAACTGAGTTTAAATTCTCCTGTCTACATTGTAGAACTCCATTTCTCATAGCTGGGTAATTAGTGTAGGCTTCTGGATTGTGTCCATTGACAGTGCATTAATCTGTTAGATACCCACACCATCTGATGGCATCCCAGTTCGATTTGAAAGCACAAAAGAAATAATGATAATGCACAGAATTATAAATGATGCTTCTTTGTAATTTTCCATTTTATTTCAAACCGTACAAAGGACTGGAATGAAAATTAAACTGCACCGTTAAATAGAAGTTCTAATTCAGTTGTACTGTGTGTAGACTGAGGCAATTTGATCAGCAGCCGGCATTGTTCTGCCGGTACAATAGTGGCTGGAAGCAGTGATACGAATCAAGGTTGTGATACAAATGAATAGCGGTAATGAAGATGCAGTGTGATTTGCTCTTCTCCCGGCCAAACTGAAAATTGATCACAAACAAGAGAAAATGTGCGGATGCTGGAAATCCAAAGCAACACACACAAAATGCTGGAGGAACTCAGCCCGAAACGTCGACTGTACTCTTTTCCACGGATGCCTGGCCTGCTGAGTTCCTCCAGCATTTTGCGTGTGCTGCTTTGGATTTCCAGCATCCGCACATTTTCGCTTGCTCGAAGTTGACCTTTTCTCTCATGTTCTTTCTGATGTGTTACATCACGGCCTGGTACGAAAACACCGATGCCCAAGAATGGAAAGCCGACAAGAAGTGTTGGATACAGCCCAGTCCATCACAGGGAAAGGCTTGCCGCCATTGAGCGCATTTACAAGGAGCGCTGCCAGCATCCTTCATGAAGGACTCCCACCATCCAGGCCGTGCTCTCTTCTCAGTGCTGTCGCCAGGAAGGAGGTACAGAAGTCCCAGGTCCCACACCAGCAGGTTCAAGAACAGTTATTACCCTTCAACCATCAGGCTCCTGAACCAGCGTGGATAACTTCATTCACGTCAATACTGAACCGATTTCACAACCTGTCGATTGACTTTCAAGGAATCTACAACTCATCTTCTCAATATTATTTATGCGTATTTTATTTGCACAGTTTGTCTCCTTTTGCCCATTGGTTGTTTGTCAGTCTACGTTTGAGTGTAGCTTTTCATCGATTCTATTGTATTTTTTTTGTACTACTGTGAATGCCTGCAAGAAAAGGAATCTCTGGTTACATATATGCACTTTGATGATAAATTTACGTCAAACAATGAACTGTGATCTGTAGAGCTTCCACGGGACTGAGGAACATTTCTGTTAGTATCCTTAATTGAGCACTTACTCTACGAAAAATTCAACTTTATTTTCCCTGACACCCTCATTTGGAAATATTTGAGTAATTTGTTTAGCCTAGAAATGTACTTCGAATCAAGTTTTCATCATATTAGTTCTAGTTGCTGAGTGAATGTGGAAAGCCCTGGATTAACAGCTCGTCCTTACTTATTTCACTTTCTGGATCTTCGACCGCTCCTTGGGCTTTGTCATGGGAGACATTCCAGAGTCCTGAAGTAACAGTCCGTAGCACTAAATTGTCCAGGAAGGTGGGAGAAGTGCTGAGTACGAACACTCAACCCTGTGAGCTCTGGATGAGCAGTAATGTCCAGCCTAGCCCACAGGAAAGCATCAAACTTTGAAAGAAAATGAATATCCACTATTCTGTAAACTCAAGAAGTTCTGCAAATGCCAGAATTCTTGAGTAGCACACACAAAATGCTGGAGGAACTCAGCCGGTCGGGCAGCACCAGTGGAGGGGAATAACCAGTTGACTGATCAGTCTGAGGCCTTTCACCGGGGCTGGAAATGAACGGGGCAGGAGCTTCCAGTCCTGAAGTGCCGACTCCACAGATGCTGCCTGCCCTGCCGAGTTCCGTCAGCATTTTGTGCGCGTTCTCTGACGTTCTGTACTCAGCTGGGTCCAGACTTGGTGTGGGAGGGAGACTCTGTGCGTGGTTGCAGAATGGCAGTTGGGGTTGGGGGGATGAATTAAAAGGGGGGTGGCCCTTGCTCTCTGCCATGTCAAGCATTAATTGATCAGGTTGAGGCAGATTTCCTTGGAGTAAGTTTTCCCTTCAGCTGCTCCCCCCTCCCCAGCCACCCACCGCGATGCAGGGGCTTGCACGGATCGGGTGACAGCTTAGGGTGTTGATCCTCGGGCAGTTCCAGCTCTGTACCAGTGCAGTTTACAGGGGCCCCACAAGGGGTGGCGGGCCCCGACTTGAATTTCATTTACGTAACCCTATTCCCTGTACTCTGCCACTCTCTCCCAACTCCACCTTACGGCCCTCAGCAGCTGAACTCCTGGCTCGCAGGCCCACAGGCCTCAGATCAGCGTAGCACCGTTACCCTGTGAACAACCCACCAATTCCGTCTCCGTCTGTGTGTTCTCCCTGTGGGTTCCCCCAAGGTGCTCAGGTCCCTCCCACATTCCAAAGACATGTGGGTTAATTGGCCACATGGACAGTGAGGCCTCATTGGGTTGGAAGGACCTGTTACTGTGCTGTATCTCCAAATATCTTCCTGAACTCACTCGCTGATATTCCACCAATTCAGAGGCATACCCCACCAGCTGCATACTTCCTCAATTGCTGTTTGCGTCAGAATCAGATTTAAAATCACCGGCTTATGCCACGAAATTTGTTAACTTCGTGGCATCAGTACAATTCAATACATGATAAATAAAGGGGAAAAATGGAATTTCAGCAGAACAGAAATCAAAAGAGTAGTGAAGTAGTGTTCATGAGTTGAATATCCACTCAAAGGTTGGATGGTGGAGGGGAAGCTGTTCTTGAATTCTTGAGTGAGTGTCTTCAGGCTCCTGATGTTAACAATGAGAAAAAGGCATGACCTGGGTCAGAGGTCGGCAACCTGCGGCTCCGGAGCCACGTGCGGCTCTTTGATCTCTGTGATGCGGCTCCCCGTGGTTTGTTAGCTTTTGAAATGTAATTCGAAATTTGAAGATTATGGTGATCTTGCGGAGACACCGTTTCCTAGCACATCCAAACCGGCTCACAATTAGCCACCGTTCCGGCTAAGGGAGATAGCCTACGGGGGGTTTGTGAGTACGTGTCTTTTGGAGCATCCGCGCCCACAGGGACGGGTTGAGGGAGGCTTTAAAGCAAGGCTGTTTAGTTCGAATAAAGTTACCTTTGACTGCAGTGTCTTTATTTTAGCGCTGCGTGTAGCGCTACACCGCTACAACGTGTTTTTTTATCGCTATTAATATACATCACCACTGCCAATGCCTAACAGCCGCCAGTGCGCGATTTCTTTTAATTCTTCGATCCAAGGTAGGCTACCTACGGAGTAACCTTCAACCCAACGTCTTTTTTTCGGGAGTTCAAAATGTTTTTGTTGCATGCAGAAATGTAATTTCGTTTTCTCTGCAGGAGTTCATCAATTTCATAAATGCAACACATTATAGTTTGTTTATACATAGCATAAAGGCAAAAAAAAACCCGTTGTATGCAGTGTTATTTCATTTTGTGGCTCCCAGTGTTTTCTTTTCTGTGGGAAATGGGTCCATATTGGCTCTTTCAGTGGTAAACGTTGCCGACCCCTGACCTGGGTGATTAGGAAGGGGAGGGAGGGCTTAATAATGGACGCCACTGCTTGAAGATGTCCAGGATAGAGCCCATGATGGAGCTGACTAAGTTTACAGCTCTGCAGCTTATTTCGATCCTGGGCAGTAGCCCCCACCTCCATACCAGCTCTCCACAGTACATCTGTAGAAATTCTCGAATGTTTCAGGTGACAGGCCAAACCTTCTTGAACGCCTAATGAAGTATAGCTGTTGTAGTGCCTCCTTTGTAACTGCATCAATATGTTTGTTTCAGTTAGATCCTCAGAGGTATGGACAGCCAGGGACTTGAAATTGCTCACTCTTTCACTTCCGATCCCTCATCTGACCCTTCCTGAAGTCCACAATCTTACTCGCCTCTCTACAGGAAGGATGTGGAGACCATAGAAAGGGTGCAGAGGAGATTTACAAGGATGTTGCCTGGATTGGGGAGCATGCCTTATGAGAATAGGTTGAGTGAACTCAGTCTTTTCTCCTTGGAGTGGCAGAGGATGAGAGGTGTCCTGATTGAGGTGTATAAGGTGACGAGAGGCATTGATCATGTGGATAGTCAGAGGCTTTTTCCCAGGGCTGAAATGGTTGCCACAAGAGGACACAGGTTTGAGGTGCTGGGGAGTAGGTACAGAGGAGATGTCAGGGGTAAGTTATTTTACGCAGAGAGTGGTGAGTGCGTGGAATGGGCAGCTGGCAATGGTGGTGGAGGCGGGTACGATAGGGTCATTTAAGAGACTTTTGGATAGGTACATGGAACTTAGAAAAATAGAGTGCTATGGGTTACCCTAGTAATTTCTAAGGTAGGGACATGTTCGGCACAACTTTGTGGGCCAAAGGGCCTGTATTGTGCTGAAGGTTTTCTATGTTTCTATGATGTTAAGTGTAAAAAAACACCTTCATCAACCTCTTAACCCATCACACTGTCCTGTCCTATTAGAATCTTTCTTCTTCAGCCCTGTATCTCTTCCACCTATCACCCCCCAGCTTCTTATTCCATCACCCCCCCCCCCACCCGCACTCTCCCACCTTCCCTTTTCACCTATCAGATATTACCTGCGAGCTGTACTCCTACCCCACACCCAATTCTGGCGTCTGTCCCCTTCCTGTCCATTCCTTTTGAAGGTTCTCAGCCCAAAACTTCAACTCTTTATTCCCCTCTGCAGATGTTGCCCCTCCAGCGATTTGCGTGTGTTGCTCTGGGGTTTCAGAGCCTGCCGTGCCCAGGACTTCACTGGTGTGTCCAAAGAGCCTGCCCAGCCACACTAATGCATGAAGCAGCAGGGAGTCTATCACTAAATGCAAAACTGATCGAGAGTGTATTGTGCAGTGACAATTAACTAGCCCCTGAGGGCACAGGTGAATTCCTGGCTGATTTTGTTGCTGCACTTTATTAAGTTCTTGATCTGAAGATTATTTCCTTTCAACCCACATCTACTCAATAGTCGGAGAGACCCCCTGTTGTATTTCCCCTTTAAGGCACATTTATCGGGCAGCAAAAGGAGAGATAATTACAGCCGGCTTGCTGATACTCAGTAAGTAGAGGAAAGTTTCTCGTGGGACTTGTCAGGCTGTGTGAACTTCATATCTTCTACAAGAAATGTTTTAAATTGTATCTGCCAGTCAACAAGACGGATAATACTGAAAGGAATTATTGAGACTGATTCTGAGTGACATTAAATGCTCTGTGAAGCCCGCGTGCCCTCTGGTGGACAAACATCCTTCTGCAGGTTCAGAGACAGTCTCCGAGTGAGCAACACGTCAAGGTTTAAAACACACACTTTGTTGCTCCTTGGATAAAACATTGCAAAATGGATTTTCAGATTTTAAGTGCCAAATCCAGAATTTCTATCCATTCCTAAAATTGTTTCTGAGATTGAGAAATTGCAACAAAGAGAGAAAAAAAATACCTGGCTAGCAAGTTTAATGGAAATAGGGAAGAATTTGGCCTGGTTGTTAACTTTATGCCTTATTTCAGAAAAGTTTGTGAAATTGAGGCAAGATGATGGAGTAAAGAAATTATGCTTCTTAAAGTTAATTGATATTTGAAATAAATTTTGTTTAGATCCAAGTTAATTACTTGTGGAGGCCAAGTCTTTCTGTATATTTAAAGTAGAGGTTGATAGGTTCTTGATTAGTCTGGGCATGAAGGGATTTGGGGAGAAGGCAGGAGAGGGGACTGAGAAGGAAAATGGAACAGCCATGATAGAATGGCGGAGAAGACTTGATGGGCCAAATGGCCTAATTCTGCTCTTATATCTTATGGGCTATGGTCTTTATTTACCTTACATTTCTCAATATTGCTTCAGAAAGGGAAAGTTACATTTCTGTAATACCCATCATTGTCCCTTTCATGAAACACAAAGCGGACGGCTGTTGAAGTGTTCGGCACGGGTATGCAGCAGGCGGTTTCAGCACAGCTGGTCCGCCAGGCGGCAGTGTGAATACGTTTAGTGCTGTTGAGTGAGAGATAAATATGGGCCAGAACACTGGGGACAACTCCCCTGCTCTCACAGTTCTGTTGTGACGTCCTGCAGAGACAGCACCTCACTCATGGATTGAACTGATGCATTTATGAAGGAGCATTAACATTCAAGGTAAATTTATTGTGCAAGTCCATAAATGTCAACATATACAAGCTTGAGATTCATTTTCTTGTGGGCGTTCACAGTAAATAGAAAGAAACTGAGAGCAAGTAAAAAGCTGCACACAACTGAGACAGACAAGCAAAATGTGCAAAAGACAACAAACTACGAGTACAAAAAAAAGCAAAATATAAGCAACAAATATTGGAAGCTGCGTTGCAGATCAGGATTGGGGAGTGGAAAATCACTGAGGTGGAGAGGCTATTGAGTTCCCGAGATCCTGAAAGCGATGCCGTTGGGAGTTTAGCAATCTGCCGTTTAACTCCTGGTAGGATCAATGAACAATCCAACCAAGACCTCAGTGGTGGAGCTGGTGAAGATGAGGACAAGTCACAACGGCAGTGAAGGGTCCCCAGTCATCTTGTACCGCAGGCCGCCGGACCCTGACCCTGATCTGCGTGGTGGCTGCCCGGGCATCAGCCTCCCCACGTTAAATAAAGTCATGCATCGGCATTCTCCGTCAGGCGCATCCAGCCAGACATCCCGGTCATGTGGATCCTAGCTCAGTCAGTACAGTCACCTGTACTGCTTTCCCTCTCCTAGATGAGCTACCATCCATGGTTAACAAGCCCCGTCTGCCCGGAGCGCCAGTGGCCCGCCTTTGCCCCTTCTCCTGTCAGTGAGAACAGCTCCGCTGGGCATAAGAACGATGCCACACGTGAAGGCCAGGAGTTGACTCCTAGCCATAGCCGAAGGGTGGTAGTGGGGACGAGCTCCCACTGCTGAACATAAGCTCTTCATGGTGTGTGTCTCACACAGCTTCTGACAGGAACAATAGTATTTAGAAATTATTGTATTTTTCAATTGTCTTTTTGAAAGATTATTAATAATTTTTAACAGATTTTCTAAAATACTCTGTTTATTTCCATCGGTCTCTGACATACTTCTATTAATAGTAAAACAATACGTACATATAAATAAGCAACATTCCTCATCTTTTTATCTTAAAGAAGTCCATAATTATTTTTACTAATTCATTACTCAATGATAGTCTCTGCTCAAAATTACCATGGGATAGAAGAGGATTGTTTAGAACATTAACACCAGTTTGGGCAGACACAAACCTAGGGAACATTGAGGAAGGGATGAAACTTGGTCTTCAAATCCAAGGATACCTGAAGGTGGCAGATAAAGTGATGAAACTTTCGTACAGAGGATGGTGTAGAGTGAAATGAGCTGCCAGCAGGAGTGGTAGATAAGGGTTCACATGTAACGATTTAGAGAAGTTTCGATGGGTATATGAGTGGGAGGGGTATGGAGGGGTAAGATCTGAGTGCAGGTAGATGGGACCAGGGAGGAGATAAGTTCCACGTGGACTAAAGAACCTGTTTCAGTCTTGTAGTGTTCGGTGACTCTAAGAAGGCATGTTGGATTCTTTAAAGGCTGAAAGATCCAATTTAATGTCAGAGAAATGTATACAATAGACATCCTGAAATGCTTTTTCTTCGCAAACATCCACAAAAACAGAGAAGTGCCCTAAAGAATGAATGACAGTTAAATGTTAGAACCCCAAAGTTCCCCCCAGCTCCTCTCCCTCCCACACATAAGCGGCAGCGGACGACAATTGGCCCTCCCCCACCAGCATCGGTACCTGTCACTCAGGTGAGCAAAATAATAGCAAAGACACAGACTTGCAGTTACCCCAAAGACTTTGCGTTTCACCCAGCATTCAACAGATTCTCTCCCTCCCTAATAAGGGAGAAGGAGGTGTCTCCGTTCTTTTCCCCAGCGAGCGGGGAGACGTCACAAACAACTTGCTGGTTTACGATGTTAAAAGTCTGTTACGTCACTTTTTTCGAGTTCTGTGCCCGAAGGTTGCAGTGATCTCGGGTTTTTGGGCTCGCAGCAGAAATCCCGACTCCCCTGATGACACACGGGTCTCCTGCCGTGACACCAACTTGTCTCCAGAGCCCAGAGATCCCAGGCTTCCGAATTCGAGCCGGTTCCCGCAAAGAACCGTAGTCAGCGTGCAACTCCAGCTCAGGGTCTTCAAAAGAACCCTGAAGGGGGAAAATAAAGATGGAAATCGGGCTGTTAACGGAGATGCAAGCAAAGGAATCTCCGTTTAGTGCCATCTTAACTTTGCTCCGCCTCTCATCATTAACTGGAACACATTATACAAGTGAGGGGTTATGGTTTTGAGGTGGTGGTTGAGTATTTTGTGTGGTTCTGATGCTTGAAGTAAAATTAATAATCCTTTCTTCCATCACCAACAGGCTGACGTTGGGCAGGATGAAGATTTTGAAGCTGCTCGAAAGAAGGCTGAGTCTTTGGGAGCCAAGAAGGTAAGATGGCATTGTGCTGTAATACTCGTGGTCCAGAGGAAACTGCCGCCTTTATGCACGTGGCCACTCTGCTGCTGGAGAGGGTTGGCGCTTGGTTCAGCCGTCGGCGTCCCCCTCGATTCATTGGCTCCATCTGATAGCTCAAGTTTGTCAGTCCTGATGAAGCGTCTTGTTTCCATTTCCACGGGTGAAGCCTCAGCTGCTGAGAGTGTCCTGCATTTTGTGTTTTTATCTCGGGTTTCCAGCTTCTGCAGTTTTTTGATCTTTCTTTACACTCCCTCAGCTTTTCACTCAACTGCTCGATACCTGCCCTCTGTGACGGTACACCTTCCATTGTTTGTGTCAAATTCTGTTTGAAAATTAGCCTTGCAGATCAACTTGGGATGCTTTGTTGTGGTCACGCTTAAATACAAATGATTGACTTTATTATTTCAACAGATTTTATTTTCCACACTGATTGGCAAACTAAATTGTCCGCAGCACCTAGAGGCCCGAAACATCAATTTGTCTATTCCTGCAGAGTTCTTCCAGCATTTTGTGCATTTTTCCTTCATTCTACAAAAGGAACAAGTACAATACTAGAGTGGCTTCTTGAAGACAAACCTTGACATTTGTTACTTCCAAGTAACAAATTTCTAACTCGATCTTTATAGTGAAACCGGCAAAGATCAACAATGTTATTGCGATATAAAAAGTACTAACCAAGCTAAATTAGTGATATTGCGACTTTCAAAGGTTCATTTATTATCAAAGAGTGAACCCTTCTACAACTCCGAGATTCGTCTTCTCCAGATAGCCACGAAACAAAGAAGGAACATGAAAGTCATTCAGAGAGAAACAGCAAACCCCCCCACCCCCCGTACAAAACAGAACGGCATCCCAATCACTAACATTCTCCCCCCACACAAAGCAGAATCTTAGCCTTCAAATCAGCGTAACTATGCGTTCTAATAACCTTCCAATTAGTGTTCAAAGCACATTTGAGCGAAGTTAGCACGATTAATTAACGTATTTAAGCGGTTAACAAAAAATGTAATTCCCCGTGGATCGACACCGTTCACGAGGCTGAACAACTATGACAAAGCATGAATACATAACTGTTCACGTCTGCTTCTACCACGCCCTAGACTATGACAGATTACCATATTAAACACGCCACAAAATACACTACAGACAGAAAAGAGAATCATGCCTCCTACAAGTACTATGATTGCACAATGTTGGGTGGGGAGAGTATTGAATCATGCTTGATATGTTCATAAGGCTAGATATGTATTAGGCCATAGAAGGTCTATGAATTCCCTCCCTGACAGTGATGTGGGTGTACCCACACCTCAGGGACTGTAGCAGTTCAAGCAGGCAGCTCATCACCACCTTCTCAAGGGCAACTGGGGATTGGCAATAAATGCTGGTGATGCTGACATCCCGTAAATGAATAAATAAAACGATATATAATCTAATTCTTTGGTTTTGTGTTGAGAGCCATGCATAACACGATACCCATTGTGCTTTTGTTTCAGGTTTTTATTGAAGATCTGCGGAAGGAGTTTGTAGAGGAGTTCATCTGGCCTTGGGTGCAGTCAGGCGCTGTGTATGAGGATAGATACTTCCTCGGAACATCACTGGCCAGACCCTGTATCGCCAGGGGTCAGGTCAAGATTGCCAAGCAGGAGAAAGCTCAGTTTGTGTCCCATGGAGCTACAGGAAAGGTATGTTCATGGGAACTTGATTTGAAATAGTTATTCTTTATCATCACAGAAATAAAATGCAGTTTTACAGTAACTGATATGACTATTAGTTTGAACTGAATAGATGAATGCCGCTTGTTGGGGAATCACTGCAGCACTAAGCAATTCCTATAATATAGATCCCCATATTCTTCATAAATTCATCAAATTTGAAACTGGATTTGGCTTTTAGTGTCAATAACAGAGGAAAGTCCAGAGCCTTTCTGCTTAGTAAGTTGTAAATTGCCCTGTGATTAGACCAGGGTTACCTCGGTGGGCTGTGCCTGCTGTAATGGCATCTGCACCAGACCCCGAGGGGAGTGGTCCCAGGTTCGAATCCGGCCGGCTCCTTGCACTTTTTCCATCCATGCTGGTTTGAGCATCGAGCTAGCAACTCGGCCTCGCGAGAAACAGACAGATGCTAAAGAAACAGCAAGGTGGCCACCCGATACGCCACAAGGCACGGAGAGGAACGACGACAAATTGGTTGGGTTACTGGGTGGCACAGTGCGATGGGCTGGAGGAGCCTGTTCCGTGGTATGTACGAGGAATAAACGATGGGAGTCATCCCTCTGGTTCGGGGTCTTTCCACAGACACAGTTGACATGTTATCTCAGCCACTTCTGCCCGTTGATCATTCAGCTCCTGTACAAACATTGTTCAAAGAAGCATTCACTTTATTTGTCACAAGTACATCACCACATGCAGTGAAATACATCGTTTGCCCCAACAACCAACATAAACGTATCTGTGTTTGGGGGTTGCCATGGTGCCGACACCATCATGGCATACCCACATCTTACTCATTTTTAACTCATACTGTGCGTCTTTGGATTGTGGGAGGAAACCGGGGACACCCAGAGGAAACTAACATGGCCACGGGGGAACATGCAAACTCCTCACAGGCAGTGGTGAGAATTGATCCTCGATCACTGGCGCGGAAAAATATTGCACTGACTGCTGCGCTCCGGTACAAGACCTTACGTGGTTTGTCCTCCTTCCAGACATGGAACCGCTAATTTACAAAGCCCATTAAAAAAAAATGAAAAATGTCTTAGGAGTTGTTATTCCAGTGCAGTTGGTTCATCCTTCATCCCGTTCTCCTTTCCCTTATCGGGCAACATTGCGGTTAAGGCAATGCTTTACAGCAGCCAGCTGTAAGGTCATGGTTCAATACCCACCACCGTTTGTAAGGAGTTGGTGTGTTCTCCTCGCGACCATGTGGGTTTCCTCCCGCGTGGAAAACATACAAATTCCTTACAAGCAGTGGCGGGAGGAATGCTGCAGGAGCTCAGCAGGTCAGGCAGCATCTATGGAGAGCAATAAACAGTCGGTGTTCGAAGCTCAGCAGGACCTGGCGAGGGTCTTGGCCTGAACTGCCCTGTGGATGTCGCCTGTGGCTGCTGCTCTGGATTTCCAGGGGCTCCGCCAGCACGGGGCTGTGTGCTTAGACCCCCCCCTCGACTCGCTTTACACTTGCGTGGCCCAGCACACGGAGGCTCCTCGATAGCTGCTGATTCGGAAAGGGCTGAAAGTTGGGGGGGTGTGATTCGTGTTAAAATCTCTGCGGTGCTTTGACGGGGAGGTCTTGTCATACCTGTGTTCCACCGACCTTGAGCATCTAACAATCAAACACCGGCCATTCTGTCTACCGAGAGACATCCCCTCTGTGATCCTGACAGCAGCTTACATACCTCCAGCGGCCGTCTGGAATCGAGCGCTTGAGGTAGTGCACGATGCCATCAACAACAAGAAGCAGTCCATCCCAACATGTTTCATGTCGTGACTGGTGATTTCAGTCAGGTTTGTTTGAAGAGAGCCCTGCCATCAGCATATAACGTGGGGGGTGGAGTTTCAAGATGGCGACGTAAACATCTGCCTTTTAGGCGCTCTTCATTTTTTCAACTATAATCACCCTTTAATCAAATCTTTTCGAATTTAATCATACGAGTTGATACTTTCAATTAACTTTTTTTTTCCTAAAACTATATTTGATCTAATTTTGTCAAACTTAAAATGGCTACAAGCAAGAAATCGTCTAAGGAGCCTTTATCCATCGACGCAATTTCTAATCTTCTGGATGTTTGGAAAGTTTGGAAAGCAAGCTGGAAAGTAAAATGGAAAGTAAAGCAACAAGTTTGGAAAGTAAACTGGCAAGTTTGGAAAATAAGCTTACCACGAAAATGTCTGAACTTGAAGGAGTTGTTAGATCGCTTGATAATAAGCTTCAGTCGCAGGCATCGGATATTCAGCGGCATGAAGATAAGCTCACGACTCTTGAAAAATTAATTTGTGAAAAAGTACGTACAATTGAAGCGCTGGACAAGAAGATACAATTGACTAAAATAATAGATCAGTATAAGTTTAAAATTACTGATCTCGAAAACCGATCTCGCAGACAGAACTTGCGAATCATCGGGTTTCCCAAAAAAGTTGAGTCCGGTGATTTAACTGAATTTTTCTCTAAATTACTGTGGGAAATTTTCGGTGGTGAAGGTTTGCAAGCTAAACCTGTTATCGACCGCGCTCACAGAGTTGCGAGGTTTTCGGCTGTGTCTGGTAAACCACGAGCGGTGATTGTTCGCCTTCATTATCCTCGGGAGAAAGAGCTTCTAATTCGATTAGCTCATAAAAAAGGTATGATTTCTTACAACACCAACACATTTCGAATTGTTGAAGATTATTCGTTCGAGGTAATGAAGGCGAGAATCGCCTTTAAACCAGTGATGGCAGAGATTCATTCGATTGGACTTAAGCAAGCTTTAATGTATCCAGCGAAGCTTAGAATTACGCTGAACGACAACAGTCAGCAATTTTTTAACACTCCGGAAGAAGCGAAGAAATTTGTTGAAGAATATCAATCTTCTAGTGCAACTTGAACTATGTGTTATGTTGAAGATTTTTTGGAGAGAGGATGCCATTTCATTTTAAGTTTTAACCTATGAAGCTGGGTTATAACTTCTTATCCTCATCTACGGGTCTGGTTCTTTTTTTTTACTATCATCACTGTTTATAGATGTTCTTTTTAATTTTTATAAATATCTTTTTTAAATTCTTTTTTCTGTTTCGGATATACACGTTTATATTTTGTAATAATGATTTACTTTTTTTTCAAGATGTCGTTTCTTCTTCCCATAAGACTTTGCTTTCTGTAAGCATTTATTTGTTTGCCTGTACTTAGAAATGGGACGAATGTTTTGGATTTTTTGGTCTTTTTTTTTATATATTGTAGTGTCTATTAAATTTTTTTAAATCCTATTTTGATAACTTTTTTTTATTAAATTTTTTTTAATAGATTGCTGAACTTACATTTGTATTTTGCAATATGGCTTTTTCAAAATGTCGTTTCTTCTTCCCATAAGCCTTTGCTTTTGAAACGTCATCTTTCTTGTATTTGAACATGGAATTTTTTTTTAAAGGTATATTACACTTTCAAATTTTAATGTTTATACTTTTTTTTTATTAATGATTGTTTTATTATATTAGTTTTTTCATTCTGACTGATATATATATATTTTTTGCAACCCTATATTTAAATCTGGGTGTTACATAGTTTTTTAAAATCTTTTTATGGAGCTGCCATCTTGAAATGGGGGTAATGTTAGTGTTAGATTATGCGCCTGCCGCTTGGCTTTCTTTCAAAGGGTGGGGGGAGGGGGTAGGGATCTTTTTTCACGCTTTTGCTTTTTATTTTTTTGCTTTCAGTCTATGGGCCGACTTTAAATTATTAATATTGTTGAGGTGTCATGTTCTCCGGTTGCTCCTGAATCAATTTTCCTTCTTCCTGAATTATGGGTTATGTGTCTTTTTAACCTTTTATGATATACACAACTAATATTGGCATGATGGATAAATCTATTAACTTTATCTCTTGGAATACTAATGGTTTAAATCATCCGATTAAACGTAAAAAAATATTTAAAGTATTCCATAGATTGAACGCTAATATTATTTTTGCACAGGAGACCCATATTAGGAGGGAGGATAATCAGCGTTTTTTTAGGTTCTGGAAGGATCAACAATTTCACTCGAATTGTACCGCTAAAATTAGGGGTGTGTCTATTTTTATAGACCCCTCAATTTCGTTTACACATCATGAAACTATTTCTGATCCACAGGGCAGATTTTTGTTGATAACTGGTTCACTTTTTAATCGAAAAGTGGTTCTAGTTAATATTTATGCTCCAAACTTTGACTGCCCTGAATTTTTTAAATGTTTATTTACTTCCTTCCTAATCTAAATGAATATATGCTGATAATGGGTGGAGATTTTAATTGTTGTTTGAATCCTTCGATGGATAGATCTAAACCTATCCGAACTCTTCCGAATAGATCAGCCTCACTTATTAATTCTTTTATGGTTGATTCGGGAATTACTGAAATATGGCGGTTTTTGAATCCTAAAGATAAAGAATTTTCATTTTTTTCACATGTATATCATACCTATTCTAGAATTGACTATTTTCTTATTGATCATCGGTTATTAATGGATGTTATTGATTGTAAATATGATTCTATTACTATTTCGGATCATGCACCTTTGAAGTTATCTATTAAGATTTCGGACTTTTCCAATAATATTAGATCTTGGAGACTTAACGCTACTTTGCTTCAAGACCCAGAATTTATCACCTACATAAAACAGCAAATTGACTTGTTTTTCTCAACAAACTAGAGATTGTCTCAAGAGATTGACAGAGGAATACTTTGGGATTCTTTTAAGGCTTTTATCCGTGGACAAATTATCTCATATTCCGTTGGTAAAAGAAAACAAAGATATTTAGATATTGCTTTATTAGTGGATAAAATTAAGGAAATTGATAAGATTTACTCCGTGACTCCTACCAAAGAACTTTATAAGAAGAGAGTTGAGCTTCAAATGGAACATAGTTTACTATTATCTTCTTCAATTGAAAATCAATTAGTTAGGACCAGGGCTCAATTCTATATTCATAGTGATCGAACTGGTAAACTGTTAGCTAATCAATTAAAAGCTATTTCGACTAAGCGACAAATTATTAAAATTCGTAAACAAGACGGTAATTTAACTTCTGATCATAAAGAAATCAATAACACTCTTCAAGATTTTTATAAATCTTTATATCAATCAGAATTTGATGGTGACCTGTCCATGATGGATAATTTTTTTAACAATTTGAATATTCCTAAACTGATAGATGAAGATCGTAGCTTGTTAGATGCTCCTATCTCTATGGCCGAAATAGGAGAGGCTATCTCATCAGTGAATTCAGGGAAAGCTCCTGGCCCTGATGGTTATATTGTAGAATTTTTTAAAACTTTTTCTTTGCTTTCCCCTTGGTTATGTGAAATCTTTAATGATGCGTTTGCTAAGAAGAGATTACCTCAATCTTTTTATGAAGCTACTATTCTCTCTAATTCTTAAAAAAAGATAAAGATCCTACTTTATGTGCATCTTATCGCCCTATATCATTATTAAATGTAGATTCTAAGATTCTTACAAAAATTTTAGCCATTAGATTAGAAAAGGTACTATCACAGATTATTTCAGAAGATCAAACTGGTTTCATTAGGAATCGGTATTCCTTTTTTAATGTTAGAAAATTGATTAATATAATTTATACTTCATCACCCACAATCCCAGAATGTGTTATCTCATTAGATGCTGAAAAAGCTTTTGATAGAGTTGAATGGACATACTTATTTAATACATTGAGAAATTTTAATTTTAGTCCTAATTTCATATCATGGATTAAATTAATATATTATAAACCTGTTGCTTCTGTTCTTACAAATAATTACAGATCCTCTTTTTTTTCAATTTTTTTTCTGTAACTCTAAATAAGTAAATTGCCAGAGATGTGATACTAAATATTTGCAGCAAAATGTTGCCAGAAATACACATTTTTATAAATTTTGGCTGTTTATCACTAATCATGGCCAGATATTGAAACAGCTGTGAGCCCACTGGATTTGAGAATGTGCCTCACCTGCCTTCTCCAAGGCATGTACTGTACATACACTGGAGAGACAGAACTTAGTTTGACTAACTAAGTTCATTGTCATCTGCACAAGCACAGGCACAATGATAGAATAGTTGCGGGGGCATCTCGGGCACATCGCACGCAAAACGCAGCACCCTCTCGAGGCCCAACCAAAGCTCCTTTTCTCTTTGTAACTTTTACTTTTTATGACCGCAAGACAATTCCTCTGTGGGAACAGCAGGGTACTGCCAGGCTTCTCCATCAGAGGGCTCCTCGTAGCTGGACTGGATTCGGCCGCAGAGCCGGCCGAGCTGTCGGAGGTGCCCGTGGCTACCGAGGAGCTGACCTGGCTACAGACACCCCCCTCTTGTTTTAGTCCCACAGTTTCTTCCCCTTCTTGCCCATTACAATGCAGAGCTCCCACCATTATTAGTCACCGAGCATTAGTCAATCTGTTATGTAAAGCACTGAGCAGGTAATGTCATCTGATTTTACTGCTCCAAGCATCAGCTTTCCTCCATCTGCTGAGTACTGTAAGGTTACACTGTGGGACACTCGTACGGGAGCTTGGATGCGCTGATATGGAATTTCTCCCCGTGCATTCATAACTGTTTGACTGTATTGGGTGGCTGTCTCTGCTAAAGCAGGGCGGTGTGTGCTTTCGGTTTCTGAATATTGTTTCCGAACACAGCCATCCTGATGTAGACTGTAGACCTGTCCTCTCCTTTCGCTTTGCTAATGGAAGGGAGAGTGAAGCATACTCGTGAGAGAGCCAGCTCATCCGTGGTTTGGAATAGCGTTGCCCGAGCTCAGAGACGTTAGCTGCTAGTTTCGTGTCTTTAATCATGCTGTTTGGACACTGGTCTGATCAAAGGAACAAGAGCTTTCTGTGAGATCACTTTGGCATTGTTTGTTGAGACGCGCTTCTCTGCTGCTGTGTTGGGAACCTGGTGACGGACTCACCCCTTCACTGGCACTGCCAGGGCACAAGACCATGGAATTATAGGAACACCACTAGGCAATTGGGTCCACTGGGCCTGCTCCACCACTCAAACCCCATTCTCCTGTAACCATTATCCCCTTACCAGTAAGGAACTCCACCTTGAATACACCCAGTGACTTTGCACCCACAAACTCCACAGTTTCAGTATCTGCTGGTTGAAGAAACTCCTCCTCATTTCAGTTGTGAACAGACGTCCCTTTATCCTGAGGCTGTGCCCTTGGATCCCAGACTCTCCATCTAAAGAAGTTATCCTCTCCACATCCACCCTATCCAGTAGGTTTCCACGGATACCCCTCCTGCCCTCATCCTTCTGAGCTGGGCAATGAAATAGTTGACGTGTTCTCTTCTGTGGCAATTAAGTGGTGCTTAAGTAGTTTCAAGATGTATGTATTGATTGTGAGGAGAGGCTAAAAGGGAAAGCTGGTAGGCAGGCCAGTTTCATGCACGGTAGGGGCTGTTCAAAGATTCGAGGTACATTTATCATCGAAGTATGGTTGCAGTACACAACCCTGAGACTCGTCTTTCTGCAGACAGCCACGAAACAAAGAAACACCGTGGAGCCCATTCAAAGAAAAACATCAAACGTCAAAAGGGACGTGTTCAGCACAACTTTGTGGGCCAAAGGGCCTGTATTGTGCTGTAGGTTTTCTATGTTCTACCCATCCCACACAAAACCAGAACAGATCACACCAACAGCAAAAATGAGCAAATTACACACAGAATATTAAAGATCAAACTGCAGAGCCCTTGAAACAGCCTGGGACTATTTCATTTAGACCGCAAGATCAAAAGGCATAGGAGCAGAATTAGGCCATTCAGCCCATCGTCTGCTGCATCATTCCATCATGGCTGATCCCAGATCCCACTCAAGCCCAAGTGTTGTCAATACTCCAATTGCGGCCTGACCAATATCTCATAGAGCGGGGGTCGGCAACCTGCGGCTCCCGAGCCATTTGTGGCTCTTTCACCTCTGTGCTGCGGCTCCCTGTGGCTTTGGGAAATAATTGGTCAGTATTTAATTAAAATGTATTTTATGTTAGTTTGTTAGCTTTTGAAATGTAATTATGGTGATCTTGTACAACCTAAGTGTAGCGACACATTTCCTGACACATCCGAACCGGCTCACAATTAGCCAGCATTCCGGCTAAGGGAGATAGCCTACGGAGGTTTGTGAGTACGCGTCTTTTGCAGCATCTGCGTCCATGGGGGCTGGGTTGAGGGAGGCTTAAAAGCAAGGCTGTTTAGTTCGAATAAAGCTATCTTTGACTGCAGTTTACTGACACCGCTACAACGTGTTTTTATCGCTGGCTGTCCAGACGGAAGGTGCTGAAACGCTTTGTCGCGTGTCTGGAAGAAGTGAAAACTTTCCTGGGCAGCAAAGGGCTCACCTTTCCTGAGCTGGAACAGCCAGAGTGGCTGGAAAAGCTACACTTCATGGTAGACATGACAGCGCACCTGAACACGCTGAACACAGCTCTTCAGGGGAAAGGACGTACAGCCCTGCACATGTTGGAGGATGTTTTGGCATTCGAGCGCAAGTTGACAGTGCTTGCCAGAGATTTACAGAAAGGCACTTTGTCTCACTTCCCCAATTTGAGAGAGTTCAAACAAGGTCACGACATGATAATTTCGGAGTATTTACATTCTGCAATCATCGCAATGCAAACATCGTTTGGGAAACGCTTCTGTGAGTTCAGAGAGGAAAAAAACACATTATCCTTCCCGGTCACTCCCTTAAGCATCGATCCTTCCCTACTGAATACGACTGCATTGGCAGGTGTGAGTCAACCTGATCTTGAGATGGAACTGGCCGACATAGCCGACAAAGACATATGGGTGTCCAAGTTTAAACGCTTGACAGCAGACCTTGAAGATGTTGCCCGTCAGAAGGCCGTTCTTGCTCAGAAACACAAATGGAGTGATATTGAAAACCTCACAGATGACAGCTTGCGATCCTGTGTAAAGATGAAGGTGACATCATACAGCCCTGATGTGCAGACGCTGTGCGCTGAGGTCCAGGAGCAGAAATCCCATTAACCAAGTATGATAAATATTTTAATTGCCTATTATTTTACTTATATTCATATTTTTTCATTGTTCAGTGAAATAGTCCTTTCATTTTTCAGGATGACAGCTGGCTGACGTTATTTTTGGTTTGCTGCTGGCGGAAAATTTAAGTTCGGCGTTTTTCATAAATACAAGAAGGACTCAAATAGACATTGAATATTTTACTTAAAAGTAACTTTCAACCCAACGTCTTTTTTTCGGAGTTCAAAATGTTTTTGTTGCATGCAGAAATGTAATTTTGTTTTCTCTGCAGGAGTTCATCAATTTCATAAATGCAACACATTATAGTTTGCTTATACATAGCATAAAGGCAAAAAAAACGTTGTATGCAGTGTTATTTCATTTTAAATGTCAAACGGGTTTTGCGGCTCCCAGTGTTTTCTTTTCTGTGGGAAACGGGTCCAAGTGGCTCTTTCAGTGGTAAAGGTTGCTGACCCCTGTCATAGAGGCTCAGCATTATCTCCCTGATTTTATATCCTATTCTCCTTCAAATAAGTGCCAACATTGTATTTGCCTTCTTTACCACAGACTCAACCTTTAAATGAACCTGCCGGGAGTCTTGCACGAGGACTCCTAAGTCCCTCTGCACCTCTGATATTTGAAGCTTCTCCCCATTAGATAATTAGTTCAGTAATTTAAGAATTTCTAGGCTCTTTTATGAAGACCTGACTGTGTACTAGTGCCCTATGTCGCAGGGATGACAAGATTTCTAGCAAGCAGTTTCTTGTTGCAACAGAGTAACTCAGAGTGGAAGACAGTAGCTTCCGTTACCGTCAACAGGAGGTGATTGGAGATGGCTTGTCGTACACAGGGCAGTGGCCGACAGTTCCCAACAATGCCTGCTCTTGTGTTGCACACCTGTGCCCCACTTCTCGGTTCTGCATGGTCTCGGGCAGTCCTGCACCTTGTCAGGGTGCTTTGCTGCCCACTGAAGGGCAACTGTTGCATTGCTGGTGGAGCGCCAGCAGAGGGAGAAAGTTGCTCAAAGTTCTTGAAACAGGCACTCATTTCAAGTGTGTGTGTAGCTGAGTGCTCAGACTGTAGTACAAAGAATGCTTTAACAAGCAATATTAAGTTGGGTACTTTTTCAACAGTTAACATTTGGATTTGGAAACAGGGAAAATAGAGTTATTAACCGTCTTTAATTTAAATCCAGATTTATTTATCAGTGTACATCAAAACCTATGGTGAAATGTATTGTTTACGTTAACAACCTCCACAACCTAAGGATGTGCTGGGGGTGGCCCACTAGTGCCTGCACACATTCAGGTGCTGACATAGCCTACCTGCCCACATTTTGTACTTGTGGTATTTTGTGCTGCTCTCAGCAGAGCAGAACAGATAACAAAACAACGCCAGCAAGACCCACGACCCACCCACACTCCAGTTCCTCTCCGCGTCGGGGCGGCAACCTTGCCATTTCGATAGCTTTCTTGTCACGAGGCCGAGTTGCCAGCTTGACGCTCACCCCAGCACTGATAGAAAGCGTGCAAGGATTCAAACCCGGGACCGTTTGCCCTGGAATCAGGTGCTGGCTTCGACTTTCCCAACGGACTCACACACAGACCGAAGCTTGGCCCCATCTTGACTAACCTGGGGAAAGCCTGGTGTTCATACGCAGATTCAAGATTCAAGTTATTTGTCGTGTGGTACATCCAAAATATGCAGTGAAATGTGTCATTTGTGTCTACCACCAACACACCCACTCTGGGGCAGCCCACAAGTGTCACCCCACACTCTGGCGCCAGATTAGCAAGCCCACAGTGTGTGGAAGAACAACACAGAGCGCCAACGACGGCAGCAAAGCAGCCCAGTTCCTCCCCGCCTCCCACCCTCCCATACACATCCTTTACCCCCAGAGCCAGGGCCACTAAATTCAGCCAGGCCTGTGAAGAGATCAGCCTCGGTCATGTAATCTTCGTTTATTTTCTCCAGGAGCCTGACATTCACCAAGAAACAAAAAACGTGTTCCGTGGGAATGGCCTTAGTGGGCTGAGCTCAAAATAAGTTGAAGGAAAGGGGGAGGAATCGTGGAGGAGTGAAGGGTTCCAGACTTGTGGAGCAGAAACAGGGCGAGAGAGGAGATGGCAAACTGCCACGTGGACACTTCTCGTCTTTGAACTTGAGAAATACATCGGGTCCTGAACAAGTTAAAAGGGAGGACAGGACAATAAGAAGAGAACAGAACACAGCACGTTTCAGTGAAGAGTAGAACGCAGTGCAGTGTTCCGAGAGTTCAATATAGAACAACAAAGGGATGGGGCATGGCCTAGTTTCAAATATTTACTTGTTTAAGTAAGCTATCTTTGTTTAGATTTTGTTAACTTGCATTTACAGTACTAAGTCAGTAGCCTGAAGGTTAATTAGATAACCAGTTAGATTTGGTAAATGGAAAATGTTGTCCTGTAGTTGGGAACCTGGATTATAAATCGGTGGGTTCTGCTGAAGCATATGGTGTGTGGTGCCTGTGGAGTGAGGACTTAGTGAATGGGATTTGTATTTCAAAGAATTAAATGTTGTGAAGTGAGATGATGGTTCATGATTTGCAGTCGTCGTAGGCGGGGGGTGATGGAACTTGTTTCAGTGTCCCCTACTCCAGGATCTTCAGCTCAGAGAAAAGGAGATGCAGCCGGAGATTCGGACTCCGCGGTATGACGGGGAGAGGGAAATCTGTAGCAGCACTTCACGCCCCTTCCAATGAGCTGTGCGTATCCAGGGCAGGATGAATGGGAGAGGGCGAGGGCAGCTGGGGAAGTTGCACGTGCACCTTGGATGTTTGCAGTCTGTGCAGACATACAGGAGAATGAGCAAACTGACCACACAGCCGTGGTACAGGAGACTGTTTAAGGTGGCAGCTGCTGGGTGAGGAGAACTGAGATGGGGATCAAATCAGTTGAGGGATGGATGTTGTTCTCTGATTTTATTTATTTATTGAGATGCAGCGTGGAATTGGCCTTTCCGGCCATTCGAGCTGCATCGCCGAGCAATTCTCCAAATTAACCCCAGCCTAATCACCGGACAGTTTTCAATGACCAATTAACCTACCAACCAGTTCGTCTTTGGACCGTGGGAGGAAGCCCAAGCGGTAATGGGGAGAACGTACAAACTTCTTACAGGCAGTGGCGGGAATCGATCCGAGCGTTTGTGCTGTCTGCCCAGGAAAGGGAGGAGAAAGGAGGCGGACTCCTTTCTTTGTTTCTGCTTCCCTACCACTTCGTTACCTCCACTTCCCACTTTATCACAATTTCCACCCCCCCTCTCACTGCCACACGCTTGGCAGCTCGTGTTGTCTCTTCCCCTCTGTTCTTTATATTGGCCGTCTCCCCTCAACTCCTCCAGTCCAGATGAAAGGGTCTCGACTCCCCATTTCCCTCCACAAATGCCCCTCTAGCAGCTGCTCTTCTCCAGGGATAAGGACACCTCCCTGGAGTTGCACTGGGAGGATCGTGTAGGACTGAGAAGGGGGTTCTACTGAGTGATTCAGATTAAACACAAACATAACGACAGAGGTTAGTGACCTCCAGATTACCCCCTGAGCATAATAATTTGCATAATAAGAGTCAAATGCATGCTCAAAGGTTAATGTGGGAGAGAAATTATAGAGATGGGAAAAGAGAGTGAGCTTCACTTAAAACAAGCTGGGGCTACGGTCCATCTTTTAGCATTAGCTCTGGTAATTCGAAATCTGCAGGTATTTCCGGAAACTCGCGGAGCAACATTTTAGACTTTTGGAAGAGAGACTGGCTCGAAGTCAGAAGTGTTTCTTGGGTTCAAACTAGGGGCCAACTCCGAGATTTGGTTTGAAGATATTACCTTCTATATGCTATCAGAGTTCCTTTGTTGAAAATTATCACTTGTATGTTTTAGTCAAATGTTTTGTTGGATGTTGTTAAAATTGCCAACGTAATTTTCTCTCTGTGCAAAAGAACCTAGACTTCCGAGGAAGATCAGTGAGTTAACCCTTAATGGCACAGTGATATTTCTCTGCACTCCCTTTTAATGGATGCCACGGATTGTTTTAAAATAAGAGGCTTCCTATCCGTATTTAAGAAGAATTATGTTATAGAAGTGCTAAAGGTTTTGCCACCCTTGTAACAAGGTAATAATCTGTGTCAAAGTATTAATCTGCCTAGTCCCATTGACCTGCTCCTGGACCATAGTCCTCCATAACCATCCCATCCATGTCCTGATCATCATCATTATGTGTCATTTCATATGACATCATCATTATGTTCTGTATAATATGACATCATCATTATATGCTGTATAACATGATGTGGGCCATCTTAGTCTTTCCATGATTGTTCTTGGCAAATCTTTCTACTGAAGTGGTTAGCCATTGCCTTCTTCTGGGCAGTGCCTTTACAAGATGGGTGACCCCAGCCATTATAAATACTCTTCAGAGATTGAAGTGGTCGCATAGCCAGGACTTGTGATATGCACCAGCTGCTCGTAAGACCATCGACCTCCTGCTCCCTTGGCTTCAAGTGACCCTGATTGGGGGCTAAACAGGTGCTACACCTTGTCCAATGGTGACCTGCAGGCGAGCGGAGGGAATGAGGGCCTTTCACCTCCTTTGGTAGAGAAGTATCTCCACACCGCCACCTATATAGCATACACCATATATATCCATACATCTATCCAAATTTCTCTTAAGTGTTGAAATCAAACACATCCACGCTTCTGCTGGCAGCTCATTCTGAGTGAAGACATGCCCTCTCATGGTCCCCCTAAATATTTCATCTTTCACCTTTAACCTATGACCTCTGGTTCGAGTCTCACCCAACCTCAGTGGAAGAAGCCTAAGAGGCTGGTGTAAACAAACCACAAAGACCATAAGATCATAAAACATAGCAGCAGAATTAGGCCATTCAGCCCATCAAGTCTGCTGTACCATTCCATCATGGCTGATTCATTATTCCCCTGAACCCATTTTCCTGCCTTCTCCCTGTAATCTTTGACACCCTGACTAACTGAGAAGCTATCAAACCTTAGCTTTAAATATACTAAATGTGTTTATACAAATTCACAACAATGATGCCTAGCTTAACATTTGATTTCTACACAGTAATTGGAGGAGCTATTTGGAAGTTGGCAGTGATTGCTAAATGAGTATAAATTTGCAGTTTTCAATTTATTTAACTTCACTCGTTTCCTTTTCAGGGAAATGATCAGATCCGGTTTGAGCTGACTTGCTATGCGCTCTATCCTGAAGTTAAGGTATGAACTTTATATTTCTTGCATTAAACTTTCTGTAATTCTGCTGGAGTAAATGTTTCCCAGATAATAGGGCTAATGATAATGACAGACAAGATTAGCCATGCAAAATAGACTAACTGGCTTTTGAAAGGGGAAAGGAGAGCAATGGGCTGGCTGGGGCCCTTGTTACCGTTAAACCTGAAGAACTGTCAGTTCTTCAAATGCTGACTGCATTGGTGCTCACTTGCAAAAATTGATATCAACTGTCCAGCTTTTTTATCAGGACACCAATGTACTTTTTGGAAGTGCATTTCTGTGTGCAATGCCTTTTATAAGGAGTAAAAAGAGCTTTTGTTTAGTCAGAGCCAGTCTTGTGTGCCTAAGGTTGAGTAGCAGAGGACTTGGTTGGACTTTAAAGAGTGAAGAGCATGTCTTGTCTTAGTTCTCCTTCTTTTGTCTGGTTCATGGTTGAGAACTTTTTTTTTGTTAAACCTTATTAGCAATAGGGCCTGGAACAGAATGAACTTCAGCATATACTGGTGAGAAAGGCTGTCGCAGCTCAATGTCCAACCAGCATATGGTGAACTCTTCTGTTGCTCCCTTGACGTTAATTTAAACGGGATGGATAATTCCATTCCGAACCTCAAAACTAATAATTTAATAGTAGCACCAAGATCTTATAATGGGCAAATGGTTCAAGGTGGAATCTTGCTGTCATTTTAATTAACCTGATGCCAGCTACAAGATACTTAAAAAAAAACAGCTTTGCTGTGATAAACCCAGACGATATGTCAAAGTAAATGGTGCAGAGCAGTATCAAAGTAGATGAATAAAACAAAAGTAATAATGAGCCAATGCCAGACTGAGATTGAGAAAAGGAAGAAGACACTGAATCGTTTTGTTTATTGAAAACAACTCTGTTATATAGAATCATTGCTGTACCTAAAGCAGGCACACTTAAGTAATTCCTTGTATATTTTCATTATAAGAAGGATAAATAATGAAAAAAGTGGATATCTTTTGGAAAAAAGAACACAATTAGTTACCTAGGAGTACCTAATGGTTGTAGAAGAAGCCACCAATGGCCATTTCGGTTGTGGGCCAGTAGCAATAGGACATCAGGAGATGCTGAAAATAGATGCTTTGCTTGTGGGAAAAAGTGGAAGTGTAGTGCTTTGGAGATCGGTGTGCTTGTTGGCAATGCAACTTGGTGGGTTCTGCCAGCACAGACAGTCCAAATGTGGTTGTCTACAGTGGTCATTCCAATGCAAGGTGCTCCTCAAAGGGATTTGTATGGCAGCGATACAAGTGAATTCTGCATCACTCTGGGCATCAATTGGAAGTGGCGGTCGTGTGGTTCCATCTGTGATAAGCACGTGTGTGAATTTAGAGCAGGGTTCCCAACCAAAGGTTCGCAGATCCCTTGTTTAATGGTATTAGTCCATGGCATAAAAGAAAGGTTGGGAACCCCCCGATAGATACATTAGTGAAATTTAAGAGACTACTAGACAGGTAGATGGAGGAATTTAAGGTGGGGGGGTATATGGGAGGCAGGGTTTGAGGGTCGGCACAACATTGTGGGCCGAAGGGCCTGTATTGTGCTGTGCTATTCTATGTTCTATCTAGAAGGATGCTTTTATAGTCCAACTGTTTTCACAACTTTGCCTGTGTACGTTTCTTGAGAGCTTTGAAACTTCTGCGTTTCGAAAAACAAAATCTGTAGAATTTAACATCCCTGGTCAACTCCCTGAGTCAGAAATATTAAAATTCTCCTCTTTCCAGAGAAAATTTTCACAGTTATTTAGTGAATTCAAAAACCCTTATTTGCATTCATCATTTTGGGCTGATTCCTTTTGTATTTCGTTTTTTTAATCACAGATCATCTCACCCTGGAGACTACCGGAGTTTTATAATCGTTTCATGGGACGCCAGGATCTGCTAGCATACGCAAAGGTTTGTTGGAACGTTTAAAGTTCAATGATTTTCCTGAAATTGCTTTTCTGGTAAACTTAAACAAAAATGAAGACAACTTCTGTTTGGCTGTCCTAATCTTTGCATAATTCTACTTACTTCCTTTGTGGAATTGGTGCCTAATCGAAGAGGCATTAAAATAGCAGTGGCATTGTTGACACTTCATGTTAAGAGGGTTTTAGGGATATAATCTTTTAGATTTAAAACGAACAGTAGATATTGTTGAATTGTAGATGTGTTCCAAACATCTGTCTCCCTCGAAATGGCAATTGTACTCGAAGGAACTAGAAACCCCTGGTGTGGAAGGATCAAAAGACACAGCCATAGATGTAGTTGTGTGTTTTTGGCATATTTACCAAGAGTTGTGCTTTACGTGGTGGCATGGACCAACATTTAAAGCAAAATCTAAGAATATTCTGCAGATCCTTGTTTTAGTGAGTACATACCATTCGAATTCCAATACTAACACATACAGAACACGGGAGGAACTGAGCAGGTCAGGCAGCATCTATGCAGAGCAGTAAACAGTGAATGTTTTGGGCTAAGACCCTTCTTCAGGACTGGAAAGGAAGGGGGAAGATGCCAGAATGAGAAGGGGGAAGGGTGCAAGTGATAGGTGAAGTCAGGTGGTTGGGGCAGGGGGTGATGAAGCAAGAAGCTGGGAGATGAAAGGTGGTAAAGGGCTGAAGAAGAAGGAGCCTGATAGGAGGAGTGTGGACCGTGGGAGGAAGAAGAAGAGGGGCACCTGAGGGAGGTGACAGGTAGGTGAGGGAAGGGGAGCCAGAGTGGGGAAATTGAAGAAGAGGGAAAGGAGAGAGGGACAATTTAAAGAAAAGAAGAAGTAAAAGTTAGAGAAATCAATGCCCATGCCATCAGGTTGGAGGTTACACAGACGGAATATGAGGTTTTGCTTCTCCAACTTGAGAGTGACCTCATCGCAGCACTACTTCCTCCAACTTAGAGGAAATATATCTTGAACTTTTCCTGTTCATTAAGACTTGTAGTGTATTTTTCTCAAGTATAGAGCAGCAGGTGATTTATAAATCTATAATATAGCACTGACGCTGAAAGCTTCCTTGGAGTTATTAATCAGTATGGAATTGAAAAGCCAACACCCTCTGCTGGCCCTCTCGTTATCAAATTGTGAGAAATGTTCGCAGCAAATAAAGTGCTAACTGCAGGAAGGCCTCAATGGGTTGAGTAGCATCTGTGCAGTAGATGGAGAGTCAGCGTTTCAGGTCGAGACCAAAAGGAAAGGGGGTAGAAAGCCAGTACGAAGAGGTGAGGGGGAGCAGGAGCTGCTGATGTGTAGGACTGGTTTATAGGGAGGGTAAAGTAAAAGTAGTGACAGGCTGGGAGGTGATGGTTGGAGGTGACGGTGGCTACAGATGGTAGAACCTGATAGGAAAGGAATGTGGAGCCTGGAACTAAATAAAGGAGGAAGGGTGTGTGGATGGGAACAGGGAACAGGTAGGGTGGGTGGTTGGATGGGAACAGGTAGGGTGGGTGAGTGAGGACAGGTGGGGAGGGGGCGGATAGGGACAGTCGCGGTGTAGCGGCCGAGGGGAACAACTGAAAAATGTGTGTGTGGTGGGCAGATAAAATGGGTCGAGGAGGGGGAAAGAAACTGGTTCGGAGGTGCTGGGGTGAGATTTAGTTGGATCACGAGGAGCTGGGTTGATTCGGAGGAGAGAGACATGGGACAGTGGGGAGCAGGCTACCTGAAATTGGGGAGTTCAATAACTACCCCATCGGATTGTAGACTACACAGGCTCATTCTGCTGGCTTAAAGTCTGAAGCAGCTGCTTGACTTTGTTCACTTTAAGTAAAGTGAACAGCTGGAACCGTTACGTGTCCCGGTTGTTTTGGGCACCTAGCTGTCTCAGAAGTCCAGGGACGTTGGCTATATCGTACATAGAATAGGTTAGACATCCTCGCCCTCCTTGGGAAGGGAAGATTTGGTAGATTCAAGGAGCAGGAAGTGTCTTGCTGGCGTGGGTGTCAGTGAACACACAGTTGGTGATGGGATGCAAATACTCGGGGTAGAGAACAGTGGCACATTCACTAGGAAGGCTGGAGGAACTCAGCAGGTCAGGCAGCGCCTGCAGAGAGGAATAATCAGTCAATGTTTCAGGCTGAGACCCTTCATCAGAGCCAGAAGAAGGCGGGGGAGGGGAAGAACCACCAGCTGGCCGGCGATGTGAGACCAGGTGAGGGGGAAGGTGGGAGAAGCTCGTATGCCAGTTCTGTACCCCTCCATTGATGCTCTTGTAAAGGAGCAATGGTTTGAAATACAATTCTATATCTTTATGGATAAAAGTGGTTGAAAAACTCCGCAAATGCTGTTCACCTGGAACTAGAAATGATGATATACAAAATGCACAGCCTCTCACCATCGTGTAGACAAAAACACAAACGCATGCTATAGTACAGGTCTTTGACGTATTCAGCTGGCTTTTTCTGACCTTGTTTCAAGTGATTGTTCTGCTTTTAGGTACGTTGCAGATCTTTGCATAAAACCCAGACCTCAGAGCTAACATTCTTGCAATATCATTGCCGGGCAATTTATGTTACACAAATTTAAAACTTAACTGGTAATTTAAAACAATACTTTTAATAGTTTTTGCTTAATTTTAAGAACAGGAACTTATATTAAAAAAAAACTTTGGATGGATTTGGTGTGGTATGGATGGGGAAGGTGAAAATATGACTTTGCCAAATTTGATAGAACATTTTATTCACCATTTACAGTCTGTCATGGGTTATTTGTTTTAGATTAGAAGAAGTAAATGATATCAGAAATTCCTCTGTTTTTAATATCAAATAATTGCAAAGATGTGAATGCATTGCAGTTTCAATTAAAGTTAGCTGTTGAATATTGGTCAAATAAGTAACTTGGATGTTATAATTTTAGTGTACAACTTGAAGGAATTGGAAATGTATTGTGGTTTTAAATTATATTTTTGATTATTAATTAGGCCTTTTATGTTCAAAGTTCAAAGTACATTTATTATCAAAGTATGTATACTGCATACAACCTTGACATTCGTCTCCTCACAGACGGTCATAAAAAAGAAACCCAATAGAACCCATTAAAAAACACCCAATGTGCAGAAAAGAACAAATTGTGCAAACAATAAGAAGTAAGCCATTAACATTGAGAACTAAAGTTCATAAAAGTGAGTTCACAGCCACAAAGCCAGTCATCA
Source organism: Hypanus sabinus (assembly GCF_030144855.1). Classification (NCBI taxonomy): domain Eukaryota; kingdom Metazoa; phylum Chordata; class Chondrichthyes; order Myliobatiformes; family Dasyatidae; genus Hypanus; species Hypanus sabinus. Next base: position 16,056,678 of record NC_082723.1, read on the forward strand.
CTGTAGCCGATCCAGGACCCCTTTATTTGCAGAGCTCGTTTCAGCACAGAGACAAGTAAATCTCGCCAAGCAGTGAGTTGTCCCTTGCCTCTGGCCCTGACACCCTGACCTTTACAATCTGGCCCGGCTGAAATTCCAAATTCACTGAAGTTGGTAGGTAACAAGATCTTCATTGAAGTTGGTAGGTAACCAGGGTTCTGCAGGTCTTTGCTTTAACTTATGGACTTACCGCCATCTGTGCATCTAAAGCTATCGGTACAATGATAGAATTGTCACTGCACAGAAGGAGATTATTCAGTCCACAGATTTTATACCAGTCCTGGCAGAGCAGTCTATTCACTCCTCTTTCCTGGCTGTCTTTTTCCATAGTTCTGCAATGTCTTTCTTCTGTCAAAAATCCAATGTTTTCCCAAAAAAAACCAAATGACATTTCCCACTATCCAACAGTCATTGAGTTCTCCGAATCAGAATCAGGTTTAATATCACCGGCATAAGGCATGATATTTGTTAACTTTGCTGCAGCAGCAGCTCAATGCAACAGGTAATAATAGAGCATGAAAGATAACTGTAAATCACACTAGGTATTAAATAGTTAAATTAAACAAGTAGTGCAAAAATAGGAAACTTTAAAAAAGTACTGAGGTAGTGTTCAAGGATTCAATGTCCATTTAGGAATCGATGACAGAGGGGAAGAAGCTGTTCCTGAATCGCCGAGTGTGTGCCTTTAGGCTTCTGTATCTCCTTCCTGATGTTAGCAATGAGAAGAGGGCATGTCCTGGGAGATGGGGTCCTTAATGATGGACGTCACCTCTTTGATACGGTGGGGGTTAGTGACCATGATGGTGCTGACTAATTTTAAAACTCTCTGCAGCTTACTTTGATTCCCCCCCTCCCCACCCCACCACCACAATACCAGCCAGTTAGAATGTTCCCTGGATCATTGTGTGCAAATAATTTGATTTCACATTTTCATTTTGACCACACATTTTGAATCTTTGTCCACTGGTCCACAAACCATCCATGAATGGGATTAGTTGTTTTGAGCCGTTAGTATTAACAGCGGGTAGAACAGTGGTGCAGCAACGTCTTTCAGCTCCAGTGACCTGGGTTTGATCCTGACCTTGAGTGCTGTCTGTGTGGAGTTTGCATGTGCTCCTTGCATGTGGAGTTTGAATGCAGGGAGAACAGTACTTACTTACTTACTGCCTGTCACGCCATGGGCATTTAGGGCAGCAATGAAGGTCCTCCGGAGTTTCTCTATTCCCCAGGAGTGGGTCAGGCTCCTCATATCTGCCTCTTCGGTACGGCACCAAGTTGTCTTTGGTTTCCCGTTCAGGGGCCCATTTTAGTGCTGACTAAATGATGGAGTTGGCCTCTCTTTTCGTCAGGCGCCCAGTCCATCTCCCAGTATTTCCTCCTGATGATGGCGGCCATGTACGCTGAGGGAGTAGGGCGTCGATGGAGATCTTCCGGATCCTCGTGCTGTGGCAAGGTCGACGAGGATTGATTGGTGACGGATAGCCGGCCTGTGAGCTGGGTGTATTTGCGTGGCCAGGTGGTTCCCTCCTGCGTCACAGGGAAACAGGATGAGGGCAGGTATACAGAGATTAAAGAGATCAGCTTTATTTCTCACGTGTACAGTGAAATGCGTCATTTGTGTCAACGACCTACACAGCCCGAGGATTGTGCTGCGGGCAGCCCGCAAGTGTCACAGTTCTTTGGGCGCCAACGTAGTATGTCCACAACTCACTGCTTCCCTTTGGAGTGTGGGTGGAAACTGGGCCCCCTGCGGTCGTAGGCAAAGCTCCCTATGGACAGCAGCAGGTATCGAGCTCTGACTGGAGATCGCTAGCCCTGTCAAGTGCTGGGCTAGTCTCTACACTGTCGTTCCACCCTTGTTGTCGGAGTTGTTGATTGTGTGGAAGGGGCAATATCTTAGTCAAAGAATAACACAGGATGAAACAGGCTCTTCAGCCCACCATCTCCATTCAGACCATACATAGCAGTAACTTTGTGTGCTGAATTCAGTAACTTTACAAAGTACTGCGTCTCAAGTCAGGAATAGATGGGTCAGTCAGGAACACATGAAGGAAAAGGCAACCTCGATAATTTTGTTCTTCTAGCGTCTGTTCTTGTGACGTAAATGATTTGATTTTGTGTTCCATATTGCAAGTTTTCCCAACTGTGTCATCTCTGATATTATCAGCAATTGCAAATTTGTTACTGCATCCATTGTACCTGTCTAATCAAAGCCCAACATTTAAAGCTGAGGAAACTGCATTGGGACTGTAATGTAGAATAACTGCACATTAGTCCAGTCCCGGTGTTGAAGCCAAGCTCTCCCTTACTTGAATTTCAGCTTCCGCCCACTGAGTCGGACGCAGTGACAACTGGCTGTGGACTCGCTTTCAGTTGTTTGCAGGATTTTGTTGTCTGCACAGTTTGTTGTGTTTATCACATGTTGGGTATTCGGCGGTCATTTTTTTTTTAATGGCTACGATTGGGTTTCTCTGCTCTGACTGCCTGTCAGGAGAGGAATCCCAAGCACGAGAACATCTGTGCATGTCAGAGATTCAAAACTACTCCACAGAAAGTGCTGGAAAAACTTAGAAGGTCGGGCAGCGTCTACAGAAAAGGGTAAAACAGTTGACATCTCGGGCTGAGACGTTTGAGTCCTGAAGAAGGGTCTCAGCCCAAAACGTTGACTGTACTCTTTTCCATAGATGCAGCCTGGCCTGCTGAGTTCCTTCAGTATTTTGTGTGTGTTGTGATGAATCTCAAGGTTGTATATATACTTTGGAACTAAATGTACTTTGACTTAAATTGGCTCCTTTTGAAATGCAGTGAGCCTGTTGGTTGTGACTCAGACCCACTTCATCTGAAGCTGGTAGATTTTTCTGCCATTAATCTCAATGCAAGCATTAGAAAGCCCTCCTTGTGCAAAGAGATGCCACAGTGGCTGCAGGGGTGTCTGTTTAATGTTTGCACAAACCTAAATTAATAGTTATTACTTGCAGTGCTAAGCTGTTTTAACATTTTAATAACTTCTCATGGTGCTAGTTGAGCTGGTGTGTAAACAATTCACTTGCTTGTTTAGTCTAATAGGTTATTAACAAATATCTAACAAAATCGTCACCATACAGTTGCAGTTTACACAAGAGGTAATTATTTACTGATGTCAACGTGCTTGCAGTAATGGCTGAGAACCACAAGAGGGCAGACAAGGCTTTAGTGAGAACATGAAGCTGGTACAAGCGTTAGTGCTGTGATTTTCCTCCACTGCAGATTACATTCCTGTAATCACCACTTAAATCTTCAGTAATCATTTTAAATAGCACACCCATCTTATTCATGATATCTGTTACATAAAATCATGAGTAGAACTGTCAACAGTGAAGATCTTGGCTGCAGTGACGGTGAACAGCTCTTATAGATAATAATATTTGAATTCATCAATATTTTCCTGTCTTCCTGTATTTCTTGATGCCAGGGAAACCATCCATGGGCCTGGAAAATTAAATGTTCTTGGTTCTTGCCCTTCGATTTGCATTCAGCTAACACACTTAGCCGGTTCCATTGTCACGAAAGACGACAGAATGTAAACTTCGCAGTTCAACTGGCCTCTATACTCTCGATTCAAAGGGACAGAGCCAATTTTATTTTTGTCATTTCAGAATGATCTCATGAACATGCTCTTGGTTTATCTGTTTGCTTGTACCCACGATTCAAAAGAAAACACTTCAGGGAGAATCATTTAACCAAATGTTCTCTTGCTTTTAACTTTAATTGTATTATTGGTGATTCATGACTACAAATCTATAAATCAGAGGTCACTGAGTTACAAAATGTACAAACCTTCTCTTCATTTACTCCCACACATGCAGCAATTATGCATTAGGTCAACGTGTATATTGTGTACAATTGCTACCCCTTCATTATGGAAAAGAATTAAGCCAAATGCAATTTGTGCTCTCGTATAAAATTTTATCATTCTGTGGCAAGTCTTCCAGTGAAGACTTTAATCTTCAGCTCTAGTATTTGCAGTAACTAAAAATGCACAAAGAATGTTTACATTTACCATAATGTTGCATGTATGTTTTTAATTGTTGGTGAGCCGTCCCTCACCCTCCACCAATTTAAAGTGTTCTATATAAGTTGTTGAATTTCCTCTAAATGAATATTGGGAAGACTGAAGCATTTGTCTTTCGGTTCTCCCTGCAATCTTCGTTCAGATTGCCGGCAACCTTTCTTTCTTGGTCATTTGCCTCAGGCTGAATGGGACTTCTCACAACCTTGGTCATATTTGATCCTGCGATGACCTTCTGACCACATAGCTGGCTGCTCCATCACAAGGCCACCTGCTGCCATTTCATAAAAGTCACCCATCTCTGTCTCAGCTCGTTCACTGTTGAAGCTTTGCTGTCTCTGCAGTTGATCATTCAACTGCTCTTCTGGGCTGGATGGCATTTTCCGCTCTGCATAAGCCAGAAAGTCTCAAATTCTGTTACCTCAATCTTAATTTGCACTTGTTTCCATTCACCTAATATCTCTATACTTGCTGGTCAATATAGGCTCCCAGTCCAGCAGGATTCTAAACCATGTTTTCCAATTCTCCATGGCCATGTGTCTGTAACCTTTGTAGCCTTCAGTGATCTGGTCTCTGCACTTCTCTGGTTCTGGCCTTGGGCAGTCCTGATTTTATTTGTTCTACTTCAGCTGCCTAGATTCTGGACTTTTAAAGCCCTCACTGAAACTCTCAATATCCCCACATCAAAAGAAGCTCCTAAACCACACTTTGGGTCAACTGACCCGCAGCCTTTTTAACTCCTGTGAAGTGTCTTGAATGTTTTAATATGCATGCTAATCTGTGATTTGTTTTGGAATGTAACAAATGTAGTATAATTAATTTCCCAGTCTTTGCTGCTGACACTGGAAATAGAGTGGGTGCACCAGAACGTCTTGGCAGTGAAGTTTAGGCAATCAAAAGTAACTTCAAGGCTGGGATTTCAGTTGATTTTTATAAAGTGTTCATTCTTTGCTTCTCTTGTCTAGCAGCTGTAACCTTCGATTTGTGCATTTCATTGGAATAATTCCTTGTGTATCCGTCCCCCGTAACCTCCCTTCAACCATGAGAGATCTATGATTGGATTGTAGATTGTAATTCACTCCAAACTCTACATTATGCTATAGACTATTTATGCTATTTTATTATGTATATTAATTGTAATTACTTTTGTATATTAATTACTCCATTTCTTAACAAACTATTTATTTTAACTTGGCAAAATTTTCAAACTCTTCAGGCTTTAAGTGGTAGTGTTTCACAGTTTAGAAGTGAAATATCTGGTTTCTGTTGGATAATTGAAATGTTTTTTCACTAAGTGTTTCATGTTGTACCTTTGTGAATTAATTCACACAAACACAGTGGATTCCAGTTGACTGGGACACAGCACATTTTGACCCAATTAAGCGACTGCCCCAATTTGCCAAAGTTTGAGGGAAGTGGTTTAAAAAAGACAAATTATGTTTAACTGAGTAACAAATTATGTATTTAAATGAAATACAGAACAAGTTAGAACACGACAAATACTGCTACTGTGTAGTTATTGACAGAGGAATTCATTCCGTGTATGCTGTCCTGTTCTTTTGATTGACTGTAAATTAACAAAATCAGCGCAGACACCTAGTCAGATAATGGACTGCCTTTGTTGCCTTCCTGATGAAGGATTGTCAGAAATCAGCGTCAGTTAGTAATGATTGATGCCATTTAAAACCTGTTTGCTCTGAGCAAGGTGTAGTACCTAATAGCTAAACGAGCACACGATTAACACTAGTGAGAAACTGCTGCATCCTTCAAATTTTCATTGTAACATTTAAAATGATTGTCGATACCTTGAAATTCTTTGTAGCTCCTAACTTGCTGAAGTAGCGAAATGGTTTCATTTTCACCCCCAGATGTTTCTCACATCTCCAAGACCGAATGCTTGAAACCACCATGAGCAAAACAGTTCTGAATTGTCTTACTACTTATTTCTTGCCAACGATCAGTGACATAAATCACTGCTTTTTGGACACAGACACATGCCACTGATACTATTTAAAAACTTCACTCTAAGCACAGTGTAGTTTAAAGGCTACCAAAGCACATGCAGCTGAAACTAGTGAGAAACTGTTCAGCAATAGCCTTCTGTCCCATTTAAGAGGCAGAATGTTCCAAATAAACAAAGGAAATCCCATCTATTTTCTTGATTAGCATCTGTTCTTTCAGAGTTGTCCCAAATAAGCAGCTTAATTAATGGCCCAATTAACTGGAATCCACTGTGTGGGGAACTAGTTAACGTGGTTGCAAATTACAGAAGTAAGTCATGCTGGGTCAGATGAAGGATATGACATTAATCTTTGTTGTATGGTGATTGCAGTTGTGGGTTCAAGTTTATTTAAAATAAAGACGATTAACTAAGCTGGAATGGGTGGATATTAGATTGCCAATACATTCAAAGGAAGAATCATAGTGTGAGTGTAAAGATCAAATTCACAGAGCTGGAGTGGACTGACCAGTGAACTAATGGGAATATAAAGCAGAAGTTGATAGGTTCTTGATGAGTCAGGGCATCAGGGAGAAGGAAGGAGACTGGGGTTGACAGGGATAGTAACTCAGCCATGATGGAATGGTGAAGCAGACTTGATGGGCCGAGTGGCCTAGTTCTGCTTCTGTGCCTTATGGTTTTATGGTCCAATTTGTTCCAGGGTGAAAGTTCGCACTTCTTGTTTAATTTATTGTTTGCTAAAAAAAAATCCAGGTTTTGCTTCACTTGTGCTGTTTCTGTTGCATCTGTTGAATAATTCTGTTCTTCTTTTAGTGTGACATTCCTGATTGTGGACCGTACATCAACAGATTGTGACAGCAAGTTTTGTGGGGGCTCTGATTTGTAGCTGATTAGTAACATTCAGGGGGTGCCAGCTATAAGGGAATCAGTGGCAGAAAGCAATTTGTGCATGTTGTTGTAGAGAGCTAGATGTGGGTAAATTGAAGATGTGATTACTGATACATAAGAAAGGGTCAAATGAAAAGCCTGGCTCAATCAAATCCACTTCTTTTATATGCGTGTGTCAGTATTCCCTCATAGAGTTCTTCAGTGATGGACTGACTTGTTCAGAATCAACAGAGTTGTTACACTTGAGATGATTAGCTGGTGGAAGTCAGAACAAAGTGCAAACATATAGTTAGAGATTGGTACTAAAACGAGAAAAAAATAGAAGAAATATGAAGAATAACTCTTTTCCTTGGAGTCTGTAAATGTTGAATGGATGGTGTGATATTAAAAGTGAAGTCGGTAGATTTGTGTTAAGTAAGGGCAAAGAAGGAAAAGTGGCTTAAAGTGTAAATCGACTTACCTGCTTCCCTTTGCGTCACTGGCGTTTAGAGCAGAGATGAACGTCCTCAATCTCTGGCGGTGTTCAGGGCTTCCTTCATCATCTCAGTAGCTTCCTCTCAGTTTTCAGTCCCGTCAGTCATGCAAGTCCCGGGTGGAGGCTCAGGAATACCGTCACTCTCAGGTCGAATGGTTCTTCATTGCCCTTTCCATAACAATTTTGTTTGACCAGTCAGGGTTGTTGGCCCTGATCTGAACCCTCAAGCCTGGAGGACCGGTGGACCACTCTTAGTCTGGCCTCTGCCCTTTGACCTGAGTGACCCTACCAGGAGCCCTGACTCGAGTCAACACAGCTCACCGGGTCTTTGAGGCAGGCAAGCCTCGAAACCCAATGGCAAGGTTGTGGTGCTCCTGGAGGAAAGCGTAAATCTGCCATGATCTGGTTTATTATCACCAACCTGAATCAGGTTTATTATCACCAACATACCTCATGAAATTTGATGTTTTGTGGCAGCAGTACTGTAAATAAATTACTATATGTTACAATAAGAAATATTTAGAAAGTAATGCAAAAAGAGAGTGAAGTAATTGTGGAAATAGCCTTGGAGCTGTTTCTATAAAAGCAACCCCAGCTGTTTAATCTCAAGAAAGGTACAGCCAACCTCCACATTACATTTTGAACGTAAATTGGCTAAAACCCCAAACCATTGACCATCCTTCTAACCTCTATGAATCTGCCTTGGGTTCTGTGATATTACTAGCTGCTAATTCCTGCTGAGCAGAGCGTGGTGATTATTCGAAGTCTAGCAGGACCCAACTGAGAATTCGAGTCGTCTTTGGGGAAAAATATTATTAATCCTCTGGGTTGGGGTCAGATTGAGCTCGCCAGGGTCTTTATAAATAAGAACATAAGATATAGGAGCAGGAGTGGGCATCTTGCCCGTCGAGCCTGCTCCGCTGTTCAATGGCTGATCTGCCCATGGACTCGTCTTCATCCACCTGCCTTTTCCCCACAACCCTTCATTCCCCTATCCAACCTTGTCTTAAATATATTTACTGAGGTTACATCCACGGCTTCATTGGGCAGAGATTTCACCACACTCTGGGCAAAACAGTTCCTCCTCATCTCCATCCCAAATCTACTCCCCCAAATCTTGATGCTATGAGCGTGTGAAAGTTTAGGACTCCACTTAAATCCACGTTTGAATTTTCACTATTAACAGCTGAGTAAGGGGCTGGCTGTATGAGGCACTCAGGTACTGGGTTATGTGGACTTAATGACCAGGCCATGCTTCCAGAATGCAATGGTGAGTTAAATTTTCAGGTCCGATTTCATTTCGGACTGGCCACAGTTTGGGTTGGGAATCTGTTGATCAATGCTGGTCAGGCTTTGTCAATCGTTCTTTGAATGAGGGCCTGTATTTAAGTTGAGGGGGTGGGGTGTAATGATGTGAGGGACAGGTTTTTACACAGAAAGTGGTGGATCCTGGACTGTGCTGCTGGGGTGGTGGTGATGGAGGGTGGAAACATTAGGGACTTTTGTAGCGTGACTGTGGAGAGCATTGTAACTAGCTGCATCACCATCTGGTATGGTGGGGTGGGGGGGGTCACTGCACCGGGTCGAAATAAGCTGCAGGAAGTTGTAGCTCAGTCAGCTCCCGTCATGGGCACTAGTTACCCCAATATTCAGGACATCTTTCAGGAGCAATGCCTCAAAAAGTCATCCATCGTTAAGGGCCCCTGTCACCCAGGACTTGCCCCCTTCCAGTCGCTACCTTCAAGGAGGAGGTACAAGAGCCTGAAGGCAGACAGAAATAGCTTTGTCACCTCTGCCATCAGATTTCTGAATGGACAATGAACCCCTGTACAGCACCTCACTACTATTTTCTCTTTCTTTGTTTGCACTACATATTTAACTATATATATTTTACTGAAATCAACAGTTTTTATTGTAATATATTGCACTGTACTGCTGCCACAAAACAAATTTCACAACATATGCGGATGATGTTAAACCTGATTCTGATTGAGCCGTTTAGATAGGCTCATGAATGTAATGAAATTGGAAGGATATGGACATGGTGTAGGTAGAAGAGATTATTTTAGTTGGCCATTTAATTACTAATTTAATTGGTTTGGCATAACATAGTGGGCCGAAAGGCCTGTGCTATCCTGTTCTATGAATGAGATTTCCTACCTGTTAGTATAAAGCAAAAATAATGATTAAAAAACAGCTGCAGTTCCTACTGCAGCTTGCTGAAAATAAATCATTGATATGATTGTAGCTGGCCATTAGTTTACTTCTTTCCTTGTCTATTTTGCTACATGGAGTATGGCTGCACAATGGGGACGTGATCACCACTCCCTGGGTCAGCAAAGGTAATGAATGCTGGCAGGTTTGATCATGAGAGTTCAACTCAAGACAATTGTACAGCCGGACGTTCATTCGGTGGCCACTTGGAAGTGCCTCTATAAGGTGGCCAGTAAGTGTGGTCTTCTGCTGCTGTAGCCCATCCACTTCAAGGTTCGATGTGTTGTGTGTTTAGAGAGGCTCTTCTGCACACCACTGCCGTAATGTGTGATTATTTGAGTTATTGTCGCCTTCCTGTCAACTTCAACCAGTCTGGCCTCTGACAAGGTGTTTCTGCCCACAGAAACTTCTACTCATTGGATTTTCTTTTTGTTTTTCACTCCATTCTCTGTGAATTCTAGAGCCTGTTGTGTGTGAAGACCCCAGATCAGCAGTTTCTGAGACACTCAAACCACCCCATCTGGCACCAGCAATCATTCCAAGGTCAAAGTCACTTAGATCACATTTCTTCCCCCATCCTGATGTTGGTCTGAACAACAACTGAACCTCTTGACCATGTCTGCATGCTCTTATGTATTGAGTTGGTGCCACGTGATTGGCTGATTAGATATTTGCGTTAACAAGCAGGTGTACAGGTGTACATAATAAAATGGCCACTGAGTGCAAATTCTCTTTTTGACAAGGCTTGTGGAAGTACAGACTGAAATCAATGTGTAGTTCCCAAGTGGAGCTGCTAGAAGATTCTGAGTTCATTCCCTTCTTTGCCTTTAGTGGATCTAGACTCCAATTAGCTGTTTCTTCAAAAACTGACCTTGAGTGTAATGATTCTGTAAAAATCTTTGCAATGTACTAAGTAAGAATCGATCAACATTTAATCCTTCCTGTGTTTTCAACGAAAGAAAATATTCTTCAACACTTGCATTTAGGTATTTAGGAATTACGAAAGATTACTAAAGAATTATAAAAGATCACACTCCATTTTCTAAATTCTCAAAGATTTTCATGTCAATATATAAATACACTAGAGGAGAAAATTAATGGCTGTACATGTGATTTAAATAATTATTGCTTGACTAAACTGCCAGAAATGTGGTTTGATCTGCCACTACACTATTTACTTTCTTATTTGCTAAGGATGTCATGATGTTATGACATTTTAAATTATACTGTATGTTTTTCTTTTCTATCTAGTTATGGGAGAGTTGTCGGTGATACTACAGTAAATGTGGCAGTGATTTATTTTGTCTGCTCTACACAAGTGTTGAAGAGAGAATTGCGTTCACGTTAGTACTTCATTCAATAGACACAAAATGCTGGAGGAACCCAGCAAGTCAGGCAACTCAGCAAGTAGCTCCAGATTTCTGTGTGTGTTGCTCCGGATTTCCAGCATCCGCAGAGCCCTTCTATTCATTATTCCCCGGCCTGGAACGGGGGCAACCACCTGACAAAAGCATGCGTAATTGTCCGAAGTTCTGCAGGCCAGTGGTGTGGTGGCATCAGCACAGGTCTGAGAGACAAATGGTCCCCAGTTCAAATCCAGTCGACTCCTTGCTGCTCTCCATCCATCGAGGAGCAGCTTTTCCTCAAAAAAAAAATACAAGTGCTAAGGAAACAGGAAAAATGGCGCCGGATGTACGAAACGCAACGGATTGAACAGCAACTGTTGTCCTTAAATGCCCAGGTGAAATAAGCCTTAGGTATATTCATTGGCTCCTAGATGGAAAATCACAAGGCGCCCCCCCCCCCCCCCCCCCCCCGATCTCCAACCTGGGGATTTGATCCCCATTCATAATATAGTAATGTGGTTGATGAACAGATTTATTTAGCGATTAAAGCCCTTTCCCTAGCTTAATCACAAGACAGTTTACAATTACCAATTAACCTGCTAATCTTTGGACCCTTCTTGGATCTTGGATCTTTGGATCACTCACTCACTCATTGATTTATGTTACCATATACAATCTTCAGATTCATTTTCTTGCAGCCATTTACAGAGATAAAATTAAATAGAATTTATGAAAAACTATACATAAATAGATGAAGAACTAATGTATGAAAGAAGACAAGCTGTAAGTAAAAATGTTCTGAGAACAGTTTCAAGAGGAAAGACGAAGCTATACTCCTTATACATTTTAGGCTAGTAAGTTCAATATGCGGGTTATTGTATGTTAGAAAAATACGTTTTAGGTGTTTGCCTGCAGCAATATGAAACAAACATAATAATAGCATTCTTCAGATTAAAATATGGACTTGGAATGCAAAGGACTCATGTTAGCGCCAAATTATAATGAACATGTTGCATAGCCCTTTGAGAGACTTTCATTGCTCGTAGATATTTCATTGGCCTTTGCACAACAAGTTGCTGTCAGCCAACTTTTCATAAAGAACAGGTTCCTGTACCTGACACCTAAAACCTGTGTGAACAGCCCTAGTAGTTGTACTTCTTTAATCATTCATGTGAAAAAAAAAGCAAAGTCAAAATCAATCTGTTAGAATTTGAAATGCTAACTTATAAATTGAATTAGTAAAGGAGAGATGGACTGATTAGAAAGATGAGAGGAAAAAAAAGTAGTTTTAAAAGAAATCTCTATTTATAAAATCTGGAATAAAATAGTACATTTGTAATTTGTGGCACAGTAGCGTAGTGGTTAGCACAACGCTTTACAATACCAGTGACCCATGTTCAATTCCTGCTGCTGCCTGTAAGGAGTTTGTTAGTTCTCCCTGTGGCTGTGTAGATTTCTTCCAGGTGCTCTGGTTTCCTCCCACAATCGAAAGATGTACCGGTTGGTAGGTTAGTTGGTCATTGTAAATTGTCCCTGAATTAGGCTAGGATTAAATCGGGGGTCGCTGTGTGGCGTGGCATGAAGGTCCGAAGGGCCTATTTTGCACTGTCTTGATAAATAAATAGACTCCAATCTACTGTACAGGGCAGAACGTGTTCCAGCATTTTTTGTTTTTACTTCATCCAGACAATAATGAATGTATACTATGGAACCAGACTAACAGTACGCAGGAAAGTCGCTCAATGCTAGTCGTTGACATTTCCCGTGTTAGTAGTTTAAATTTTAAAGTTTTCCCCAGTAATTTCAAAATGCTCACAATTTCATAAAAAAAATTCAGATGTGGACTTTGCATTTCATTAGTGTCTCTTGATGACACTGCAATATATTTGACTTTGATAAATTAGACTCAAGTGTACTTTGGAGCACTGTGGCATAATGGCTCAAAGCCAGAGGTCTGGAGGACTGAATAAGCATCCCATCTCGACAGCTGGGAAATTCAAATTCCAGATTTTTTAAACTTTTAACAAACTTACAAGTCACTTTTATTGAAATAAGCACGGAATTACTAATTTTTTTCTAAATGCTGTTCTTTTTTGCTCTGTCCTTCATTGATGATCATCTGCTGCCTTTCCTCAGACTGTCCCGTACATAACTCCAGTCCATCACCTAGGATAATTCAGGACTTTTCCTCCTAATGCAGGATACTAAATGCAGTCTTACCAGCAACATCCTGTGAACCAAATCAAAGGCAAATTTCAGAAACCAATTTTTATTTAATTTACAAATATAAATTAACAAACATGGAATTTAATATTACTCAATTTTAAATTGTAGTTTTGTTGAAATGCTGATGTAATGTATAGTCAGGTCAGAATCACCTCTTTGTTAATAAGCAAAAGAAAATAAATATCACAAGAAATAGTAGCTGGTATTTAAGAGAGAGTGGAAGTGAGAAGTAACTGTCTTTGCCCCAGACTGTGTCCGTTCTGATGTGAGACCACCTCTTTGGGGCTGCACCCTGTGCTAATGATAACAGCCCATTGAAGCTAAAAGGCATTCAATGAAAAAACAACCTCTTGAAACCTAATGAACCATTCATTCAGTGGTTTGGTTGCTCAAGCATTAACAATTGCTCCATCTTCTTGTGACATGAGGAAGGCACTTTGTAACAGTGGGTAACCTGTTGACACCACTCAGAGCTGATGCAAAACTGCTCGGGGGTGGGGGAGGAAGAGGAGGCGGTGTAGGTCCGGTGAGGGGGGGGGGGGGCTACAAAGGAGGTGAAATCAAAGACAGGTAAAAGCATCAAGTAAATAGCTGCTAATTAACATTTATTGTAGCAGAACAATAATAGACCACTGCATTTGTCTCACTACAACTCATTAACAACTCATTAGCCATTAATGGCTTTCCCTTTTCATGTTTAATCTAGAACAGATCTATAGGATATTAGGGACAGCTGCAGTTTATTATAGGAGTGAGTTCATGCCTGTAAAAGACCCACAACAGCAAGTGACTTGTACAGGTTTCAAACTCGGGAGACCCACTGAAGCTGAATCACAAGACACTCCTCAGTCCCTGCGGTGCGGTGACCATAGACTTGGTCGCAATTGAATCTGTCTGCGTTCAGCCAGTGAAAATCCATATCTCATCTGCCTCTTCTTGTCCTGTTTTGTTCGGCATCTCCAAAAGCTGATCAAGAGAAAAACACGCACACTCAGGATAAACGTGCCTACTTTGTTTTACTTTAGTGAGGCACGCGGTATGACACGGTGGTGTGATGACATACCCCATTCTCATACTTCTTACATATAACCCGGAATGAATAATGTAAACAAAGAATGCTTAATCAACAATTTGCAATATTACTCAAATATTACTGTAATATTAAGCACACAATACTCGTCCCTGCTAAGCTATAAACTCCAAATCTCAACTATATTCACAGGTGGAATGTATTGCTCTCTCACCATACTATATACACACTTAGTGCATCAAATATTTAAATTGTCCCATCCAGATTTAATTGCTGTGGAGGATTTTTTTTTGCTTTTGTGAAATAACATCGTTCCTGACAAGGTGAGACTTGTGACTGTGAAACAATCTCCGGTTCCTCCGTGGTGGCTGTAGGAGTTGACTCTGAGGCTGCAGGAAGTGGTTCTGTCTGCTCCAGACCCTTTCTTCTCTTAACAATCAAGCGATCGATGCGACGTCTCCAGATGGTATGAGACGCAACCTCCACTGTGTGGTACCTACCTATGATCACCTCTGTAGTCCAGGAGTGAAACATCAAACCTCTTTGTTTGGGGGTCCCTCAGTTTGTCTCAGCTATTTGTCCTTCTGAGACTGGGTTTGAGGAGATCCAGGCAGGAGTGCACGGGACGAAACAGGAACAGCAGAGCTGGTGAGCTGTTGGTTGTGGAGTGTGCTGCAAGGAGGAGGTTGGTGAGCTTCTGATTCAGTGTCAGTGTAGTGTTCTGCTGACGTCGCTCACAGTGTGCTCTTTAGACTCCGAACAAACCCTTCTGCCAAGTCATTGGTAGCAGGCTGGTACAGTGTAAATGTAATATGTCTTATTCCATTCATTTCCAGGAATGACTGAAACTGTTCCACAACAAACTGCAGTTCATTGTCACCGACTAAGTGTTCTGGAACACCTGTCCTAGAGCAACACATCAACTGTGTGTGGGGCTGTAGTGGAGGCTATTGGGAATACTTCTGGCCACTTTGTATTCAGAACTACCAAGAAATATGTGTCCATAAATGGTCTGGCAGGATCCACATGAATCCTCTGCCAGGGATGGAGAGGCACTGCTCTGGATGTCTTGGCATCCCAAACCATTGCAGGCAAGCTGTTCCATATACTTCTCAATCCCAGGCCACCAGACAAAGCCTCAAGCCAATGCTGTCATTTTGACGACACCTTGATGATCGGCATGGAGCTCTCAGCTTGGTTGGTATAATAACTCTCAATCCCCACTTAAGGCAATTCCCGCTAAGGGCAAGTTCATCCCAACCCTGGTAAAAATGGGGGAACTGGAACTTCTGCTGTACATTCCAGCCATTTTGGTTGACAGGTAGACCTGAGACAGTGTGGGGTCTTTTCTGTTTTTTTTCTTTGGATCATCTCTGCCATAATAGGGAGACATTAATTTGCATTATGGAGATTATACCAAGGATAGTATCCTCCCTTGTAACTTTTTCCAATGTTTCCTTTTCCAAGAGTAAATGGACACTTCCATCAGCTTTCCATAATTAGTGCTCTCTTGAATTCAATCTTGGCATTGTGTCCTCCAAGAAACAGAGCCCATCTCTGCATTTGTGCCGCTGCTGTTAGTGGAACACCTTCTGTGGATTGAAAATGGACAGTGGCTGATGTTCAATAATGAGGGTAAACTCTCTCTCCTATACAAGTACTGGTTGAAACATTTTACACCCCAGACTCAAGGACATCCTGTCAATCTGTGCATAACTTTTCTCTGGGAACATGATGCAAAGGCTATGGGTGCTCACTTCCATCTTTCCTTCAATTTATAAGGCAAGGTGTCACAGACAAGCTTCACTGAACGATGTGGGTCATAATTTGTGAGTACAGTGTCTGATGTCACCATTTCCATCGTCTTTTGGAAAGCCACTTCATACTGCTTTGCTCATTGTCATTTCTTCCTGATCTGTAGCAATGAATTCAACAGATGGAGCAGAGTAGCCACATTTAGTAGGAACCTGTTATAGTGATTGACAAACCCTAAACAGGGCCACAACTGTGACACGTCCTTTGGACTTGCAGCATCCACCACTGATTGAATTTTCTCAGCACAATTGTGAAAATTTTGTGTGTCAATGGTGTGGCCACAATAAGTGATGCTTGGTTTAAAGAATTCACACATGTTTCATCTGCTCTGAGCTTATAATCTTCTGATCTTTTTAATGCTGTCTTGATGTTCCTCGTCATCCTCCCCTGTAATAATGATGGCTTCTTGGTAACACTGAGTACCTGGGCGGTCTTGCAATACCTGGTCCATGGCCTTTTGCCAGATTGCAAGTGCAGATGCTACTCTAACAATAAGTCTATTAAAGTGATAAAGCCCTTTGTGACTTTATGGTGAAAAACATTCTTCCATTTCCATCTGTAGGTGGGCTTCAGCCAAGTCCACTTTTCTGAAGCGTTTCCCTCCAGAAAGGATTGCAAAGTTATCCTCAATCCTAGGCAGAGGCTGTTGATCTACTTTTAGTACAGTATTGATGCTCACATTGAAATCTTGGCCACTGGGACCACTGACATTGCCCATAGGCTCCATTCAACCTTGAAAATAATTCCTTCAGAGTCCATGCGGTTTAGCTCATTGGCTTTTTTATCATCGATGGTATAAGGAACCAGATGGGCTTTGTAAAACCTGAGTGTGGAATTTTCACTTAACACTATTTTACCCCTAATATGTGGGGTTTTCCAGTGCCACCCTTGGACACTGCTGTGGCATCATCCAGTAACTTTCTTAATTCTCTTTCCGTTGACTCTGTTGCAGGGAGTGTGGCACGCAAATGGTAAATGGATTTTCCTTTCATTTCTGTTGTAAGCCATATTAGACATCATCTGGTAACTTGTGAAACTGAATTAAGTATTTCATCCAGTATCTACCAACATACACACAGTGGTCACTTTATTAGGTACTTTTCTGGTTCACGATCTGCTGCTGGAGTCCATCCATCTCAAGCTTCAATGAGTTGTGCATTCAGAAGTTCTCTTCTGCAGACCACTGTTGTAATGCATGATTATTTGAATTACTGTCGCCTTCCTATCAGCTTAAACCATACTGCCCATTCTCCTCTGACCTCTCTCATTAACAAAGTGTTTTTGCCACAGAATTGCCGTGCACTGGATGTTGTTTGTTTCTCACACCATTCTCTGTAAACTCGAGAGATGGTTGTGTGTGAAAATCCCAGGAGATCAGCAGTCTCTGAGATACTCAAACCGCCCCATCTGGCACCAACAATCATCAAAGTCACTTAGATCATACTTCTTCCCCATTCTGATGTTTGATGACCAAAGACTGATTCTGTTGACCATGTCTGCATATTTTTGTGTGTTCAGTTGCTGTTGTGATTGGCTGATAATTGTATTAATGAGCAGTGTTAGAGGTCTACCGAATAATATGGGCAATGGGTGTATACCGTGCCTATTAACCCCGTTTCTTCCTTTGCTCTTGAAAGTTTGAGGCAAAAGCACCTAAAGTTCTGTCCAGCTCAAGCTCTCCTCTCATTTCCTTCCCTCTACCCAGTCCTGCCTAAATTCAATGTTGAGAAAGCTCCTTCTGGGCTACTGAGGACATTGCTCACTGTGCAGAAGATGTGGACAGTATAGTTACTGGAAATTCATCCAGGGCAGTTAGGCCAATCAATTGCCTTTGTGTCTGGTGCTCGGGTTCTGAAACTTGTTCCATTTGGTGTCGTGACTCTGCAAACATTGTAAAATGGTACAATTGTTCTTAAACACGAGGGGTACAGCAGATGCTGGAAACCCGGTGTACCACACACAAAATGCTGGAGCAACTCAGCAGGTGCAGGGAATAAACAGCTGACATCTTGGCCCAAAGCAATGATTTCTTATTTGCCTCCATAGATGCTCCCTGACCTGTTGAGTTCCTCAGATGTTTTGTGTGTGTGTTTTGCAGCTGGTTCCTGGTGTGTTCCTTGCTGTGTCACTGTCTACTGTTTCAGTGTTTACTTTACTAGGTTGGCAGTTTAGGTAAAGCTCAGCAAAGATCAACTATTTCTTCAGGATAAATGGTGTATTGGGTTCAGTACAGCCATTGAGCTGCTATAGAAGAACCTCTGCTGCCCTCTTTGAGTGCAATGGCATTGATGAGGTATGCAATATTACCAAGCCAGGTACAACTCAGAAGTGAGCCCTTCCCCACAGCGCCCATCCCACCTGAGGAAAACACACGTGGGCTAGGAGGACCTTTACTAAAATAAAGCAAATATGCATGTTAAACAAGATCCATTTATAATGCTTTCATTTTATTTTAATGACCTAGTACCAAGGCTGAGTGCTGTTGCAGGACCTTACCTTTTAGTTCAAGTACACTTCATAATCACTGTTCTGTTGTGACTGAACCTCTTAAAGCCACAGTTCTTCCTTTCTGCAAGCAGCCTATTATTTGGACGATGTTTGTCCAAGATTGACTGTTTCTTTCTTGTGCCATTGCAAAGTCGCAATTCTGCCTGCAATAATATGGGCATTCTTAACTCAAGAATGATCGAGACCACTGGCGAACTGATGGTCTGGAGATGGAGTTACGTATGATGCTCTCCCGTATCTGCAGGTCCTCAGATGGCCAATCCGGGATCCACATATTCCGGTCCAAAGGGGTAGCTGTGTAGTACGAAGAGGCATGATGTGTACTAGGTGGCTCATCTTTGACCAAGGCTTACATCAGTTAGTTTTGTACAGCGGAGATAGTCAACAAGTCATATGGTTTGAAAGGTCATCCCTCTGCTCGTCAACATGGCTATTGTAATCACCAATAGTTTTAAGGTCATTCATTTTTTCCCCTCCTCGAAGATCCCTTACTGTTCCAGCCAGTGAGTACATTGCAGAAGACTTGAACAATATATTTATATTTGAAATTCATCCAGGACAATGAGGCCAATCAATTGAAGTAGTGCCTTGTTCCGTTTGATATCAGCTACATTAACTGCATTAGAATGATCAATTTGGGACACATTTCTAAGCAATATTATTTTTCCTACAGTTACAGTAACTTCAATGGCCATTCCTACCTCAAACCCTCTCACATCTGTCGCTAAATCTGATACCTTGACCATTGCTCAGAAAGATCTGTAGATTCTGTCGACTGATAGGATCTGTAGCTTGAGCAGTGAGTGTTGGCTTAAGGCAGAAATCATAACTATTAGGACAAATCTGAAATTTCGATCTCCACTTCAGCAATTTCTATCTTGAAACTGAAATCCAGAAATTTCAAATTTGGTAAGTGGCCTGAAGTTTGAATATTTAAGTGAATATGACCATGAGACCACAAGATATAGGAGCAGAGTTAGGCCAGTTGGCCCATCAAGTCAGCTCTGCCATTCCATCATGGCTGGTCCAATTTTTCTCTCAGCCCCCATCTCCTGCCTTCTCCCTGTATCCCTTCATGCCGTGACCAATCAAGAATCTTATTAACCTCTGCCTTAAATATACATAAAGGACTTCCCTTCGTCCACCATCAACTCTGCTCTCAAACGCATCTCTCCCATTTCCCACACATATGCCCTCACCCCATCCACCCACCACCCCACTCGGGATAGGGTTCCCCTTGTCCTCACCTACCACCCCACCAGCCTCCAGGTCCAACGTATAATTCTCCAAAACTTCTGCCACCTCCAGCGGGATCCCACCACCAAGTACATCTTTTCCTTCCCCCCACTTCCTGCTTTCCACGGGGATCGCTCCCTACACGACTCCCTTGTCCACTTGTCCCCCCCCATCCCTTCCCACTGATCTCCCTCCTGACACTTATAAGTGGAACAAGTGCTACACCTGCTCTTACACTTCCTCCCTCACCACCATTCAGGGCCCCAGACTGTCCTTCCAGGTGAGGTGACACTTCACCTGTGAGTCGGCTGGTGTGGTATACTGCATCCGGTGATCCCGGTGCGGCCTTTTATATATTGGTGAGACCTGACGCAGACTGGAAGACCGTTTTGCTGAACACCTACGCTCTGTCCGGCAGAGAAATCAGGATCTCCCAGAGGCCACACATTTTAATTCCACGTCCCATTCCCATTCTGATATGTCTATCCATGGCCTCCTCTACTGTCAAGATGAAGCCACACCCAAGTTGGAGGAACAACACCTTATATACCGGCTGGGTAGCCTCCAACCTGATGGCATGAACATTGATTTCTCTAACTTCCGTTAAAGCCCCTCCTCCCCTTCTTACTCCCATCACTTATCTATTTATTTATTTATTTATTTATCTATCTATCTATCTATCTATCTATTTATTTATCTATCTATCTATCTCTCCTCCTCCTCCTCCCCCACTTTTTTTCTCTCTTTTTTCTCTCTCTGTCCCTCTCACAATCACTCCTTGCCTGCTCTCCATCTCCCTCTGGTGCTCCCCTCCTCCTTTCTTTCTCCCTAGGCCTCCCGTCCCATGATCCTTTCCCTTCTCCAGCTCTGTATCCCTTTTGCGAGTCAACTTTACAGTTTCCTCCCACTTTCAAATCTCTTACTATCTTTCTTTTCAGTTAGTCCTGACGAAGGGTTTCAGCCCGAAACGTCGACTGTACTTCTTCCTATAGATGTTGCCTGGCCTGCTGCGTTCCCCCAGCATTTTGTGTGTGTTGCTTGCATTTCCAGCATCTGCAGATTTCCTCGTATATACATAAAGACATGGCCTCCACAGCTGTCTGTGTCAAAGAATTCCAGATTCACCACTCTTTGGGTAAAGAAATTCTCCTCAACTCCATCCTTAAAGGACACCCCTCTCTTCTGAGGCGGTGTCCTCTGGTCTTAGACTCTCTCACCATAGACCATAGGAAACGTCCACTCTATCAAGACCTTTCACCATTCAATAGGTTTCAGTGAGGTCATCCCTCATTCTTCTGAATTCTAGTGAATACAGGTCCAGAGCCATCAAACGCTCTTCATATGACAAGCCATTCAATCCTGGCATCATTTTCATGAACCTCCTTTGAACCCTCTCCAGTTTCAAAATAAGGGGTGCAAACCTGCTGACAAAATTCCAAGTGAGGCTTCACCACTGCGTTATAAAGTCTCAGCCTTACATCCTGGCTTTTATATTCTAGTCCTCTTGAAATGAATACTAACATTGTATTTGCCTTCCTCACCACTAACTCAACCTACAAATTCACCTTTGGGGAATCCTGCACAAGGACTCCCTGGTTACTTTGCACCTCAGCTTTTTGTATTTTCTCTCCTTTTAGAAAATCAACCCTTTCATTTCTTCTACCAAAGTGCATGACCATACACTTCCCGACACTGTATTCCATCTGCCATTTCTTTGCCCATTCTCTTAATCTAAGTCCTTCTGTAGCCTCTCTACTTCCTCAAAACTACCTGCCCCTCTGCCTAGCTTCATATCATCTGACATCTTTGCAACAAAATCATCGATTCCATCAACCAAATCATTGACATAAAACAGAAAAGGGATCAGTCCCAACACAGATCCCTGTGGGACGCCACTAGTCACCAGCAGTCAACCAGAAAAGGCTCCCTTCATTCTCACTCTTTGCTTCCTGCCAATGAGCCACTACCTTATCCATGCTAGAGTCTTTCCTGTAATACCATGAGCTCATAGCTTGTTAAGCAGCCTTGTGTGGCACCTTGTCAAAGGCCTTCTGAAAATCCAAGTAAATGACAGCCGCCAAGTCTCCTTTGTCCTTCCTGCTTGTTATTTCCTCAAAGAATTCCAACAGATTTGTCAGGCAAGTTTTTTCCTTGAGCAAACAAAGCTGACTATGGCTTATTTTATCATATGCCTCCAAGTACCCTGAGACCTCATCCTTAGTAATCAACTCCAACATCTTCCCAACCACTAAGGTCAGACTAACTGACCTATAGTTTCCTTTCTTCTGCCTCTCTCCCATCTTGAAGAATGGAGTGACATTCTTCCAGAACAATTCCAGAATCTAGTGACTCTTGGAAGATCAATACAAACGCCTTCACAATCTCCTCAGCCACTTCTTTCAGAATCCTGGGGTGTAAACCATCTGGTCCCGGTGTCTTATCTACCTTTTCACCTTTCAGTTTCCCAAGAACCTTCTCTCTAGTTATGGTAACCTCACACAATTCATGACCCTGACACCTGGAGCTTCCACCTTACTGCTAGTGTCTTCCACAGTGAAGACTAGTGCAAAATACTTATTCAGTTCATCCGCTATTTTGTTGTTCCCCATTACTACCTCTCCAGCATCATCTTCCAGCGGTCTGCTATCCATGCACATATCTCTATTACACTTTATGTATCTGAAGTAACTTTTGCTATTTTCTTTGATATTATTGGCTAGCTTACTTTCATATTCCACCTTTACATTCTTAATAAATTTTTTAGTTGTCTTCTGTTGTCTTTTAAAAGCTTCCCAATCCTCTAACTTCCCACTAATTTTTGCTGTGTACTATGCCCTCACTTTGGCTTTTATGTTGATTTTGACTCCTCTTGTTAGCCATGGTTGTGTCACCTTTCCTTTAGAATACTTATCCCTCTTTGGGATGTATATATCCTCTGCCTTCTGAATTGCTTCCAGAAATTCCAGCCATGGTTGCTCTGCCATCATCCCTGCCAGTGTTCTTTTCCAATCAATTCTGGCCCACTCCTCTCTCATGCCTCTTTACTGATACGTCTGACTTTAGCTTCCCCTTCTCCAATTTCAGGGTGAATTTGATCATATTATGATCACTTGTCCCTAAGGGTTCTTTTACCTTAAGCTATCTAATCAATTCTGGATCATTGCACAACACCCAATTCAGAATAGCTGATCCTCTCGTGGGCTCAACCACAAGCTTCTCTAAAAAGCCATTTTGTAGGCACTCTAGAAATTCCCCCTCCTGGGATCAAGCACCAACTTGACTTTTCCCAATCTACCTGCATATTTAAGTCCCCCATGACTACTGTAACATTGCCCTTTTGGTGTGCATTTTCTATCTCCCGTTGGGATTTGTAGGCTGCATCCTTACCATTGTTTGGGGTCTGTATTCAATTCCCATCGGGGTTGTTTTACCCTTGCAGATCCTTAGTTCTATCAACAGTGATTCGACACTTTTTGACCCTATGTCACCTCTTCCTAATGATCTAATTTCATGTTTTACCAACAGAGCAAAGCAGCCCCCTCTGCCTTCCTGCCTGTCCTTTCAATACAATGTGTATCCTTGGACATTAATCTCCCAGCTATAATTCAGTGATGCCTACAACTCATACCTGCCAATCTGCAATGTGCTGCAGGTTCACCGACCTTATTCTGTATACTGTGTGCATTCAAATGCAACAGCTTTTAAATTTTGTCGGCCTTTTACATTGCAACTCATCCTGTTCACCGCAATTTTGCCCCATCTACAGCCTCTCCTCACTACACACTGCCTCAATCTGTAGACCAGCCACCTCATCTTCAGCACTATGATGGAATCCAACCTTAGTAACAACCTGACAGCCAACAACCTGTCTCTGAATGTGAACAAAACAGAAGAGATGGTTGTTGACTTCAGGAGGGCATGGAGCGACCGCTCCCTGCTGAGCATCGACAGCTCCTCAGTAGAGATAGTTAAATTTCTTGGTGTTCACCTGATGGAGAATCTGACCTGGTTCCTCAGCACCAGCACCATAGCAAAGAAAGCCCAGCAGTGTCTCCACTTTCTGCAAAGGCTGAGGAAAGTCCATCTCCCACCCCCCATCCTCATCACATTCTACAGGGGTTGTATTGAGAGCATCCTGAGCAGCTGCATCACTGCCTGGTTCAGAAATTGCACCATCTCAGATCGCAAGACCCTGCAGCGGATAGTGAGGTCAGCTAAGAAGATCATTGGGGTCTCTCTTCCCGCCATCACGGACATTTACACTACACGCTGCATCCGCAAAGCAAACAGCATTATGAAGGACCCCACACACCCCTCATACAAATTCTTCTCCCTCCTGCCTCTGGAAAAAGGCACCAAAGCATTTGGGCTCTCATGACCAGACTATGTAACAGTTTCTTCCCCCAAGCCATCAGACTCCTCAATACCCGAAACCTGGACTGACACTTTACTGCCCTATTGTCCCGTTTATTATTTATTGTAATGCCTGCACTGTTTTGTGCACTTTATGCAGTCCTGGGTAGGCCTATAGTCTAGTGTAGTTTTTTTCTGTGTTGTTTTTTACGTAGTTCAGTCTAGTTTTTGTACTGTGTCATGTAACACCATGGTCCTGAAAAAACATTGTCTCATTTTTACTATGTACTGTACCAGCAGTTATAGTCGAAATGACAATAAAAAGTGACTTGACTTGACTTGATTTTTCAATGCGATTTACATCACAAAGTGCTTAGGCAGTATAGTTCACTTTTTTTAACTCTAGATTATTTAGAAGAGGAACTATTGATAAACCTAACTTTAAAATGAGATGGTTTAGCTCTGAAAGTAAAAAAAATAAAGTAACGTCTTCACTTTGTGGCAAATGAATAGTATCTTTTCTGTGGAGAAATGTTTTGGTTCTGCTGATATCGTTGGAGCTTGCTTTCATGTGAAAGCTTTCACTCTGCAGCTTTCTCTGACCGCATCAGTAGCTGCTGGCATGTCTGCTAGACTGGTCACCAGGAGTACTTCTCTGTGGTGCTGATTAAAGATGAACGTGCCCAGGGTAATGAATTACTAAATAAGTTTGTTATCTATGCTTCAGTTTATTGAGTGTGATCTAAAGAAGGAATCCCACAATGGAAAGTTAGGAAATCATTCTTCGAAACATCCTCTTCTCTCTTCCCAAACATCCCCGTAAGCAGATGTGGATTGTTTTTTAAGGACTTCACTCTTCTTATCTTTGCTTCGTAGGAAACAAAGTACTGGAAGGTGCCTAAGCTGCTAAGTAATTGAATTTCCTCTTAAGTTTTCTGGTATAGCCTTTCGTTCACTTTTTGGAGATTATTTATAATTTGGAAATCACTTGTGGCAAACTTATACCCAAAACGTGTGAACTTTCAGGAGAAATTCATAAGCTATGCCTGACTTTTAAAGTGGGGCTTAATTTGATACTGGAATTGGCAACTGTCAAACAGTGAGTAAAATTTACTGGCCAGATCTACAATATTGTAAGTCTAGTAATTCAGGTTGTCCAATTTCTGGGGGATAATGCCTATATGTGTCCAACTGATGCAAGAATCAAACTTCACTGCACTTCTACAGTAAGGAATTCAGTGGAAACTTCGCTCTGGCAACAGGTTATAGTTTACAACTTAACTGATGGAGTTGATGCCAACAGTAAAAAAAGTAGTAAGTTTATTATCGAAGTGCATATACCATTTTCAACCCTCAGCCCCATTTTCTTAAAGGCATTTACAGGGCAAAAAGAAATACAATCGTATTTACTAACTACACATAAACGAATAGAGCCTGAGGAACAACCAGTGTGCAAAAAGTGAGTGTGTAGGTTGTAGAATTAGCTCTGAGTTGTGCTGATTGAGGGGGGCTGATGATTGTAGGGTAATAACTGCACCTGAACCTGGTCCTGTGGGATCTAATGCTTTGTACCTCTTGTACAGGTTGTAGTGGTCAGGAAATGGGATGGCCTGGATTACGGGGGTCTCTGATGATGGATGTTATCTTCTCCATGTAAATGTATTCAGTGATGTAGTGGTTAGCTTGTGTTCGATTAGGGTGTGTTCAACTCTTTCCATAGGCACTGCTTCTCCTCGGGCATTGGTGTTTCCAGCTAGCATACTACTCACTGTGAACCTATAGAAGATTTCCAGAGAGTTCGGTGACTTGCCAAATCTATACAAAATCAAGTTGAGTTTATTGTTGGGTTGAGTTGTTTTCCAATTTACTTGCAAACATTTCATCACCACACAAGGAGACGTCATCAGTGTGGTGTGTCCTCCGAATGCTTGGCCTTCATATACTTATCAAGTGGCTGATTGGTCACCATTGTGGAAACTCACTTGTGATGTGGGGAGGAAATCTCGTTGCTGATTGGCTGTGTGGCAGACTTCGAGCAGCGTGGTCTGGAATTTTGCCGGCATTGGCTCAGAAAGATGATTGAAGTGTACATGTTTATTGTCACTTGCACAAGTAGATGTACGTTCAGGTGCAAGGGGAAACTTGCTTGAGGTATAGTTGCAATTAAGGTAAAGTTTCAATTTCATTAGGGGAATAAAGGTTTGGGATTCACTTGATGAGTTGGAAGAAGGTTTGTGTTGATCATGAATATTTCCACACATCAACTCACTTTGAATTATATCCTGAGCTCTCCATACTGTGAAGTAATACTTACAATGCTGGAGGAACTCAGCAGGGTAGGCAGCATCTATGGAAAGAAATACACACTCAACATTTCAGGCCAAGACCCTTCATTGGAAGTCCTGATGAAGGGTCTTGGCTCGAAACGTCGATTGTTTATTCATTTCCATAGATGCTTCCTGTCATGCTGAGTTCCTCTGGCATTTTGTGTGTGCTGCCTTGGATTTCCAGCATCTGCAGATATTCCTCTAAAATGAGTGGAATGGCAAATAATGACGAATAAAGATACTGGAACTAAACCTAATGATGCTGTTTAATTATATCCATTCAATAGTTGGATTGATGTTAAAAAGGTTGGAATTCTTGTGTGCTTTTTAAAGACAAATTTGAATCTCTGTTTCTCACTATGAGTAATTACCTAATATTTTGCCACTCCGAGCGGTGAGAAATGTCTTTCTTGTGAGCCACCCTGTAGCACATGCCAACTTATAATTTTTTGGAATTCTGTTTGGATTGTAGGAACATGGCATTTCTGTTCCGGTCACTCCCAAAAGCCCTTGGAGTATGGATGCCAACATCATGCACATCAGGTGAGTGGAGTCCACCAGCTGATCCGTGTGGTTTTTGAAAGAGAAGATGTAGTTCTGAGTCAAGACGTACAAACATGCTGGATGAACTCAGCAGGTCGGGCAGCATCCGTTGAAAGGAGCAGTCAACGGATGCCGCCCGACCTGCTGAGTTCATCCAGCTTGTTTGTACATCTTGATCTGACCACAGCATCTGCTGTGCACTTTGTGTTTATAGTTCTGAGTGTGGCTCCTTTATCACGTGCTGTCTGATGATTGAATATGCAAGCGTTTAAGGTTTAATTACTGATAGACGTGCACTGCAGTCGGTGTTCTTTGCAGATTTGTAGTATTTAAATTTTAACTACTAAGTAAATTATTATTTTAAATATTTGCAGTCATAATAAGTTCGGACTCTCACACTGTAACTTTCATTCTGTGTACATTGATTTTATGTTTTCCCACAGCTACGAGTCCGGGATCTTGGAAAACCCCAAGGTAATATTTCATGACCTTGAAATACTCTCAGATATGCCATTAAGCTTATAAAGTGTTATGTCTATGACCCATAATTTGAAATTTCATGGGGGTAGAGGGTGAAATGGCAAGGCCAAGCCCTGGTACCGTTATCATCTGTGTTTTAAAGGTTTTTATTGCTGTTAAGATCAATGGGGAGGGAAACACTCTGTGTGACATTGTACAATACAATGTCACATCCAAACAATAAAGAAGCAATTAGACAGATGAGGCACATTCACAGAGAAGTGCTTCAAAGTTGCCAGCTTGCAGCAGTGGTTTTTCTCATTGTGCAATGTAGGGTCTTGTTTGATCG
The DNA here is from genome assembly GCF_030144855.1 of Hypanus sabinus. NCBI lineage: Eukaryota > Metazoa > Chordata > Chondrichthyes > Myliobatiformes > Dasyatidae > Hypanus > Hypanus sabinus. The sequence goes on from NC_082723.1 coordinate 16,084,494, forward strand.
AAGGTCATGAACTAATAGAGTTTTCGATGCAGCAGCATCCAATAGGCTGGCTTCTCCACTGCCATTAGCTGTTTCCATGTCCACACTGCAGGCTTTTTACTGTCATGTTTACTCGTTTCTGTGGGAGAGTGGTGGGTAAGCTGCTGCTGAGGGAAATGAATTTTGTGGCAGTGAAACTTTGCTTGAAAAAAATACAAGGTTAAAACTGTCCTTAAGTGATGTGAGGTGTTGACTTTAGATTAATAAACATTGAAGGAAAGGTGTTTGATACCACACGGATCTATGTGGTAACACTTTAAAAATTAATGGGAAGTTGCATCCCTTAAGGCGTGTCTGTGTTCCCGCCACTATATTTGTGCTTCTCCCCGTGTCCTCTGGGGGCTCCGATTCCCTCCCACATTCCAAAGCCACGGGGGTTAGTGGTTAATTGGACACACGAGTGTAATTGGGCTTGTGTGCCGGAAGGTCCCATTACTGTGCTGTATCTCTAAATGAATGAATTCAATGAAATGTTGCTGCAAAGAGTCTGGAGTGGTATCTCTGGGTTGTGCCAATGGTGCAGAACTTAAGATTGGTGCTTGAATGGTTTAATGTCATGCTGAGAGGTTTTATTAGCTTGAAATAAACCAAAGTGCACCTGAAATAACCATTGCAGCACCTGTATAGCATGCTAAGAATTTCCAATTCCTTTCTACTTAGCTAGTGACAATTGACAAGCTACTTTTGTGAATTTGATACAAAAAGTTGACATCAATTTTTCTTTTGCTGAATTAATAGCTGCTAATGTGAAAGGATTCAGGTTGCAGTATTGTGTGAAATTCCAACCAGCAATGATGGTGCTGGAGTTCCTTTGTCATCTGTTTTAATGGAAGCTAATGGGTTTATGAATGTTTATTCTAACTCAATTGCTTGAATTCCATGTGTAGATTATTGGATTCCTGGATAAGAATTATAATTCACTTCAATTGATAACTTTTTAAACCTTCTGTATGGAAAGACGACCTCTGTACTCCCAACAACCACCCCCCTACCTTCAACTCACACACCTAAGCTGTTTAATCTTGTATTAGAAGATCCCATAACCATGCCTCAACTGGATCTTATGGTTGACAGCAGAAGAAACCTCCAGCTGGCTTTTGAACTTCTGGCGTGCATTAAGGAGCCAAAAACCAATCAGTCTTTTTGCTTCTGGCGTCACCCTTCAGTACTGGTACAGGTGTAGGTGGGGTGAATCCAGCTGTGATTCCCAAAGTAGTCCAAAGCTGAACAGTTGCAATGACATACCAACAGTACTGTCACCCGAAAGAGGTGTCAGGACCTTCTGGGGGAAATGACATTGTAATCGAACTGCTTTCTTCCGCTGGAGGCCTTAGATACTGCTTTGATAAAAGTCCGGCCAGAACTCTGAGGTGGGAAAACTTTTTCTGAACCTCGATGTTAGCCGATTTGGCTGTCCTGGTTTGAAAATGCAGATCTGCTGCTTGACCCTGTAGAGAAGATTTCACGTCATTACATCAAGAGATGTAAATTAAATGTCACGTTTGAGTGAGCTCAGAGTAACAAAAGCCAAGCACAGAAACTAACGCCTGAAGCCAATGTTGTCACTGATATCTATGATCTGAGCTCGTACCTCTCATCCCTCTATCAATGCAGTTACAAAGAAGGCAAGGCAGCGGCTACATTTCATTAGGAGTTTGAGGAGATTTGGTTTGTCAACTTCTGCAGATGTACCTGCATCATCGTCTGGTACTGGGGTGGGGCGTGCTGCAGCACAGAGTCAAATTATGCTGCAGGAATTTGTTAAATTAGTCAGCTCCTTCATGGGGACGAGACTCCATAGTATCCAAGGCATCGTCAAGGAGCAGTGCCCCAGAAAGGCGATGTTCATTATTAAGGACCCCCACCATCCAGGACATGCCCTCACCACATTGTTACCATCAGGAAGGAGGTACAGAAGCCTGAAGGCACACACTCGGCGATTCAGGAACAGTTTCTTCCCCTCTGCCATCCGATTTCACCCACGTGCCTTTACAACCATGTTTCATGACAAGGCCCCTCAGGGCATCTGTTGAACCCACCAACACTAGCTTACTTCTTTTTTAAATTATGTTTTTGCATTAACTTTAATTTAACTATATAATATACATATACATAATGACTGTAATTCAGTTTATTTTCTGATGTTTATCAAGTATTGCATTATACTGCTGCCATAAAGTTAACAAATTTCACAACATGTGCTGATATTAAACCTGATTCTGATTTGGATAACCCTTCCAGTCTATTTTCTATCCTTATTTTCCTCGTGCTCATCAAGTTCCCTCACAGGGTATATTTCTGCCATGAGTTATCCACTGTGGAACTGAGTTCCACATTCCTCCTGCTGTTTGGATAAAAGTGAAATGTCAAAATGTAACTCTACCTGCCCCACGTGCCTTTACAGCCATGTTTCATGACAAGGGCCCTCAGGGCATCTGTTGATCAGTGGAGTGGTTAATCATCTTAAAATCTGGCTCCCACAGAACGAATAAGAACACGATTAGAAAGGGCTAGGAAACAGAGCATAAGAACATGAGAAATAGAGGCAGAAGTCGGCCATCTGGCCCGTTGAGCCCGCACTGCCATTCAATAAGAGCATGGCTGATCTGGCCCTGGGCTCATCTCCACCTACCTGCCTTTTCCCCATAACCCTTAATTCCCCTACTATGCAAAAATCTATCCAACCTTGTCTTAAATATATTTACTGAGGTAGCCTCTACTGTTTCATTGGGCAGAGAATTCCACAGATTCACCACTCTCTGGGAAAAGCAGTTCCTCCTCATCTTCGTCCTAAATCAACTCCCCTAAATCTTCAGGCTATGTCCCCTAGTCCCCTACCAGTGGAAACAACTTTCCTGCCTCTATCTTATCTATCCCTTTTATAATTTTATGTAAGTTTCTATAAGATCTCCTCTCATCCTTCTGAAGTCCCAGGGGACTCAATCACTCCTCACAGTTTAACCCCCTCATCTCTGGAATCAACCTTGTGAACCTTCACCACCTCTCCATGTGCAGAGAAAAACAGTTTGTGTTTGAGGTCGGTGGTATTTTTCAGAACACTCCTAATGGAGAGTCTGAAATGAAATCTATGTTGTTACAGATGGAGTTTGACTTGCATAATTTGTTTTGTTTTCAGTTTTCTCAAATCTGCTGTCTTCTGCTTTTGCAAATGGAGGCAGGAACTACCGATCCTGTTTAGAACAACTAGTTATTGGGTAGCTGGATGGATAGTGGATTAATTTTGTGTTGGGACATGAAACTACGATTAGCACCCGTTTGAAGTTTATAAAGAGTTGACCTTATGGCTTGGTGAGCAGTGCGATCTCTCAAGTCAAGTAAGATGTCCTCTTAAGGGACTGTCTATTGGTGAGGTCTCAGTGGCTGTAGGAACCAATCCGAGATCCACATCTTGTGGTGTAGTGTTGGTACGAGTAATTGGTGGCTGTGATTAGTGTTCAGGTCTTTTGGTCGTTCAAACTCCCTTTTCATATCTGCCGCTTGTTCTCTGCACCCCAGCAGAGGTCGTTTTTATGTAGTGCAGTTCCCTCTTGAACAGATTTCCTCCACGTATATCTTATTGAGTGCAAATCTTCCCAGTTTTTTGATATAATGTTCAGGCTGATTTAGACGTTACCTTTGAAAGATTTCCTTTGCCCATCAGGGGCTCACTGACTTCCCTTCAACTGGAGTAAAGAATCTATTTTGGAGACGTGAGTTAGGCATTGGATGGCATGTCCTAACCATTGGAGTTGGTATTGCTTTATCATGGAGGAGATACTGTTCATGTTGACATCTTCCATTACACTGGAGTTAATGTATCTGTCCTTCCATCTGATCCTCAAAACCTTTTGTAAGGATCCTTGATGGCATTGTTCCAGGCCTTTCAGGTGTCTACTGTAAGTGGTCCATGATTCAGTAATGTAGGAAGGACGACTGCTCTATAGACCAAAAGTTTTGTTTAGACCTGCAGGTCACAGTCTTCAAAGACTCCTTTCCTTAATCTTGCATAGGTTCCATAGGTTGATCTCTGAGTTGAATATATTTGAAGCAAGCTGCTGGCTCTGGTCTAGACTCCACACTGTTCACTAATTTCAAACTACCTCTGATAACTATTGGAACGAAGAACTGGAGTAACTGAGGAATAATATGATGGATGACTTCAGTAACTTCGGTTGAAGTTTTTACAACCTGCTTTCATTGACAACTGCCAAAAATCTCTTTTGCGTGAAACAGTCACTACTGCCTGCTGCAACCACTGGAAACTGGGTCCTGAAGGGATGACACCTAGTTGAGTCCTTGATTTGTATTTTCACTGGAAAATCTAAGTGGTTTTTATCAGTAGGGCCATTGCTTTTCCAGATGGGCTACAGTCCAATTTGTTGATAAATTGGTGTGTTTTATGGAAAAACAGCACCTGGTTTATTTCTCAATGTGTTGCAAACTGCAACAGGATTTTCGTCATTGTGACTCAACTCTTGTTAATCTCACTTTGAGATCAACAAGTCACCTGAATTTGTGTTACCAGAAAAATTGAATATTTATTTAAATTTTAGAATTGTGCTTTCTGATTTTATATAGTTTCAGTGTATTTTTAATTTTCTAAAAACCTGGTGGTCTGATCTATATACAAGGGAAAATAGTCAGCACAACTGCCTCTGGAAAAAAACACAGTCCTGAGGAGATCTCCAAATATTTAATACAACACTGGGTTGACTTTTCTTTGCAATTAAATGCATCAACAGCGATACATTTGAAAGAGTTATGATTAATAGGTAATCATACTCGTCTGCTAAGTACAAATTGACACAATTATGCCAATGTTTAATTGGAGAAATTGCTGCATGTGTCCTGCCCGTTTCAAGATTTAGTCGCTCAGTGACTCTTGCTGGGATGAAGGCATACTATTAAAATTGTTTATATTTTTATCAACACAGATGTAATTTACTATAAGAATCGGAGTTTTAAAGATTTTTTTAAATGCAAACTTCTTTGATCAGGCCAATTTGCTTTGCAGTGGAACTCCAGGCTAATAGTGGGGAGTGGTGGTGGTGGGTGAGGGGAATGGGTTCTGAATGTGTGCAGTGACGCAACAAGAACATTTGGCTACAGAGAATTGAAAGCAGATGGTATAACCATTTTCTGCTTTTGTGAGGCCGATTGAAGGGCAATGAAGCAGCTAATGCTGGAAAAGATAGAAATTTACTTGCTTTAACTTCTTGCAGCTCCCTGAAAGACTTCATTCAGGCCAAGCTCAACAATATCAAGCGATTGAATAAATGTTATCAGCATCGATAGCTCTACATGATGGTTTAGTTCACGGCCCATTTGCCTCCAATTTCTTCTCTTCACTCCTTTCTGGGTAGACTTTCTTCAGATTCTCTGTGGCTGACACTGCAGACTGGCCTCCTACAGTGAGGGCTAAATGGAACGCAATGATACAGTGTACAAAACGATTTGTTTTCCTGAGCTGCAGCAAGCGGAACACCGAGCAATCACGGAAAGCTGATCGAGCAGCAGTACATTTTCATTTTAAGAAGTAGTCGAGGTCAGATTAAAACGAGGGACACTCCGAATCCTTCTTTCAATGTTTGGTAAAGAGGAACAAAATAATTTAAGTAAAATTTCTATATATAGGAAGAGACTGGTTATTGTGTTTAAATAAAATGTATATGGAGTGAGTTTAAAATGCTTCAAGTCAATATCTTTCAAGCATTACTCTTTAATTGGTTCACCTCGTTTCTGTACAATGGTAACATTAACCCCTGAGTTACCAGTGAAGGTCATTGGGTAATTGTGCGGAGTTCTTAAATTAACAGAGCATGGAATATCAGCTGCCTCTAGTGAGTCTGTTCAGAAAATTATTTTTCCGTGGCTTTATTTCCAGTCTCTGTGTGTTTTTAAACATTACTTAAGAACTATTACATGGCAATTTTATTTGCAACATCCTGCTACAGTCTGTAAAACAGATTATACAATGGAAATCGCAACATGGTCTTAAAGATTTAGCTTTAATTTCCAGAAATTTGTATGATCTGAATAAGATAAAAATGTTTCTGTTAGTCGCCACACTGGCATAATACATCGTGCTTGCTATTGCTCCTGTTCCCCTTAATTGTTTGCTACCTGTCTCGTCAGTCACACCAGTCCCAGTGCTGATGCAGTATTTTATCACAGTTTAAAACTGAAGTGGAAAAGTGCAACCAGAACTCAAATTTACAATATGTAAAAGGTAAAATGAAATTTATTGTTAAAGCCCACGGCAGAGTTTTTTCAGTTGAATGGTACATTTTAGATCATATAAGTCAGAAAAATTAAAATCATGGCCTTAATTATCGTTGTGATGGGATTGGGTCCCATTCCATGCAGTGACCCACAGTGTATCCATGCAGCTCCGAACTGGCCATTTGATGATCTCCATACTCGGGCAGTGTTCCAGGGAAATTGTGAAATATTATTGAACCCTAATTTCCTGTTTTGTGCCCTAATCACATATGCATCCCAGTCCCTGTTAATTCTTCTCCCTTTAATTTCGATTTGTTTTCGGTATGAAGATGTCACAGGCAAGGCCAGTATTTATTGCTCATCCCTAATGGCCCTTGAGAATAGGGTTCTGAGCTTGAGCTGCTGCTCCCTTTCTGGTGAAGCTTCTCATCACAAAGGGAGTGTCGGGATTTGGATCTAGCAACGTTGAAAGAAAAGTGGTTACATTTCCAAGAGCGGATGGAATTCGACTTCAAGGGGAATCTGCAGGACATGATCATCTCATATCCTCCATGGTGGTAGAAAATAAATCCTCTCAGTTTAGGAGATGATATTGGAGCAGATGGGTGAATAATAATGTTGCATTTAGCTAATGTGGCATTATACACCAGTGAATGATTATGGTAGCTGGCTGGTGGCATAGTGGCATCCACACTGGACCTCGAAGTGAAAGGCCCTGGGTTCGAATCTGGCTGGCTCCTTGTCTGCTTTCCATTCGTGCTGGGTTGAGTGTTGAATAGACAAAAATGCTAAATAAGTGGCAAGGTTGCTGCCCATGCACCACAAGGCACGGAAAGGAACAAGAAAAAGAAATGATTAGGATGATGCTGGCTATTTCATCTTGGAGTCACACATACACAAAATGCTGGAAGAACTCAGCAGGTGAGGCTGCATCTACGGAAAGGAGTAAACAGTCAACATTTCATGCCAAGACATCAGGACTGGGTCCAAAACGTTAACTGTTTATTCATTTCCATAGATGCTGTCTGATCTGCACCAGCATTTTGTGTGTTATTCTGGTTTCCAGCATCTGCAGAATCTCTGTTCTGTTGATGTACTCATTGCACTGATGCCCCTTGTCTGGCAAAGCTTTCAAGTCCCGGGAGATGAGTCACTTGCTATAGAGTACCCGGCCTCAGGCCTTAATGAATTCATTCCTTGTCGGTGGTGACTGCAGATCATTGATGGAGGGAGCTTGGAGACTGTAATGCCTTTGGAAACAAAGGAGAAGATTTAGAAATCTTATATCGGAGATGATGATAGGCTGGCACTTCTGTGGTGTGAATGCTGCTTATTAGACTCTGCAGGAATGCTGTCTTGGTTTTATTGCACGAGCTGTTGATGGCTTTCATTTTGAGTATTTGCAAAATGAACTGAACTTTGGGTAAAGTTTATTGAAGCAACTGGAAAGAGTTGGGTTTTGGGCAGTGACCCATGACTGGTATGGTTGATTGTCAAACACTACACGTACTTTCATGTGAGATGTGAATCCCCTTGATGCCCATTAGATTTACTTGGGTCCTTTGATGACACGCAGCCAGTTGATGCCACCAATGACGAGGGCAGTGATTAAACCAACTGGAGCAGACTATTACGATTTCTGAAGAAGGTCACTTCCTACTCTCTGATCATCACCTTGGCCTTGGAGTTGAGCTGTACAAGATGAAGCTGTGAAGATTTTGTAAGTTGAGAAGAAGTCTCTTGTTAAACATAAGTGGATGTTTAACAATACTGATGGGAATTGAATTTCAGAGCTCTTCTGTTTGGATGTGATCAAGAAATGACGTTGAGGAGAGTTCGAGCTGTAGACTAATACATAATGAAAACAGACCCTTCACTCAACCCAACTTATTGTGGTTAATTGGAAGAAAGTATAGGGGGATGTTAGAGATAAGTTCTTCACAGAGAGAGTGGTGAGTGTGGATTGCCTTGCCAGGGATAGTAGTAAAGGCAGATACACTAGGGAAGCTTAAGAAACTCTTAGATAGGTACATGAATAGTAGAAAAAGTTTAGGGTTATGTAGAATGGAGGGGTTAGCTTGATCTTAGATTCGGAGAACAACATGACCATGGGCGATATTCTCCACGAAACTGTTTCTTTAACTTCTTTTACGTCTTCTTTTTCTTTTAATGTGGTCCTGGTACTGTTGGACCCTCCGATCTGCAGTTTGATGGTGTGTTTTCAGGTTGATTGATCAATCTGGCGCTTTGCTGTCTCCGAGAAGGTTCTGGGAAGCAAGCAGTCTTGAGGCTAGGAAGCCTAGAGACAGGATGTGAGCCTGTGGTGGATTCCATTTCTCACCGATTTGCATCATGAGTATTTTGCCCAAGGGGAGGTGTTGATAGTTTTGTTGCCCTTTGCGTGATTTTTTTTACGTGTGGTGGTGGGGTGAGGGGGGGGGGGGTTGATGTTCTTGTTGCTTTTTTGCCTGATTTGTTTTTTTACGCACGGTGGGGTTGATGTTTGTCTTTGAATGGGTTCCATGGTTTTCTTTGTTTCATGGCTGTGGAGAAGACAAATCTCAGGGTTGATAATGAATGTACTTTGAATCCTTTGAAGAAGTTTGCACATCGTGGGCCAAAAGGCCTGCACTGTTCTGTAATGTTCTACGTTCAATATTCTCTCCTGAATTTAGAATGAAGTCACGAATGTCTTGTTCAGATCAAGATTACAGCTATCAGATAATAGATTAATATGCATTTCAAAAGTCCTAAACCTAGAAATCACATTGTATTATGCACATTTTTAATGTATATTCTAATCAACCCGAAAGCTTACATTACCCAGGGAGCTCGCTTAGTAAAACTGGGTGTGGGTCCTCTGCACGTCAACATGAATACTGAGGCTGCCGGGTGTGCTGTGTGCTTGGCTGATTACAAATAGAGCCCAGCTTTCACGCTGAAATCAGTTGTAACTGAGAAGCACACATCAACCTTCTAGTGGTGCCGAAGGCCCAATAATAACCGGGTCTACTCCCATGGAGGTAGCACCCACATTTGCCTTCACTCAAGACCATAAGCTAAAGTAGCAGAATAAGGCTATTCGGCCCATCAAGTCTTCTCCAGCTTTCTATCATGTCTAACTTATAATCCCCCTGAACCCCTATTCTCCTGTTTTCTCCCTATAACCTTTGATGCCCTTACTAATCAAGAACCTGTATTTCCTTCAACCAATGTTGGTATATTAAATTATTTTATTATTGCCACATGTGCTGAAGTTCAGTGAAGAAGTTTGTTTTGCCATCCATACAGATCATTTTATCACATCAGTACAAGGGAAAAGCAATATCCAATTCTGGCCCCTTTACTCAATCGTGATATTAGCTTTTTGACATGTTACAGTTCCTAGGCCATGGGCCATGATATCTAACTTGGTTTGCTGCCCTCACTCTTAAGGAAACGTCTGACCTCCACATAGCAGTATGGTCAGCTTTTCAGTTATAACATTAATCACCAATTTTCCAAGCCCTCTCTGGAAATACTCCCCAACTTTTCCTTCACTACATTACTGACTGCATTGGTGCTGCTTCCTGCACCCATGCTGAGCTCATCACTTTCATTAACTTTGCCCCCAACTTCCACCCTGCCCTTAAATTCACTTGGTCCATTTCTGACTCCTCCCTCCCCATTCTCGATAACTCTGTCTCCATTTCTGGAGACAAACTGTCTATCAACATCTTTTACAAACCTACTGACTCCCATGGCTATCTTGCCTATACCTCTTCCCACCTTGTCTCCTGTAAAAATGTTTTTCCCTTTTCTCAATTCCTTCATCTCCACTGCATCTGTTCTTAGGATGTGGCTTTCCTTTCCAGAATATCAGAGCTGTCCTCCTTCTTCAAAGAACAGGGTTTCGCTTCCTCCACCATTGATGCTGCCCGCACCCGCGTCTCCTCCATTTCTCGAAATCCGTGCTCACCCCATCTTCCTGCCACCTTAACAGGGATCGAGTTCTTCGTGTCCTATCCTACTGTCCCATGAGCCTCTGCACCCAACACATCATTCCCCACAACTTCCACCAACTCCAAAGGATCCTACCACCAAACACATCGTTACTTCCCCCCCACTCTCCGCTTTCTAAAGGGATCGCACCCTTGTCCATTCATTTCTTTCCACTGATCTCCCTCCTGGCACTTATCCTTTGTTATGCACCTCCTCTCCATCTGCCAAAAGCAGAATTTCCCAATGGCGAACCTTTTTATTTTCTATTCCCATTCCTGTTCTGACGCGTCAGTCCATGGCCTCTCCCTTTGCCACGATAACCCCACTCACCGGTGGAGGAGCAACACCATCTGGGTAACTTCCATCTGGCACGAACAACGATTTCTCCTTCTGGTAAGAAAATTCCCCTCCCCCTTCTCTCTTCTTCTATTCCCCAATCTGGCTTATTATCTCTTCTCAGCTGCTTGCCATCTCCTCCTGGTGCCCCTCTTTCTTCCCTATCTCCTAAGGTCTACTTTCCTCTTCTGTCAGATTCTTTCTTCTCCAGCTCTTGACCTTGCCCATCCACCCAGCTTCACCCATCACCTCACAGCTATCCTCCTTGCCTTCCCACCATCTTGTTATTCTGTCGTATTCCCCCTTCCTCTCCAGTCCTGAAGAGGGGTCTTGACCTGGAATGTTGACTGTTCATTCATTTCCGTAGATTCCATCTGACCTTTTGTGTTCTTCCAGCATCTACTGTGAGTTGCCTTGGATTTCCAGCATCTGCAGAATTTCTTGTGGTTATTAATCACCACTTTTTAACAAATTTGTGTAAATGTCATTTCTAAGCTTTACAACATTGCCATTAGTTCCCAAAGAGTGGTATTTTTTTGTTTTTATTGTTGGTCTATTGTATTTATTAAAATTTGGAAACCAGTTCCTACCGTTTCATGCAGTTTCCTACCGTTCCCATTTCTTATGACATGAAACAATTCTAGTGTCTTGTGGCCATCTTCAGCTCTCTGAATTGCTCATCTGAGGTGAGAGAATAGTTTTACTACAAAAGTCTTTTATTTAAAAGATAGATAAGAATTCTTCCCGACTTCTAACAAAAGGAGGAGAAGGTTGAGAACCTAATCCAATTTTTCCTATGACTATCGGGTGACAGGGTGGAGATATGTCTCTAGAAAAGGAGGTGTAAGGAGCTCCTTCCTTCTGCTAGCCTGCGGTCACCCTGGGGCAAGGTGTAGCACCTGCTTAGCCCCCCAATCAGGGTCACGTGAAACCATGGGAGCAGGTGGTCGATGGTCTTATGGGCAGCTGGTGCATATCACGAGCGCTAGTTATGTGACCGCTGATGCCAGGCAGACAATCTCCGAAGAGTATTGATAATGGCTGGGGTCACCCATCTTGTAAAGACTCTGCCCAGAAGTAGGCGATGGCAAACCGCTTCTCCAGGAAAAATTGGTAAGACCAATTAAGGTCATGGAAAAACTATGATCGCCCACATTTTACATAAAGAATGAACAGACTAATGACTCATAACACAAATTCAGACCTATTTTGTTAAATAAAAAGCTGCATGTTTCTCTGCATCACAGCTGGTCTTGTCTTCACAGTCTGTGAATGAATTGATTGTAGTTTGATAATGTACAAACTTAACACTAAGTTTTAAAACTTATCCTTTATTGAATGCTATATGAGATTCGGACTGTAGAAATCTGACAGAATGCTTCTAAGAGGTAAATTCCTGATCACACTGCAGAAACTTTCCGATTTACAAAGCACCTTATTGCAAACAGATACTCCTGAGATTACAAACATGCAACCAGCACAGAGCTCATACATACAAAAGACCATTTGGGAGCCAGGAGGATGGATTTCCCTGTTGCTGCAGGGCTGTCGGCACCTTCTGGTATCTGTGAACTCGGTCTCTGACTGGGTTACGAACAGTTCACAGCAACAAAACCCAGCCCTAACCTGGAGAGCGACCGATAGTAGCAAAAGTAGATTTGAGTAGAAAAATATTTTAAAGATCTTTCTCATTTTTTAAAAAAATAATCTAAACACTATAGCATCATGTTTGCTATTTAGCAACTATTACAGCACAACCAACCCCAACAGCTATTCAATGACTTCCTTTGCTGAGTAAACTAAATTAATTGTGCCGGCAATCCAGGGTTGAAGATTGACAGGTATGGATTTTGTTAGGAATTGCTGCATTATTTTGTCAATCTATTCCAAATATTTGGACACTTTTTTTACCAATACAAACTTTTTTCGAAGGATATTTTTGTGGGTGATGCTAATTTCTGTCAAATATCTCAGGCTCATCCCTCATTATAATTCACATCATTGCAATTAAAAACAACTTTTAAAATCTGCATGTAGTGTTTGATACAATTCATAAATTGTGTTCTTGCCCTGTAGCCAAGCTATCTTTAAAAGAATAGATCCATCGCCCTGTCACGATTGATACTGCTAGTATCTTAAATAAAGTATTCCATCTATTGACACAGAATTATTCTCTAAATGGCTTCATCTTAAGCTCTCCTATCACAGGCACACAAAATACCCATTTTTTTTAATAAACTGTGGTGGTCAGACATCTGCCAAGGTCATAGATCTGCAATGGTTTTCATTCAATACCAAATCAACTCAAATTTTATATCAACTGCAGGCTTTGCCTCTTGCTTGACTAGCTTTTCTAAGCCTGCTCTCACTCCAGCTGAGCAAATGTCAAAGGATGTGATGAAATCAGCTTGAGGGGAATTAAAGCTATGGTTTTTCTAACCTTTTAATATTATCATAACGTCACCAAATTCAAAAAAACTTTCTTTTATTTCCATTCTAGAAGTCTTTATATATACATTAATATCATGAGTTAATATCTGAAGCTTATTTTTGTTCTGTCACCACAAAAAGAGATTAAAAATAGTGACACCGTGTTCGTGGGTTCATTGTCCGTTCAGAAATCTGATGGCAGAGAGGAAGAAGCTCTTCCTAAAATTGCTGAAAATGTCTGTGCATGGAGTTACAGTTTGCAATAATCTGATTATTTTTTGTTGCTGAAGAAGAGAGAGAAATTGTTGGAAACTGTGAAATATTGCAACAATTATTTCTCCACCTACATGGAGAAAAACATGTAAATAATTTAATTTGTGAAGAACCCTTGCAGGAATTGTAGTTAGTGCTGAGCTTGATTGATGCAGGTAATGTACTGTTTCACCGTCACCTTCTGCATTTCCTGTCTGTGTTTCAGCTGCCAAAGTTAGAGATGAGAACAGGCTTTCAAATAGGATCTTATAGATTCCCATGACTATAAAATAGGTTACTATTATTTGAAATTCCAAAATATGAAAAAATCAAAATCCTCTTTTTTTTTGAGCGCTGTCACAAATGGAAAATTCCACAAGACAGTGGGAAGGTACCCAGGCAATGCGTAGGTCTCTGTGCTCCAGAGACAGTGCTGAGAAGTGAGCTCACATATATAATAAACAGAGGTTAATGAAAAACACTGCATTAGATGAAAAAATGAAGATCTCGATTGTGTATTGACAGAGTGTATTGGTCAGTGACGGAGTGAACATGCTGTATGTCATTTAACAGTATGCTGATCATGAAAGAAACAAAGCTCTATCATATTGAACTGAAATTTGAAGGTAATTGTGAATACCTTCAATTGCAGAAATTTGGTTGCAGATTTGGCTGGTTGCAGAAATTTATTAAAATTCTGGAATTTATGCTGCTTGTGAAAATTAACACCAGAACAAGTCTATGATGCTGATTATTATCTTTATTATACCTTACATAATACCTAAATAAAATACAAATACAGTATACTGTAATCATTTAATCAAAACAGGGCATCATAGGTGGAGCCTGAAAGCCTGCCATTGTCTGTTGCTGTTTAGTTGATTCTCCCGATGCTGCTGTGCTGCTTTTGTTACCCTGCACACACTATGTTTTCATTACATTAATGGTTGTAATTAATTTTTACTGTTAAATGATGAACACGTGTAAGACAAAGACTGCTTACCGGTGGCACATAAACTCAGAGTTGAAATGGAGGTGACCCCAAGCATCTCATTATATATAACATCATCCAAAAAATATCCAAAATCCAAAACGCTTCCAGCCCCAAACATGAAAAAATCTGCAGACGCTGGAAATCCAAGCAACCCACACAAAATGCTGGGAGAACTCAGCAGGCCAAGCATTTTGGATAAGGGATAGTCAACCTGTAGTATTAAATTAAAACATTTGGCTTATGTATGTACAGTCATTTCTATAAATGGCATAACTAGTTTCCCCTCTCTCTCCACGTTTAGTAATTGTTCTTTCTGATCAGTCTTGTATGCTTTTGATGTCCTTCATGTGTTTACCATGTTGAGTGTTTATTTTATACTTTATGACTTATGCACATGTAAAAACAGAATTTGTTCATTGTAACACACACAACATGCTGGAGGAACTGATGAAAGTAGGGGCAATAACAACTGGTAAACAAGATAAAATCTGCAGATGCTGGAAATCCAAAGCATCACACACAAAATGTTGGAGAAACTCAGCAGGCCAGGCAGCTTCCATGGAAAAGAGTGAATAGTCGGGCCGAGAGCCTTCATCAGGACCGCAAACAGAGATGAGAAGCCAAATTCTGTGATTTAGAATTTGTTCATTACTGAGGACAGCCTGCACAACTCAACTATCAGAGTACATAGATGCGATAGTTTTAATTTTGATTAAATTAAAGTTTAAACTATTACATCTGCTCCGTTTTAAAACGGGTGGTCTGAAAACACAGATCCTGCCGAAGGGTCTTGGCCGGAAATGTCGACTGTTTACTCATTTCCATAGATGCAGCCTGGCCTGCTGAGTTCCTCCAGCATTTTGTGTCTGTTGTTTAGATCTCCTGCATCGGCAGATTTTCTCTTGTTTGTCAGTTGTTACTGCCCCTGCTTTCATTCACATTTTATTTTGTAACTATTGTGGGTTTTGTATTTACTTTGATATTTGCCCGGGAGTACATTTCTATGATGAAAAATGCTGGTGACACAGCAGTAATGGATCCAATCAATAAATGTGTGCTCTCAGCATTTTATTCCCATTTTCTGTAAAAATGCATAATTATTTCTTTCAAGTTTGCCAGATCAGAACGTCTGGAGTTTAGTTAAAACTTTGCCAGTGCTGCTTTGCAGGGAGGAGGTACAGGAGCCTGAAGGCACCCAGTCAATGTTCTCCTCCCCTTCTCCGTCAGATTTCTGAATGGACAATGAACCAACCCATGAAAGCTATTTGCACTAATTATTAATCTTATGTTAGTTACTGTCTGTTATGTGGCTGGCATCTAGAGCAGCATTAATTATATATCTTATTGAAATTTATAGCTGTTTTTATGTATTGCATTGTACTGCTGCTGCAAAACAAGACATTTCACAACAAATGTCCGTGAAATTAACCTGAGGCTGAGTCTAATTCTAAAGTCCGTTGATGAAAGGGGAAGAAAATCTTTAATAACCATTTTCCCCCCTCTTCCTGCTTTTCTAACTTTTCCTCTGTGTGAGGCAACCTATGATTTTCCTTCCTCTGCGATATAAAGGTTGAGGTTCCTTAGCTTGTACCCTGTATCACAGAGACAAACTAACCCGTATCTGTGTGAGAGAGCTTGTACAGTCGGCCCTCCTTATCCGCGGATTCAACCAACCGCAGATCGGGAAAACCCGGAAGTTCTCTCTCCAGCACTCATTTTTTGAGCATGTACAGTCTTTTTTCTTGTCATTACTCCCTAAACAATACAGTATAACAACTATTTACATAGCATTTACGTTGTATTAGGTATTATAAGTAATCTAGAAATGATTTTAAAGTACAGGCAGTCCCCGTGTTATGAACGAGTTCCGTTCCTGAGTCCGTCTTTAAGTCAGATTTGAAGTCGGAACAGGTACATCCGGTATTATTTAGTGTCAGTTAGTCAAACGTTTTTCTTAGTACAAAGGTATATAGTACGTATTTTACCTTTCTCTGCATATAAAACACTTAAGAAATGTATGTGTTTCAATAATCAAACCATTGCATTGCTTAGTAATAATGGTAGCTTTCATTGGGGCAGGGCCTTTCACATGCTCCATTAAAATTGTTCCGATCGTTGACCGACTGTAGCCTAACGCTTTTCCAATGACTGATGGCATTTCACCTCTTTCCGATCGCTTTATTATTTCCAATTTATTTTCAATCGTGATCGTGATTATTTTCATGAACAGAAACACTGCAGATTCAGAGCTGCACCGCCAGGTCCTAATGTCCACCGCACCGAGCATGTTAAATAAAGTCCGGGATTCCGCTGGGTCCTAAAGACCACCGAACTGAGCCAGGTTAAATAAGGGACTTGAGCATCCGCGATTTTTGGTATCCGTGGGGGGGGGGGGGGGGTGGTCTCAGAACCAATCCCCTGCGGATAAAGAGGGCTGACTGTACTCTGTGAACATTTTACCTACTAAAGTGAACACAGAGTGTATGTTTGTGGTCTTCTGTTTCTGTAGCCCATCCACTTCAAGGTTCAATGTGTTGTAATGTGTGGTCATTTGAGTTACTGTCGTCTTCCTGTCAGCTTGAACCAGTCTGGCCATTCTCCTCTGACCTCTCTCGTTAACAAAACATTTTTGTCCACACAACTGCTGCTCACTGGATGTTTTTTTTGTTTTTCACAACATTCTCTGTAAACTCCAGAGGCAGTGATGCATGAAATCTCAGGAGCTCAGTATTTTCTGAGATACTCAAACCGCCCCATCTGGCACCAACAATCATTCCACTGTCAAAGTCACTGAGATCACATTTCTTCCCCATTCTGATGTTCGGTCTGAACAACAGCTGAACCTCTTGACCATGTCTGCATGCTTTTATGCATTAAGTTGCTGCCACGTGATTGGCTGATTAGATATTTGTATTAACGAGCAGGTGGACAACTATAGCTAATAGAATGCCCATTGAGTGTAAGTCACATAGCGGCATTAGGAGAGACTGCAATGATTGCAGAATGAATTGACAAGTGAAAACATCTTAAAAAAGCTTTCTTTTTGTCTTTTTGCACCATTACATTTCTTTCGAATCTACAATGCTGCAAAATGGTGGGGGATTGTATAGTAGAAGCTCCTTTTAGATAAATCTGAGGCACGCAGTTCAAATATTTAGTCATCTGTTATTCCATAGGTCACTGCTTCAGTCTTTGAACCCTTTGTCGAGTGTGAATTCAACTACCTGTGCAAGTTCCATTATTTAAGAACAACACAAGAAATGATTAGGTTTCTGCTCAGATTTTCACAAAACATTTACTTCAAAATGGTTGGAATTTTCACCATGAACTCAAACTAAATTGAAAAATTTCCAAGTGTTTTTTTTTTCCTCTCACAAACTGAAGTTCCTTCTACTTAAGCAGTGCCTTGACTCTGGTACTGAAATGCTATATTAAGTGAAACCTTCAGGGGAAACTCACTGATGGGAACCTGTTTATTAAAGGGAACGAGGTAAAGCTGAAAGTATATTGCAAAAGTTAGAGCCAGAAACTATTTCAAGAAATAGTTCAAGAATCTATTTCAAGAAACAGCAATTTCATGAATAATGTTTGGTCTTAGGACATAGAATGATATAACTTAGCACAGGACCTTCAGCCCATGGTGTGCGAACCTATTAAGCTATTCTAAGATCAATCTCTGCCCTCCATTTTTCTTTAATCCCTCTCAGTGTCTCTTAAATGTCACTGATGTATCTGTCTCTACCCCACCTACCTCTATACTTGCCCCACCTTAAAATGATGCTCCTCCTATCAGCCATTTCACAGTTCAAACTAAATTTATTATCAACGTACACACACGTCACTCTGAGATTCATTTTCTTGCGGGTGTTCACGGTAGAATAAAGAAATACAATAAAATCAATGGAAAGCTACTCACAAAGACAGGCAACCAATATGCAAATAATCGGTGCAAATACAAAAATAAGTGCAGAGAACATGAGATTAAGAGTCCTTGAGAGTGAGTCCATAGGTTGTAGGAGCAGTTCAGTGCCGAAGTGAGTGATTTATCCACGCTGTTTCAGGAGCTTGATAGCAGTTCCTGAACCAGGTAGTGTGGGACCTAAGGTTCCTGGACCTCATTCCTGATGGCAGCAGTAAGAGGAGAGCACGGCCTGGATTGTGGGAGTCGTTGAAGATAGATGCCGGTTTTTTGTGGCAGTGCTTCTTATCGATACGCTCTGTGGTGGAGGGAGCCCTGCCTCTGACAGACTAGGCTAGATCCATCACTCTTTCAATGTCTCTTATCATCTTATACACCTCTATCAAGTCACCGCTCATCGTCCTTCACTCCAAAGAGAAAAGGTTCCGCCGGCTCGTCCTATCCTCACAAGACATTCTTCTGTTTGAAATTGGCCAGCACAGGCTCTCCTCAGATGGGAAACAGAATTTTTTTCAGCCTTTTGTTATATTACTGCATAGTGAATAAACTACAGGTGTTGGGGAAAATAAACACAAGCAGTCAATCTTCCTCTCTCAAAATGATTTAAGTACCTCCTAATATCAGAGCACGGATTAGCGATTTTGGAAGCCTGACAATATTTTAAGTGTGCATTTGAAATATTATAGCTGAAGTTGATTTTCTTTTGCTAATATGACAGAACCATGCACCAGATGGTATGCTGACAATGACAGTTGACCCAATAAAGTCCACGGACATTCCTGACAAACTGGAGATTGAATTCAAGCATGGTAAGGGCTTACTTTATTCCATTTTTTTGTGGAGGGTGGGGAATGGAGGGAAGATATTATATAAAACTAGCAGGCAGCCATAATTAGTTTCTGAACTGCAAAATTAAAAATAATCAATATCTAATTTGCTGGAAAATAAACTGACACAAGGGCCTAAGTATTTGCTTTCTTGGCTTGTCACTCACAACTTTGGACGGCCCATGATTTCCTGTCCATTTAAAATTAATTGCAGGAGGAATTTGCATTTGTATAACATTGTAATTATTGGACATTGAACTTCAGCTGGGACCTAATCAGTGATTTATGACTATTTGAAGTAACCATGGCTTCGCTCCTTGTGTGTTAGTGTTCATAAACCCATATGTTTTTTTGCCAGTTTGTCATATGGTGTTGAATTACATCAGAAATGAAGTGTCTGTATACCTCGTCAAAGCTGCGTCATTTCGTTTGTACTGAGTTAATATTCATTATTTAATCCACTTATTCTAAGTACTTTCAATCATCACTTTGTCACCTTAAGTTTCATTTCACCATTTATAATTTCCTCAGTCTCCATCCTCACGAAGGCTAATACTATTCTTGCTATGTTGGAACTTTCAATCATTTCACAAACTTCAGAAAATGCCCCATATCACAAAGTTTACATCAGTAATGAAAAGTGCATTAGTCTTAATCCTGTTAGCTGATGCACCTCACTGTATACTTAATGGATTTCAATTTTTCCAACCAATCTATTGTAAAGCTATTTATCAAAGGCCTTTCACCACGTCAAATGCACAGCCCTCTCCCATCAGTGCAGGATTATTCCTTTGAAAAGCTTAATCGAGCTTGGCAGATACTACAGACCTACATTGGCTGTCATTCATTAACCAAGTGGCATTAATACCACAGCTATTGGGCTGTACTTACTAGATCTTGGATGCAGTGTTTCTGACTTCTCGGTCCTCTGGCACCACTCCCATTTCAAATGATGATTGAAAATTTGTCTCTTGACCTTCCCTCACTGTCCATCCTTAACTTCCCTCAACACAGGAGGGTGCACTCCATGAGCTCGTGGACATTTTTTGATTGAATAAACTACGGTTTCTATTCCGTTGTTTTTGTCCTCTCTGATTTTTCTGTTTTTTCTCTCCTACCTTTTCTAAAACCTTTCATAGAACATAGACCATTACAGCTCAGTACAGGCCCTTCATCCCACAATGTTGTGCTGACCTTACAACTTACTCTAAGGTCAATCAATCAATCAATCAATCAATCTCCTGCATAGCCCACCATTTTTCTGTCATCCACATGCCTACCTAAGACTTCCTTAAATGTCCCTAAAGCAGCCACCTCTAGCACTGCCCCTACACGGTAGTATAGTGCTTAGCACAATGCTTGACAGTACTGGCGACACAGGTTCAATTCTGGCTGCTGCCTGTAGGGAGTTTGTACATTCTCCCCATGACCGTGTGGGTTTTCCACCGAACACTCCAGTTTCCACCCACAGTCCAGGAATGTACTGGCTGATAGGTTAATTGGTCATTGTAAATTGTCCCCTGATTAGGCTGGGGTTAGATTGGGGGATTGCTAGGTGGCATGGCTCGAAGGCCTCGGCCCAAAACGTTGGCTACTCTTTTCTCAGGGATGCTGCCTGACCTGCTGAGTTCTTCCAGCATCGTGTACGTAGTCCCAGAAAGGCACTGTAGCTCAATTTAAAAAATATTTAAAACCAGTTAAGTTTCTTTGCACAGGAGAAATTTGAAGCAAATCTGAGGGTGGAGTTTTTCTACAAAAGGTGCTGAATGTTTGTGAGGAGTTGACAGTGGAGGAGGCAGAGACTGATACAATCACAAGGTTTAAAAGGATATGAATAACGTGGGCAAATGGAATTGGTGCAGACGGACATCACTATCATAATTGACTTGAAGGAGAGCATTCTAACTGGCTGCATCAGCGTCCGGTGTAGGGGCAATGGGCAAGGATCAAAGTAGATCGCAGAGAGTTGTAAACTTAGTCTGCTCCATCTTGGGTATTAGCCTCTGTAGTATCCAGGACATCTTCATGGAGTGATGCCTCAAAGGGGCTGAGCCCATCATTAAGGACCCCTTTCCCCCAACCAGGACATGCCCTCTTCTCAGTGTTACCGTAAGGTAGGAGGCCCAGAAGCCTGAAGGCACACGCTCAGCAATTCAGGAACAGCTCCTTCCCCTCTGCCCTCTGATTTCTGAATGGACATTGAATACATGAACACTACCTCACTATTTTTTTCATTTCTATTTTTACACTACTGTTTAACTACATATACTTAATGTAATTCACAGTTTTATTTCTCTTTTATCATGTATTGCATTGTACTGTTGCTGCAAAGTTAACGAATTTCACAACATAGGCTGGTGATACTAAACCTTATTCTGATTCTGATAGGACCTAGTTCTGTGCTGAATGTTTTTCTGATTATACGTCACCCATAAATGCCTTTTCTTACATGCATTGCCCCTCATTTACCACTCAGGCAGTGTCCTCCTTTCCATCTGAATCTCTCCTACCAGCCTAACACTTATCACAGTCTGCCTCGCTGCTCTCAGTTGCTCTAGTTATCCAGGTTGCCATCTTTTCCTCCTCATTGGCCGGTACCAGATTTCCCTTCTCTGTGATCTTCATTTATCTATTTGCCAGAAGGCGAGCTTTCTCTTCTATTGATATTTTGGCCAGTGGGATTGTGATGTCATGTGGTAGGCCTCTCTGCTTAACCTTAGTGTCAGGCTTGCATCCGCCCAGCATCTTCAAAGATGTGATGCCCAGAGCCCTACTCTTTGGCGTATTGTAATAGTTTGATTCATACTGATCTGAATAATGCCAGGTTTTTATTAATATTATTGACCTACGAAGTTGCATTCTGAAGAGCTTTCACTATTAAGTTTAACAACATCAAATTTTCATTGTCTTCAAGCCATAAGAACACTGAGCCACTGAACGTTGAGCCAGTTCTGCCAAATTCGATCCTCTTCCTGAATTCTTCACTTCCATCCGATTCCCATAACAATTGAATTTCTTTAAGTGTCCAAAACTCTGTCAGTATTGACCTTGAAAGTACTGAATGTGCATCCACGGCCACCATGGGTTATTGAGCATTATGAAGAGTCATAGTCTTTTGAGTAAGAAGTCTTCTCTCAGTCTTAAATTTTGAACCCCTGGTCCTGCAGCAGTGTCTCTTATTTCCAGCTTCTCAGGCCAGAAGAAATGGCCTTTTCAGTATCTATCCTATCGGTTCCTATCAGATTCCTGAATCTTTCAATGTAAGAAAACCTCTCATTCTTCACTCAAACATTCAGAGGTAAACTCTTTTATCCTTGGAATCAATCAGTTCGGTTAAACTGATACAGCCAAGTCCATCAGAGGCAAAGCCCTCTCCACCACCAAGTATGTTTACATGGAGCAGCATCTATCATCAGACACCCCTACCATCCAGGCTTCTCACTGTCCGGCAGGAGGTACAGGAGCCTTAGGTCCCACACCACCAGGTTCAAGAACAGTTGTCACCCTTCAACCATCAGGCTCCCGAACCAACGTGGGTAACTTCACTCACCCCAACTCTGAACTGATTCTATGCCCTATAGTCTCACTTTCTTGATCCTGTTACAACTCTTGTTCTCTTCGTTTCTTTTTATTTGCTCAGTATTGCATGTTGGTTGTTTGTCAGTCTGTCTGTTTATGTAGTTTTTTGTGAAATTCTATTGTATTTCTTTTTTCCCTGTAAATGCCTGAAGGAAAGAAAACTTCAAGCTAAGTATTGGTAATGTAGATGTACATACCTGGTAATAAATTTGCTTTGAACTTATTTCACAAATTGTGAATTTGAACACTTCACAAATGAGAATATACTTAAATAAGAGATTATGATTGAACTGTTTTAACGTGCTCTTCCGATCTCTGTCCCTGGATAGTAAGCTGCCTGTCATTGTCCCAGTGTTTCCACAGAAGCTTAAGGATTGCAATCTTGTCATGCATTGAGTTCCTCACCTTTGCTCCAGATTCTTCCTAAATTCCCAGATGCTTCCACAGAGAGTCCAAGAAGCTCGATCCTATCCTCGCTTGTTATTGCATGGGCTTGAGTAGCACCACGTCCATTTTCCAGCCCACGTGTGAAGCTGGCAATGCTTGAATAAGGCTATTTTCAGTTATAGCATCGTCTACCTACTCATCAGTACGCTCCAAAAGTAGTGGGGGCCACATTATTACTAAATGGGCGTAAATCTGAAAACCCCTAAGTTATGATGTTAACTGAATATTAGGTGATCACTTGACTGTCAATTTAAAAAAAAATACATAAAAATGGAAGCATCTTGAAAGTGTTACGTTATTAAGCGTTCCCTTTAACACTGCTTTTATATTGCGTTTTTATTTCAGAGTGTTTTTCTACAGCACTATTATGTTAACAACTTCTGTGTCTGGGAATGGGTGCACCAAAATCTAATACATTTTAATGGCTGTCATGGACTAAGCCCCCCTGCTATAACTATTCATCTAAGAGTTAATTTATTTGAAGTTTTAATCTAATTATTAACTATTTTTCAGACTTAAGTAGCATTATGGACAACAGGATGACTATGTTGGTGCTTGCGAGGATGAGTGGTAGACAATAGCGCAGGCTC
Organism: Hypanus sabinus; assembly: GCF_030144855.1. Classification (NCBI taxonomy): domain Eukaryota; kingdom Metazoa; phylum Chordata; class Chondrichthyes; order Myliobatiformes; family Dasyatidae; genus Hypanus; species Hypanus sabinus. Next base: position 16,108,110 of record NC_082723.1, read on the forward strand.
AAAAATTTGCCAGGGTTTAGTAATCATTAATATGGAGCTTACATTTTGTGGAGAAAAGGCTAAAAAGGCTATTTTACTCTGATTGCCGTGCTAAATGCTAATAAGGTAGACAGATGGATGTGAAGGAGATTAGAGACTGGCTTTCTGCTTCTCCCCCTTCCAAACCCCCAACTGCTTCCTCTTCCATTTATTGCTCATTTCGTGCAGCTATTAAGAAGGCCAATGACATCTCCTTTTTTTTGCCTGTTTTGGGCAATGATTAATTCATGGGGTTATTCCCCTTGATGGACTTCTACAGACATTCACCTTTGTAGGGCAAGATAATGTAGAGCATGTGTGCATGCCGACCGTGCACTGTGCGCTCCCCTCCATTTATCAGCCTGAAAAAGCCTATTCTACTCGCTCATTTGTCCAGCCTGCATGAGGTACTGGTGGGACAGAAGGTGCTGTGGCACACACAATGCCGAAGTGTGAAATTTAATTAGTAAAGGGCCTGGCCATGATTTCACGGCCAAAAAAGAAAGGAGGTTTTTTTTTTGTCTCGATACAGCTTCCTCAGCCAAGGCTCACTGAGTTCTTAGTGACGAGGGTATAGTCATAGTTCATATTTGTCAGCCCTATTTAATGCACCATCCATGAAGTTATAGAACCTAGGCCTTAAAATGCTTTCTTTTTTTTCCCTGTTGTGTTGCAGGTGTTCCTGTCAAGGTCACCAACCTGGGTGATAAGACCACTTACAGCTCTGCCCTTGAACTGTTCATGTACCTCAATGCAATTGGGTAAGGCAATTACAAACGTTTTCAACATAGAACTACACAGCAATTTATTTCCCTTTTTACTTATTACAGTACACGGGAGTGCAAACCAGCCTTTCGTGCCAACAGACCTGCTGGGAAGCTTGAAATGCTTCATGAATTTTCTTATTTAGCGATGCAGCACGAAGAAAGCCCTTTGAGCCCTGACAACCCCAGCCTAATTACGGGACAATTTACAATGACCAATTAACCTACCCAGTGTGTCTTTCGACTGTGGGAGGAAACCGAAGCACCCAGAGAAAACCCACGCATTCCACGGTTAGGATGTACAGACACTCCTTTCAGGGCATGCTGGGACAGAGCTCTGGCGCCCCAATTAGCAAGAGCGTTGCACTCGTTAAGTTGCTGGAATTAATCTTGGAAATACGGTTATAAATATTTTGCTCCAATTAAATCCTTTTTGCATGCCTGTTAAAACCAAACTTTGGATGGATCACAAACTTATGCAGCAAGTGCGACATTCCTGTTTTATGACTCGAGTGCGGAAGGGTTGGAGTTTGCCCGCTCCTTTGCAGAGAAAGAGAAGAAATATGGGGGGTGGGGGGGGGGGGTTGAGTTGGTGAACAGAGCATGCTGGCCTATTCAGAGGAAGTGGTAACTTGGACAAAGTAGAGATGGCAAATTAAGACGGGGGGGGGTGGGTTTGCAGCAATAACGATATGCTTAACGATGACACTTAGCACAGTACGTCAGTGCTGTAGAAGGGATTCGATGTGTGTGTGTGTGTGTCTGTCTGTCTCAGGGGATTGTGTACAGATTACATAGATTTAAACATCCTATACGGGAAGCTTTCGGTATTTAGTATCGTTATTAGTTGTAGCAGTTGTTTTATCTGCCCAGCTCTGTAACCACTGACACCGATTCTAGTTTAATTGAGTTATATTGGCCCAATAATAACAGTACAAAGATCTGCACTGGTCCCACAGCAGGAGTGCAGTGAAAAAGACGTTCCAGCGCCTACTGGAATTTGCACCAACTCCACGGTGTCCAGCAGCCTCCTGCCATAGTGACGATGACAAGGCGGCTAGATCCTTGCATTTTATCGCAGTTTCTTTGTACGGGGCAGAAGGACTACCGGTCCATTCCAAAGAACAGTTGGAGGGAGGCATCCTGGCACAGCAGTTCCCCCACCCTGGTACAGATCCCCAGGGCCATGCCCTGAGATGGGTGGCCGGCCTGAAGTTTAAAGCATTGTTGCTCATCTTGCAAAAGGTGCTGGAAATTGCAAGTTCCAGCAAGAACAGGATGCCTGCAAGAAAATATAGCTCGGGGGAATATGTAGTGACCTATACATGCTTAGATAATGAACTTACTTTGAACTTGGAGGTTGCAAGCAAGTGTCATCCAGTTAGTTCATTACTGGTGATAATATTATCCAGACTCTACTGTTACTCAGCTGCAATATGTGTCAAAGTAACGACACTAAAATATAATAACTAAACTAAATGGGCCTCAAACGTATCACTCTTACCACTCAAGCATTCCTCTTATTTATTTGTGTACAAGGAGAACAGCATGGTTCCCTGTCACCCACACCGTTCTCAAGTCTGAACAGAAAACTGCTAGTTTTATACAGAACTAGTTTATTAGTTACTGATATTAATCATTGTAAGTTGTATACGTTTCAATTCCTTACACGCAAGATCAATTTCCATTCACAGTAGAGGTGCTAGAGTCAATCGAAACTTCGAGCAGACAGCCGATGATACTTTAATGTTAGAGAAGACAATGGCGTCTTAGCTGTTGGGTGCTTCAGATCTTTCTGTTTTCCCATCTGCCACGGCTGTCTCACTTCAAAGGCTTTACTTGACCACAACTGCCCCAGCCTGTCTTTATCTTACTGCAAATTCCATACATGGACTGGGAACTGGCGGGCTACCCCCAGCACATCCTCAGGTGAGCTGGCTGTGATGCGTGACGCAGTTCATTCTGTGTCTCCAGGTGATAAGTAAATCTGAGATTTGATCCTAAAAGGTGCATCTTTCAAAGAGGGCATAAGGTACGAAGAAGGTGTATAGTAGAAATTCACTGAACGGATACTAGAATTTAAAGGATTAAGCCATGGACACTGTGAATACATTCCCTTGCATTTGGAATTTTTGAGAACGTCCAAAATTAGATCTGTTTGTGGCAAAAGGATTTGATAAAATAGGTAAAAAGAAGCAACTTTAGGGGGGGAGGGGTTGGTTTGAGTGGAGTGGAATCCACAAAGAGAGTACGTAATCTCCAAATTAAATTCAGACTAATTAGAAGTGAAACCGTTAACCATCTTGAAAACAAGGTAGCGGGAATCTCTTCTCAGAAGAGCAATGGGTGTTGTGTTAATTGAAGAGACATTGACGGAGTTTTGTCAGTTTTGTCGGGTCAGGGTATTGATTAGAGTTGAGGTATATAATGGCCGTTATGTAATTGAATGCTGGAGCATGCCCAAGGGGCTGAAGGGAGCAACAGTGAGTCATAGAGAGCACAATTAACTTATATTGCCTTCTCGGAGTAGGGTGAAATGTCAGGAGAATCACAGCCCTTAATTAGTGTTCGACAAGAAAGACCAGGAGTGTGGCCAGTAAAGTTTTAGAGGTTCCAGGCTATCAAATACTTGCCAACTCTCACTAACAAGGCTTGTACATCTGGGCAAAATGTCAATTAAAAGACAGGAGTCAAGAGTAAAATTCCCCCCCCCCCCCCCCCACCATAGGTAACATCATGGGAAGAGAGGAATGCTAAGAAAAATGATGATCTTATATTTTTAATCATCATTACATGGCTGAAAATTGACTTTAGCCAGAGTGAAACAAGATAGCAGCCACTTAAAGTCAAAGAATTACAAAGACATTGGGGCTTCACCCGCCAAGTCTAATCCGACTATCAACCGCCCACCTACAGGAAGTCTGCACTCATCCCACACGTCCTCATGGTTTCTGACACTCACCTGTAAACTAGGGGCAGTTTAATTGTCCCACCAGCCCGCACATGTTTGGGGTGCAGAAGTAAACTGGAGAGTCTGGAGGAAGCCCCTGTGGTCACAGGGGGAAGGTGCACCAACAGCACCCAAGGTCAGGATTGAACCCAGACGGCTACACCACTGCACTCCCCAGCCCTTTCCCAAACAGCACTGGCCAACCGCCTCCAAGCAGGGGTTCAAGGTCTAGTATATGATCCGTCTTCTTGTGTCCTCCGGTGCTCTGGAATTTCTGCACTGTTACTCTTTTCTTTATTTTCTAATATTGTGCACGTTAATATCACAACAGCTATGAACCAGTGAACATTTTATGACAAAAACTGCTGTGAGCCATTTATACACCTTCAATACAATTGAATAGCTGTTTAAAAAGTCAAAAATGTAGCAAATCCAGAATGGTATCAGTGGGATGATTATAAATAGATGAATGTTTAAGTATCACAAACATAGACCAACAGGAGATCACTTCTGTTTGATGTGTTGAGCTTCATGCCTTGTCTATTTCATACAAAATTACAAATGAAAAGTAATTTTAAATTAGTGTTTATATTTTTCACTAATAGTGATTTGAAATTCAGACGGTGTCCATTTGAAAGCGATGTGATTTAATGTAGGCTCGGTCTTTTGAGGGATAAAAGGCCTGGGAAAGGGTTTATACTGTGTTAAATAAAACAAGCATCAACTCTGAGTTTTGTTTAGGTAGAAGTTTATTGTTTTGTTTTGTTCATGAAAGAATGCGTGACATAGCAATTATGTGTTGTATTGGGACAAAATACTACAATGATATAAAACTGTGCTTTATCCCCTTTTAAACTGTTATTTAAAAGATCGGCAAAATGACTTCACACGCACAATGAGAGTTGTATGAATACAGCTGTGATGTTAAAGAGGTTTATTTTTTTAAAAAAATCTTGTCTCCTGGTTACTGTCACTTTTAATTGTCAACTTCCTCGGTTACCATTCTTCGTAATAAGCCACTTTAAGTGCTGTGTGTTTCCAAGATGAAAGTGGGATTTGCATTGCAATGAGTTTTTATGTGATGCTGAATAGACATGTATAAATGAGATAGGATTTACTGTATTTTTTTCCCCCTCGAGCCTACTGTGATGTCCTGAGTGCTGGCTGGACTGTGAGAATTCTGCATGGATTTTTGTCTCTGTGTACCCTGAATGTGACAGCCCTGGAGGTCTTCTTCCGGATTTAATCAGCTGCTTCACATACAGCACAGCTCCAGCAGCACGCTGTCGACATGGAGAATTGCCTCTTTGTGCACCACTCGACGTCTCCCTTCAAAGTGTGTGAAAAGATCAGTCTCATTTAATTCTAATCTGACTTCACTCCTATTCAGGACCCGACAAAGTGCCAGGCTCTGTGCCTTGGAACTGTGCAGCCGAACTAAAAAATTTTGACATCCTTTAATGAGGCAGAATGTTCATTGTGTGAGTTTATCTCACTGCCTCTCAGTTGACTGGCCCTTTTTAACCTCAACCATATTAATGTCTACATCACTTGAGCCTATTAGTTAATGCCCTGTTGTACCTTTATGGGGGTGTTTCACCCGATTGAAAAGGAAACTGAACTCTGCCATTCATCTTTCTTTTTCCAGGAGTAAGCATGGGGTTGGACGGATAGACATCGTAGAGAATCGCTTCATTGGCATGAAATCACGCGGTAAGGGACTTCTGATGCATTTGATTTAATGTTTTTCTTTCCAATCTGTTTTGATGCTGTATTCTCCCTATGAGTCAAGTATATATGTCAGCATCTGCCTGCCTCATTCAGAGATCAGTGAATTTATCTTCAAATGGTTCCACGCCTTGTACTTTCTGGGAATCGTGTCTGGGGAATCCGATGGAAATGTCGTAGAAAAAGGAGATCTGGGTCTCAGGATGCCTTGTGTTTTTGCAGGATCATCCTTTCAGGGTGTGCACCTGTTCTGTGTACTTTCGGGAACTTGGATCACTTTTGTTAACATATATCATTGTTATTTCAGCGTGGTTGAATATAGATAAAATATTGGATGGTATACAGTATAGCTGAAGCCTGATCGACTGGTTATGAGTGGTACTGCTGGGGAATGTAGTTGTACTGTGGGACTGCTAATGCAGAGGCCTGGACCACTGATGGCTTAGAATCTCATCAATGGAGTGGGAGAACCTGCATTTGGTTAATTAAATAGCCAGTAACTAAAAAGTTTTGTGGTGATATCACATGTAAGAACGTGATTGGAGAGAGATCTGAGCATGCGCAGAAATGATAGAAGGGTCTGGAAGCACGGTGCTGTAAGATACGTGTGGCTGTTGCTGTTGTAAATAAAAGTTATATTCTTCCAGGAAATGGTTCTTTATTAGAAACCCACGTTACGTATTAATATAAAGAACACAACAGTATCCGCACCAGACTTCGGAGTGAATGGTCCCAGGTTCGAATGCGGCCGGCTCCTTGCACGCGTTCTGTCTGTGCTGGGTTGAGGGTCGAGCTAGCAGCTCAGCCTGGTAAATCAAACAAATTCTAAAGAATCATTCAGGTTGCCGCCCAATGCTCCAAACATGGTGTGCGGAGGAACTTTTACTTTATAACTGAAAGGAGCAACTATCCTCTAACGATAATGTTGAAATTATCATATCGATATAATATCTGCCCAATTAATTAATGCCTTTGGGAGAGAAACTTGCTGATCTTAACAGGACTATAGGATATTTTCAGATGTACTGCCATTTGATTTCCCTCTGGTTGCCGAGGTAACCAGTCCGTTGTGCAAAACTACAACACGAAACAGAATTTGGATTTCCTTCGTTTTCTCTCCAGTTCTTAGATCTTGACTAAGTCTCGTTGGGATGGACAATGTGAGCTTTTAAAATGTAGACCAGCTTGTTACCTTGTCTGGAAGTTACACTACTCTCATATGAACTCCAGAGTTCATCTGGCAGTGGATTAAAGGGTACTTTAAAAACAACAGTACGAAACCTATTGCCAGATAATGTTTGGCCTGAAATACATCAGGAAGAGCTAGAATCAGTGAGAAATAATATTCAAACATGATGAGGAATTTGTTCACATCAGAGATTTTACGTTACCCCGTGGAATAGCCTCACAAGGAAGTCACGACTCTATTGGCAAATTGATCTATTATTGTCACAGGTAGGTGAAAAACTTTGTTTAGTATACCGTCCATTCTGATCATCTCATTCCAACAGTGCAGTGAGATAGTGCAAGGAAAGACAATTATAGACAGTGTTACAGTTCCAGAGAAAGTGTAACGAGGCTAACAATACAACAGGGAAACGATACTGAGTAGAAAGGTGCACAAATGGCTCCTGACAAAGAAAACACGGGGACGGGGACGACTGCAGAATATAAAAGTAAGGATACAACGTTGAGACTTTATAAAGCACTGGTGAAGCCTCACTTGAAGCACTGTGAGCAGTTTTGGGCCCCTTATCTAAGAAAGGATGTGCTGAAAGGAGGGGGTTCATAGAGGTTCATGAAAGTGATCCCAGGATTGAATGGCTTGTCATATGAAGAGCGTCTGATGGTTCTGGACCTGTATTCACTAGAATTCAGAAAAACAAGGGGTGACCTCATTGACAACTATCGAATGCTGAAAGGCCTTGATAGATTGGATATGGAGAGGATGCTGGGAGAGTCTTAAGACCAGAGGACACAGCCACAGAATAGTGGGGCATCCTTTTAGAATGGAGATGAGGAGGAACCTCTTTAGCCAGAGAGTTGTGAATCTGTGGAATTTGTTGCCACAGGCATCTGTGGAGGCCAAGTCTTTATGTACATAAGGGATACATGGAGAAGGCAGGAGGTCGGAGCTGAGAGGGAAAATAGATCAGCCATGATGAAGTGGCAGAGCATACTCGATGGGCCAAATGGCCTAATTCTGCTCCTATAGCTTATGGTCTCATGGTCTAGTACTGGAAAACTGCTGGAAACGTTCTGCAGGTCAGGCAGCAACAGACACAAATGGGTTTGGGTACAAGTAGGAGAAACATCCAATAGCCTAGAAAGTCTGTTAGTCCAGCTCCACTAAGGTGCCAGATGTTACTGCAGTGGTTACTGCAGTCACATGCATCCTCCAAACATTCCATTTCACACTTAGCGGGCTTCATGGTAGCGTAGCGGATAGTGCAATGCTGTTACAGCCCAGGGCGTTCCGGAGTTCAGTTCAATTCCGGCACCATTCGGTAGGGTATCTCTGTACATCCTCCCCATGGGATGTGTAGATTTACTCTAGGTCCACTCGTTTCCTCCCACGGTCTGGACAGGCTACTTGGTTATTGTAGATTATCCGGTGATTAGGTTAGGGTTAATGGGGTTTTGCTGGGGTGGCATGGCACAAAGGACCTTTACTGCACTGTATCATTAGATAAATACTTAAGACACTTCCATTGCAGTTGCCGAGATGGAACCATCCAGTTCCCAGATTGTAGGTTTGGGTCTATAGCTTCCATAGGTTTTGATAAGAGTGCCTGTGAGATTTCCCTGTTTCAGTGGGTCTTTGGAAATAGCATTTGAATTAGGAGCAGAAGTAGGACTTCCAATCCCTCAATACTGCTCCGTCATTTGTCAGGATCAGGGCTGGTCCTCTGTCTCAGTGCACTGAGCCCATATTCCAGGACCATTGACCGTTGTTTCAAACAAACTCCATGCCTGTGTTTCCACTCGTGACAATTTCACTCTGAAATCCCAACCCCAGCTCGACACTTTGATCAGACTTAATACTATTGAGGTGCTTGTTATGGACCGGGGATTCCCAACCTTCTTTATGCCATGGACCAATAGCATCAAACAAGGGGTCCATTGAACCCCTCAGTCAGACCTTCAGAGGGTTGCTGCCTATGTCCCAACATGTTCCCATCACCGGTGCACGTGGGGTACCTTTCTTCTTCCAGAGGCTCGATTTTAAAGCTTTTGTTGTCATCTTAAAATACTTACAAAGTAAATGGTGTCGGCATCAGGTCAAAGGTGAGAGGATGTTATAAATTAAACAGTATAGACAAGACTAGAGAGCAACAATATTAAATATGGGAAATAATCAGTTTATGGCAGAAGGAGACAAAGAGTATAAATTTAAGAACAAATCTGTACACAAGGCTAGAGATTATAAAAATAATTAAGATACTAATTAAAGTCTGAAACAAGAAGGAAATTGGTAAATTGGTTTACTATTGTCACATGTGCTGAGGTACAATTAAAAACTTTGTCGTACAGATCATTTAATCACATCGGTACATTGACGGAGTACAAGGGAAGAAGAATAACTGAAAGCAGAATGAAGTGTTACAATTACAGAGAAAGTGCAAAACCATAATGAGATAGAGAGAGAGGGTAAAGGGGACCATTCAGTAATCTTACAGCAGTGAGATAGTAGCTCTCCTTGAGACAGCTGTTACGTGTTTTCAGGCTCTAGTACTTTCTGCCCTATGGAAGTGAGGAAAAAAGAGACTGGGGTGGGTTGGTTATTTGATAATGCTGGCTGCCTTACCGATATTGTGAAATGTTTCAACAGAGTTCATGGAGGGGAGGCTGGTTTCAGTGATGTGCAGAGCTGTGGCCACAAAGCTTTGCAGTTTCTAACGGTGTTGGGCAGAGTAATTGCCTTACCAAGCCATAGTGCATTCAAATAGGCAGGGATTCCAACCTGGGGTCCTTGGATCTCTTAGTCAATGGCACAAGAAGGTTGGGAACCTCTGATACAGGATGTTTTCTGTGATATATCTGTAAACATTGGAGAGGGTCAACAGAAACGTGCTGAATTCCTTTAGCCTTGTAAGGAAATAGAGCTTTCTTGGCAATAGTGTCAATGTGATTGGACCAGGACAGGCTATTGGTGATGTTGACTCCTAGGAATTTAAGGGTCTCAACTCTCTCAACCTCAGCACCACTGATGTCGATGACGAGCTCTTTTGTAGTGCTGGCATTGAGGGAAAGGTTATTGTCATGCTACCATGTTGCTAAGCTCCCTATCTCCTTCCTGTGCTCCGACTTTTTTTTTGAGTTTTGGCCCACTGTGGTGCAAACTCATAGAGGGATGACCGTGTGTATGATCTGATGGCTATCACTGAGTTGGCATAACTGGGGACCTTATGACATAAATATTATTGACATCTATCATGAACAGGAAGCTAGTAAAATAATGGAGGAGTTGCTCTATTAAATAATAATCATAATTAATATACCAGCAAGTTTGGGTAAAGGATTAGTTAGCCAAGATGCCTTGGCGGTTGTATAAGGGCATCTTTCAGAGAACCTGAACAGGTGCTCTTCCAACAAGAAGGAGACATTCTAAGGGGGAGGGCCCACCATCTGTAATTAACTAAAAAGTCAAGATGGCAGTAGCGATACACAGTGGGTTTTTTTGTGCGCAGCTCACAAAACTACTAAAAGAACTTGGCTTGTGTTTCTATCACTGCAATTTGCAGTCTGCAGTTGCCCTTTAAGAGGCCTTTTTGACATTGAGTGGTTGTCAGTCTTTGTTTTTCATGGATTCTCTGTCCTACTGTGAATGCCTGCAAGAAAATTAATCTCAGAGCTGTATATGGTGATGTTTACATTCTTCGATAATGAATTTACTTTGAGCTTTATTTTTTGAATTTTGATAGTGTCAAACATAAAGTAAAAGCATATAATTGTATAAAGACAGGTGGCAAGCTAGAATATCTGACAGAATATAAAAATCAATAAGGAGTTACTAAAAGCTTGATGAGAAAGGAAAAATTAAATTAGGTAAAGGTGACCAGGAATATAAAAACTGCATGAGTTTCTATAGGCCATCAGAAAGCATTAAAAATCGTGTGGTTGTTCTACAGTAAGCGAGTCTGGGAATTAATAATGGAAAGAATGATGTCAGTAGATGAAAGAAATGGGTGTTTTTCATTGGTCTTCACTATAGAGGACATACCAGAGGTAAATGCAAGTTGGAATTGGAAGGGAGAAATTGAAAATTATAATCACCATAAAGTAGGTCAAATGGTTCAATTTAATATCAGAGAATGTGTACAGTGTACAACCTGAAATTCTTACTCCTCACAGACACCCTCAAAACAAAAACCCCAGAGCATGGATGACAAACAGTAGAACCCCAAAGCCCCATCTCCCCCACATGCACAAGCAGCAGTGGAAGCATAGACCTGCCCCTTCCACTTCCCCACTTGCCCCAGCAACAAGCACCCCCGCCATGCAAGCAATAGCAAAAGCCCCCAAAGGGACCTTAATCTGGAGTCCATAAAAAAACTACCGTCCATAACCCAGCACTGCAGAATCTCAAACAGGTTCTATGTCACTAGCGAGGAAGAGATCACCCCTGCAATAATGAGGGCAGGAGACAAGCAGTTCACTCTCTGATGTTATAATCTTCTAGGTTGCTTTTCCAAGTCCCCTGACTTAAGGAGCAACAGGCTATCACTCACCATCAAAAGAGGGAGATAGAGGATCGCTTGAGTATGGGTGCTGAGTGAATTGTTGTGTTATGTGCTGATGATCTCTAGGTTTTGATACAGTTTCATCTTAGGGTCTTAAAGAAATAGCCAGTGGGAGAATTCGCACATAGGTATTAACTAATGATTTCCACGGACCCCTTGCAAAGTGGTTTTGATCCATCACATAAAGAAAGGTTGGGAGCTCTTGCTTTAATGAAAAAGGAAGGCAGAAAGCAGGAAATCAGCACCCAACTAGCTTAACAAAATGCATTGTGAAATATCAGAGACTATTATCAAAGATAATAGAAACATAGAAAATAGGTGCAGGAGTAGGCCATTCGGCCCTTCGAGCCTGTGCCACCATTCAGTATGATCATGGCTGATCATCCAACTCAGAACCCTGTACCTGCTTTCTCTCCATACCCCCGATCCCTTTAGCCACAAGGGCCATATCTAACTTCCTCTTAAATATAGCCAATGAGCCGGCCTCAACTGTTTCCTGTGGCAGAGAATTCCACAGATTCACCACTCTCTGTGTGAAGAAGTTTCTCCTCATCTTGGTCCTAAAAGGCTTCTCCTTTATCCTTAAATAATAGCAGGGCATAGAAAGAAAATCAAAATAATTGGCAGAGTTGGCAAGATATTGTTAAAAGACAATAAAATTGAAACACAGATGAGAAAATCTGCAGATGCTAGAAATACACACACACACACACACACACACACACACACACACACACACACACACACACACACACACACACACACACACACACACACACACACACACACACACACACACACACACACACACACACACACACACACACTCACACACACACACACCCCTCTGGAGGAGCATCTAAGGAAAAAAGTACAGTCGATGTTTTGGCCTGAGACCCTTCAGTAGGGTCCAATACATTGACTGTACTCTTTCCCACAGATTCTGCCTGGCCTGCCGAGCTCCTCCAGCATTCTGTGTGTGTTGATCACATTGAAATGATTCATTTGAGTTCTCTGAGCGGGTAATGTATGCAGTGGTTAAAGGGGAACCTCCGGATGCACCAGGCTTCTAGAACACATTTGACAAGGAGATGCAGAAAATAAAAGCTTCCGAGCAACGTTTTGGACAGACAGTTGGCTGGACAACAGGAAGCAGAGCAGGGGTAAATGGGTCCTTGCATGGTGTAACAAATGTTGTGCCATTCATTGTACAGCTTGCTGAAATTTGTACAATTGATTTAGATCAAAGGCATTAACGTGCTCGTCCTTTTTCTTGATCCTTGAAGGTTGAGTAGCCTGGTCCTGCTACTGATTCATGTATTTATCTCTCCATACCCTGCATCTTTTACAGAATGTGACTCTGCGATACCTGCACTTACGCCAGTCTAGGGATCTGATCATCTCTGAATTTTGTTACTCCAGTTTGGGCAGCATCGTGGTTTGCTGCCAAGGCCCTACCCTTCCTCTAGCTTCTCTACTACAGCTTTTGTAACTGTGATAGGACCTGGCTTATTATTGTCGCATTTACTGAGATAATATGGAAAAGCTGGTCTTGCACACAGTTCACACAGATCAAATCACTACATAGTGCGTTGAGTTAGAAGATGATGCAATAACAAAGCAGAAAGAGTGAAGGGTAATACGAGAATGCAGTGCAGGTAGACAATAAAGTGCAGGATCATAATAAGCTAGATTGTGAGGTCATAAGTTCACTTTCTTGCTCTGGGGAACCATTGAATAGTCTTATTACAGCAGGGAAGTAGCTGTCCCTGAGCCTGGTAGTATGTGCTCTCAGGCTTTTGTATCTTCTGCCTGATGGGAGTGGGGGGGAAGAGAGAATGTCTGGGGTGGGTGGGGGCTTTGACTCTGCTGGCTGCTTCACTGAGGCAACAAGAAGTATAGGCAGAGTCCAGAAAGGGGAGGATCTGCGTCCACAACTCTCTGGGGTTACTGTGATTGTGCTGGAGAGGATGCAAATTGAGTTTTACAGACATTGCTGGGACTGAGAAACTTCGGCCATTAGGAAAAGGCTGGATAACCTGTGGTTTTTACTTGGAATAGAGGAGCCTAGGGGGAGATTTAGTTGAGTGTAAAATGATAAGGGATGCGGCTGTTTCTAAAGATTATTTTTATTTGTCACATGCTTGCATGTTGCCACAGCCACTTCTGTACAATTATCGTTCCTTACGGTAACCAGCTCCTCTGCAAACATTGTTCAAAGGAAGCAGAGATAGAGGTTAAACACGCAATGCTGGAGGAACCCAGCAGGTCAGGCAGCATCTGTGGAAATGTATATACCGTCGACGTTTCGGGCCGAGGTCCTTCTTCAGGACTGAGAGTAAGGGGGAGATAGCAGAATAAAAAGGTGGGGGAGAGGGGAAAGGGGTTTAATTAGGTGAGTAAGAAAGGTAAAGGGCTGGAGAGGAAGGAATCTGATAGGTGAGGAGAGTGGACCATGGGAGAAAGGGAAGGAGGCTTCATTTGTCACATACAGTAGTGAAATGTGTCATTTGCATCAAACACAATCTGGTCACAACCACACACAAAATGCTGGGGGAACGCAGCAGGCCAGGCAGCATCTATAGGGAGAAGCACTGTTGATGTTTCGGGCCGAGACCCTTTGTCCTGACCGAAATGTCGACAGCAATTCTCCCTATAGATGCTGCCTGGCCTGCTGTGTTCCACCAGCATTTTGTGAGTGTTGTTCGAATTTCCAGCATCTGCAGATTTCCTTGAGTTTGCTGGTCACAACCACATGCTTCTGGCACCAACACAAATTAGCAAAGGGATCAGAAAGAAGTAGGCAGAGATATAAAATACTGGGTAGAAGAAGGGGAGATGAGAAAATGTTTTCATCTAGAGCAGGGATTCCCAAGCTCATGGAGTCTGACTACTAACCAAGGGGTCTGCAGCCCCCAGGTTGGGGGACCCCTGACGAGAGGGTGTCTGGGTCTGTAACAGTGTTTGAACAGGTGAATCCCTTACCACATTGAAGTTGTATATATGGATGTATTCTTTAAAAATCCATACCTGCAAAGCTACACAGTGCAAGCCGGATGTTGTCAAAAAGTACTTGTTTATTGGGTCAAATGGCTAAGTTGCAGGCTTGATAGATTTATGTGACTCTTTAGGTGCCTGAGCTTTTGGTTATCTGTCCTAACAAATAAAGTGACTTGATTTGTTTAACAATGTCCCAGTCAAGTGCCTTGGGAAGACAAGTTGCCATATCACAGAAAACTCAATAGAGGTAATGCAGCTCTATTAGAAGCAGTGTTCAACATTGTAAGGCAATTGTCCTTTCATTTGCCGGTTACCTTATTAAATATAATTGCAAAATTATGCTAAACTTAGTAAAGAGGAAGCCCTTCAAGTCACACAACAAATGGAATGGGGAAATTCTTCTTGTTGGACTAGATAATTAAACAAGAGCAGCTGATTATACTTCTGGGCTCTGGGTATTAATTAATTTAACTAGTAATCAGTGCTAAACAGAAATCAATAACATCTGTGAAAACCATAATTAACTGCCTCTCAACACTTCCTAAAACCTAATGGGATAATTCACATCCCTTGGTAAGTGCATTAATTGTATACCAAACAGTGCTGCATTTTGTAAATCCAATCTGTTATTGTAGAAAAAATAAAGCCTTTGGTCTGAGAGAAAAATAAAAGGGTTCAGCAAGTAATGGTACCAAGGATAGATCTGGAAGCAGTTGTGGCAATGAGCCAGGAGAAATAAATAAAAATAAAGTCAGTACAGATCTGGAAAAGGGATCAATGTGATTTTTTTTTCGTTTGTGAATGAACAGAAGGTTGAGAAGGGTGGTGTAGTTGATGTTGTATACAAGGACATTCAAAAAGTGTTCAATTAAATATTGTACACTGAGTGTTAAACAAGAAGAACCATGCAGAATAAAAGCAGCTGTGGGAAGACAAATGCATTTCACCTGCTACTGAGAACTAACAAGTTTCTCAAGAAGAATACAGAAGCAACTGTGCCATTAATTGCTGGAAATTCACTGAAAGATTACATGTATGTAAGTGATTACAGTTTGCCCTCCTTATCTGCGGAGGATTGGTTCTGGGACCCCTTGTGGATACCAAAAAACGTGGATGCTCAAGTCCCTTATTTAACCTGTCTCAATGCGGTGGACATTAGGACCTGGCGGAACCCCGGACCTTATTTAACCTGTCTCAGTGCGGTGGACATTAGGACCCGGCGGAACCCCGGACCTTATTTAACCTGTCTCAGTGCGGTGGACATTAGGACCCGGCGGAACCCCGGACCTTATTTAACCTGTCTCAGTGCAGTGGACATTAGGACCCGGCGGAACCCGGAACCTTATTTAACCTGTCTCAGTGCGGTGGACATTAGGACCCGGCAGAACCTCGGACCTTATTTAACCTGTCTCAGTGCGGTGGACATTAGGACCCGGCGGAACCCCGGACCTTATTTAACCTGTCTCAGTGCGGTGGACATTAGGACCCGGCGGAACCCCGGACCTTATTTAACCTGTCTCAGTGCGGTGGACATTAGGACCCGGCGGAACCCCGGACCTTATTTAACCTGTCTCAGTGCGGTGGACATTAGGACCCGGCGGAACCCCGGACCTTATTTAACCTGTCTCAGTGCGGTGGACATTAGGACCCGGCGGAACCCCGGACCTTATTTAACCTGTCTCAGTGCGGTGGACATTAGGACCCGGCGGAACCCCGGACCTTATTTAACCTGTCTCAGTGCGGTGGACATTAGGACCCGGCGGAACCCCGGACCTTATTTAACCTGTCTCAGTGCGGTGGACATTAGGACCCGGCGGAACCCCGGACCTTATTTAACCTGTCTCAGTGCGGTGGACATTAGGACCCGGCGGAACCCCGGACCTTATTTAACCTGTCTCAGTGCGGTGGACATTAGGACCCGGCGGAACCCCGGACCTTATTTAACCTGTCTCAGTGCGGTGGACATTAGGACCCGGTGGAACCCCGGACCTTATTTAACCTGTCTCAATGCAGTGGACATTAGGACCTGGCGGAACCCCGGACCTTACTTAACCTGTCTCAGTGCGGTGGACATTAGGACCTGGCGGAACCCCGGACCTTATTTAACCTGTCTCAGTGCGGTGGACATTAGGACCTGGCGGCGGAACTCTGAATCTGCAGTGTTTCTGTTCACAAAAATAATCACGATCACAATTGAAAATAAATTGGAAATAATAAAGCGATCGGAAAGAGGTGAAACGCCATCAGTCATTGGAAAAGTGTTAGGCTACAGTCGGTTGACGATTGGAACAATTTTAATGGAGCATTTGAAAGGCCCTGCCCCGATGAAAGCTACAATTATTACTAAGCAAGTCAGTGGTTTAATTATTGAAATACATATGTTTCTGAAGTATTTTATATGCATAGAAAGGTAAAATATATACCATATACTAAGACACAAACATTTTACTAACTGAGGCTGCATAGTACCGGATGTACCAGTTCCAACTTCAAATCCGACTTAAAGACAGACTCAGGAACGGAACTCGTTCATAACCCGGGGACTGCCTGTACTTTTAAATCATCTCTAGATTACTTATACTACCTAATACAATGTAAATACTTTGGAAATAGTTGTTATACTGTATTGTTTAGGGAAAAATGACAAGAAAAAATATTTATAAGTTTCTGCACTCAGTGGCCACTTCATTAGGTAGCTCCTGTATCTGATAAAGTGGACACTGAGTGTGTATTTCCGCTGCCATATCCCATCCACTTTAGGTTTCAATGTACTGTGCGTTCAGAGATGCTCTGCTGCACACCACTGTTGTAATGTGTTGTTATTTAAGTTACTGGTGCCTTCCTGTCAGCTTGAACCATTCTGGCCATTCTCCTCTGACTCCCATTAACAAGCTGTTTTCACCCACAGAACTGCCGCTCACTAGACACTGTTGTGCATGAAAATCCCAGGAGATCAACAGTTTCTGAGATACCCAAACCACCCCATCTGGCACCAACAATCATTCCACTGTCAAAGTCACTTAGACCTCATTTCTTCCCCATTCTGATGTTTGGTCTTAACAACAACTGAACCTTTTAACCATGTCTGGAATCTTTAATTGCTGCCACATGATTGGCTGGTTAGATATTTGCATTAATGAACAGGTATACAGGTGTAGCAAGTAAAGTGGCCACTGAGTGTATATTAAAGGTTGAGTCTCCCTTATCCAAAATACTGTTGGTGTTTCAGATTTTGGAATATATAATGAGGTAGCTTGTGATCACCATAATTTCTGACACTGAATTTATATTCTACCAGTCACCACTCTTTATCTTACAACTATTCATCATATATGTGTACTTAATAATAAAAAATATTACATATCATTAAAGTAATGAAAATGTAATGTGTGCAGGGTAACAAAAGCAGGTCAGCATTGGAAGAATACCTGAATCAGCTGTTGAAAAACAAATAACGGCAGACTTTCAGTCTCCCGACAACGCTGTGTTTTGATTAAATGGTTGCAGTACACAGTATTTGTATTTTTCTTTTTTTTTAGGTTTTATGTAAGATATAAAAACAATCAGTATTATAGACTTGTTCTGATGTTAGATTTTTCATCAGCAACGATCTAGCAAACTCAACAATGAATTTCTCTGCTGCTTCATGATTAGCAGGCGATTTAAAATTTAATACCATGCCTTTTCTTTAATTTCTGCAACCAGTCTGCTGAATATTCACAATTACCTTCAACTTTCGGTTCATTGTTATAGACCTTAGTTTATTTGATGATTAGCATACCATTAAACAGCATATGTTCACTCAACACTGACGATTCCACTCTTTCAATATACGATTGAGATCTTCATTTTCTGCTTTTATGCAGTGTTTCATTAACTTCTCTTCATTACATATATGAGCTCACTTCTCTATCTGTGATGTGCAGAGACCTACGTTTCACCCAGGAACCTTCTTAGTGTCTTGCAGAATTTTCCATTTGTGACATCATGTTAGAGCTAAAAAAGAATTGGATTTTGGAAGATTTCGGATAAGGGGTATTCAGCCGGTTAATGCCAGAGGTTAAAAATAGCAGGAAGAAAGTGCAGAAAAATTTAGAAGCTGACTTTGGGCATCAATGAAATAAAACATCAAATTATAAGAGGAAGAGAAGATTGACAATAAGTTTGCTCAAGAATAACACGTAGCACCTGGAAATCATATGCTAAAGAAACAGATGAAATTTGCAGGGCAGTTTGAGAGGGTTTGTGTGTTTAATGTATCTGCTCTTTCGGGTATATATTTTGCATCTTTGACCATCCCTGTGTAGCATTGAGTTTTAAGGTTTGATTAAAAAAAACTCCCAACCTCTATTGAGTTAACTTAGCCTATGGATTTTTAAACACGCTGTGTAGTAATCTTAAAATAGGCATTGGTCAGACCACATTTGGAGTATTATGCGGAGTTTTAGGCCCCATATCTAAGAAATAATGTGCTGGCTTTGGAAAGGGTCCAGCGCAGGTTCACAAGAATGAAAGGCTTAATGACTGAAGAGTGTTTGATGGCTCTAGGCCAGTACTTGCTCAAGGTTAGAGGGGTGGGAAGATTTCTCATTGAAACCTACCAAATATTGACAAGACTAGGTAGAATGAATGTGAGAAGATGCTTCCAGTAGTGGGGGAGTCTAGGACCAGTGGACACAGCCTCAGAATAGAGGAACATTCCTTTAGAATAGGGATGAGGAAGAGTTTCTTCAGCCTGAAGGTAGTGATTCTGTGGAATCTGTTGTCAAGGTTGTGGAGGCCAAGTCACTGGGTGTATTTAAAGCAGAGATTGATAGGTACTTGATCAGTGAGGTTGTCAAAGGTTATGGGGAGAAGGCTGAAGAATGGGGTTAAGAGGAATAATAAATCAGCCATGATTGAATGACAGAGCAGACCTGAGGGGCAGAATGGCCTAATTTGGCTCATGGTCTGATGATATCACTAAATTGCCAGATTTCCTCAGGAACTTGATTATTGGCCGTTTTGTTCAGTGTCACAACTGCTGGTGTTACTAAATAATTCTGCATAGTCCAATATCTCCGTAAGATTTCTTGCCCTCTATAGAAGCTGATCAGATCACTGGAGTTATTTGACCTCCATTTAACCATATTAGAAGCCATTTGAATTTGCAGCGACTGATGGCACTACTTGATATTTCAGTGGGTATCTGAATACACATTATTAGTTTATTGCCAACTTTGATGTTGAGCAAGGTGTAAATATGAATCTATTGGCTGTAAAATGCATAAGTGTCCGTGTAGGCAGGGATTTGAGCAAAGGCTGAGAAGTCCAGGTGAAGCAGTTGACAGCTTGCCTTTGTTAGTGGTGAATGTGGGTTTGCGTAAACAGCCCCATTGAAACCCCTTCCCAGATTGTTTGCCTATTCACAACTGAATAACAATGTCATAAATGAGCTTCTATGTTCTGCGCCCATGTTTATTAACATTTTAATCACCTATGCTTTTGTTTACACAGACATGACATTTAGACAGAGATTTTGTATTTTTTTGTGTACTTTCTGCCTTGGTTAGAAGAAAAGAAATTGTGAGCAGATCCAGAAATAAGTATTAACACCTCAAGCCGTAGAATTCTTGCATTGTGTGCCAGCCTGACAAAAGCCCTAATTAAAAGGCTTTGTAGCCGCAGTGCATTTTAAAACTTGATGCATCACATCACATATAATAGATCAATGAATACATTGTGCCGACATTATCAAAGAGCAGTTGGGCCTATTATAGATATTGTTAATTGACAAATGCAAGGTTTATGTAGAGAGAGAGATTCTGTTGTTCTGTTTGAAATAATAGAAACTTGCTTCAAATCTGTAACAAGTGCTATTTTAAGTCCATTATGATCAGGGGAAAATAAATACCGCATTACTTTCAGAAGATAACAGCTACAGATCATGGTGGAAATGCACAGAATTAAATCAGTGACTTCTGCCATTTCTTCCCTTTTACAAGCACCGTTAAATTATTTGAAATCAACGTAATAAAGGCAATTGACCAGACGTTAGCTTAATTAGCATATTCCTGTCCTTCATTCAAAGTCTAATTCATTCTATAAACAAAATGAACAAGTTTTCTGCTAAAATAGAATTCCATTCCCCTCCCTTTTCCCCTCCTCTTTTTGCTTATTTTGAGATACAGTGCAGAACAGGCTGTTCCTATCTAATGCCACACATCAACACACCGATTTAACCCTTCCTTATCACAGCACAATCTATAGTGACCAGTTAATCTACTAACTGGTATGTCTTTGTACTGTGGGAAGAAATCCACACGGACATGTGGAGAAAGTATGGACGGTGCCAGAATTATGAATTAATGTCACCAAGGAAGATGTTAGAAGAGCCTTCCTGAAGATAAATCCAAGGAAGGCGACGGGCCCAGGATGGGTTCTCTGGGCCTGTGCAAGTGAGCTAGCTGGAGTGTTTTCTGACTTCTTCAACTGCTCCCTGCTTCAGTCTAAGATCCCCTCATGTTTTAAGAAGGCAACGATAATCCCGGTGCTGAAGAAAAGCAAGGTGGCATGCCTGAATGACTATCGACCTGTGGCCCTAACATCAATTGCTACGAAGTGCTTCGAGCCATTGGTTATGACACACATCAACCATAACCTACCAGTCAACCTCCATGCTTTGCAATTCGCCTACCGGAGCAAAAGGTCAATGGCAGATGCCATCTCTCTGGCACTACGTTCCTCTTAGAACACCTGGAGAATAAAGATGCATATGTAAAGCTCCTTTTCATTGACTACAACGCTGCCTTTAATAGCATCATTCCAAATAAACTGATTCCTAAGCTCCAGAACCTGGGTCTTAACACTCAGATCTGCAGCTGGATCTTTAACTTCCTCACAGACAGGACCCAGGCTGTAAAAATAGGGGACAAGCTCTCCTCTACAATCACTCTGAGCTCCGGTGCCCCACAAGGCTGTGTACTCAGCCCCCTGCTGTACTCACTGTACACCCATGATTGTGTAGCCAAGTTTCCATCGAACTCAATATGTAAATTTGCTGATGACACCACAATTGTAGGCCGTATCTTGGGTAATGATGAGTCTGAGTACAGAGAGGAAATTAAGAACCTGGTGGCATGGTGCGAAGACAGTAACCTATCCCTCAACGTCAGCAAGACGAAGGAATTGGTTGTTGACTCCAGAAGGAGTAGCAGACTGCATGACCCCATCTACATCGGTGGTGTGCAGGTGGAACAGGTCAAAAGCTTTAAGTTCCTCAGGGTGAATATCACAAATGACCTGACTTGGTTTAACCAAGCAGAATCCACTGCCAAGAAGGCCCACCAGCGCCTTTACTTCCTTAGAAAGCTGAGGAAATTTGGCCCGTCCCCTAAACCCCTCACTAATTTTTATAGATGCACCGTAGAAAGCATTCTTCTAGGGTGCATCACAGCCTGGTATGGAAGTTGTCCTGTCCAAGACCGGAAGAAGCTGCAGAAGATCGTGAACATAGCCCAGCACATCACACAAACCAATCTTCCATCCTTGGACTCACTTTACACTGCACGCTGTCGGAGCAGTGCTGCCAGGATAATCAAGGACACGACCCACCCAGCCAACACACTTGTTGTCCCTCTTCCCTCCAGGAGAAGGTTCAGGAGCTTGAAGACTCATATGGCCAGATTTGGGAACAGCTTCTTTTCAAATGTGATAAGACTGCTGAACAGATCCTGACCCGGACCTGGGCTGTTCCTTCCAAATATCCGGACCTGGCTTGCACTACCTTACTCTGTCTCTCTCTATTTTCTAATTATGAATTATAATTTAAATTTTTATTATATTTAATTTGATTTGTACTTCAGGGAGCGCGAAGCCCAGAATCAAATATCACTGTGATAATTGTACGCTCTAGTATCAATTGTTTGGTGACAATAAAGTAAAGTAAAGAATTGAACTCTGAGCTGAGATGCCCTAGGCTGTAATAGTGCCAGGGTCACTGCAAAACTAAAGCAACTTGAAGTTCATGCTGAACCTGGTCCTTTGGCCCTTTGAACTTCGTTTTCCTGAATCATCCTCCTGACTCCCTCCTGAAACAAAAGTTGTCATCCTTTGTTTCCAGCGTACTCTGCAGCTGAACATTCAAAGCGCCCTGTGCAGGACATTCTAAAGATTCACAACAGCCCGAGGGAAGAAATTGCTGATTGTCTTTTGTTTCCTGTAGCCAGTATTAACTCTAGATTCTCAAAGAGGGCAAAACTCCTCCTGGCACCTACTCTGTTAGATCTCTTTTGAACTCCCATGCTTTTTGCTTCGATGTGATCATCTCTTTCCTCTTATTTAATCTCTCCTCATAGAACAGTTCTCTTATCTGGCATTCCAATGTGCCACTGTTGTGCTGCTGAAAGGCAAGTGGATCACAGTGGCCCTCACACAAACAAGAGAAAGTCTGCGGATGCCAGAAATCCGAGTAACACACACAAGATGTTGGAGGAACTCAGCAGGCCAGGCGTCCCGCCGAAGGGTCTCGGCCCGAAACGTCGACTCTACGCTTTTTGGCGATGCTGCCTGAGTTCCTCCGGCATTTTCAGTGTGTTGCTCGGTGGTCCTAAGAGTAGTCTTGCCAACACCCAGCATAGTTGCCATAAGTCTTTCCACTTGTATGCTAATCCATTTTATGATAAAGGATATTGTTTGTTTCTGTAAATGTTTGCTCTGTCTGCATTATGCTTCTGTACTTTTATGTACGAGGGCTCCTTAGCTCCTGTGAAGATAAGCATTGCTTTTCAAACCTGCTTATCTTCACGTTTTCTCCATAATGAAATCTGCTGACTACCCTCTTGCCCACTCACTTAATCTGTATTCAGAGCATATTCTTTGCATAATCAGCACTAAAAAGAGGAACAGAACTCAATGACCAGATAAAGGAACCTTAATAATATTATCTTTCCTTATCTTCCTGGTGCTGTTGGATCGTTTCATGCTATGGAAATTTATAAACACAAGAAATTCTGCAGATGCTGGAAATCCAGAGCAGCGCACACAAAATGCTGGAGGAACTCAGCAGGTCAGGCAGCATCTATGGAGGCGAATAAACAGTCAAAGTTTGAGCTGAGACATTTCATCTCGACCAAAAATGTCAACTGTTTATTCCCCTGTATAGATGCTGCCTGACCTGCTGATTTCCTCCAGCATTTTGTAGGTGTTATGGAAAGTGTTGTATTTGCCTTTTTAGATTCCACAGCACCTAGATAACCAACAGCTTTCCAATTCCGAATATAGTTCATAATTTCTTGCAAAATAAAAGGAAATCAAAATCAAAGTTCAAAGTAAATTTTCTATCAAAGTACATATATGTAACCTTGAGATTCATCTTTCTTGTGAGCACTTACAGGGAAAGAAATACAATAGAAGCTATGAAAAACTACATAAATAAAGACTGTCAAACAACCAATGAACAAAAGAAGACAAAGCATGCAAATAAAAAAGATTAAACATGAATGTTCAGTCCTTGAAAATGAGTCTGTAGGTTGTGGAATCGGTTTGGAGTTAACCTACAGCTGTCAGGAACCTGAAGGTTGGAGGGTAATAACTGTTTCTGAACCTGGTGATGTGGGACTTGGGGCCTCAGTGCCTCCTGCTCAGCAGTAGAAGTGAGCTAGAAGGGGGTCCTTGACGATAAGGTGCTGCTTTCTTTTGCCAGTGTTTCATGTCAATGTCCCACAGAGTCTCTGTGAGCTCTCAGACATTGGTTCTGTAACCCACCTTAATTCCTGTTTTCTCCCAAAAGTCAATCAGCTTGCCCCAATTTTTCTCTTGCCTCCCCACTTACACTGGGGGCAATGTGCAGCAGCCCATTAACCCTTCCGTCAAGTTTTTGGGATGTGGAGGGGCCAGCTTGTGTCACTGCAAAATCACCTGACGAACATCAGGACTGTACACTGGTCACTGGACGAATGAGGCAGCAATACTAACTGCTGTGCCACCATGTCTTTTGGTTTATAAACAGTAGCCCTGACTGGCACAGGTCTCCAGACGTGTTACAACCACCAGATTAACAATTCCGGAGAGTAGCAAACAGTGAAACAAGCTAGAAGTCATAGGTTAAGGGTGAAAGGTGAAATATTTAAGAGGTCCTGAGAAGGAGCTCAGAGCGTGATGACAGTGTGGAATGAACTGCTGACAGAAGTGGTTCAATTGCAACCTTAATTGCTACAAAGTACCCAGGACGTCTTCAGGGAGTGGTGTCTCAGAAAGGCACCATCCATTATTAAGGACTCCCAGAACCCAGGACATGCCCTTTTCTCACTGTTACCATCAGGGAGGAGGTACAGAAGCCTGAAGGCACACACTCAGCGATTCAGGAACACCTTCTTCCCCTCTGTCATCCCATTCCTCAATGGATATTGAACCCATGAACACTCTCTCACTTTTATATATAAATTCTGTTTTTGCACAATTTTCAATCTATTCAAATACACATACTGTAATTTATTTATTTATTTTATTTTTCTTTTATATTATGTATTGCATTGAACTGCTGCTGCTTGGTTAACAAATTTCACGACACATGCCAGTGATAATAAACCTGATTCTGATTAAGAGAAATATGGATAAGTACATGGATGGAAGGGGTATGGAGGGCTATGGTGAGTGGGCAGAGTAAAAGTTTACCACGGACTAGATGGGCTGAAGGGCCACTTTCTGAGCTGTGGTTCTCCATGACTCTAGAACAGATGAAGGATTTACATTTGTGGGAAGAGCAGCACCAGAGTGCAGCAATAAAAGGCATTCTCAGCAAGAAAGCAGAAAGCAGTAGGAAGTCAGAAATAAAGTTCTGTTTTCAAAGGGCATGCCAAAACAAACAGAATATATAAGTATGGCCGTGCAGTAGGCTGCCCCTCTCCACACGGCTGATGAATCCAAAGGAACGGCAGAGACCGATACAGTTTGACACCAGCAGCATTGCAGGAGTTACCAGTCAGTGTCAAACTCAATATAGGACTGCCTTAGCAACTCCAGTTCCCGATTATTCCTCAGGGTTTACTCCTGAAGCTTTCCCCATGAGTCGGTATAGCAGTAGGCAGCGGAGGTCTGAGATCAGAGTTTTCCTTCTCCCAAATGAGCTGCGGATGAGCCCCATTTTCCCAAAGCAACTGGTTTTAAGGTGCCAGTAGCCTGCCTTTGTCCCTTCTGCTGTCAATAGAAACTGCCGTACTGGGCTTAGTAGCCACGTGTAAAGGCCAGGAGCTGGATTTGCTTATCAGAGGCTATTTGAGAAGCATGCAATTGGGAGCATTTAATAGATTGTGGGAGCTTATCCCTTCCACCATCCCCAGCTATAACAACCTTAAGGAACTGGATTTATCCTCAACCAGTATAATTAAAACAGGTTACCTGGTTACTGCTCCGTGTAAAGTATCTGTTGTGCAGTTTGCAGCTGAGTTTCAATACAAACGTGACCACGGCCTACAAAATCAAGTTGAGACGCAAATTGTCTTGGGACTCATGTGAAGGTCTCTAAATTGCTAGGGTAGATCCCCTTGTAAAATTTCATCTAGGTGTTTATGTACATCTTGAGTTTTCAAGAGCTCTAAGTGTTACGGGTATTGAGAAGGGATCTGTCAAAATAAGGTTATTGTATGGGCTAGGGTGAAGAATACTTTGAAATATCCCATACCAGAGAAATATTGAGGAGTGACTTCTAATCTTCCTCTGCCCAGGAAGACAATATGATCATTTAAAATATTAACACTATGCAAAATAAAAGAACTACTTTAAATCTCCATTTTACCATTCCAGTTTACATAAGGTTGCTCTAATTTCCTTAATGCTGAAACAATGATTAGTTTATAATACAAAGTACAATGCAAAAGCTATGTGATTTAGAAAGGTAAACAAATAAAATAGAATGTCTTTATCAATGACAGATGCGCAGTTGCCAAGTGATCTCATGCTGTCTTGTACCTACAGCTGAAGAGCTGTCACTGTTCCTCTGAATTCTTGTAAATACAGGAGAGCAAAAGATCCTTGAAATGTCAGACTTCATTTAATCTGCGAGGCAGATAAGCAGTTGCCAACCCGGTGCCTTTGTAGCCTTGTATTCTCAAGTCAGATTTGTATCCACAGCCTTTTAGTATCAAGCCCCTGTCAAAGCAAGTGCTCCTCCATTCCGACGCCTACTGCTGACCAGGAACTAGAACTGTAAAAGCATAACATTTAACATTATCGCGGTACTTAACTTCATTCTGCTATACTCGATTTAACACTTCAGTTCAAAAATCATAGAAATTAGGGCACAGAAGGAGGCCATTGTGCCTCTGCCAGTGCTATCTCTTCAAATTGGAGCCGTCTGCATAATTCCATGTCTCCACCGTTTAGATATTCATCCTTAACAAATATTTCTAAAGATATATTTTTATGTGATCCAGTTTTTTGCCTCTGTAACCACTTGTGGTAGGGTATTCCATATTCTAATAATAATAATCTTAATGTGAAATTATTCCTAGTTTCTCTGCTTCCCTTGTCATGTCACCTTGTTAATAATTTGCAAAATGCTGATGGACAATTTTCTCTGGTAAAACCTCAAAATTTTCTCTTTCATCCTTTGTTCACTTTCATTGGGGAAAATGCATTTCTTTTAAATTATATTTGGAATTGCTTGTGCATGTTCCCTGTATAATTTTCAAGACTTTAATTGGGTAGCTAGGGTTGCAGTTTTGAAAAATGGCTTGAACAATGTTCTGTTGAAGGGCAACATCATGTCATTGCTTTTACAGCCATTATCTCTTTGTTTTATAATGTAGTGCGACACTTGACATTTTTATAGATTTCTTGCCTGCAGTTGTTAAAGAACTTAGCATCCTTTGCTTATATATTCTTCCTTTTCTAAATCATACCAATTGGGAAGAGATTAGCTTTATTTGTCACACATGTGTCAAAACATTGAAAAATACAGTGAAACATGATCTTTTCTGAGTGAGGATTGTGTTGGCATCAGCCCGCATGTTTCTTGCGCCAAAGTAATATTCCGACAACTCAATAATCTGAACCGTACTTATTGAAAACGTGTGAGGAAACAGACAGGAAATACATGCGGATGTAGGTAGACCGTTCAGTACAAACATACAAAACCTTATAGACAGGGGCAGGAATTGAACCCAGGTCTGTGATTGCCAGCACTGTAACCCAACGTACTAACCACTACACTACCATGCTGTCCCACATGTGAACGGATATAAGAGCTTTTATTGCTTTAAAGGAACAACTAAAATTTACTACCTTCATTTTCTTTGAACTGAATCAGCCAATGGTCTTCCATAATATTTTGATCAGTCTTTCATACTGCAAAATATTGCCATTGAATCTTTAACATTTGCAGCAAGGCCTCAAAAAGGTGGCATCCATTATTAAGGACCCCACCACCCAGGACATGTCCTCTTCTCATTGCTACCATCAGGGAGGAGGTACAGAAGCCTAAAGGCACACACTCAGCATTTCAGGAACAACTTTTTCCCCTCTGCCATCCAATTTCTGAATGGACATTGAACCCATGAAAACTACCTCACTACTTTTATAATTTTTATTCTGCACTATTTATTTAAAAAGCATAGAAACATAGACAACCTACAGCACAATACAGGCCCTTTGGCCCACAAAGCTGTGCCAAACATGTCCTTACCTTAGGACTACCTAGGCTTACCCATAGCCCTCTATTTTTCTAATCTCCATGTACCTATCCAGGAGTCTCCTAAAAGACCCTGTCGTATCCGCCTCCACCACTGTCGCCGGCAGCCCATTCCACGCACTCACCACTCTCTGTGGAAAAAACTTACCCTGACATCTCCTCTGTACCTACGACTAAGCACCTTAAAAGTATGCCCTCTTGTGTTAGCCATTTCAGCCCTGGGAAAAAGCCTCTGACTATCCACATGATCAATGCCTGTCATTATCTTGTACGCCTCTATCAGGTCACCTCTCATCCTCCATCGCTCCAAGGAGAAAAGGCCAAGTTCACTCAACCTATTCTCATAGGGCATGCTCCCCAATCCGGGCAACATCCTTGTAAATCTCCTCTGCACCCTTTCTATGGCTTCCACATCCTTCCTGTAGTGAGGCGACCAGAACTGAGCACAGTACTCCAAGTGGGGTCTGACCAGGGTCCTATACAGCTGCAATTATTTTATTATATATACACTTAATGTAATTCACTCTTTTTTCTCTATTATTATGGATTGCATTGTACTGTTGCTGTAAAGACAACAAATTTCACAACATATGCCTGTGATACATGATATTAAACCTGATTCTGATTTAACCCCCACCTGTCAGTTTAAAGTCTTACAGAAAGATGGCAGCAACTACTGTAAATCCACCCTCAGTAGGATAGTTTTCTATCTTCAGTCTCTGGAGAGAGACAAACTCGAATACCTTTCCATCTTGTATTCGGCTGAATTTCACACACGCATCGAAAGTGTCAGAGTTGTTGCCTGTCACTTCCTTCATGACGTAACTTGGTGATAGCAACCCCTCTGCTGGAATTCTTGTCTTGTTTTCTATCGATGACTTCCTTTGGGGCAGGGGAAGGTGATATTCCAGTCAGTTTTCTCGATGAAGATCTGTGCAGTTTCACTGTTTAGAAACCAGGTAATCAGACGTTCTCAATATCCGAGAGCCTTGCAATCACAAATTCGGCCATCAGCGACAGTGCGAGACAAGAAATGAATATGCAGTGTCTGGGAAATAGCATGGGGGCTGATGGTGGAGCGTAGAAGGACCGCAAGAGCAAACAGAAAGATTCACCACTTGTAGAGATAGGGGTAGGTTAAGAAATTTTAGACCATAAAGCATAGGATGAGTATTAGACCATTCACCCATTGTGTCCGCTCCATTATGCAATCTTTCTTCTCTCTCCCACTTTTGGAAACATCCTCTCCCCGTCCACCCTATCTAGGCCTTTCAGTATTCAATAGGTTTCAATGAGGTTCCCCCCCCCCCCACCATTCTCCTAAACTCCAGCAAGTACAGGTCTAAAGTCATCAAATACCCCTCATACAGTTTCCCTTTCATTCCTGGAATCATTCTCGTGAACCTCCTCTGGACTGTTTCCAATGACAGTAAAAACTGCTGAGAAATGTGGTTTGACAGATGTCTTATAAAGACACAGCAGTATATCCATGCTCTTATATTATAGTCCTTGTGAAACGGATGCTAACTTCACCCTTGCCTTCCTTACCAACGACTCCATGTGCAAGTTAACCTTAGGGAATCCAGCTCGAGAGCTTCTGAGTCCCTTTGCACCTTCAATCTCTGAATTCACTCCCCATCTACACCTTTATTCCTTCGACTAAAGTGCATGGCCATACAGTTCCCGGCATTGTATTCCATCTTCCAGTTCTTTGCCTGTTCTTCTAATCTGCCCAAGTTCCTCCGTAGTCTACCGGTTTCCTCAGCTCCACCTGTTTCCTCTGCTCTGCCTGTTTCCTCAGCTCCACCTGTTTCCTCATCTCCACCTGTTTCCTCAGCTCCACCTGTTTCCTCATCTCCGCCTGTTTCCTCAGCTCCACCTGTTTCCTCTGCTCCGTCTGTTTCCTCAGCTCCGCCTGTTTCCTCAGCTCCACCTGTTTCCTCATCTCCGCCTGTTTCCTCAGCTCCACCTGTTTCCTCATCTCCGCCTGTTTCCTCAGCTCCACCTGTTTCCTCTGCTCCGTCTGTTTCCTCAGCTCCGCCAGTTTCCTCAGCTCCACCTGTTTCCTCTGCTCTGCCTGTTTCCTCTGCTCTGCCTGTTTCCTCAGCTCCACCTGTTTCCTCATCTCCGCCTGTTTCCTCAGCTCCACCTGTTTCCTCTGCTCCGCCTGTTTCCTCAGTTCCGCCAGTTTCCTCAGCTCCGCCGGTTTCCTCAACTCTACCTGTTTCCGTCTGTTTCCTCTGCTCCACCTGATTCCTCAGCTCCGCCTGTTTCCTCAGCTCTGCCTGTTTCCTCTGCTCTGCCTGTTTCCTCAGCTCCACCTGTTTCCTCAGCTCTACCTGTTTCCTCAGCACCGCCTGTTTCCTCAGCTCTACCTGCCCCTCCATCTATCTTTGTATCAAATGCAAACTTGCCCACAAAAGCACTAATTCCATCATCCAGTTCATTAATAATATATTGTAGTGATGTGCTACACACAGCGCTGAAATAACGACACGCAGTCAGTGAGTCGTTTGGAGACTAGTTCATTCAAACTTCGCGGAGTTGGCATTTAATCCCTAGTTGCCCGCCCTCTCCGCCCCCCGCGCGCTGGCTATTTGTGAGCCGGTTCGCCTGCGCAGAAAGTGGGTCTCCACATACCCCCCCCCCCCCCCCCCCCCCCACCGATGTCCACAGTCTGGATCAGCCTCTGTTTGGGAGGTCTGCCTCTGCGCCGCGGTGCCTGAACCTCGACCGGCTGCGCCAAGTCCACATGGGCTGGTTTGAGTCAGTCCACCGTGAAAACCTCCTCTCTCCCCCCAATGTTCAGAACGTACATGGACTCGTTGTTGTTGATCACCCTGAACGGCCCCTCGTATGGCCGCTGTAGCGGTGCCCGGTGTTCACCCCTTCGTACAAACACAAACTTACAGTTCTGCAGGTCTTTGGATACATGGGTCAGGGTCTGTCCGTGCTGTGAAGTCGGTACGGGGGCCAGGTTGCCGGGCCTTTCATGTAGTCTGTCCAGGACTGCTGCGGTTTCTTCCTCTTGCCCCCTTGGGGCTGGTATGAACTCTCCTGGGACGGCCAGGGGTGCGCTGCACACCAACTTGGCCAATGAGGCGTGCAGATCTTCTTTGGGCGCTGGGCGAATTCCAAGCAGGACCTAGGGAAGCTCGTCCACCCAGTTAGGTCCACTTAGCCGGGCCATGAGAGCCGACTTCAAGTGACGGTGGAAATGCTCCACTAGTCCGTTCGACCGTGGGTGGTAGGCAGTGGTGTGGTGTAGCTGCGTTCCAACAGGCTGGCCACAGCCAACCACAGACTGGAGTGAACTGGGCGCCTCTGTCGGAGGTAATGTGGGCCAGTACCCCGAAGCGTGCTACCTAGGTTGCAATCAGTGCTCGGGCGCAGGAATCGGCAGATGTGTTGGTGAGCGGGACTGCCTCTGGCCACCTTGTGAACCGGTCTACCATAGTTTGGAGGTACCACGCTCCTCGGGGCACTGGTAGGGGGCCCACGATCTCCACATGAATGTGGTCGAACCTCCGGTGGGTGGGTTCGAACTGCTGCAGCGGGGCTTTAGTGTGCCGCTGCACTTTGGCTGTTTGGCACTGCGTGCACATTCTGGCCCATTTACTGACCTGCTTGCGAAGCCCGTGCCATGCGAATTTGCTGGAGACCAGCCGGACGGTTGTCCTGATAGATGGGTGCGCCAAACCGTGTATGGAGTCGAAAACTCGCCGCCTCCAGGCTGCCGGGACGATGGGGCGAGGTTGGCCGGTAGCCACGTCGCACAGGAGGGTCCTATCACCTGGGCCTATGAGAAAGTCCTGCAGCTGCAAACCCGAGACTGCGGTCCTGTAGCTGGGCATCTCGTCATCTACCTGCTGCGCCTCTGCCAGTGCTGCATAGTCCACCCCCCAGGAACAGGGCCTGGACAGCTGGTCTGGAGAGTGTGTCTGCCACGATGTTGTCCTTCCCCGAGACATGCTAGATGTCTGTCGTGTACTCGGAGATGTTGGACAGATGTTGCTGCTGCTGAGCTGACCAGGGATCGGACACCTTCATAAATGGTTTGTGGTCCGTGAACGCGGTGAATGGCCTACCTTCTAAGAAGTACCTGAAATACTGGATTGCTAGATACAGTGCCAACAGCTCCCGGTCAAAAGCACTGTACTTGAGTTCGGGTGGTCGTAGGTGCTTGCTGAAGAATGCCAAGGGTTGCCAGCGCCCCTCGATGAGCTGCTCCAGCACCCCACCGACTGCTGTGTCGGATGCGTCCACCGTGAGGGCGGTCAGAACGTCCATTCTGGGGTGCACCAGCATCGCGGCATCTGACAAGGATTCCTTGGCTTTAATGAAAGCAGCTGTGGCCTCCTCGTCCCAAGTAATGTCCTTTACCCAACATCAGGGTGTACAAAGGGCGCATGATACGGGCTGCTGAGGGGAGGATACGGTGGTAGAAGTTCACCATACCAACAAACTCCTGCAGGCCTTTGACCATGTTGGGCCGGGCAAAGTGGCGGATCGCGTCTACCTTGGCGGGCAGAGGTGTTGCCCCATCTTTGGTAATCCTATGGTCCAGGAAGTCAATGGTATCGAGACCGAACTGGCATTTGGCCGGGTTGATCGTGACGCCGAAATCACTCAGGCAGGAGTAGAGCTGGCGGAGGTGGGACAGATGCTCCTGATGACTGCTGCTGGCTATAAGGATGTCGTCCAAATAGATGAACGCAAAGTCCAGGTCCCGTCCCACCGCATCCATTAGCCACTGGAACGTCTGTGTGGCATTCTTCAGGCCGAACGGCATTCGGAGGAACTCGAACAGGCCGAACGGGGTGATGAGTGCTGTTTTGGGGATGTCTTCAGGGTGCACCGGGATTTGATGGTATCCCCGGACGAGGTCCACTTTGGAAAAGATTCCTGCCCCGTGCAGGTTTGCTGCAAAGTCCTGTATGTGCGGCACGGGGTAGCAGTCTGGAGTTGTAGCCTCGTTCAGTCTGCGGTAGTCGCCGCACGGAGTCCAACCCCCAGCTGCTTTGGGCACCATGTGCAGGGGGGGAGACCCATGGGCTGTCAGACCTCCGTACTATCCCCAATTCCTCCATCCTCTTGAACTCCTCCTTCGCCAGGCGGAGCTTTTCCGGGCGGAGTCTTCGTGCGCGGGCGTGGAGGGGTGGTCCCTGGGTCGGGATGTGGTGCTGTACCCTGTGTCTGGGCATGGCTGCCATGAACTGCGGTGCCAGAATCGATGGAATGTCCGCCAGGACTCTGGTGAATTTGTTGTCCGACAGCGTGATGGAGTCCAGGCGTGGGGCCGGCAACTTGGCTTCACCCAGGGAGAACGTCTGGGAAGTCTCGGCATGTACCAGTCTTTTCCCTTGCAAGTCGACCAGCAGGCTGTGAGCCCGCAAGAGGTCCGCCCCCAGGAGTGGTTGGACCACCGTGGCCAGTGTGAAGTCCCACGTGAACTAGCTGGCGCGGAACTGCAGCTGCACTGTGCGGGTGCCATAGGTCTGTATCGTGCTGCTGTTTGCGGCCCTCAGGGTGGGTCCTGGCTTCCTGTTGCGGGTGTCGTACCCCGTCAGGGGCAAGACGCTGATTTCTGCTCTGGTGTCGACCAAAAAGCGGAGTCCCGACTGTTTGTCCCAGACGTACAAGAGGCTGTCCTGGTGGCCAGCCGCCATAGTCATTAGCGGCAGCTGGCCCTTGCAGGGCGGGCGACAACGGCGGGCTTTTGTGTCCCACCGCTGGTGGTAGAAACACCACTGTTCACTGGCCTCCTCACTCCTGCCTCTGTGTTGTGTGCGCCCCCCTGCTGGGCCCGGTCTGGTAATCTGACCGACGGACCCCATGCTCTCCCTCGTGGCTTTGCACAGCACGTCTGCCCGGGCCGCCACCTTCAGGGGGGGTCACTGAAATCTGCGTCGGCCAGCAGCAGATGTATGTCCTCAGGCAGTTGCTCTAGGAACGCTTGCTCGAACATGAGGCAGGGCTTGTGTCCGTCAGCCAGGGCCAGCATCTCATTCATCAATGCTGATGGCAGCCTGTCTCCCAAACCGTCCAGGTGAAGCAGGCGGGCACCCCGCTCACGCCATGAGAGGCCAAAGGTCCCAATGAGCAGCACTTTGAATGCTTCATATTTGCCTTCTTCCGGGGGCGACTGTATGAAATCTGCAACCTGGGCGGCCGTCTCCTGGTCAAGGGCGCTCACCACGTGGTAGTAACGTGTGGAATCAGAAGATATCTGCCGATTCTGGAACCGGGCTTCTGCTTGGCTAAACCACGCGCGTAGTCACAGCATCCAGAAAGTCGGCAGTTTTAGCGAAACTGCGTGAACAGATGAAGAGTCGGTCATCTTTGGTCCAAATCCCGTTTGGACTGTCGGGGTCACCAATGTAGCCATGTGCTACACACAGTGCTGAAATAACAACATGCAGTCGGTAAGTCGTTTGGAGTTTAGTTTATTCAAACTTCGTGATGCTGGCATTTAATCCCTAGCGCCCGCCCTCTCTGGGCGGAAATGACTTCAGGGGTGCATTACCAAAGTCTCTCCCCACGCGCTGGCTATTTGTGAGCCAGTTCGCCTGCACAGAAAGTGGGTCGCTACAATATTGTAGAAAGTAGCAGACTCCATACTGGCCCCTGTGGAACACCACTAGTCACCAGCAGCCATCCACAAAAGGCCCCTTTATTCCCACTCCTTGCCTCTGCCAGTCAGCCATGCTGATATTTTTTCTGTATTACCATGGGCTTTTATCTTATTTAGGTCTTCTGAAAATCCGAGTAAACCTTATCCACCAACTCTCATTTGGCTGTCCTGCCTGTTATCTCCTCAGACTTCCAACAGATCTGTCAGGCAAGATCTCCCCTTAAGGAAGCCGTGCTGACTTTGGCCTATTTTATTGTGTGCCTTCAAGTACCCTGAAACCCAATCTGCTAAAATGGACTCCAACATCTTCCCAAACACTGACCACTGGAGTCAGTCTAACTGGCCCAGAATTTCCTGTCTTTTGTCTCCTTCCCTTCTTACAGATCGGAATGACATTTGCGACGTTCCCCTTCCAGAACCATTCCAGTATTTGTTATTCTTCTTTGAAGATCACTACTAATGCCTTCACAATCTCTTTACCCACCTCTTTCAGAACCCTAGGGTGTGTTGTCCATCTGGTCCAGGTGACTAATTTACCTTCACACATTGACCTTTCAGCTTCCGAAGCACATTCTTCCTAGTAACAGCAACCACACTCACTTCTGAGGAGAGTGGCAGACCTTTGGAGGTTAAACTTAAGAAGCTTCCTCCTTGTTATCCAAGAAAAGTTGCACAAGTCTTTCATAAGTTGGGTCATTATTTGAATCATGCCTGAATTTAGAGTTTGTAATGTCTTTTTGGCAGGAGAAGGTAATCAGTGGGTTTGTAGCTTTGCTGGTAGATTGACGTATATCATTTGTCACACGTGAGTTGCACTTGATGGCCGCTGACTCCAAGCATTGAGTTGCACATGAGTTTCACACGAGATGCACATTGAGTTGCACACGAGTTTCACACAAGTTGCACATGGAGTTTCACACGAGTTGCACATGGAGTTTCACACGAGTTGCACGAGTTTCACACGAATTGCACACGAGTTGCACTTGATGGCCGCTGACTCCAAGCACTGAAGCCGACTCTCCCGGACTGTACCTGGCTGCTGCTGCACTGTCAGAAGTGACGCCTGTGGAATGAGATAGAAACCGTGGCCACATCACAGGGATGGAAAAGTTTACAGTAATTGGTGAAAACAGCCAAGTCCATCACTTGCAAACCCCTCCCTATCATTGAGCTCATATACATGAAGGGCTGCCACAAGAAAGCAGCATCCATTGTCAAGGACTCCCTTCATCCAGGTAACCATTGGGTAGAAGGTATGGGAACCTTGGGTTCCACACTACCATGTTCAGGAACAATTATTACCTTCCAACCATCAAGCTCCTGAACTGACTTCAAAGCTGAACTGATTCCACAACCTGCTGACTCACTTTTAAAGACTCTACAATTCATATTCTCAGTATTATTTATTTTTTTATTTGTACACTTTGTCTTCTTTTCCATCTTGATTGTTCATCAGTCATATGTACAGCGTTTTTCATCAATTCTACAGTATTTATTCATTTTCCTGTAAATGCCTTCAAGAAAATGAACCACAAGGTAGTATATATGGTGGTATGTATGTACTTCAGTAATAAATTTACTTTAACATCAGTCCTTTCAGTGGGACATCACTATTGGGAAGAAAGAACAGGAGAAGCTGTTGTCCTGCCCAATACGGTTTGTTTAATGAACATCACTGAATGACTTACAGACCCATTAACCATTTGCTGTTCACAGATGCTTCATTGGCTCTGAAGGTTTTGGAGATAATCAGAAAAGGGAATGAAAGATGCTTTAAAGAATGCCAGTCTTGTTCAACTGCAGTTCAGTTGTTGGAACTATTTTTAATTATTACGTGTAAAAATAGAAGCTTGGATCGTATAGTAGCTGCTCCTCTGATGTGATCATTGTCCAGAAATAGGAAATGTCTTCTCGAGGGGAAAGCTCAGCAGGGCAGTTGGTATGCTGTCCTCTTTAGAACATATTACTTAAGATAACACATATTCAGCTACAAACCAAATCTTTCTGGAGTTTGGCGTAAATACTGTATAAATTTAAGGTACTGATATTTTTAATATGAAATAAGATGTAT
Organism: Hypanus sabinus; assembly: GCF_030144855.1. NCBI lineage: Eukaryota > Metazoa > Chordata > Chondrichthyes > Myliobatiformes > Dasyatidae > Hypanus > Hypanus sabinus. The sequence goes on from NC_082723.1 coordinate 16,144,685, forward strand.
GAATATTGGGCTTCTTGTTGAAAATCTTGTATCAGAAGCAGATTATTGTTTGCATCAAGATTCCACTTCTCGATCTGACGTCTCCCCTGTGAAAAACGGAATTGTTTGAAACCAACAGCTACTAGCAGCTCTGGCCTCTTGCTGGATCCTTGCTCAACAGGAAAGCATCAGGGAGCCACAGTGCATCAAGTGTGCAGAAAAGCTGAGTGCCTATCAGCATGAAGTGAGCAGATTATTTGACTTGGTTCTGACAAGCAATTACTTAATTTTTACACGTGTCATCCTCTGTTTCCTGATGGAGTACACGGATTCACTCTCTTTAGACAGAAATGCAGGAAGATTACTAGCTTCCAAAGCTGCCTTCCCCCTTTTTTTTTTCATCCACCAATAAGACAAATGTCAGAATCACTCAAAAGAGAAAAAGCAGAGAAAGCAGCGTTTTCATAGAACAGTCACTGTTTATGCCCTGTTGACAGGCAGATGTGATGAATGTGACTGAAACTGCCTAAAACAATTGCTGCTAACCTATTGCAATTGACAGAATTAAAGATAAATAGGAATTAAAGAAAATAAAAGAAAATTGTAAGTAAAATAAACTTCGGAGTAAAGAAAGAACAAATAGCGATGGGAACAAGTACTGAGATTTTCAACCGCTTGCCTCCTGATTCTGCGGGATCCACTTGTCCTCAGCCTAAAGATATTTTAAGAACTTCATGTATCTCAATATGTAAATAAATTTTTTACAGCCTAAATTAACTCTTGCCCTTGATATTTGCTATTTGCTTTCTGTTCTCGTTTCTGCAGTGGTTGAGTTTAAAAGGTTTTACGTGTGTGTGGTGGAATGCGAGGTAAAGAGAGCCTGTTAAATCTCCCCCACCACCATTCATTCGATAGTTCATTTAATAGTTTAGGCTGTTTAAGGCAAGGAGATATTCATTAATAAACCACCCTGTCCGAATGATTTCATTCAAAAAATGAAGTGCTGCTTTTAAATTGCACATCAGCTGTGCTTTTGCCTGAGGTATCGGTACAAGCCGAAGATACACAACACAAATATCTGGACTGATTTCTCGTTGTAATTCTGGGCCTGGCATCTTCCGATCGGAACATTAAAGTGTACAGTCGGTTGGGCAGATGTAGAAGAAGAGCAGGTATATCTGTCCGTTCGTTCGGTGTTGTGTCGTATGACGTGGGTGATTGTACTCTTCCATTGATCCATGATTGTTTTTGAATAATTTTCTACAGAAGTGGTTTGCCATTGCCTGCTTCAGGGCAGTATCTTTCCAAGATGGGTCACCCCAGCCATTATCAATACCCTTCAGAGTTTGTTTGCCCAGTGTCAGTGCAGCCAGGATTTGTTATATAGACCAGCCAAACATACAACCGTCCACCAGTGGCTCCTGTGGCTTCACGTGACCCTGATCAGGGTGGGGGGGGGCAGGGGTAAGCAGGTGCTACACCTTGCCCCAGGGTGTCCTGCAGGCTTGCGGAGGTAAGGAGCACCTCACACCTCCTTTGGTAGAGTCCTATTTCCACCCCGCCACCGAATATTGGTGTACTATCCAATAAAACTCCCTCTGGTGAAATCATATAAATTATCAGGCCACTGTTATTTGCTGGAACCTGCATTGTACAATTTAACTGCCACTAGGCCTGCTTTACATTAGTAACTTTGCTGCTAATTTCTTTTTACAGTTGTATTTCTTTTAGACACGGTTAAATAATGATGTGAACTGTGCCATTGAAATACACATCTTTTACTGTGAATTGGTAGGGGTGGGGAGGGCTTTCGTCCAGGCGTAGGTCGATGGAATGAGGCAGTTTAAATGGTTTGGCATGGACTAGATGGGCTGAAGGGCCTGTTTCTGTGCGGTGTTTTTCTATGTTTCTATACAACCAAATTGAGGAGACATTCCTTAAAAAAGGGTTTTGGATTTGGAGATCAAGGATGGTAGGCATTTTAATGTTCTAAAATTTGTGAGTTGGTAATGAAAGGATAAAAGAGGTTTCAGTTTTCATCACTCTCTGGCTACATCCACACTACACTGGATAAATCCGTAACCGAAGCTTTTTCTCTTCGTTTTTACCTTTCGTCCACACTAAAATAGTGTTTTCGTCCCCCGAAACCGGAGATTTTCAGAAACGCTCTCCAGGGTGTGTAATTTTGAAAACACCACTTGGCCAGAGCAGTGTGGATGGGGAACCGGAGAATTCTAAAAACGCTGTCATGACGTGCCGGAACAGATGATGATGGCAGCACGCCATTTCAGTGTTTTCTTGAAAGCAACCTAACAATTTCAGAACAGACAGCAACGAGACTGAAGCCAGAAGAATTAGAAATATACTCACCAAATACTTTGACCCATAACTTACTGAATAAATAAGTAAACTCACTTTGCCCTGTTTTCTGTCCTTGCTCGTATGAAGGTGGTTTACCTATTTATGCAAGTACTTCTCTGACAATAGATGTGTAACAGCCTAATGTAACATTGTATGGAAATACAAGCTAACTCTGTTGCAGTCATGTTTTACACATTTAACAAGGTGCTTTATTAATGCACCAGAGTCAGTCAGTTTTTCAGTGTTCGTCATCAGCCGGATCATACTGTTCGTGAACTCCCTGTCGGTTGCCTCCGTACGCTCCAGTATTTGTTTTTTTTTAAACTTTTAACTCCTCCTGTGGGAGAGCCAACAGCTGCCCGTCTTTTAAGTTTTTCTAGTCTGTAACTGAACAAACATGCACCAAGTCTTTCACAGTGAGATTCGACACCAAACTTGTCGCTTGTTTTCGGCAGATGTGTCCTGCGCATGCACAGCGGGAGGAGATTTGCCGAAATATCTGTTTTAATGTGGACAGAGATATTTTTAAAAATGCATAGTGTGGTCACCTGTCATTTTTATGCAAAACTGGTGTTTTCAAAATTATCCTGTCTAGTGTGGATGTAGCCTCTGTCTGGTTTAAGTAATTTCATGGTCGTGTGTAATATGTTATGGGTAGATACAGGGTCTAAGTGCTCACAAGTCCCAGTCCTTTTGTGCCAGTGTAAATCAGCTATGCATGGAAGTACTTTTGTAATGAGTCCGGTATCATTAGACGTTAATTTGTGTTTGATGGTGTGTGATATGAGCAACACACACCAGTGCTGGAGGAACTCAGCTGTAAGGGGGAGTAAATGTCGATGTTTCAGGCTGAGGACCTTCACTGAGATTTGATCAGGTCTGGGTGAAGGATCTCAGCCCAAAACATCAACTGTTCACACCCTTCCATAAATGCCTCCCGACTTCCGCCAGTTCTTTTTGTTGCATATTACTCAAGATTTCTAGCATCTGCAGAATCTTCTGTGCTTAAGTTCTATAATGTAGGTCCACTGGGAGAAAACTGGCCTAATCGCAGCTGATGTTGGATCCTTTGACTCTCGAGCTTGGAGCACAAAGCCCGGACAGAGTAGAGGGATGGTTACATTGCTGTAATGGCTACATTGAGTTAACCTGCTGACGTCTGCTTTCTCAGGGGAGCATCTGACAATGTTTTAACTCTGTATTAAAAGTCCAGAAACAGATTTTCTAGTCATATTGTAGTTACAGTTTGTGAGAGCCTGCTCTGCACAAGTTGGGTGCCATCTTTTTGCATTACATCCGTAACTATCACTGTACATCGCTGGCCGTGATGCAGTTCGGATTTATCTTAAGGTCAGGAGTGGTGTTACATAAATATATTCTTGCTTTATAGCCAACAGAGCACGGGGGTGTTGCCCATTCAGTGTCAAGTCTACCTTCCCTCAATCATTTAATTCCTGCTGGAATAAATGTGAGTCTTCCAAGAGGACCACAACCTTATCGTCGGGGTTGAAGGTTTGTGTGCGTCAATGACTCCGAGAGCTACAGTATGTTGGCTGGAGTCAGGGCTCTTGGTAGGGTCACCCATGCCAAACAGGTCAAAAGGTAGAGGCCAGTCTATGAGTTTTTTTTTATTTTCAATCTTTTTATTGATTTAAAAAATATGAATAGATACAAATTAGAGGAGAAGTTATATCAAATGCATAATACAATAAAAGTACAAAGAAAGAGAGAAATATACACTGTCAGAATCATGTATAATATAATATTGTGCTAGTATATATAAACAGAGAGCCACAACTCCTCTTGACAATTCATACAAAAAAAAAGACTGGATATTTTCTATTATTAAGAAGGAAAAAATCCCCACTAAACTGACCTAAAACAGAAAAAAAGAGACTGGGCAGTCCATTTGAGGATAAAATTACAAAAAAAAAGAAAACATCCTTCTGGTCAAATCTGAAACTTTGCGGACAGAGAAAAGAAATATTACCTAAAAAAAAAAGAGGAAAAGAAAAAAGGAGGAAAAAGAAAAAAAAAGAGGAAAAGAAAAAAAAAGAGGAACAGGCTACGAGTGCTCCGCCAGTCCTCTAGTTTCGAGGGTTCAGCTCAGGCTAACGACCCTGACTGGTGAAACAAAACTGTCAAATAAACACCAAGAAGAATCTTACATCTGAGTGCGACAGTATTCCAGAGTCTCCACATGGAACTTACGTGATTGACAGGAGTGAAAACTGAGAGGAAGCTACTGATGCAATGAAGGAAACCTGAACACCACCGGAGATGGGGGACCTTCATTGCTGCCCTAAACACCAGTGCTGTAATGGGCAGTAGAGAGAGAATAAATGTGATTGGCTGAGTTTTTCACTTAGATCACAGATGTTCAATAGAACTACTTCTTTCAAAAAAACGGTGATTGCTAAGTATGCGACAGAAATTGAAAAGGAAGTTCATCATAGTGGTAAAGAAAGGACTTCCAATTTCCTCTCATCTTGCTTCCTGCCCCACTTCACAATGTGCTAAATACCTACTTTGCTTGTCAGTAATTAACTGTCTCACTGCCGTTACTGCTGCATACTCTTCCATGTTACAAGTCAGCCTACAGGCACTAAATTGCCGGACTTCTAATGGTACCGATCTATCATGTGAGAACGGGTTGTCAGAACCAACAAAACATAAGGTTTAGAGATGAAGAGGCTTGCATTCTCTGAGAATGATTTAAGTTCAAATCTTTTAGTCGTGAAATAATAAAGTAAGATAAAACTTTATTTATCCTGAAGGAAATTGTTGTTGCAAGGTTGCTCAGTCAGAAATATATACTTTAAAATATAAAATACAGAAGTATTGAGGTTCGAAAAATAATACAAAATGTGCATGAAAAAGTAACAGTGCAAAATACGGATGAGCAATGAAAGCATATATTTATATACTTAAGCAGCAGGAGCTGTAGAGTCAGAGCCACAGGGAGAAAGGGTCTCCGTGGCGTTCACTTCGGTGGAGTCCGTCTGTTACTCCTCTGTTTGTCCAGTATATGGAGGGGGTGAGAGGGATTGTCCATAATTAATGCAGGAAATAACTGAATGTATAAAGAATCAGGTTAAATCTTATGGTATACAACATTGCTCTTGCACAGAGGATGATAAAATGCATTTTCAATACAAATTTACTTCAAATTTTATTTGAAACCTGTAACCGCCAAAGGATGAAAATGTCATGCATCATTCTGCACGGCACCAATTTTTAATTGTATGTATTTGTGTTGAAGTTGGTCTTCAGTAATCTGTGATTCCAAACTGTGAAGGATTGCATGCTTCTACATAATGGCCTGAGAGTGTTGGCATGTCAGCCATGTTGGTTACCATGAAACGACTCCCTTTCTATTAAGTTAATATTGTCTCTATAACAGAACTTTCAATCCCCATGAAGTCCCTACTTGCAAGAAAATTGTAGTCGTGCAGTAAGTAACAATTGTAAATAATGGTAGGAACAGATCCAAATTTCACTGTTGAATGAATCTGTTTATATTTTTCCACAATAAATGAGGTTCACTCACTGTTCTGTCAAATTGAACGTAAGACTGAGGTTCCTTTCATACCACAGTTGTAGGATATGATTCAATTTTAAACTTCATGTAGCTTAACACAAACATTTCAAATCTGAAAATTATTTAAAAGTAGATAAGGTTTTTAAAATTGAAAACTACTACAACTTTATTTTAAATTGAGGAAACCTGCTGTAAAATACCAAACATCTCTCTTTCTTTTCAGTGCTGATCTAGGCCTGAAACACTGACTGTTTATTTATTTCCATAGATGTGTGTGTTACTTTACCAATGCCATTCAGTCTGAGTTGTTTAAACCCCTTAGGATTTGATATATGATTATATTATCATATAATATCATATATGATAATATGAAATATTGTCACATTTTGATTTAGTATAAATTGGGATTTAATGACTCCATAGAAAACACTGAAATAGTGAAGGCCAGACATCAGTGATTGTAAAAAGGATGTCTCCCGTTTAAAGCAGATAAACGTAGAAAATGTTTTCAAAGAAAACTTACTCCGATTCTTTATAGATTGAGATTTAGATTCATTTATCACGTACAGTGAAATGCATCATTCTTGCAAACAGCTCGAGGATATGCTGCAGGCTACCCAGTTCCACGCACATCACTTGGACTGCATCCAGGGTAAAGTTATCCTTCTTGTACTCTGCCAGACAGATAACTGTTGCATATTTAGAAAGCCAACCACTTCATCCCTTACACATCTAGTCCAAAATTGAAATGGGAGCCTCGGCTCCATTCCCATTGGCTACATGAATTAATCCCACTGAATGTGTTAATGAGCAGTGAATTCTTGATTTAGGACCCACACTGAGAACTGACTTGTGGTAGGAACAGCACACCTGAAAGGATTCTTATTTCCTTTCAACTTTTTGGTAACTTAAATACAATATGCCCAGCCGTTGCTATATAAACCATCTGCTAGCTATACTTCCCTTCATAAATTATCATTCACCACAAACAAGAGAAAATCGGCAGCTGCTGGAAATCCAAGCAATGCACACAAAATGCTGGAGAAGTTTGGCGGGCCAGGCAGCATCTTTGGAAAAAAGTACAGATGACGTTTCGGGCTGAAACCCTTCAGCACAGACTCTTTTCCGTAGCTGGTGCCTGGCCTGGCCTGCTGTGTTCCGTTCCTTCAGTATTGTTTATTGGTGTGTGTGTGTGTGTGTGTGTGTGTGTGTGTGTTGTCATTCACCTCTTGTGTTTTTATTTAAACCTACAGCACAATACAGGCCCTTTGGCCCAAAAAGTTGTACCGAACATGTCCCTGCCTTAGAAATTACTAGGCTTTACCCATTGCCCTCTATTTTTCTAAGCTCCATGTACCTATCCAAAAGTCTCTTAAGAGACCCTATCGTATCCGCCGTAACCCTGACATCTCCTCTGCACCTTAAAATCTGCGTCCTCTTGTGGCAACCATTTCAGCCCTGGGAAAAAGGATCTGACTATCCACACCATCAATGTTATGCTTTTCCTTGTAGTGGATTCCAATATTTTCCTCACAATTGATGTTAAGGTAACTGGTCCACAATTCCAGTTCATTCACCCTCCTTTCCTCAGACATGCTAGTATATTTGGTGCTTTTAATCTGCTTGAACTTTCCCAGAAATTTTGATTTTTGGAGAATGATCAACTCCCTTAATATGTTGGTTAGGGACAAATTGATTACATTTCCCACAAAGTTTTATTTTCTGATCTGTTTTTGAGAACTGTGAAGTACCTCTTTAACTATCTATTGATCTTTCTGAATGTTTTTAATCTATTCCTCTGCTGATTTTTAGAACATAAAACATCCAGTGCTTTAACATAATGACTTTGATCAATCAGAAGCTTAATGAGTCAAAGGTAAAGATTACAGGATAAAAATACACCTTGTTTATTTATAGTTCAGTGGCTTAATCTGATGATGTTTTGAGTTTTAAGGATTTTACTCTGAAATTTAAAACCACCATTAATATTTTAACTAAAAATGGCATTTTGACACGATTTGAGACTAGTTAAAATGATAACTAACAAGCATAAATAACTGTAGTAAATTTGAACTGAAATGGCAGGTTTTGTTTGTGGAAGCTGTTTGAAATCATTGCATCACAGTGATGCATTGTGTACTGCAATCTGCAGCAAGCTTCTGAAGCTCAAGCATTTTGCGAAGTTGCAAAACTTGGACGGTAATGGACCAGGGTGGGGGTTGCACACATTTCCCCTCACACTGGGTCAGCGGAATATTTAAGGGGAATTTGAGGGGGATCTCTTTCAGTGCATGGGACAGGCTGCCAGTGGAAGTGGCATTATTATTCAAATGTTATTGAAATATGAAATACACTACACTCCTCCCTACTTAGCTATAAACGAACTCACCATAGCGTGCACCTCAACTTGGTAGAAGGGCTAAAGTGCGTGTACTTCAATGCAAGAAGCATCAGGAACAAAGGTGATGAACCGAGAGCTTGGATACATACATGGAATTATGATGTAGAGGTCAATACAGAGTCCGGGTAATTATAGACCATTGAGTCGTACATCTGTGGTGGAAAAGCTGTTGGAAAGGGTTCTTAGAGATAGGATCTATGGGCATTTAGAGAATCACTGTCTGATCAGGGACAGTCAGTATGGCTTTGTGAAGGGCAGATCATGTCTAACAAGCCTGATAGAGTTCTTTGAGGAGGTGACCAGGCATATAGATGAGGATAGTGCAGTGGATGTAATCTACATGGATTTTAGTAAGGCATTTGATAAGGTTCCACACAGTTGGCTTATTCAGAAAGTCAGAAGGCATGGGATCCAGGGAAGTTTGGCCAGGTGGATTCAGAATAGGCTTGCTTGCAGAAGGCAGAGGGTCATGGTGGAGGGAGGTAGGGTTTGAGGGTTGGCACAACATTGTGGGCCTAAGGGCCTGTACTGTGCTGTACTATTCTATGTTCTAAATATGTAGTTTATTGCTCTCTAGTCTTAATACAGTATACTATATCATACAACTACCAGATAGACATCCACAGCATAGTGAGTCTTCATTCAGTCCTGAAGATTTAATCACTCTGGAAAAGTTCTTACACTTGTGGGATAACATCTTTCCTAACAACGGGAGTAGGTCACTCTGCTTGGCAGGTGAGACTTGTGGCTGTGAAATAATCTCAGGTCCTAAGTGGTGGTTGTAGGAGTTGGTTCCGACAGCTCTTCTCTGACAATCGACTCTGCCCTCCTCAGCTGACGGATGTGTCGTCTCCAGGTGACATCAGATGCGATCTCCACTGTGTGGGAGAGTGGTCCTGTTCTGCACAGCTCTGTAATCCTTCACCAGGACTGCTTGTCCACGAGTGAAGCATTGAACCTAGTTGCTTGAGGAGCCCTCAGTCTGTCTCAGCTGCTTGTTCTGCATCTTCCTCGTGAGCACAAGGGACACCCCGGGGTCTGCGAGGCTGGTGAGCTGTCGGTTGTGCATTGTGCTGCTCCTGGCATCCTCTGGACTTATTGGCATTCCGTGCAGTGCATGGAAAGCTGCTCAATCTGCTGATCTATCTCAGATAATTTCTGGAATATTCTAGATGGCCGGCATGTAGCTCCCCCAGCACTCTAACTCTCAGCTTAGATGGTACATCAATTTCCTCATAAAGCAATGCCTGGCAAAGGCAGGTTTATCCCAGCGATGGTAAAAGTGGGGGAACTGGAACTTCTGCTGCACATTCCAGGTTGACACCTAGACCTGAGACAGTGTGGGGTCTTTTCTGCTTTCACGTTGGGTCATCTCTGCCATAACAGGGAGACATTGATTTGCACTGGGGAGAATACAACAGGAGGAGTGTCCTCTTCAGTAAATTTTCAGTTATTTTCTTTTCCAAGGGTAAACAGGACAACCCAACAGCATTTCCATGATTAGTTCCCCTCTTAAGTTCAATCTTGTAATTGTGTCCTCCAAGAAACAGAGCCCATCTCTGCATTTGTGCTGCTGCTGTGAGTGGAACACCTTCTGTGGATTGAAAATGGACACCAGTGGTTGATGATCAGTAGTGAGGGTAGACTGTCTCCCATACAGGTACTGGGGTGAAACATTTCACACCCCAAACCAAATTCAAGGCCACTCTGTCAGTTTTTATCTGCAACAGTAAGAGAGGCTATGGGGCACTCACTTCCATCACTGCGACATAACTATACCGATACCATAAGGTGAGCCGTCACAGACAAGCTTCACTGGACGATGTGTGAGTACAGTGTCTGACGTCACCATTTCCTTTGTCTTTTGGAAAGCCACCTCGCACTATTTTGTCCATCGCCATTTTGTCCCAACCTGTAGTCATGAGTTCAAGGGCTGGAGCACAGTAGCCAGATTTGGCCGGAACCTGATATAGAGATTGACAAATCCTAAAAAGTATTGTAACTGGGACACATCCTTTGGCCTTGGGGCATCCACCAGGGCTTGAATTTTCTGAGCATACTTCTGTAATCCTTGTGCGTCAATGGTTTGACCACAGTAAGTGACGCTCGCTTTAAAGAATTCACGCTTGTTGCTTGAGCTCTGAGCTCATAATCTAACTTTTTAACTCTGTCTTGAGATTTTGGAGATGTTCCTTGTCGTCCGCATCGGTTACAACGATGTCATCCAATAACACTGAGTGCTTGGGCAACCTTGCAGCACCTGGTGCACAACTTTCTGCCAGAGTGCTGGTGCAGACGCTACTCTAAAAGTAAACCTATCATAGTGGTAAAGCCCTTTGTGACTGTCCATGGTGAGAAACACCTTGGGCTCTTCCTCCAGCTCCGTCTGTATTTAGGCCTCAGCTAAGCCCACTTTGCTGAAGTGTAAACCTTCCCTCCAGAAAGGTTTGCAAAGATACCCTCTAACCAGGGCAGAGGGTATTGATCTACTTTCAGTACTGTGCTGATGGTGACCCTAAGATCACCACAGATCGTGACAGACCCATTCTTCTTGACTACTGGGACCACTGGTGTTGCCCACGGGCTCCACTCAACCTTGGAAAGAATTCCTTCAGCCTCCATGCGACCGAGCTCACTGGCCACTTTATCCTGGATGGTACAAGGAGCCAAATGGACTTCACAAAACTTGTGTGTAGAATTTTCAGTTTACACTGTTTTACCCGTGAATTGGAGTTTCCCAGTCCCATCCTTGAACTCTGCTGTGTCTTCATTCAGTAACGTTTTTAATTTGCTTTCAGTTGACTCTATTGCAGGAGATTTGGGATGCAAATGGTGAATGGATCTGCAATCAAGTTGTAGTTGTCTCAGCCAATCATGCCCCACAATGATGGCACTACTTTTTTTAACCACATACAAGGCCAATGTGGCTTGTATTTCACTGTTACAAATGTCATTCCCACAGGAATGATCTTTTCTCCAGTATAAGTTCTTAGTTGGATATCTGCAGGCTTCAGTTCAGTATCTTTGAAACGCCATTCAAGTTCGTTTATTTTTTCTCTTCCCTGTGCAGTGCATTTATTTTTGTCTGCCTGACCAGCCCTTTGTATGTGTCCTACTTTGGTGCATCTTCTGCAAGCTTCACCTTTAAACTCGCATTGGTCGGTTGTTATTGAGCCCCTACTGTAATGACAACACAATTTGTTCAGCCAGGAATGTTTCTGTTAAGATGTTGCAATTTTGTTCACATTCACTTTCATTCCTGTCTGCAACTCACTTCTGCTCGTGGATGCTGTTTCCATTGATACAGTGATTTCAGCTGCGCTTTTAAATGTGACTTGTGCTTCAGTTAGGAGCCATTTTTGAATGCTTTCTTGTAAGATTGCATAAGCTAACTGTTCTCTCATTAAGCCCATCACTGAACTGACAATGCTCAGACAATTTCTTCAATTCAGCCACATATGCTGAAATGGACTCCCCTTCCTTTTGATTCTGCTTATGAAACCTAAAGATTTCTGCAGTCAACAATTGTTTTGGTTCTAAATATTACCGCATTACATTCATGATACCAGCAAAGCAAATTTTGGCTGTTTTGGTTGGAGCAGTTTAACAAACTACCATAGATTCCGGACTACAGAGCGCACCTGATTAAAAGCCGCACGCTCTAATTTGAGAAAGAAAATCAATTTTGTACTTGTACTGGCCGCACCGGATTTTAAGCCGCAGGTGTCCCACGTTGTAATATGAGATATTTACACAGAAAGATATTACACGCGAGGATTTTTTAACTTTTAATTAAATCCGTATGGTAACATAAACAAATACATATTGCAAATGCTTTTTTTCGAACAGTGCCTGTAACACAGCTACTTTTAAATATACATACGTATCGGTAACACACAAATTACGTTGCGTATACTTTTTTACTGAACAGTGCACGAACAACATTCCAATATCTCCTAACGACTGGTAAAAAAAATATATATACTGCAGCCTACCAGGAAAAGTTATTGATCGCCTTCTTCATCTTCCTCCTGCGCACTAAAACCATCAAAGTCCTTCAGTGTCCGAATTGTACAACCTCAGGATCTCGTCACTCACTTCAGTCTCTTCGTTGTTGCTCTCACTTGAGCGCACGCGGTCCTCTTCATCACGCAGCAGTCCAGCCTTTCGAAACCCGTTGGTGATGGTGGATGTTGTGACACGGCTCCACGCATTTAGGATCCACTGGCAGACTTGAGTTAAAGATGCTCTTCGCATGCGTCCTGTTTTGGTAAAGGATTTCTCGCCGCTCGTCATCCAAGCCTCCCACTCAACGCGCAGCGCCACTTTAAATGCCCAGTTCACGCTGATGTCCAGTGGCTGCAAATACTTCGTGGTGCCCCCAGGAATCACAGCTGGAATTGAGTTTGTACTCTTGATGGCAGCTTTCACTGAACTTTCATTGTCAGCCGCTTAAAAAATCACCATCGGTGGAAGCTTTAGTCCGGATGCTGTGCAGCTCAGAACACAAGTAAAATGCGTTCTCTCATGGCCACTTGTTTTCAGTGTGATGGACGAGTCACCTTTTTTATTAACAGTCCGAGTGAGAGGCAGGTCAAACGTCAAAGGTACTTCATCCATATTTATGATATCATCTGGCCCGATGGAATTCTCCGCTATCTTTGTTTGAGTGAATGTGCGGAAGTTAGCAAGCTTTTCCTCATGGTCGGGAGGGAGCTGCTGACACAGAGTCGTGCGTACCCTGACGGACAGGCCTTTTCGTCTCATAAATCTAAAACACCACGATGGCCCACCTCTAAAATCTTCGATTTTCATTTTGGTGGCGATTGCTTTAGCCTTCAGTCTGATCTGCACGGTGGAAACACCGCGGCCGCCTGCTCTCTGTGTGTTAACCCGGTCTTCAAGAAAGTTTTCAAGTTCAGGCCATCTGCTATGATTACCTCTGAAAGCTTTTGTCATCTTTTTGCATTGACTCAGTTCTTCATGCTGGTGTCTCCACCGTCTCAACATCGATTCATTTATGCCAAGATTATGTGCAGCAGCTCGATTTCCTTCTTCAACCGCCAGATTGATCGCCTTTCACTTAAAAGCTGCATCATATGCTTTTCTTCGAGTGTTTTCCATGTTGATGAGGGTGAGTACAAATGACTGATTTACAATAATTTAATTGTGAATGTGCGCTTGATTTATCATACAATTTCATTGGACCTCTGTGAACTACTCATCAATTTTATTGGTCTACTGTTACGAGGCAAAATGTTTTTGGCGGCATGAAAAACATGCATTAGCCGCACCGTAGTATAGGCCGCAGTGTTGCCGCAGTGTTCAAAGCGTGGGAAAAAAGTAGCGGCTTATAGTCCGGAATTTACGGTATACGCTTTTCTACCTGTTGAATTCAGTAACATTTGGCACTCACTTCTTATTGGCTATTCCATTTGCTTTAAAATTCTGCTCAATTCATTCAGCATACATCATCCAGTTATCTATCATGCAATTGAATGTGCTTATCTTTTAGATATAGCCAGCTTTTTCTGCTTTTTAAAAATGTATTATTATTATTATTATCATCAACCAATACACTGTTTATGAAACTGTGGCCGAATTTGCTGCTTGTTAACTTTGACCTTTTTCTATCTATCTTTTTTTTAACTTGAACTCTTTCTCTCTCTCTCTCCTTCTGAAGAAACACATGCTGCGCTTTTTAAAAACTCTTATCGTCTCTCTCTCTCTCCCTTTGCAAAGAAAAACATGCTGTGTCTTAACAGGTAGGTAGTTGCCTCAGATTTGTTTTAAGACTTACTCATTGCCACTGTTATGGTTTGTAACTCCAGAACTGAATTGAAACAAAAGCACAGGAGCTGGAAAGCCTGTCTACTTCGTTTTTCTTTCAGTAAGACACTCACATGTGACACGGTGGCATAATGACGAATGCCATTCAATTTAACCTTTTTTTTGTAAATGTCTGCAATAAAATGAATCTCAAGCTAATGTGGTAACCTACATGTACTTTGATAATAAATTAACCTTGACTTTGATTATGTGCAAGTCTGGTCTTCCGACTTAAATGGATACTATAGAGGGAATGTGACAAACCACTCACCAGAGTGATTTCTGGGATATCCCCTCAAATATTGATCAGACTGAGCCTGTACTCTCACAAATTTAGATGAATACAAGGTGAACAGATCTGAAATTCTCTTGGATCTTGACAGGGTTGGTGCTGGGATTTTTCCCTTGGCTGGTATGTTTCGACCCTGAGATCACAGTGCCAAAATAAGAAATTTGGATTGGAGATGAAAATAAATTTCTTTACTCAGAGGGCTGCAGCTAATCCATTCAGTATATCTTTGACAGAGATGGATAGATCTTTGGATGTGAAGGGAAGTCAGACTGATGGGGTAGTTTCAGAAACGTAACAGAGATAAAGGTCATCCGAGACAGGAACAAGGAACTGAACGTGTATTGCTGTCTGCATTTAATTGGAGTATGTGGGATATCAGCCTGTTAATTGGAAAACGTAAAATCCAAAGAGAGAATGTAGCTTCAGTGTAAACATAGAAGGAGATATAAAATACCAAAGACATTTTCCACAGGTTAACATGTTGAATTTGGAAACCTGTACTGACTTTGATGTTAAATGTATAAAAATGGAAATTGTCTGCAGCTGTGTTGCTGAAGGGAATGTGCACTTCTACAGCTGAAAAATATTTAATCATACGTGAGTATTAAGGTGGTTAAATAATTGTCACAACTTGCCGTACCAAAAGATAAATCTGCTTGTTTTTGCTCTCCTTTTAACAATTTTTCTCTCCTTATCCACCGCCAAGTGCAAAAGCTGGGAAAGCAGCTCGGAGCTGTATTTTACAAACCTAATCAGATTTTTCCAAATGCTTTCCCTTTGAACGGATGAAGACAAGATCCAGCACTGAGCACTTGGTGACAGCTTAATTTTCCCAGCTGAGTTTCTGTCTGCTTACTGGCAGTTGTTTAATTACAGGCTTTCAGGGAGGCCACTGGGCATACATTGAGGGGAATCAGTGCTTAAACCCTGTCATTTAGTCAGAATGAGTGCAGATAGAACAAGGAATCTGGAAATTTTCACTGCAAGGTGTGAAGTGGACTGCGTGAGTCCCAGTGAGCAGATAATGACAGACGCCTTTTAGAGCAAGCTGGGACTGAATGGTATCCAACTCTATTTCTGTCAGAAAAGTGATTATTTTTGTCAGTCAACAATAATTTTTTGTGTTTTTTTTTCTCTTCCTTCTCTCGGCAAATGGTTAGGTATCTACGAGACCCCAGGTGGGACAATTCTGTACCATGCTCACACGGACATCGAGACCTTCACCATGGACAAGGAAGTGAGGAAAATCAAACGGGATTTGGCAGTGAAGTTTTCGGAGCAGCTGTACAACGGTAAGCAAGAAAAAAAGTAGCAGACAATGGTTTATAAAAGTTGGAAAGCTATTCAACCTATTCGTTCCGACTGTCAAAAATGCAGTGACTTTTGAGTTGTTATTACCCTTCAACCATCAGGCTCCTGAACATAACTTCACTCACCTCAACTGTGAACTGAATCCACAGCCTATCGACTCATTTCAAGGACTCTTCCACTTGTGCTTTCTGTGTTATTTCTTTACTTGTTTGTCATTTTTTGTGTATTTGTGCAGGCTGCCTTCTATTGTGCATTGGTTGCTTGTCAGTCATTGTGCATAGTTTTTCACTGACTATTGTATTTATTTTCTACTGTAAATGCCTGCAGGATAATCAATCTCAGGGTAGTGTGTGTTGACTTGTACTTACTTTGATAATAAGAGACCATGAGACACAGGAGCAGAATTAGGCCATTCAGCCCATCAAGTCTGCTCTACCATTGTCGCTGATCCCAGATCCCACTCAACCCCATACACCTGCCTTCTCACCATAATCTTTGATTCCCTGACCAAACAGGAAACTATCAATTTTCACTTTATTGGTTGTCCGTCAAGATTCCTTTTGATGCCACAAACTTCACAAGTTTTGCTTTGTTGGGAGGAAATTTAAACCACACATGGTGCACATGTACACTATGTGGGGTGTGTAGATCAAGCTAAAAATCTGTCTCCTTCACTCAAACAACTGCTGAATTTAAAGTCTATGGGTGTAAGTGAGATCGTGTCATCTCATGCAAGTGCGGGTGAGACGTACAATGTGCTTGCTGGAGGAACTCCTCAGGTCAGGCAGCATCTACAGAAATGAATAAACAGTCGACAATTACTGGCCAAAACTCTTCATCAGGACTGGAAAGGAAGGGGGAAGAGGCCAGAATAATAATGTGGGGGGAAGGGAATGAGTTCAAGCTAGAAGTTGATAGCTGAGTGAAGCCAGGTGGGTATGAGGTGAGAAGCTGGGAGGTGATAGGTGGAAAAGGTATGGGGCTGAAGAAGAAGGAATCTGATAGGAGAGGAGAGTGGACCATGGGAGAAAGGGAAGGAGGAGGGCTGCCACAAGGAGTTGAAAGGCAAGTGAGTAGAGAAGTGGGGGGCCAGAGGGGGGAATGGATGAAGAGAGGAAGGGGGAAAATTACTGGAAGTTAGAGAAATCAATGCTCATGCATTCATGCAAGTGGGAATCTGGTTTAGGGCACTTCAGTGGTTGTAGATAGTCAACTTGAAAATCATCCACTTACTGCTTCCACAAGATATCTGCTTCTCTCTCTCTCACTCTCTTTCTCTCTCTCTCTCTCTCTCTCCATCTCTCCCTCTCTCTCCCTCTCTCTCTCTCTCTCTCCCCCTCTCTCTCTCTCTCTATCTATCTATCTATCTATCTCTATCTTAATATTACCCCCAGTGCCCTGAGCTCCTATCTGGTGAAGCAGCTTTCTGAATGGTATGCTAAATACCATATAATATAACAATTACAGCACGGAAACAGGCCATCTCGGCCCTTCTAGTCCGTGCCAAACGCTTACTCTCACCTAGTCTCACTGACCTGCACCGAGCCCATAACCCTCCATTCCTTTCCTGTCCATATACCTATCCAATTTTACTTTAAATGACAATACCGAACCTGCCTCTACCACTTCTACTGGAAGCCCGTTCCACACAGCTACCACTCTCTGAGTAAGGAAATTCCCTCTCGTGTTACCTTCTGAAAATCGGAACCTGTCTGGTCCTCCTCTACCCACTTTGATTGAAACCTCTTTCAAAGAATGCTAGTGCATCTGTCCAGTGTGATTTCTCTGCCCTAAAGTCACGATGTCTCTGCGTGATCCATTTCCCACAGTTTATTTTTTTTAAATCTGGGCCACAGAAAGCTTTTATTACTCACCTCTAACTGTCCTTGCACTGAACATCCAGCTGGGCCGTTTCAGGGGGCATTTAAGATCACCCATCGTTGGTGGA
Source organism: Hypanus sabinus (assembly GCF_030144855.1). Classification (NCBI taxonomy): domain Eukaryota; kingdom Metazoa; phylum Chordata; class Chondrichthyes; order Myliobatiformes; family Dasyatidae; genus Hypanus; species Hypanus sabinus. The sequence continues at coordinate 16,162,347 of NC_082723.1, forward strand.
TCAGCTGGCAGGTTTAAACCCCTCAGGACTAGGTGTGTTTTTAAAACAATCTGGTAGTTTTGTGCTCATTATTAATCATCACCCACCACGTGCACTTTTGAAGTTTTCCCGCAAACCCTGCCCTTCAAAATGGAAGAAAGTTATTGTAAGCGAGGAGGCCTATCCATTAAAACATGGAACATTATGACACAGTACAGGCCCTTCAGCCCACAATGTTGTGCCTACATTTAAACCTGCTCCACGATCGATCGAACACTTCCTGCCCACGTGGCCCTGGATTTTCTTTTGTCCGTTATCTACCGTGGAATCTACTGGAAATAGAATATTAGATTCATTTTTCTTCAGATTCCATTTATAGAATGATTTACGGGAATGTATTGAGTAAAATATATTACATAGTCAATACAAGTGGATGGTCGACAACCACATTTAAGATTAACTTGTGGGGCTTTTTCACCTTTCTTTTTCAAGTGGCTTTGCTTCATTTTTAAATTTTATTTCAGACGTAGTCCTGCCTGACTTTTCCCATTCATTTTCTGAATTTGTTAAAAGGATCTATTCCTACGAGACCTGCAGTAACTCAGCCCATCGTGAATGAACCATGTGAATGAACCATGTGGTGAATGTAGACAAGTTATTCAGTCACAGAGCGATTCGCAGCTGAGCCAGTTGGGACCTTGACAAATGTCGCTGTGTGTTTGCTCTCCATTCAGATCCACATTGAATGGTGATTAAGAATAGAAGCATTACCTAACTTTTTTGTAAATCTTCCCTTACCTCAAGGCAAGAATCAATTACAGTCATGATACATAAGACATAGGAGCAGAATGAGGCCATTTGGCCCATTGAGTCTGTTCTGCCATTCCATCATGGCTGATATATTATCCCCCTCAACTCCATTCTCCTGCCTTCTCCCCCTAATCTTTGATGCCCTTATTAATCAAAAACCTATCAATTTCTGCTTTAAATATACCCAATGACTTGGCCTCCACAGCCATCTGTGGCGACGAATTCCACAGATTCACCACCCTCTGTCTAAAGAAATTCCTCTCATCTCTATTCTAAAAGGACATCCTTCTATTCTGCGGTTGCGCCCTCTGGTCCTAGATTTGCCCCACTATAGGAAACATCCTCTCCATGTTCACTATCTAGGCCAGGGATTCCCAACCTGGGGTGTACAGACACCTTGCATAATGGTAGTAGGCATCCGTTAGTCTCGATAGACCATGGATTTGCACCTTGGAAAGTTTCCAGGGGGCAATCCTGGGCAAGGTTTTTTTTTATGGAAGACCGGCAGTTGCCTAAGCTGCAAGTCTCCCCTCTCCACGCCACCAACGTGGTCCAAGAGGAGGGCATGAGGACCCATACAGCTTGGCACCGGTGTCATCGCAGAGCAATGTGTGGTTAAGTGCCTTGCTCAAGGACACAATGGTATTGGTCCATGGCATAAAAAAGGTTGGGAACTCCTGATCTAGGCCTTTAAATGTCTGATGGGTTTCAATGACATCCCTATGCCCATTCTGTTCAACTCCAGCAAGTTCAGGCCCAGGATCATCAAATGTTAACCCTTTCATACCCGGGATCATTCTCATAGACCTCCTCTGTTCCAATGTCAGCACATCCTTTCTTAGATAAGAGAACCAAAACTCCAAGTGCAGTCTGACCAATGCCTTATAAAGCCTCAGCATCACCCCTGTAATTGAGTCCGCTCAGAATGAATGTTAATTGGGCGGCATATCAGCAGCGAACTCTGGAAATGCCAGATGAGATGCTGCTCAGCCCGCTGAGTTCCTCCAGCAGGTTGCTTGTCGCCCCAGATTACAGTCTCCAGTTTGTTATCTCATTGATATGTGATGGCCTGTAGTCACTTGGGGCACATCTCTCTCAACGTCCTGCATTCCTTGGAGTATCTTGATTCAAGATACTTCATGTACAGACATTTAACTCTTCACAGGCTTCAGTTAGCTTTTCTGCATCTTTTTAATATAAGTTGTTCCAGAATGGTGGTTAACTTCCATCAGCACCTAGCTTCAGCAGTTGAAAAAATTCTGACATTGGGGTATTTTCAATAGCTTTCAAAGGTACATTTAATGTCAGGGAAACGTATACCATATACATCCTGAAATTCTTTTTCTTTACAAACATCCACGAAAACAGAGGGGTACCCCAAAGAATGAATGACTGTTAAAGGTTAGAACCCCAAAGCCCCCCCCCAACTCCCCCTCCCACGCACAAGCAGCAGCAGGGCAACGAAACCCGCCCCCCACCAGCCAACAGCATCAGCAGCCTCCACCGAGGCCTCAAGCGAGCAGCAAAGCATCAGTAAAGACACAGACTCGCAGTACCCCAAAGACTAATCGTTCACCCGGTAATTCGACATAACACAGGCTCTCTCTCTCTAATAAGGGGAAAAGAGGTGTCCCCGTTTCACAGCGAGAGAGGAGAGACATTGCAAACAAATAAGACACAATCAGCAGCCTTAAGATTCTTTTTGCAGGTGGTAGTGAGCAGTTGGACCAAATACTGCAAAAAAAAATATCTACAGCAACGAAGGCAGGAAACATTAGCAAAATCGAGGATTACATGCTGCGGGCAGGTTTCGGGGCGTGCTCAATGGTCCAAGGAACGATTATCATGAGGGGAAAATCTTAAAAATAAAACCAACAGAAGCTTGTTTCCAATTGTTGGAACACTCAGGCTTTGAACGTCAGAATGATTTGGTTCTACACGAGCCATTGAGTGACACTCACACGCAAATAACATTCATTGCAGGGGCATTTAGACCAGGGCTTCCCAACCTGGCATCCATGGTCCCCTCGGTTAATGGTAAGGGCCCATGGCATAATAAAAGGTTGGGGACCCCTGATCTAGACCCACAATCTGTTGCCGGATGTTGGGTTCGTTCACCGAGCACGTGAGGTGCCTGGGAAACTCAGAAGGGAAGTTATGAGCTTCATTTACAAAACTCTTAGATAGGCAAATGGATGACAGAAAAGTGGAGGGCTGTTTCAGGAAGGAGGGTTAGATCGATCTTAGAGTAGATCAAAAGGTCTGCAAAATATCGTGGGCCTAAGGGCCTGGACTCTGCCGAGTTCTAATGGATGGGCCTCCTCTCCTACTATAACTTCTTTCATTTTGAAGGCTTGGATTTGCAGGAAAACTTCAAATGTTGTGTGCATGGTGGGCAATCCGTTAATAATGACCAAAATAAGTAAACAGCTTCTGATGATCAGATTCTAGAAAATCAAGTAGGTTGATATAAACTTCTTTACAGGCAGAAGGGTTAGCCTATCAGGATAATACCAAGTATGTTAATTGGTCATTGTAAGTTGTCCCATGATTAGGTTAGGGTTAAATCAGGGTTGCTGGGACAGCAAGGCTCAAAGGGCTGGAAAGGGCTACTCCACTGTATCTCTAAATAAATACAATCTCTCTAATTGCTACAACTACCCTCCTTCTCCAAGGATTATTTGCTTTTGTCTATGCTCCCAGTTGAAGTGAACATTTGAAGCAGATTTAAATCTAATCCTCCTCTTAGGGTAAGGCCCAGGTGTTTAATCCTATTGTCTTTTTTTAATGAGCTTGAAGTTGATAGGATTTGTTTTATTAATGTTTAGATGTTGGTTACAAAGAAATAGCAGCAGCCTTGGAAGAGAAAGGTGAGATCAATGATAGAAATTACCTGGGACTGGAGATGAAAGGAACGTAATCTGTGCACCTGTAAATGTCCTCCCTCCCACACCTTTTAATCACTGAAGTGGTTGTCCTACTGCGGAGAGCAGCCGCTGAGCCATTCTAGCTGAGGAGAGACAGGAAATCATTTACGAAATCATCTTATTTTAAAACTGTTTATAATATATAATATCATAGCATCAGGGTGAGACCATTTCTGCCCCTGTCCTGTCTTGCTTTGGAGTGTTATTATTTTCATAGTCTACATTAAATACTCACTCATTCAAGTATCAGTAATACTTTCTCACAGTTACAGATATTTTAGATCTCAGTTTTCAAACACTAAGTTCTGATTTTAGAGTTTTCAAAATGATTTTTTTTTGTCTAAAACAATTTCTGTCCTCATCTGTCTAATATGAGGAAATCAGTTAAATAATTTGTAATGTTGTCATAGATTTGAGGGAACAAAATATTTTATCCCATTTTGAAATCTGTCAGCAAGTCTTAATGCTAGAGAATTCTTAACTCTTCCCAGTCCCTTCAAACCTTGAATTGCACCCCCTGCACCTCTGGGATCTTTTCAGAGGAATGGCAAGTTTATAATAGGATTCTACTGAGCCCATGATTTAGATTTACTTGAGTTTCAATAGCACTGAACTCACTGTGTGTTCTGGAAAAGGGACAAGTGGTTGGAAAGGAAAGGTTATGCAATAATTCCTAAGGTTAAGTGGGTGATTGAAAGATTTGAGAGGTTAGTCCAGCGGCAGCCCCACACATACCTTTATTATCTAAGAAACACTAAATACCTAATTGCTTTTCTTCATTAGTAACAGCAGACTTGACAAGAATGATGTTTTCAGGTGTGTGGAGTGGCTGGGTTAATGTTACGTCCCTGAAACTACTTTGTCAGAGACTTGCTCCTCATGGGAGCTACTGTGTTACACTAAGGGCTTATGAAGCATGTGAATACGATAGCGGATAATTTTGTTTTTGATTAATGTCAGCTGAAATTTTCCGAATACCTTGGTGAGGCAGTAACAACACTTGGCATTGTGACAGGATCAACACGAAACAGGCTTAGAGTTCTCACGTGGTAGGATGTCAGTTTCGGTTGGCCCTTCCTTTGTTGAATTCCCTCGGTACCGAGCACAGTGAACTGGAAACATTGTCATTTTGCCTCTGGGGCTAGAATTTAAATAACGCTAGACTGATGATGATAAACTCTGGATCTGAATGCAGTAAAGGTCTTAAGTGAAATGAGTTAAGGCCGTCTTGGCTTGTTTCTCATCGAATGAGTCTCTAAGACAGAAACAGCCCATTAATTATCCCTGCGATGTCAACTTTGCCAAGAATTCACAAGATGTAAAAAATAGAATGAACACACCAGTGAAATAAAGAACGTTGGCTTAGAAACGTCATCATTTTGAGCAACGTTTGTCTGAGATGCATGACTGCATTTCTATGAAATACCTTTTTTTAAAATAGAACTTGAAACTTTGTGAGTGGATCATAGAACATAGAGCCTTCAGCCCATGACATTGTACTGACCTTTTAGCCCATTCTGAATCAATCTAACACTTGACTCCTACATAGTTCTCCATTTTTCTATCATCCATGTCTAGGAGTTTATTAAATGTCCCTAATGACATTCGTAATTTCCCTTCTTAGTTCCCCATGCATCTGATGTGCTTTGTGACAGATGCTGGCATCCAGTAACAGATCATGGGTGTGGATGCTCCTCAGTGAACTTCTTTTGTACGTGTTTTAGTTTAAAAACTTTCCTCTCATGATAATTGTTCCTTGCGCCATCAGGTGTCACCCTGGAACCTGCCCATAACACTAAACCCCTGGTTTCGTTAATATTTCCTGCCTTCTGCTTCACTGCTGTCAGATCTTTTTTGTCGCAGTGGTTGGTTCCATTGCTCTCCACAAACTGCCCAGAGAATCTCAAGACTGCTGTTTAAGTTAAATGTAAGTTGTGTCTTGGATACAATAAGTGAAGATATTCAGCGTAAACCAGAACAGGTCATGTTAGTTCGTAAACCAAACATGTAAATTGTTCCATCTTCAGCATTAGCGTCCCTCGATTCAGTCAGCACTGAGAGTCGCACGCCATTTGGAGCACTTTATAGGTAGTGGGAGCTTATCCCCACTGCCACCCCGGCTATGACAACCTTAGGAACTATTTGAACAAGTACAAGGACAATGAAAGCACAGAGGGATATGGTTCCAATGGGATCCGTGTGGGTATGTTTAAGAGGTGTGTCAGAAGGGCCCCATTCTGTGTTGAACAATTCTGTGCTTCAATGAAATTGATTCCAACTAAGTTTGCAATACAGAACTTTTCAACCTAAAGATACGCTTGCAGTTTATTAACAGCAGAAGTGTTTCTCTGTTACAGATACATTTTAGTTTTAAAGAAAATGTACTTGGCACTACAAAGCTGTTTATCATCCTTATGGGAAACTGCATTATAGCCATAGCCTTGGCTTGGGGTAGGATGGTTCTGTGATATTACCCATTGCAAGTACATTGTCTTCAGAGAGCTGTGTTGGAAGGATGCTTTGATGAGCCTGTGGTTGGATTCCTGAAGTGATGAAGCTGTCCTACATTGTTTGAGTTAGTTAGGTTTCCATGCCATTGAGATGAGCTGAATTTGAAATGTTGTCATTGAAGTATTTCATTCTCAAGGGACTTGATGGCTTAGAATTGGGTGGATGTTTCCCCAGATTGAACGGCTGGGACTAGGGTGTTAGGATTTGTGCTGTTGTAGGAGAAAGAGTAGGCAGAGCTAATGATTAGTGAGGTCACTGGCTGGTGGTGTAGTGGGATCCACGCCGGACTATGAATTGAGTGATCCCTGGTTCGAATCCAGTCGGACTCCCTTGCACATTTTCCATCCATGCTGGGTTGAGCATCGAGCTAGCAACTCAGCCTCGTAAAAATAGTAAAGAAATGGCAAGGATGCCACCCAATGCACCACAAGGCTTGGAGAGGAATAACAACAGCCTCAGAAAAGAAGGACGTCCTTTTAGAATGGAGATGAGGAGGAATTTTTTTTAGCCTAAGTGTGGTGAATCTGTGGAATTCTTTGCCACAGGCAGTTGTGGGGGCCAAGCCTTTATGTATATTTAAGGCAGAGGTTGATAGATTTTTCATTGGTCAGGGCATGAAGAGATATGGGGGGGGGGGGAAGCTGAGACTTTATAAGGCACTGGTGAGGCCTCACCTTGAGTATTGTGAACAGTTTTGGGCCCCTCATCTTGGAAAGGATGCGCTGGCATTGGAGACGGTTCAGAGAAGAGGAGGTTCACAAAGATGATTCCAGGAATGAAAGTGTTATCATGTGAGGAAGGTTTGCGGGCTCTGGGTCTGTGTTTGCTGGAATTCAGGAGGATGAGGGGGGATCTCATTGAAACCTTTTGAATGTTGAAAGGCCTAGACAGAGTAGATGTGGAAAGGATGTTTCCCATGGTGGGGGTCTAGGACAAGAGGACACAGCCTCAGGATAGAGGGGTGTCCTTTCAAAACAGATCCGGAGAAATTTCTTTAGCCAGACGATGGTGAATTTGTGGAATTTGTTGCCACCTGCAGCTGTGGAGGCCAGGTCGTTGGGTGTATTTAAGGCAAAGATTGATAGGTCCTTGATTGGACATGGCATCAAAGGTTACGGGGAGAAGTCTGGGAACTGGGGTTGAGGAGGAGATTTCAATAAAAAGGATCAGCCATGATTGAATGGTGGAGGAGACTCGATGGGCCAGATGGCCTAATTCTGCTCCTATGTCTTATGGTCTAAAGCGGGAGATTGGGGCTCAGGGAAAATCAGATCAGCCATAACGAAATGGCAGAGCAGAATTGACAGGCCAAATAGCCTTATTCTTGTATCTTATGGTATTATGATGTTATAACTAGTAAGTCGTGATGTGGATTGTGCTAATGTTGTAACACGAAACTGCAGACAAAAGTAGAGATGTGAAATGCAGCAACAACACCACCCAGATTTCAGGAACTTCAGAAATTATATTACAGCGTTTGTCCATCATTGTAATAGAAAACTGGATTCACGATTAGACCTGCAGACAATCATTTTGCTTTGTGGTCTGATATTTAATTGTCTTCTCTCACCACATTATGTTCTCAAAAGATCGTTTTACTGCAATGTCCCCTCTAAGGAGTGCGCGTGCACACATCTTTTGCTATGAGCACACAAAGAAATTGAAACTGCGTGTAAAAGGTTGTCACCTTCTACCTCGTTGACATGTTAAGTATATTGCATGACCGTACATAATCACTTTTCCGGTCTCTTCCGGTCTTTTCCGGTCTCTGATGCGGACGGTGTCAACAATGTGAAATTTGCGATGATCTGTCTGCAGATTGTAGAAATGGCTTATTTAAACTGTTTTTATTGAAGGAATTATTCAGCTTGCACATGTTGTTGTCACTGTGCAAAGAATTGCACGGCACAAGATTTTTGTGCACACTGGTCAGTACAAATTAGAGGGAGCATGTTTTTTTCTGGTCATCTCTTCAGTTTAGGTTATGAAAGCTATGCCAAGCTCATGCTCAGTTAGACCATCTTTGGCTGGTCTCCTGGGGCAACATTTCACCTTCTTTCTACAGTGCCTGCCATTATGGTTGAGATGAGAAATTACTTCACTAAAAGTTGTGGATCTACAGACTTCTGCACACTATTGAGGACCGTCGTCAAGTTGGAGATCAATAGATCTTTGGATACTGCGGGATTAGCAGGATACGGAGATAAGACCGGGGAGTGGGATTGTGCTAGAAGGTCATCAATGATCCCATTGAGGGGGTAGAGGAGACTTTAAAGACCAAGTAATCTCCTCCTGCTCCTGCTTTCGCATTGTGTATGCATGTCAAATAGACAGATGTGCCTGTGATAGCTTGTTGTTAACAGAGAGAGAGAGAAACTGGAGATTGCCAGCTCCTTTGAGCTCTGATTAGCAATGTTATTTTGGAAAGACGCTACTGGTGAGCATCAACAAGAACGTGTAGATTTGCAAAATGAAGCATATGGGCCTTTGATTTCAATCGTGATAAGTACTAGGTCAGGCCGTGGCTATTCAGTTAGATTTACTGCAAGGTCTGAGGAGTCCCTCATGGGATTCTTCAACAAGCTATCAGGAGGCCACGCCAAGCCCAGAAGAAAACAGGTTCAGCTGTTCATTCAGAGCTCAAAAGCCTGCAGGATGAATTTGAACTGCCCTCTGTGACTTCATTGTCAGGGTTGGTGGGGCTGGGCAAAGTTGAAAGGAGCCATTCTTCAGCCCTTTCTGTGGGAGTCCCCCTCCTGTAACGAGTCTGGTGACTCCCAGTAGATCTGTGAAATTGTCATGTGGTGACTTTTTGTTTTTTGATGTTAAACACCAACCCTTTCCCAGGGGAAAAAAAAGGTAAATAAAGAAATCATTCATACAAACACTTGCAAGTAGGAAGTTTTACATAGAGCTGATTCAAATAGCCCGACTCAGCAAACACATCAAGATATTGTCAACCCAAATTAAGCGGGCATGTTGCAGTTTATTATTAAGTTGGAGCTGTTTGGAGTATTTTAAGTTGAGAACAGATGACCCAATAAAATTATTTATTATGTTATGAACCCCGTAACTGGGTCACTTATCAGCAAAGATAGAGAGGCCCGTTGAAGTCTGATGATACTATTTTTAAAAGTCTTTTTTCATAAAGGGGCACAAAATTAAGATTAATACAGACATTCAGATAAAAGACGTAGTCAATACTCAATCTAAAAACACGGGTATAATAAAAATCATCAATTAAGCAATAGCTCTATCGTTTGTCTAGGGGATATTGTATTGTCCGATGGAAAGATAAAAGTCACTGTCCTTTCAAGCTGCAGCTCTTTGGGTTTAAGAGAGAGACGGTTTGAAACTTGCCCGGGTCTTTATGAGGCCAATCCGTTGCGTCGGGGGAGTTGGTTCCCCATTGTTAGTTCCAAGTCGTTTTCCGTGGTACCAGCCACCAGCCCCCAGGCAAGGGAACCGAACGCACGTGACTTCCTTCAAATGGCTTCCCGCTATTGCGGGATCGCTAGCGTTTCTTCTGGTGCATCTGAAGGGGTTGTTCCCCCAGACCCTCTTTTATACTTCCTCACTGGGTCTCAGATGTCAATCAGGTTGGGATGATGCAATCCCTCTCTCAACCAGCCCACTTTGCCCGAGAGCTTGCACGTAGCATAGTCCCCAATCCACAAACGTGGTCTCCAGGAGACAATGGCCAGGTCTCTCTCATTTCCTGGGTCCTCTGAGCCAACCCAATAATGCTCTTGCGATTCTCACAAAGGAGGGGGCTCCCCCGCCCCTTCGGCCCCTCAGAGCTGTGGTGCATTCATAACACCCCCTTTCTTCAAAGCATTTTCACCAGCGGTGAAACGAAGTAGTACAGAGTCTTACAGGATTTTAGAATCTAACACAATACAAAAGTTTTTTTTTCTACAGAGTAATACAGTGATACATTCAATTCAGCATCCAAATGGTTAACGATTACAGTGGCATTTCCTTTAATATTTTAACATCTTGTACCTTACTAAAGTCTTGTAGCATCAGACTTCAACTTAATAACCACCTATTTTTTTTCTCAGCAACAAAACTAAGGAGTTGTGATCTTAGCTTATGTGCATCTACAAAAGTTTAAGCGAATACTAATCGTTTCGGCCGTTTTCCCTTTCGCTAAGGGCAGATCTACCTCTGCTTCCTTACCCTCTTTCACTTTACTACTCTTCGTTTTACTACCCTCTAAACCCTCATGGTACAGGGTTGGTAGAAACGTCTCGGCCAAATCAAAACTGGCCAGCTTTAAACTGCTCTCGTTCTCAGCTGCCTCTCTCGACATGCTGCGAGTGACCGCGCATGCGGGGTAGATCTGGGACTCTAGGGGCGGAGCCTTAATACTCACCGGTTGGTGGGTTGGCATCATGGCTGCCCAAACCTTACCACCTGCTAAATCGTTACTGAGAAGGACGTCCGCGTCAGTTCTTGGGAATTTTGCTGGCACCCCTATTTCAACGGGTCCAGACACCAGCTCACAATCCATAATGACCTCATGTAAGGCCACCATTTCTATCCTTTTACTTATTCCCTTTACAGCTACCATTCTCGTCTTTCAACCAAACTCTGTTACCTTACTGCTGATCAACAACAGCTCAGCCCCCATGTCTCTCCAGATTCGTATGGGAATTGGTGTGTCTCTCTCCCTCACAGACACAGTTCCGTGTGACAGACAAGTCTCTAACCCTTCTCGAACTCTGTCTACCCGGGGCTCTCTTGTCGACCTACTGATTACCATGACACATCCGAGAGGGATGATCCGAGAGGGCTTTCCCTTTTCCTGTCTCCTTCCTCGGAGCAAAGCACCGAGATGCAATATGCCCGCTCTTCCCACAATTAAAACAGGTCAAGCCCTGAAATCTCTGGCCGTCTGGCCTTTCCCCCTCAACCTTACCACTAGCTCCCGGCAGGACCTCTGCCTCAGCGGGTGAACTTTCTCGATCGTTCCCGCGGTCTCTCGGGGAACTTTTATTTGAGGAAAACTTTGTCTTGTGGGTTAGGGCATATTCATCGGCGAACCTAACAAATTCTGAGATGGACTTATTCGGCTTCTCATTCAAATACATCCGGATCTCCTCCGGAACACAACCTTTAAATTTCTCAATCAAAATTAACTCCCTGAGACGCCCATAATCCTCGCCCACTATTTCTGCGGTGCCAAGAGCACACCCTTCTCATGGGCAAGCTCGGTATACGTCTGATTCCCCCCTTTCCGTAAATTTCTGAACTTTTGTCTATAGGCTTCAGTATTAGCTCGTAACCCTGGAGAATGGCCGCCTTTACTTTGTCATAACTCTCCTCCTCCGTGGACAACACCGCATATGCCCGCTGTGCCTTCCCCTTTAACACACTTTGTAACAACGCCACCCACTGATCTTTGGGCCACTTCTGATTCACTGCCACCTTTCAAAAAAGCAAGAAATAACTATCAACGTCCGTCTCCTCGAACGGGGATACTAACCTCAACGCCCGACTAACATCAAACCGCTCCTCTCGGTCTGACCCCTAACCGCGTTGCTCTTGCTTTAACTTCTCCATCTCCAAGTCATGTTTCCTCTGCCTCTCTGCCTCCCTCTCCTTCTCAGCCCTTTCCTTCTCCTTCTCAGCTGCTTCCAGCTTTTTTAACTGAAGTTCATGCTTTCTTTGCTTCTCATCTCTTTCCTGCTCCCTTTTCACCTCTAACTCCTTTAGTTTGTCGGCCCTTTCTCTCTCTCTCTTTCTCGGCTCTTTCTCTCTCTCTCTCTCTCTCTTTCTCGGCTGCTTCCAGCTGCTTTAACTTAATTTCATGTTCCAACCTTAATTTCTCCAACTCTAACTGAGCTGTTACGTTTTCACTACGTGTCACTACGTGTTACGTGTCACTAGCTGGTACGTTTTCAGGGATACTTTCCAATACCTCAGCTTCAAACACCTTCTTCCCAATGTAATACTGAGTTATGGCCCTTCGCACCTCCTGCTTTTTCATGAACGACCTCACCTCTGTGAGGTTTAACCCCTTCGCCAAATTTATCAAGTCTAATTTGGTGGCCGCCTCTAGCGCCTCCAGAGTCGGGTTTTCTATAAATTCATCCACGTCCATCTTTGCTGGTTTCCCATCTGGCTACCCGCGTACCAGATCCAAGTTTGGACTTACAAGCGCGATTCACTGGCTCCCCAATTTGGTTTCAAATCTCGAGACGAGAACCCCAATTGTTGTTACGTAACTGGGTCACTTACCAGCAAAGATAGAGAGGCCCGTTGAAGTCTGATGATACTATTTTTAAAAGTCTTTATTCGTAAAGGGGCACAAAAATAAGATTACTACAGACATTCAGATAAAAGATGTTGTCAATACTCAATCTAAAAACGCGGGTATAATAATAATAATCATCAATTAAGCAATAGCTCTATCGTTTGTCTAGGGGATATTGTATTGTCCGATGGAAAGATAAAAGTCACTGTCCTTTTAAGCTGCAGCTCTTTGGGTTTAAGAGAGAGATGGTCTGAAACTTGCTCGGGTCTTTATGAGGCCAATCCGTTGCGTCGTGGGAGTTGGTTCCCCGTTGTTAGTTCCAAGTCGTTTTCCGTGGTACCAGCCACCAGCCCCCAGGCAAGGGAACCGAACGCACGTGGCTTCCTTCAAATGGCTTCCTGATATTGCGGGATCGCTAGCGTTTCTTCTGGTGCGTCTGAAGGGGGTGTTCCCCCAGACCCTCTTTTATACTTCCTCACTGGGTCTCAGATGTCAATCAGGTTGGGGTGATGCAATCCCTCTCTCAACCAGCCCACTTTGCCCGAGGGCTTGCACGTAGCATAGTCCCCAATCCACAAACGTGGTCTCCAGGAGACAATGGCCAGGTCTCTCTCATTTCCTGGGTCCTCTGAGCCAACCCAATAATGCTCTTGCGATTCTCACAAAGGAGGGGGCTCCCCTGCCCCTTCAGCCCCTCAGAGCGGTGGTGCATTCATAACAATTACAAGAAACAGCCTGAAACTCTTGTTAAGAATAGTTTTTTTGCCCAGGTACCAGTGCAGTGTGATGTAGATAGCAGCGTACATCACAAAACAGAGAGGCTTTTATTGACGAGGTACCCTGAGGGGTGAAGCAGGGGAGCTGGTGCATTCGAATCAGCCTGGGTTTTAAGAGTTGTCAGAATTCTATATGTTTGATCATTTATCCATTGATAGGTTGGCTTTCTCTGGCTTAGGGTCTCCAAGTCAGTTCTTAAAAATTATTTAATCTATCTTGAATATTCCATGTTAGCTCTGTGGATTTCCTGTTTTGTTAAACTGTGTGTACACGTCTACTAGAAGAACCAGCTTTACAAAAGAGAACCATAGGGAATAGAATGACGGTGTGTCAGTGCTTCATTGTGCTGGTAATGGTGGCTTTAACACAGATATTTTTAAGACCAGAGCTATGGAGTGACATCTCCTGGTAACAGTGGAAAGATGCACTCTGCTCCATCACACCTTTGCGGTGTTAATGTTTGAAGGTCTTACAGTACTCTGCTTCTTCAGACAAGCGTGCTGCAGTGAGCGTTGAAGGACAGAAAGCGACCTCTGAAGCGTCCGTTACCTCACTTGCTCCATTCTCCCGTTCCTCTCTCTTGTGTGCAGATGACCTGTCATGAAGAAAAAAGAACAAGGCACTTCTCTAGATCAGCGGATGAGAAAGGAAGTGGCCCAGTTCTGGCCTCTTTAAAGAAAGTGAAAGAATTCCCAACTTATTAAAATAGCTTTAATAAGTTAGGATTATTACCTTGTTGCTATTTCTGGTCACTTTCTTATCTTGATATTGGGTGGTGATATTCTGTAATTTAGCTTTGGGTCTGTACAAATATGCGCTTTGAGAGAAAAATGGAATATGATTACTGTTTACCTTAATGTGGTAGCGGGTGGGGAGAAAGTAACAGACACAAAGTGCCGGAGGAACTCAGCAGGCCAGGCAGAGTCTGTGGAAAAGAGTGAACGGTTGATGTTCCGGGCTGAGACGCTCATGGATTCGGCCGTGTGTGTGTGTGTGTGTGTGTGATTTTCTCTTGTTTCTGGGGGAGAAGGCAGGTTTTGTACTGCAGTAAGCCGGGGCAAGACTTGTCCTCTTGCACTTTTAACTACAGTTCAGGCAAGAGAGCTGGAGAGGGAAATGAGCCCTAATAGATCTAAAAACACCCACCGAACCACATAAACATCCTTGTGTTTGAAAGCTGACTAAAGCGCACTTTGTAAATTCGCACACTGCACTGCAGTGCAGCCAGATACAGTGGCTCAGTAGAGGCTAATTGTGTTTACTTTGCCAATGTTCTTTGCATTATTTTGGGATTCAAACAGTGAATATAACAACGTGCTGCACACTTAATACATTTATAGCTCCTGATTCTTTCTCACTGAAATGACTTTTTAATTGTTTCCAGTTCTGCCTAACACTGGTTTGAAAATTATTCCTTGATTTGGTAGGCTTTTGGAACAGCCCTGAGTGTACTTTTGTCCGTCACTGCATCAACAAGTCACAGGAGAACGTTGAAGGGAAAGTTCAGATTTCTGTGTTCAAGGGACAAATTTACATCCTTGGTCGGGAATCACCTACTTCTCTGTACAACGAAAAGCTCGTCAGGTAGGTAACATCACAGTTTATGTTTGGTTTGCAATACTGCTTGAGCACTGTAGACAATTGAGTGCTAAAAGTTCCAATCGCAAGATACGCATGGATGAATAAGGTTCTTTAACTACTTGCCCAGATGAAGGGGCTTGGCCTGAGTCATCTCCATAGATGCTGCCTGACCTGCTGAGTTCCTCCAGCATTTTGTGTGTGTTAACGATTTGGTCCCCTGATTTCAAAATATGAAGTATAAATGTCCCTAATACAGCATCTGGAATTATTCAAAGTAAATACCGCTGTTGGGTCTGATTTGCATTTCATTGCAACCCATTTGCCATTTATGAATTAGATTAGTGATCAAAATCTCCAATTTGAAGGTGAAGTCAAAATACAAAACCGGGAAATTTAAGAAAGGAACTGTGCAGTTAGGATCAGCTTTGTATCTAATAGTAAGGTCAGTTAAAAATTAAATCACTATAAATTACTTGTTGCCCAGAAATACAGAAAATGGACTCCTGTTTTATGAATTTGTGCCACTCTGAACTGTTCACTATTCAGAGAAAGAGTCACATCCAGATTTTAAATTTTAAAAGAGTTTTGCTTATTTGTTTTCCTGGCATAACGAGAGGAACAGAACTCGAAAAGCTAATAACTGGCATTTGCTTCAACATTTATGCTGTAAGAAAATGGAAAGGTGGGATATATTTTTGCATCAAATCAAAAGTTGGGCATCTTGTGTTTGAACTTGATTTTACCCACACTGACTTGGTCCCTTCAATTACCTCCAATGTGCTTGTGATGCGTGCTTTCTATACTGCATTGAAATATTGTGCTAAGAACTGAACTTAAGAAGAAATGACTGTTCATGGTGCAGTTATGTTTGTTAATGTAAGATTTTTGTTGACATGGTTTAGGAATTCATCATGTGCTTCTGAGTGAAATTACGCCATTGTAGGTTATATTAATTTATCCAAATATAAATCAAAGTTCAAGGTAAATTTATTATCAAAGTACATATATGTCACCATATGCAACCCTGAGATTCATTCTCCAGCAGGCACACTCAATAAATCCAGTCACCATAATAGAATCAATGAAAGACAACACCAACAGGGCAGATAGCGAGAAGGCAACAAACCGTGCAAAAACAGAAAGAAAGAAAAAATGAAATAATTAACAAGCAAGCAAATAATAAACAGCAAGAACTTGAGAGGAAGAGACCTTGAAAGTGAGTTCATAGGTTGTGGGAGCAGTTCAGTGTCAGGGTAAGAGAAGTTTCGGTTCGAGAATCTGATGGTTGAGATGTAATAGCTGTTCCTGAACCTGGGTGGTGTGATTCCTAAGGCTCCTGTGCCTTTATCCTGATGGCACTGGCGAGAAGGGGGTACGACCTGGGTGGTGGGGGTCCCTGCTGATGGATGATGCTTTCCTGCGACAACGCTCCATGTAGGTATGGAGAACGGTGGGGAGGGCTTTACCCATGATGGATTGGGCTGTACTTACTGTAGGATTGTCCATTCAATGGCTTTGGGCTTCCACACCAGGCCGTGATGCTATATTGATAGAGGTATGAAGGGGAAAGGAATTATATGTTGTTTTCCTGCCATTGAGTTTAATGTCTTTTAAATATCATATACAAAGAGATGATGCATTATAGTTTACAGAGCGAGATTAGCTATTGACTATCTCACTGCCTAAAAAAACTAACTCCTATTTACTTGCTTCTGATGCATTTTATGTGTTATAATCTTTATTGATTTCAATCCACCAATTACAGATAGAAAAAAAAATTCAACAATAACACATACAGATCAATAGCCCATGGTACCATTCTGGAGATCAATACGAGTCTATGTAAAGTTTCTTGCAGTCCACTCTAAAGGCAATAAAATGTGTCCTTTATGCTCGTGTTTCTTTTAAATAAGTAAACACTATTACTCAAGCAGCGTTAATGTTGTATTGTGCTACACACACAGTTTATTTATTTTCATTGTCAACCCGACTTTTTAAAGATTGTAAAGGCATCGAAATGTTTTTCATTCCTGAGAAAGGAAGGTGTCGGGTAGGATAAATACCACAGCTGATTTTCTCTTTTATAGCCAAAATGTGTACAGAGTAACCCTTAATAATCCCCTTCTTTGTGGCTTACAGTCACAGAAGGAGCTAAATGAATAAAGTAAAAGTAATCAGGACCACTTATTCACTGTCAGTTCCAAAGCGATTTCTCTTTCAGTTTCTACATCAGTGCCTTTAAAGTGTTTGAA
Source organism: Hypanus sabinus (assembly GCF_030144855.1). Classification (NCBI taxonomy): domain Eukaryota; kingdom Metazoa; phylum Chordata; class Chondrichthyes; order Myliobatiformes; family Dasyatidae; genus Hypanus; species Hypanus sabinus. Next base: position 16,179,446 of record NC_082723.1, read on the forward strand.
TGATGATGGAATCATACTAATAAAAGAATAGCAGTAAGCAGTACAGGAGGCTGGAAGTGACTGGTCACAGTAGGTATAAAGTAATGTAATTATATGGCATATAGCCCACTCGATTGCACAAAAATAAAAGCATGGATTTCTGGAAAGACATCCAGCGCCATTGTAAATTCTTCTAAATTGCTTGTTTTTTTTATTCTTGCAAATAATTCATCAGTTGCAGTTTGGATGGTAACTGCTGTGATGTTTTGAAACCTATATGGAGGGAAGTGAGGGGAAATGGACATTTAAAAATAGTTAAAACTGAAGTGGGCTTTGAAGAATTATTTAAGGGTTTTTTTTATATATCACAGATAATCTGCCTTTGGGCATCCTAGTTATGGCACCTGCAGCTGAGAGGCAGGCAGGTGATTTTCTCCCCTGGCTGCTAAGTACCATATGTGTGAAGTGATTTCTGCAAGGGTCTTCATAGAAGAGTAGCGTAGAGGAATGGGATTCAGTTTGTAATCACACCATAAAGCAAAGAAGAAATGAATGCTTGCGTTTGCACTGGGCCTTTCATAACCTTGGGCCAATTCCAGTACTCTATGATACTTCTGAATGTAGTAGATGTATTTATATATACACTCTAGTACACTGATGTGACATACCCCCGCAGTGGCTCGGTCCCAGACACTTGAAAATACAAGGAGATATATTGTAAAATGACACTGCAGGCCAAAGTCCAGCAATTTTCTAGATTAAGGTAATATTTTTAAATGCACCTGCTGTCTAGAAGGATGTGACTAGCAATGTTACCGTTGGAACATTCTAGCTCAGTAAGTTAGTGTATTCCAAAGCGTTCTGTTTGAGGTGGGTTTTCATGCCCAGTTTGGCTGTTAACAGGAGGGTGGGTAAAATGTGGATAGTCCTTGCAAGCCAACTCATATGGAGAGGAATAAATAGACGACATTTCAGGCCGAGACTGTTCATCAGGACCCAAAATGTCGTCTGTGGATGCTGTCTGACTGCTGAGATCCTCCAAGACTTTGTGTGGCTTTCCAGCATCATCAGAAGCTCTTGTATTGTGTATCTGCTTTACTGAGAACTGCAGTAAGGTATGATGATAGACACAAGAGGTACTGCAGATGCTGGAAATCTAGAGAAATACACACAATGTGCTGGAGGAGCTCAGCAGGTCAGGCAGCATCTATGGAGGGGAATAAATAGTCCACGTTTCATTTTTAAATGTATGCTTCATGTCCAAGAACATTAATGAGACTTGATCTGCAATTTTTTTTGGAGGCCTCATATTCTCCCTCTGATTGAGAGCCGCGGGGAGCTGGACTAACTTCTAGGGCAGTTGGAGATCCTCCTCTTCCCACCCACCCAACCACAGTACAGCTAGGGCATTCTTACATGACCTGCATTAACAACTGTGCTTACTCCAGCATGGCACTGGTGTCTTTCACAGTGAAGACTAATGCAAAATACTTACTCAATTCATCTGCCATTTCCTTCTCCCCCATTACTACCTCTCCAGTGTAATTTTCCAGCAATCTAATATCCACTCTCACCTCTCTTTTACTCTCTATATATCTGGGAAAACTTCTGGTATCTGCTTTGATATCATTGGCTCACTTGCCTTATTTTCACCTCATGGCTTTTTTAGTTGCCTTCTGTCAGTTTTTAAAAGTTTCCCAATCCTTTAACTTCCCACTAATGTTTGCTCTGTTATATGCCCTACCTTTTGCTTTTACATTGGTTTTGATTCTCTTGTCAGCCACGGTTGTGCCTTCCTGCCTTTAGAATACTTTTTGTTTCTTTGAGATCTTTCTGTTCTGCACCTTCCGAATTGATCCCAGAAACTCCAGCTGTTACTGCTCTGTCATTCCTGCTAGTGTCCCTTTCTAATAATCAACCTTGGCCAGCTCCTCTCTCATGCCTCTGTAATTTCCTTTACTCCACTGATGCATTTGATTTTAACTTCTCCCTCTTAAACTGCAGGGTGAATTCTATCATATTATGATCATTGTCTCCTAAGGGTTCCTTTACCTTAAGCTCCCTAATCAAATCCAGTTCATTACACAACACCAAGTCCAGAATAACTGATCTAGTGGGCTCAACCACAAGCAGTTCTAAAAAGCCTTCCTGTTGGCATTCTACAAATTCTGTCCCTCGAGGTCCAAGATCCAAAATCAGCACCAGCCTGATTTTCAGAATCCACCTGCACATTGCCCATTTGGCATGCATTACCTATCTCCCATTGTAATTTGTAGCCCACATCCTGGCTACTGTTCAGAGCTCCATATACAACTCTCATCACAGTCTGTTTTCCCTTGAAGATCCTTAATTGTACCCACACAGATTCACATCTTCCAATCCTATGCCACCTCCTTCTAAGTATTTTATATCATTTTTACTAACAGAGCCTGCCTACCTGCCTATCCTTTAGATATAATGTGTTTCCTTGTATGTTAAGCTCCCAACGATAATCTTCTTCCAGCTACAACTCAGTGATGCCCACAATGTCATACTTGCCAATCTCGAAAAGATTATCTGTCTTATTCTGTATACTGCATGCATTCAGATATAATACCTTCAGTCCCGTATTCATCACCCTTTTCAATTTTGTCCCCCTGTTATGCTGCAACTCATCCCACTGACTGCAATTTTGCCCTACCATCTGCCTGGCCCTCCTGATGTTCTCACTACACACTGTCTATGATTGTATACCAACGGCCCCATCCTCAGCCTGAACACCCAGTTTCCCGTACAAACCCTCCCATACAACTCTAGCAAACCTGCCCCCAAGGATATTGGCGCCCCTCAGAATCAGGGGTAACCCACCCCTTTTATACAGGTCATACCTTCCCCTGAAGAGATCCCAGTGATTCAGAAATCTGAAACCCTGCCCCCTGCACCAGTTCCTCAACAACACATTCATCTGCCAAGCCCTTCCATTCTCACCCTGGCGAGAGGCAGCAATTCAGAAATTACTACCCTAAAGATCCTGCTTTTCAGCTTTCTACCTAGCTCCCTAGCTTCTCTGTTCAGGACCTCCTCCCTTCCCCTACCAACGTCATTGGTGCTAATGTGTACCAGAACTTCTGGCTGCTCCCCCTCCCCCTTTAGAATGCAGAGGACCCGATCCGAGGTATCCTTGACCCTGGCACCGGGGAGGGTAGATACCATCCGAGTGTCTCTATCGTGTCCACAGAATCTCGTGTCTGCTCCCCTGTCACTGCTACTGGCCCCACTTACCTTCACCCCAACACAGTATTGAGCAGAACAGCCCCTAGGGTATTCTGTGCTGGCTGCCCATTTCATTTCCCTCTCCCGACAGTCAATCAGTTACCTATCTCTCACAGCCTAGGGGTGACTACCTCCCTGTAGCTCCTATCCTTCACCACCTCATTCTGCTTTGTGAGCGGAAGGTCATTGAGATGCATTTCCAGTTCCTTGACACTTTCCCTGGTGCCCGTGGTTATCCGGGAGGCTCGAGGACTCTCAGAATATACTTGCAGCCAACGTTACATCGAGACTGTCCCATTGCCATGCCCAAGTTGGACCAGAAGCCACCTGTGATTTCCAGGCAGGTGTCCCTGGGAGTACTGGGGCGTCATCTTGTTAAACATCCAAGTGACTCCTGTTAACTGTGCCTAAAACCCGTCTGCAACCATGTGATCTGTTTTCATTTTTATTGAACTGCTGCTCCGGCAGATACAATGTTCTTGGCAGATTCTCCGTGCCTTTACTTGTCCATGTTGCCTTGAAAATTCTCTGCATCCTTGACATTGTCGGCTTATAACTGACAACAAAAGCTGCTTTTGATAAATTTTTTCTAATTGTTAAGTTCCCACTCTATGGAAGCGTTAAGTGCTGCCTACGTACTTTAGATCAACAAAATAAATACGAAATAACTTGGCTTTTAATTTAAAAAAAATGTTCTGGTGGTTTAACTGAGAGATTTCATTTTATTAGTCCTGAGTGTCAAAGAAGAAAAGCAAATCAATTTGTTGAACAAAAGCTATCCATTGAAAAGTCAATATGTTGTGGCTTTTTTTCTCTTGCCTTCAAACAGACTGCAATAAAAGTCTAAGGAGTAAAATTAAAGTGTTGCATGTTTCATGAACACATTGTTGTCAACGTGCATTATACTTGAAGCATTTATTGACCACTTAAGCCTACATTTAGCGAGGGTGGAACAGATTGGTGTATTAGTGTAAGCAAAACCTTGGATTCAAACACTAGCCAACAGCAGCTACCGCAGAGGTACAGGTGCCCTTGGGAATTACCTCAACAGCGGCCTCTGCTCATTGTACTCATAGTGAGAGAAATTGGAAAACTGTTCTTATTTAAATAAATATTAATACTTCTCAGACGAGGTATTGTGTTTCCAGAAATATCACAAATGCTTCTTTCTGTTTTGTGAGGTTTGCTGAGTGAATAGATCGAGGCGAGTGAGGCTCCCTCGCCCCTCCTCCTCCCGTTCTAACCAATTTTTACAAGCCGACCATTGGCAGAGTCCTGACCAGCTGCATCACTGTCTGGTACAGGAATTGCGAGGAATCTCACTGCAAGACCCTACAAAGGATTGCGAGGACAGCTGAGGGGATCATCAGGGTCCCTCTTCCCCATCTGAGATACTCAGCAGGAGCTCTGCCTAAGCAGGGTTCTTATTTAGTTAGCGACCCACCGATTCAACCCTAGCCTAATCACAGGACAATTTCACCATGACCAATTGTCGCTGCATCTTTGGACAGTGGCAGGAAACCCACGGGTACCCAGGAGGAATGTACAAACCTGGTTCACTGAACTCCGACGGCTCAAGCTGTGACTAACTGTGGTGTTAGGGCAAGGACTGTCAAGCTGTGAGACTACTGAACTCACTGCTACCACCCAAGTCTCCCCACATATAAAAATCTAGTAGCCTATTCTGTCCAGTTTCTTTGACTTGCACCTTATTATTTGTAAGCTTATTTTGGGTAATATTACCATTGTGTTGTGTGTGAGTTACATGTCCTGTGTTGTGCACCTTGATCAGGAGGAATGGTGTTTCGTTTGGCCGTATACATGTATGCAGCTGAACGACAATAAACCTAACTAACATATTGCATCGGTTTTAAATAATGTACAATATCTTTTTACTGAGAGGACCAAAATTGGGCAAGGTACTGAGTACTTTTGGCATTTGTTTTGACAGTGAGTTGATTTTTTTTCTCTCAGAGGTTTTCTCTCAGAGGCAAGTTCAGGTTTCACTGCCTGGTTAACGGAAAACATTGCCACAATCTGTGGCCATTTCCTCACTCACAGACAAGAGCATCTCAAACCATTTCTTGTACCGTCATCACTCACCTTATCGTACCCTTCCAACCAACTTCCCTTTGCCGAAAAGCCCCTGGGAGGGGAGCACTGCCCATAGCTCACTAAACTCAGACTGCTGGCAAACTGCGCGGGTCAAGGGTTGGTCATTGATTCGGGTAAGCAGTCTGCATCAGCACAGTTACTCCCGCAGTTTGTCCTTTGCTCCAGGTTTCCACTGTCTCTTGTGTCTCCTCCCTTGTTGCTTTGTAATTTTCTACGGCTGAGGTGTGGTCACAGTATTTCAGCAGCCTTAATCAGCTGCAGGATTCTGTAACATTTACCTTGGATCTGCTTGCAACCCCGAGTAAATCTGTCATTATCTCATATTCAAAAGGTATCTAGCAACACAATTTTGACATAACTCATCATCATTATCATTGTGGTCATGGTCTTATGACTGTGATTGTTCTTGGCAATCTTTTTTTACATAAGAGGTTTGCCATTGCCGCCTTCTGGGCAGTGTTTTTACAAGATGGGTGACCCCAGAGGGTGACATAACGTGAACTTGCTCATACGATCATCCACCACCTGCCCCCATGACTTCACGTGTCCTTGATTGTGGAGGGTTTGCTAAGCAGGTGCTGCACCTTGCCCAGGGGTGACCTGCAGGCTAGCGGAGGGAAGAAGCGCCTTACACCTCCTTTGCTCGAGATGTACGTCCACCCCACCACCCAAGGCATACAACTAACCCAGCTCAGACAATGCTGCATGCTGCCTTGGCTGAACAGAGGAGCACTTTTAGTAAACAGACTGAGACAACTCCACTGCTCCAAAGAGCGATAAATGAGGTCATTCTTACCCTCGGCCATTAGTCAACCAATAGCCAGGGAAGTGATGACCATGCCCCCCCCACTTCCTGTTAGACTGTTTGAGCTAATCCATTTTTTATTCTGTTTAATTCTCTTCAAATATTTATATCTTTTCAGAATCAGAATGTTTATTATCATCAGCATGTGAAGTGAAATTCGTTAACTTAGCAGCAGCAGTTCAATGCAATACATCTCCTACCTGATGGTAACAGTGAGAAAAGGGCATGCCCTGGATGCTAGTGGTCCTTAATAATAGACACTGCCTTTCTGAGACACCGCTCCCTAAAGATGTCCTGGGTACTTAATAAGCTAGTACCCAAGATGGAGCTGACTAGATTTACAACCCCCTGCAGCTTCTTTCGGTCCTGTGCAATAGCCCCTCCATACCAGACAGTGATGCAGCCTGTCAGAATGCTCTCCACGGTACAACTATAGAAGTTTTTGAGTGTTTCTGTTGACATGCCACATCGCTTCAAACTCCTAATAAAGTGGTCGAATGGCCTACTTCTGCTCCTATATCTTATGGTCTAAAGAATAGCCGCTGTCCTGCCTTCTTTATAACTACATTGATACGTTGCACTGTGCCATTCTAATGATACTGTGATACTGTAATTTCCTTTCGGTTCAACAAAGTATCCATCTATCTATCTAATCATCAATAGATCTGACTGCTGTTAAACTCCCCTTTGTTTGTTGTCTCTGAGTGGTCATAATCTTGCTTTCTTAATTCGGCCCACAGTGAGTTTAGAATCATTTTTTATAATTATATTTGTAATAACAATAGCCTAAAAGATTGTCTATTGGATGGAAACCCATCCAACCTCTGTTTACATCTGCTCATCCCAAACATTCATGGCAGTTTCACACAGATCCCATTCACCTGCCACCCGATTCTGAATTTTGCAGGGCATTTCATTGAAATGTTCCCATCTTCTGTCTTCAGCTGCTGTTAAGTACCCCATTTCTCCCTCTTTCTCTTACCTCCTCTGATTCAACATCACACTCATCCCTCTCCTTTATGCACCCAGTGTCTCATTACAGTTTTCCTTTTTGATTTGTACGCATATCGATGAATTTATCCTCATTTGTTTAACATCCTCATACTGCTGTTCAGTGAAAGCAAACTTAATATGCACATCAGTTCCATTTGCCCCAACCCTTCCACCACTCTGACCGTCCCTTCCCCCACCTGCCCACCCTCCCCCCTTTGTCTAGCCAAAACCTATTGAGCTCCGTCTAGTCCTAAAATCCCTGCTTTTTCAGAGCTGGGAACTCCAGATTCCAACCAACTTATGTGTGAGGAAAAGAACTTTCAAGTCTATTTAGTTTAGTTGAATAATGATCATGTTTGGAATTTGGTTTCCTCTTTGAATCTTTTAAATATTGTCCTCTCCTCCCACGCTGCTAATTCTTTCCCTGTGGAGATTTACTCACTCTCAATTAAGTTCACATCCAGCACCATCCTGGCGGGTCACTGCAGATCCTAACTGCACACTGTTAACAAAAGCCATTTGTCAGGTCATGGAGAGCATCCATTGTCACTTCTCCAACCATTCAGTAGATGTCCATTTCCTGACCATATTCCCCTCCTGGTTCATCAAAGCGTTGTGCGATTGCAAGTGTTTGTCCTTGGTGTATTATCTCAATAGTGCGTCCGAGTGCAGAGCTCAACGTATAGTAGATCAGCTCTCTCAGCTGTTCTGTGTTTGACATATGGTCTGCAACTTGATCAAACTTCTAATAGACCTCACTAGTACTGTGATGTATTATTTGAAAGTTTGATGAGGAATGAAACGAAAATATTAACTCTTAATTGTCGCATGTATATTGAAACACATAGTGAAGAGCGCCAGGCTGAGGATTGTGTTAGGGGCAGCCCGCAAGTGTTGACATTGCTTCCAGTGCAACGTGGCAAACCTACACCTCACTAACCCTAAACCTAACTGCACATCTTTTGGAATGTGGGAGGAAACCGGAGCACCAGGAGGAAACCCATGCGGTCCTGGGGAGAACGTACAAATCCTTTGCAATGATTTTGCAATTCTGAGCAGAGTGGACAATGGGTGACTGTGTTTTGTTTTTCTCTCTCCAGCATGAACGTGCAGGGGGATTATGACCCGATTGATGCGGGCGGATTTATTCGGATCTGCTCCTTAAGGTGAGTCAGTCCTTCGCTCTGCGAGTTCAAAGGTTTTTATGTTACTTGCATGGGTAAGTGATTTATAAATTCCAGTCACAATCTGAAATGGTGAACAGTTGAATGGGTTGTAGTGAAGATGGCCGATCTTCTGTTTGTGAATTGGAACCATTGACTAATCCTAAGGACAGGCTGTAGTCATGTTGTAACTGGGCACGTGGAGACAACGAGTGTATTCCGACTGCATCTCCCTCTAATTTATTTATCTCCTGGATCAAGTAGAACAATACCCACTCTATCAGGCATGAGCTGGTAACCATTGTACTTGTACATCTCACACACAATCACATGTTCCCTCATTCTCACATCTTAACTAATTTGTTACGATTAATTAACAAAGCTTTGAATGTACTCACTCCAGCTAAAAATCTGTGAGTTCAAAACCCACCTTACATTAGGATTGTCATGGAACACTACAGCACAGAAACAGGCCCTTTGGCCCATCTGTGCCATGCCAAACTACTAATCTGCCTACCACCATCGACCTGCACCTGGACCACAGCCCTCCCTACCCCTCTCATCCATGGACCTATCCAAATTTCTCTGAAATGTTGAAATCGAACCCACATCCATCATTTCTACTGGCAGCTCATTCCACACTGTCACCTCCCTCTGAGTGAAGAAGTTCCCCCTCATAGTACCCTTAAACATTTCACCTTTCACCCTTAACTCATGACCTCTGGTTCTACTCTTACCCAACTTCAGTGGAAAAAAGCCTGCTTGTATTTGCTCTGTCTATCACAATTTTGCATACCTCTATTAAATCTCCCCTCATTCTCTGACACCGTAGGGAATAAGCTCCTAACCTATTGTGAAATTTTTGTCCCCAAGAGTGGCCTAAACCTTGCTGGTGATTTGCTCAGGACTGCCAGCAGTCACCACCATGACCCTGCAAAGTCTCACAGGTCTTACCCTTATGCAGGAATCCTCGCACAACTGATTGCTAAGATCTTCCCCTGCTGGTGTCCACCAGGAGCCCAGCACCGAGGCCATAGACGTCCGTAGTCTCCAGCACTTAATCGATGCACCGTTTTCCTCTCCTGGTTCATCAAAGCATTGTGCGATTGCTGGTACGGTTCAAATGACCCATTCATTAAAGATAGAGAAGAACTGCAAGGGAGAAGAGGATATATTGAGTAACTTTATTATTTAATGCAGCCTTGGGAATAGGTTTTGGCCCCATATCTATGAAAGGATAAGCTGGCGTTGGAGAGGAGGTTTACAGAAGTTATCCTGGGAATGAAAAGGTTAATGTATGAGGTATTTTCTGACTCTGGTCCGGTACCCACTGGAGTTTAGAAGAATATGAGGGTGGAGGTGGAATCTCATTAAAGCCTATCAAATATTGAAAGACTTAGATTGAGTAGATGTGGAGAGGATGTTTATAATAGTGGGGGGAGCCTAGGACCAGAGGGCACTGCCTCAGAATACAAGGAGGTCCCTTTGAAACAGAGATGAGGAAGAATTCCTTCAGCTGGAGGATAGTGAATCTCTGGAATTCATTACAACGAAGGCTAGTAGAGTCCAAGTCCGTGGATATATTTACAGTGAGGTTAATAAGTTCTTGAGTAATATTGTCATTTAAATAAGGAGAAGGCAGGAGAATGGAGTTGAGAGGGATGATCGATGATCGATTGGCAGAATGGCCTAATTTGCTCCAGTGGTTTTAATTGAGCTAAATAAAATGTATTCATTTGTTTTAAATGGGTTCTTGTTTACATTTATTTTTAAATAGCTTTAAATTTTAATAATATCTTCCATTTTTACCAGAACTTGGATGTTTCTGACATCGTGCGTGTGGTTTTCTCTTGCAAAATTTGACAGTTGTTTCAGTCTGTCTTAACTTGTTCTGAAACTATTTCAAATAGCAAATTACAAATGGGCATCCCAGAGCCTCTCTGAGCAGGTGGGGGTAAGGGCAGTTCACTCCACAAAGAAGCACTGAGGTTGACAGGTAATATCTGATGGAGAAGGAAAGTGGCTCGCTGTTCAGCAGAGGATCTGAACAAACCCTTTGCCGAATCAGAATAGCTGTACGACCTTCGTTGTACACAGCACACCCATGTTTTAGAAAGAACAGAGAAGCAATCGGTCAGGCATCGGCACAGAATTAATGAGTTCTGAAGATACAATAAGAAAAACAAGAAAATACTCAAAACACTCAGCAGGTGAAGCAGAATCTGAGGAAAGAAGCAGAGCTAATCTCTCAGGTTAACGACATTCTGTCAGCCATTTTTTCCTCTCTGCTTCTCCCTCCATGGATGCTGACTGTCTTACTAAGTGTTTCCAGCATTTTGACTGGTTTTATTTTGGATTTCCAGCATTTGTAGTATTTTTATTTTCATTTGAAAGGACAAAGGTGGATTTTATTCAAGTTTATGTTGAACAATTTTTCTACTATTTATTTTCCTTTCCATTTTTATTGAAAATAGCTAAATATCCTAATCTGTTTTTAAACAGGTTGAAAGAATACCATCGTCTCCAAAGTTCAAATAAGTGAAAATCCTGTGCGAATTCCGGCAATTACTTTGTAAAATGTATTTTAATATACATATCGCAAAACACTTTGTTGAAAGTGCAAGCTCCATGTATGTTGCTGGTTTCATTTTGAATAAAATGAATTATCTTGAACAAACCCCTCAAATGATGCTTGTCTGCTGTTCCTTTCAAAAGAGGGAGGGGGTCGATGCACTTGCTGTTGCTTGTGCGAAGGAGGGGTCTTTTGGGGCTTCAATCTTTCTATCATTCATTTTATGGGTTTTTTGTTTTATGGATGTCGGTGAAGAAGACGAATTTCAGGTTGTATACTGTATACATATTTTGATATTAGATGTACCTTTGAATCTTTGGAGGAAACTGAGTATTAACATTCAAGACATAAGATTTTTGTTTTTCCTTTAATATGTAGATTATTTTGAATGAATTTTTGAAGATTAAAGGTTAGCTGTATTAGTCACATATGCATCAAAACATACAGTGAAATGAGTTGTTTGCGTCATCGACCAACGCAGTCGATGATGTGTTGGGGCAGCCCACAAGTGTCATAAGCTTCTAGTGCCCACATAGCTTGCCCAGGACTTACTGACCAGCATGTCTTAGGAATGTATGTGGGAAGTAACTGGAGAACCCGAAGAAAACTCCTGGGCCACAGGTGGAACTTACAAACCTTACGGCTTTTAAGAAAAATCTGGAGAAAACATGAAAGGCACATAGCACAGTTATCATGAACGGAATAAAGTTTAGAGCTAGATAGATCAAGGATTAGATGTTGCAAGGCTTTTGTTTTAAAAATCTGATGATAAAAAATAGTAACGAAGTCTGCCATTTTGTAGTCTTGTGTAATGTTCCTTTGGTGTAGAAGAATCATGAACGCAAAAGTCTCTGTTAAAGTTGTTTGAACTTGTTCATTTATCTGCTTCTTGGCTCCACTTAATTCCAAATCCTACAGTACCTGTGCTCAACAGAGATTTATCAATTTCACTTAATAAAATTGTACCAGTGCCCACAGTCTTTTACAGGGGTAAATTCAAAGTTGCTCTATGCTTTGTGTAAAAATTCTTACTCACTTCAATTCTATACGTGTCACCTCTAATGTTAGTAATACACCCACTTGTTCTCTGTTCTCCCACCCAAAAAAATGCTTCATCTGTATTGAAACCATCAGATCATTTAAACATGTCTTCAATTTTCCAGGAAAGGCGAGCTAAGGTTATAAAGCCTAGTTTCCTAATCTTTCCCTCTCAGCACTGCCATCACTGCAGCGAAACTGCATTCTACAGGCGAGGAAGCTCGAGACACCATCTGATGCTAAGCAACACACACAAAATGCTGGAGGAACTCAGCAGGTCAGGCAGCATCTATGGAAACGAATAAAGTCAGTGTTTCGGGCTGAGACCCCTCTTCAGGACTGAGAAGGAAGGGGGGAGGCAGTGGGGTGTGGGAAGGAGGCTAGCTGGAAGGTGATAGGTGAAGCCAGGTGGATGGGAAAGATCAAGGGCTGTAGGGGAAGGAATCTGATAGGAGAGGAGAGTGGGCACCGTCCCATGTGGTATAGCAATAGAAATGGATGCTGCCTTGGGATCTCAGAGTGAAGAACAAAACCAACGTGACCAAGCTACAGAGAACCGAACAAATCCAAGTCTGAAGTTTGTGTTCAAATACAAAATGCTGGAGTTTAAAGCCTTTCTTCAAAGAGTTTCAAATTAACTTTTGAAATATAGAAATGATAAAGCAGCGTGTGGTATACCAAAATGAAAAAAAAAAGAACTTGATTGGATCCATTTGACAGAACCATGACTCTTTCGAAGCAATTTCTTTAGTGTTCGGAAATCAGCAAGGGGAAGGTCAAGCAAGATAGCCTGAAGAGAGGAGAGCCAAGAAATAATCATTTATTGACCACTGCTCTATTTGGAAAGGCTTAACCCACCAATTGCCACGCGGTGGAGCGTTGCTGAAGTATGATGCCCTTTTGCAGGCTGTTAGGGCCTCCTGCAGGTCAACAAGATCAATATCTAATCTGCTGAGCCTTGTGGTGGAAGTGATGATCAATTCCAGCCTTTTTATGACTCCACTTGTGAAGCACGGTAATCTCGGCCAGATACAGGGGACATCCTTTGGTTGACAAGTGCTTCACCTTGGATGGACACTGCTTTTCTCGGTCTCTCCCTACAAGGAAACTCACGCCTGCTCTCACTATTGAAGAATAGCACAAGGGATGCTGCTGACGCTGGGAATCCAGAGCAACTCACACAAAATGCTGACGGAACTGAGCAGGTTGGACACCATCTACGGAGTGGATTAAACAGTTTGACGTTTCAAACTGAGTTCTTCCATCAGGACCGGAAAGGAAGGGGGCAGGAGCCAGAATAAGTAGGTGAGGGGAGGGTAAGGATTGCAAGCTTGCCGTTGAGGGGGAGGTGTGTTGGTGGGTTAGGCAGAATGAAGTAAAAAGCTGGGAGGTGATAGGTGGAAGAGGTAAAGAGCTGAAGAAGAAGGAATCTGATAGGAAAAGAGAGTGGACATGGTAGAAAGGGAAGGAAGAGGGTCATCAGAGGGACTTGTTGGTCAGGTGAGAGTGAGAAAGAGTGAGAGGAGGCAAGTGGTGTTAAAGAGGCTGTTAGAATGAATCTGAAGAAATGGAAATCGTGTACAGGCAGAAGAAATTTCATTTAATTCAGCATTGTGTTCGGCACAGATATCACGAGCCATTCTCTTAATGTCCTTAGTTGGCAATATGAACCAATATCATTTGGAAAGGTTTGTTCAGTGATGGCTCATAATTCAAACAAACTCACATGAAGTTCCTAGTTCTAAGCTCAGTAAGCTACATGGAATGTGATTCTGTAGGAAGCAGTTTCTTTTATCCCTACACCTTGAAATCAGTTAAAAATAACACATTTATTGTAGACAAACACGAGAAAATCTGCAGATGCTGGAAATTCAAACAACAACACACAAAATGCTGGTGGAACACAGCAGGCCAGGCAGCATCTATAGGGAGAAGCGCTGTTGACGTTTCGGGCCGAGGCCCTTCGTCAGGACTAACCGAAAGGAAAGATAGTAAGAGATTTGAAAGTAGTGGGAGGAGGGGGAAATGTGAAATGATAGGAGGACCGGAGGGGATGGGATGAAGCTAAGAGCTGGAAAGGTGATTGGCGAAAGTGATACACAGCTGGAGAAGGGAAAGGATCATGGGACAGGAGGCCTCGGGAGAAAGAAAGGAGGGGGGGGGAGCACCAGAGGGAGATGGAGAACAGGCAAACAACTAAATATGTTAGGGATGGGGTAAGAAGGGGAGGAGGGGCATTAACGGAATTTAGAGAAGTCAATGTTCATGCCATCAGGTTGGAGGCTACCCAGCCGGTATATAAGGTGTTGTTACTCCAACCTGAGTTTGGATTCATTTTGACAATAGAGGAGGCCATGGATAGACATATCAGAATGGGAATGGGACATGGAATTAAAATGTGTGGCCACTGGGAGATCCTGCTTTCTCTGGTGGACCGAGCGTAGGTGTTCTGTGAAATGGTCTCCCAGTCTGCGTCGGGTCTCACCAATATATAAGAGGCCACACCGGGATCACCGGACGCAGTGTACCACACCAGCCGACTCACAGGTGAAGTGTCGCCTCACCTGGAAGGACTGTCTGGGGCCCTGAATGGTGGTGAGGGAGGAAGTGTAAGGGCAGGTGTAGCACTTGTTCCGCTTACAAGGATAAGTGCCAGGAGGGAGATCGGTGGGAAGGGATGGGGGGGACGAGCGGACAAGGGAGTCGCGTAGGGAGCAATCCCTGTGGAAAGCAGAAGGGGAGGGGAGGGACAAGGGGAACCCTATCCCGAGTGGGGTGGTGGGCAGATGGGGTGAGGGCAGATGTGCGGGAAATGGGAGAGATGTGTTTGAGAGCAGAGTTGACGGTGGACGAAGGGAAGTCCCTTTGTTTAAAAAAGGAAGACATCTCCTTCGTCCTGGAATGAAAAGCCTCATTCTGAGAGCAGATGCGGCGGAGACAGAGGAATTGTGAGAAGAGGATAGCATTTTTGCAAGAGACAGGGTGGGAAGAGGAATAGTCCAGGTAGGTGTGAGAGTCTGTAGGCTTATGGTAGATATCAGTAGATAAGCCGTCTCCAGAGATGGAGACAGAAAGATCAAGAAAGGGGAGGGAGGTGTCAGAAATGGACCAGGTAAATTTGAGGGCAGGGTGAAAGTTGGAGGCAAAGTTAATGAAGTCAATGAGCTCAGCATGCGTGCAGGAGGCAGCGCCAATGCAGTCGTCAATGTAGCAAAGGAAAAGAGGGGTACGGATACCCGTTTAGACTGGGAATATGGACTGTTCCACAAAGCCAACAAAAAGGCAGGCATAACTGGGACCCATCCGGGTGCCCATGGCTACACCCTTGGTTTGGAGGAAGTGGGAGGAGCCAAAGGAGAAATTATTGAGAGTAAGAACTAATTTCACTAGACAGAGGAGAGTGGTGGTAGAGGGGAATTGGTTAGGTCTGGAATCCAAAAAAAAGCGAAGAGCTTTGAGACCATCTCGGTGGGGGCTGCAGGTGTATAGGGACTGGACGTCCATGGTGAAAATAAGGCAGTGGGGGCCAAGGAACTTAAAATCATTGAAAAATTTCAAAGCGTGAGAAGTGTCACAAACATAGGTGGGAAGAGATTGAACAAGGGGGATAAGACAGTGTCAAGGTATGCAGAAATGAATTCGGTGGAGCAAAAGCAAGCTGAGACAATGGGTCTACCTGGACAGGCAGGTTTGTGGATCTTGGGTAGGAGGTAGAAACGGGAAGTGTGGGGTGTGGGACTATGAGGTTGGTGGCAGTGGATGGGAGATCCCCAGAGCTGATAAGGTTGGTGATGGTATAGGAGACAATGGTCTGGTGCTCCTTAGTGGGGTCATGATCAAGGGGTAAATAAGAGGAGGTATCAGAGAGTTGTCGCTGTGCCTCGGCCAGGTAGAGGTCAGTACGCCAGACAACAACAGCTCCCCCCTTATCAGCTGGTTTTATGGTGAGGTTGGGATTGGTGCGAAGGGAGCAGAGAGCAGAGCGTTCGGAAGAAGTGAGGTTGGAATTGGAACAAGGTGTGGTGAAGTCGAGAGGATTGATGTCCCATCGGCAATTAGCAATAAAGAGATCCAGAGCAGGCAGAAGACCAGAACGGGGTGTTCATGAACAGGATGAGGGTTGAAGACGGGAGAAGGGGTCATTGGTGGGGGTCAGAGAGTCCTTGTCAAAGAAGTAAGCTCGGAGACGGAGCTGGCGGAAGAAGAGTTCGGCGTCATGGCGTACGTGGAACTCACTGAGGTGTGGGCGAAGGGGGACAAAGCTGAGGCCCTTACTGAGGACAGAGCACTCTGCCTCAGAGAGTTGAAGGTCGGAGGGAATGGGAATGCTCTCAGGATGAGGCTTTTCATTCCAGGACGAAGGAGATGTCTTCCTTTTTTAAACAAAGGGGCTTCCCTTCGTCCACCATCAACTCTGCTCTCAAACGCATCTCTCCCATTTCCCGCACATCTGCCCTCACCCCATCTGCCCATCACCCCTCTCGGGATAGGGTTCCCCTTGTCCTTACCTACCACCCCACCAGCCTCCAGGTCCAACATATAATTCTCCGTAACTTCCGGCACCTCCAATGGGATCCCAATACCAAACACATTTTTCCCTCTCCACCCCCCTTCTGCTTTTCGCAGAGATCACTCCCTACGTGACTCACTTGTCCACTCATCCCCTCCATCCCTTCCACTCACTTGTCCACTCATCTCCCTCCTGGCACTTATCCTTGTAAACAGAACAAGTGCTACACCTGCCCTTACACTTCCTCCCTCACCACAATTCAGGGCCCCAGACAGTCCTTCCATGTGAGGTGACACTTCACCTGTGAGTCGGCTGTGGTATACTGCGTCCGGTGCTCCCGGTGTGGCCTTTTATATATTGGTGAGACCTGACACAGACTGGGAGACCGTTTCACTGAACACCTACGCTCTGTCCGCCAGAGAAAGCACGATCTCCCAGTGGCCACACATTTTAATTCCATGTCCCATTCCCATTCTGATATGTCTATCCATGGCCTCCTCTATTGTCAAAATGAATCCAAACTCAGGTTGGAGTAACAACACCTTATATACCGGCTGGGTAGCCTCCAACCTGATGGCATGAACATTGACTTCTCTAAATTCCATTAATGCCCCTCCTCCCCTTCTTACCCCATCCCTAACATATTTAGTTGTTGCCTGTTCTCCATCTCCCTCTGGTGCTCCCCCCTCTCCTTTCTTTCTCCTGAGGCCTCCCGTCCCATGATCCTTTCCCTTCTCCAGCTCTGTATCACTTTCGCCAATCACCTTTCCAGTTCTTAGCTTCATCCCATCCCCTCCGGTCTTCTCCTATCATTTCGCATTTCCCCCTCCACCCTCTACTTTCAAATCTCTTACTATCTTTCCTTTCGGTTAGTCCTGACGAAGGGTCTTGGCCCGAAACATCGACAGCGCTTCTCCCTATAGATGCTGCCTGGCCTGCTGTGTTCCACCAGCATTTTGTGTGTGTCGTTGCATTTATTGTAGATGTGGTCAGCTGAGCCGTGGCAGAGAGCACAGATGTGATTTGTTGAGTACAGAAATCATCTTCCTTGTTCACGTGGGCTCTTGGTGATTCGCATTTTCTTCACTTAATGAGGCCAGCATCCTGTCTTTCTGATTGGTCAAGGCAGTGGAGAAAACCTCAATTCCAGGCAGCCAGTGAGGTACAAGTACAATGTACCAATGCAGGAAGTGCAGCAGTGGTTGTGTATAACATAGACAGCAGTGTGACGAATGCTCAGGCTGAGGGGTGACTAGGAAAAAAAAGGAGGGCTTCTCAGTATAATGCCACATTACCTCCTAACATAGATCATACACCAATTCAATACAGCACGGTACAGGCCTTTTGGCCCACAATGTTGTGCAAACCTTTTAACTTACTCTAAGATCAATCTAACCCTTGCCTCCTGCAGTACCCTCCCATTTTTCTACCATCGATGTGTCTATTTAAATGCCCCTAATTTATCTGCCTCTAGCACTGCCCCTGGAAGGGCATTTCACACACCCACCACTCTCCGAGTAAAGGACTTACCTCTGACATCCCCCTAAACTTCCAATCATCTTAAAATTATGCCCTCTCATGTTAGCCATTCCCACCCTGGGAACAAGTCCCTGGCTGTCCACTCGATCTCTACCATTTGTTATACATTTCTATAAAGTCACTTCTCATCCTCCTGTCTGAAAAGGTAGGCAAAGATGCGGATTCAACACTTCTTCCAAAAACAGCCCCTCTGACGTTCCGGCACCCCCCTCGGTGGTGCGGAGACATGTTGAACCAGACCTGGTGAGGCTTCGACCAACAGGGTGCAGACATGTGGGAGGTGAACGAAGGCTGCAATCCCGGTGCCCAAGTCAGCCCACGTATCTGATATCGAGTGGACACTTCCTGAACGCCATTCCAGTAGCAGGAGTAGGCCACAGCAATGAGGTTCCTCACAGATCAGCGAGTCTCGTTGAAGGGACAAGCAGGGCAGGAGTAGGAGTAGGAGAGTCAGGCTTTGACTCAAAGGAGACTTTGGCTCAAAAGTGGCATTGGCTCTGGGTTAGTTTCTGCTAAGGCTCCAATATTTTTCTCTTACTGTACCCAGTGTGGTAAATGGTGGTTGTGCGTTCTTCATGCCGGATGTTGGAGTCCTGGGAGACCTGTGAAAAGTGCATCTGGCTGCAGCTCCTTGAAGGCCACGTTAGGGATCTGGAGCAGCAGCTGGATGACCTTCGACTTGTACAGGCGAGTGAGGAGATCATCGATCTGAGTTACGGGGAAGTAGTCACCCCAAAGTCACAGGAGGCAACTATAAGGGAAAATGGAAATGTGAATAGACGATTAGTGCAGAGCACCCCTGTGGCCCTCCCCCTCAATAGTACGTACGCTTGTGGGGGGTGACCACCCAGGGGAATGTCACAGAGACCGGGTTACTGGCACTGAGCATGGGTCTGTGGTGGGAAGTGAAAGAGGGAGAAGAGGGCAGCAGTAGTGATAGGGGACTCAATAGTCAGACAGGAGATTATTCTATGGATGTGAGTGGGACACCCGAATGACATGTTGCCTCACAGGTGCCAGGGTCAGGGACGTCTCGGATCACGTCCACAGCATTTTGGAGGGGAAGGGAGAACAGCTGGATGTCTTGGTACAAGGACATAGGAAGGAAAAGCAAAGAGGTCCTGAAGAGTGAATTTAGAGAGCTGGGCGGAAAGCTGAGAAGCAGGACCTCTGGGGGAGTAATTTCTGGATTGCTGCTGGCGAGGGTACACACAGGATGACTTGGCAGATTAATGCAGAGCTGAGAAGCTGCTGCAGGAGACAGGGCTTCAGATTCTTGGATCATTGGGATCTCTTCTGGAGGAGGTGTGACCCGTGCACCTGAACCCAAGAGAGACCAATAATCTTGCGGGCAGGTTAGTTGGAGCTTTTGGGAAGGTTTTTAACTCATTTGGTAGCGGGGCAGGAACTGGAGTTGGACTCATGTAGGACGGATGGTAAAAAAGTAAAGATAGTGTACAATCAGACTGTCAGGAGGGGCAGGGAGATGACAGGACAAAAGTGCAGCCAGCAGGGTGAGTACCAGTGCATTAGGGATGCAGAATCAAAAAGGGTAGCAAATACAGTACTCAAAGTGTTACATCTCAATGTACAGAGTATAAGAAATAAGGTGGATGATCTTGTTGCACTATTACAGATTGCCAGGTATGATGTTGTGGCCATCACTGAATCGTGGCTGAAGGATGGTTATAATTGGGAGCTGAATGTCTGGGGTTACGCATTGTATTGGAGGGATAGGAAGGCAGGCAGAGGGGATGGCGTGGCTCTGCTGTAAAGAACGACATCAAATCAGTAGCAAGATGTAACATAGGATTGGAAGGTGTTGGATCGTTATGGTTTGGGTTAAGAAACTGCAAGGGTAAAAGGACCCTGATGGCAGTTATATACAGGCCTCCCAACAGTGGCTGGGAGGTGGACCACAGATTACAATGGGAGACTGAAAAGGCATGTCAAGAGGGCAATGTTATGGTAGTCATGGGAGATTTTAACATGCAGGTCGATTGGGCAAATCAGGATGGTAATGGATCTCAAGAGAGTGAGTTTGTTGAATGCCTATGAGATGGCTTTCTAGAGCAGATTGTTGTTGAACCTTCTCGGGGATCAGCTTTCCTGGTTTGGGTGTAATGTAATGAACCGGAGGTGTTCAGAGAGCTTAAGGTAAAAGAACCCTTAGGAGACAGTGATCACAATATGACTGAGTTCAAGTTGAAGTTTGATAGGGCGAAAGTGAAGTCTGATGTAGCATATTTCAGTGGAGTAAGGGAAATTACAGTGGTATGAGAGAGGAGTTGGCCAAAGTAAATTGGAAGGAGATGCTGGCAGGGATGACAGCAGAGCAGCAATGATGAGTGGTTCTGGGAAAAATGAGAAAGGTGCAGATTAGATGTATCCCAAAAATGACGAAATACTCAAATGGTAAAATACATGTAGTACAACCATGGATGACAAAGGAAGTTAAAGCTATTGTAAAAGCAAAAGGAAGGGCATACAAAAAAGCAAAAATTAGTGGGAAGATAAAGAATTGAGAAGTTTTTAAAAACCTACAGAGAGTAACTATAAGAATCATTAGGAGGGAAAAGATGAAATATGAAAGCAAGCTAGCAAACAATATCAAAGTGGATATATAAAGCTTTTTTGAAGTATGTAAAAATTAAAAGAGAGATGAGAGTGGATATAGGACTGCTAGAAAATGAGGCTGGAGAAATATTAATGGAGGACAAGGTGATGGCTGATGAACTAAATGAGTATTTTGCATCAGTCTTTACTGAGGAAGACACTAGCAGTGTGCCAGGTGTTGAAGAGAAGTGAGTGCAGTTACTATTACAAGGGAGAAGGTGCTTAAAAAGCTGGAAGTCCCAAGACCAGACCAGATGAACTGCATCCTAGGGTTCTAAAGGAGGTATTGGTAGAAATTGTGGAGGCATTAGTAATGATCTTTCAAAAATCATTGTACTCTGGCATGGTTCCAGAGGTCTGGAAAATTGCAAATGTTACTCCACTCTTTAAGAAAGGAGGAAGGCAGCAGAAAGGAAATTGTAGACCATTTAGCCTGACCTCAGTCAGACGTTGGAAGACATTGGAGTCAATTGTTAGGGATGAAGTGATGGAGTACTTGGTGACACAGGACAAGATAGGATAAATTCAGCATGGTTTCCTTAAGGGAAAATCTTGCCTGACAAATTTGTTTGGAATTCTTACACAAGATTACGTATAGGATAGTTAAAGGGGATTGTTACGTATTCAGGCAACAATAAATATATGAGTTCGGCAAGGGTTTCTTATAACAAACAACACGTTTATTAAACACAGAAAACAAACCCCCCCCAAAAGTAAACAAACACTACCGTAACCGGAAACAGCTGCTGAGCGGCAGCCCAAACAGTTCTTAAAGTGATATTCCAAAAACAGTTCTTAAAAGTGGTATTGCCAAAAGTTCGATATGCTCACAGTCCATTTAAAAGGAGAGACCTTATAGGACGATTTAGATTCTCTTTCACGTCGCTTGCTTCGATCCCCGACGTCGAACTTCCCACGAAGAATTTACGAAACAGAACGGCTTAAAGGCACTGACCTTTCCTTCTCCACTACCTTCAATCCTTTCTAGGTAAACCCAGGGATTAACACAAAGATAGTCAATGAAATCCTTCCAAATAAGGATCAAACAAAGGTCGCCCCCGTTTCACCGTAGAAAGCGATTCTCCTCGATCTTTAACTTCCGAACTTCCAATCTTCACTCTCCACTAATTTCTCGAACTAGCAGAATCATAAAGAACCTGCTGGCAATGACCTCTTAAACTTTAGGCATTAAATAAAAACTTCATCCTTCAACTAAACTGCGTCATCACTTCAAACACGCAGTGGCATGAAGTCAACCTGGCAAATCCAGCCACGAACTGCCCCTCCTCACAGGGTGGGGTCTACCTTTTATAACCTGTAAAAAAAACCCGTCACATGATCTCTACTGGCGGGAAAATGACGTCATTCCACCATCACCTCAAGACCAGTACAGCTTCAACCCCAGTCACATGACAAGGGCACCAGTGTCATGTGTCACGAGTACGTAACAGGATACAGTGGATTTTCTACATTTGGACTTTCAGAAGGCCTTTGACAAGGTGCCACACATGAGGCTGCTTACCAAGTTGAGAGTCCATGGCATTACAGAAAAGTTACTGACCTGGTTAGAGCATTGGCTGATTGGTAGGAGGCAGTGTCTGGGAATAAAAGGATCCTTTTCTGGTTGGCTGCCAGTGGTGTTCCACAGGGGTCAGTGTTGGGACCGCTTCTTTTTATGCTGTATATCAATGATTTAGAAGATGGGATAGGTGGCTTTGTTACCAAGTTTGCAGATGATACAAAGATTGGTGGAGGGGCAGGTAGTGTTGAAGAAATAGGTAGGCTGCAGAAGGACAGACAGACTAGGAGAATGGGCAAGGAAGTGGCAAGTTAAATACAATGTTGGAAAATGCATGCTCATGCACTTTGGTAGTAGAAATAAATGTTCAGACTATTTTCTAAACGGGGAGAACATCCAAAAATCTGAGATGCAAAGGGACTTGGGAGTCCTTGTGCAGAACACCCTAAGCATTAACTTGCAGGCTGAGTTGGTAGTGAGGAAGAGCTTGTCCTGTGTTAGCATCCATTTGAAGAGGGCTGGAATACAAGAGCAAGGATGTGATGCTGAGGCTTTATAAGGCTCTGGTGAGGCCTCACCTTGAGCATTGTGGACAATTTCGGGCTCCTCATCTAAGAAAAGATGTTTTGGCATTGGAGAGGATTCAGAGGAGATTCACAAGGACGATTTGAGAATGAAAGGGTTATCATACAAGGAACATTTAATGGCTCTGTGTCTGCACTCACTGGAATTTAGAAGGATGGTGGTGGGCGGGGGAGGGATCTCATTGAAACCTTTCAAATGTTGAAAGGCCCAGACAGAGTAGATGTGAAAAGGATTCCCATGGTGGGGGAGTCTAGAACAAAAGGGTACAGCCTCAGGATAGAGGGGTATCCGTTTAAAACTGAGATGTGGAGAAATTTCTTTAACCAGAGTGTGGTGAATTTGTGGAATTTGTTGCCACAGGCAGCTGTGGAGGCCAGGTCATTGGGTGCATTTAAGGCAGAGATTGATAGGTCCTTGATTGGACATGGCATCAAAGGTTACGGGGAGAAGTCTGGGGAGTAGGGCTGAGGAGGGAAAAAAAGGATCAGACATAATTGAGTGACGGAGCAGACTCGATGGGCCAAATAGCCTAATTCTGCTCCTATATCTTATTATGTGGATGCCACTATTTCTTTTTATAATAAACTACAGAAGCTAAGACACACTATTATCCTATTGTTTAAAGTTAAAGATACATTTACTATCAAAGTATGTATGCATAATACAACCTTGAGATTCATCTTCTTGCAGGCAGCCACAAAATAAAGAACCCCAAAGGTACACATTAAAACAGGCAGTCTGTCAAACACCCAGAGTGCAGAGAGAGGAAAAGAATACACATTATTTTTTTACCTCAATAGGTGCAAACTCTTGCTAAATGACAAACAGTATTTGGAAGCTACAACATCGTGCAACAACTTACAAGTGTTAAAGCACAAACAAGTTGAATCATGCTATATTTACCACAGTATAGAGCACTTTACTCTCTGTGTCCACTGATATATCAGAATCAGGTTTAGTATCACCAGCCTATGTCATGAATTTTGTTAACCTAGCTGCAGTGGTACAATGCCATACATGATAAATAAATATGGAAAGAAAACTGAGTTACATTAAGTGTGTGTATGTGTATATATGTATATATATATATAAAATAGTTAAAATAAGTAATGCAAAAGAAAACAGAAATAAAAAAGTAGTGAGGTAGTTTTCATGGGTTCAATGTCCATTCAGAAATTGGATGGCAGAGGGGAAGAAGCTGTTCCTGGATCATTGAATGTGAGTCTTTAGGTTTCTGTACCTCCTTGCCGGTGGTAACGGTGTGAAGAGGGCATGTTCTGGGTGATGGGGTCCTTATTGATGGATGTCACCTTCCTAAGACACCGCTCCTTGAAGATGCCTTGGATACGACAGTGGCTGGTACCCATGATGGATCTGAATAACGCATAACAGATATGCTAACAGTATTGAGCACGCTGATACCTTGGTGAAGTGCAAAGGGTGTCCATTTCCCATGGGTGATCTGTATGTGACAAATCAAAGCCTTGAGTTGTAGAATCATCCAGAACGGAAAAAGACCCCTTGACTCAACTCGACCATGGTCTGACTAACCTTTCTGAGCTCATCCCATTTGTCTACATTTGGTCCACGTCCCTCTAAATGATTCCTATCCACATACTTGTCTAAATGTACTTTACTGTGGCCAACCATTGAGCACATCTACATGAAATGTTGTCATAGAAAAGCAGCATCCATCATCAGAGATCCTCACCACCCGGGCCATCTCTTCTCGTAGAAGGTACAAGAGCCTCAGGACGTGCTTCACCAGCTTCAAGAACAGTTACTACCCCCCCAACCATCAGGCTCTTGAACAAAAGGGGATAACTACACTCACTTGCCCATCCTTTGAGATGTTTCCACAACCGGTAATCTCATTCTAAGGACTCATTATCTCATGTTCTCGTTATTTATTGCTAATTTTTTATATTTGTATTTGCATAGTTTGTTGTCTTCTGCACTCTGGTTGATCTTTCACCGATCCTGTTATAGTCACTATTCTATAGATTAGCTGAATATACCTACAGGAAAGTAAATCTCAGGATTGGATATGGTGACATACTTTGATAATAAATTACTTTGAACTTTGTATGTTGTAACTGTACCTGCTTCTACAGCTTCTGCTCAGGCAGTTCGTTCCCTACACCCACGTCCCTCTATGAATACTTGCCCTTCAGGTTCCACTTAAATTTTTTCCCTCTGTCCTAAGCCTCTACTCCTCAGTTTTAGATCCCCCTGTGCAAAATCACAGTCAGGTTTATTATCACTGACATTATAATGTCCATAATGTACTGGTTAGGCACAGGAGTACATTCAGCCAGAGACTCATTCCATCGAGATGCAACACTGAGCGTCACAGGAAGTAATTCCTGCCTGTGGCCATCAAACTTTACAACTCCTCCCTCGGAGTGTCAGACACCCTGAGCCAATAGACTGGTCCTGGACTTACTTCCACTTGGCATGATTAATGTATTATTTAATTATTTGTGGTTTTATATTGCTATATTTCTTCACTATTCTTGGCTGGTGCGACTGTAACGAAACCCAGTTTCCCTCGGGATCAATAAAGTATGCCTGTCTGTCCGTCTGTCAGTCTGGAAATTAGTTTTTTTAACGTAAGTAGATAAAAATTACTATAATTTGTAATTAGTGCAAAAAGAGAGTAAAATTATGAGGTAGTTTTCATAGATTCATGGACTGTTCGGAAATCTGATGGCAGAGGGGAAGAAGCTGTTCCTAAAACTCCTTTTTCCCTCGGGAAAAGAAGACCGAGCATTCATCTTATCTCGGCCTTCCTGATTTTATAAACCTGTACATTAGGTCACCCCTCACTCCAGGGAAAACCGTCACAGCCAGACCAGTCTCACCTCGTAACTTGATCCCTCCAGCACCAACGGCGTCCTTGTGGAAGTTCTCCAGCCTCCTGTAACCTGGTGATCAGAACTACACGCGGTGTTCCCAGAGCAGTTTCACCAACGTCCTACATGATATCCCCAACCCGCGAAGGGCAGGGCGACAACCGTCTCCACTCCACTCCGACCCTCATTTACATTAGCAGCCGACACGCTTGAGGACAGCCCACAAGTGTTGCCACACATTCTGAAGCAAAACGTAGTATGCCCACACAAGCAGCAACAGCAACAACAGAACGAAACAAGCTCCTTTCACACTCTCACACACAGCCCACCTCCAGGACCCTGCGAGCTCTTCCTTGACTTCACTTTCCAGGCTCCAAGAGTTGGACTCTGGCCTGCACGTAAAACAGTCTGGAGTTACGTACCATCTGGGCAAATTTGAATCTTTAGGACAAGTCTTGTTGTTCTGAGGGGGGGATCTTGTTTAAGCACTAACTCAATGCAGCCATAGGACATTTCAAAGTTAGTACCTGGACGCAGCCATCCCAGAACTGGTGTGGTCCAGAAGTGGTGGCCCTGACAGGGGATGAACCCTTGTTCGGGGGTGACCGAAGGGGTCAAAGAGAAGCAGCCGATGACTTGCACAGTGCAGATCAGACTTTGGTGTGTGGAGAATTCCTTGTCATTCCTGTTCCAGAAAAACGGCTCAAAAGTTGCCAGTCTACACATCATCTGCATGGTTCCTCTTAAAATGGCACTAGGGGTCATCAGAACCCCCTTTGTTTGTTACCGCTCACCCTGGCAGACCAGCCAACCAACAGGAGACATGTTTAATAATCAAATGGAAATGGCCACCTCTTACAATGGCCTGAAGGTGCCCAAGCACCAAGCTTCTTGATTCCATCCATTCAGAGGACCATGTCACGAATGCAACAAATTATATCTTCATCACATTCTACCAGTACGAGTCCATTTCTTTACCACTTCAGTGATGGTCTCATTAATCACGTCAGCTGGTGACAATATGGACATTAGTAACAATCCGACAGACAGAATACACTTAATGGCCACTTTATTAGGTACACCTGTGCACCTGCTTGTATCTAATCAGCCAATCACGTCGCTGCAACTCCGTGCATAAAAGCATGGTCAAAAGGTTCAGTTGTTGTTCAGACCAAACATCAGAATGGGGAAGAAATGTGATCTGAGTGACATTGACCATGGAATGACTGCTGGTGCCAGATGGGGTGTTTTGAGTATCTCAGAAACTGCTGATCTCCTGGGATGTTCACACTGAACAGTGTCTAGAGCAGGGGTTTTTAACCTGGGGTCCACTGACCCCTGGGTTAATGGTAGGGGGTCCATGGCGCTGGGAATCCCCTGCTCTGGAGCTTACAGAGAATGAAGAGGGGAACATCAAACAGGCAGTGAGCCGCAGTTCTGTGGGCAAAACAAGAGCGGTCAGAGGAAAATGGCCAGAGTGGTTCCAGCTGACAGGAAGGTGGCAATCAGCTCAAAAACCACACGTTACAACAGCGGTGTGCAGAAGAGCATTCCTGGATGCACAACGCGTCAAAGTGGCTGGACTACAGCAGCAGAAAACCACAAACATACACTCAGTAGCCATTTTATTAGGTACTGGAGGTACCCAATATAGTGGCCATTGAGTGTATATCTTGTTAACCTCACATTGGCCATTAAATTTAAGATCCTCTGCACACTACAGCCTACAAAGGAGTTTTGTGCCATCCAGATCTTTGTAATGCACTGGAAAGAAATAATTGCATCTGTAAAAATTATCGTATTAATATCCTATCAATGAGCACTTGGTCTCAGGGAGACCGTTTTAATTAGAAAATGGCTAAGCTGCCCTGTTCCATCTATTTTTGTAACATATCTTCATTGGGGATCAACTGGTAACATTATATTTTCCCTGATATACTGACTGAAGATTAGACCCTATTTAACCTGGATCAGAGAACTGAGAGGGCGAAAAAATCACCCTGAGGCAACAGATAGTCAAGACTGATAGGGTAATGCAAACTGGGGAAAAAAATCAGAGAACAAAACAAGAGTCTAAAAGAGCAGCCCCATATGGTCATAAAGTAATGGTCAGTGACCTGCTGGCCACTCGAGCGCTTACTTTTCCAAGGAGGGCCAGTTTGAAGGACTGCATTCAACAATACAAAAAGCGAAAGGTGAATTAGTTGCAGTTGCGTTTGAAGGCCGCAGGGAGAGGAGCAACAGGTGACTGCTGTGGACTCTCGAAACCCAACACCATTGACTATTCATGTCCTTGCGCTGTGCCCTGATATGGAAGCCACGAAGAACAGATTTAGGTTAATGACACTGTGATGACCTCTATAACCCTGTGGCTGAAAATTGTCAAGTTTGGTCAGGGCAGGACCTTTCTCAGGTAGTGAGCTAAATAGCTAACCGAGTGGTCAGCCTTGGGACGCACAATAACAGAGATTAACTGATCTTCCCAGGGTGAGATTACTTGCAATCAAAACTCCCATCCCCTTTTCTAAATGCAGAGACAGGATTAGGTTTAGGGAGAGAATCTTAAAATCAGACTTGGCCTCTCAGGAGAGAATTTAGGGAGCACATTTTCTTCTCTCCTTAGATGAGAAAGTTGCAGAGTTCTTGTCCAGCAAAGCAGAAGGTGTAAGCTCGGGCAATGCCAATCTGAGATTGAGAGCTTCCACAGTGAGGCAGGAGCACGAAGGGAAGTAAGATACATGACAGGCAAGTTGGTTCCTCGACCTCACTATGATCTTGCACTTTATTGTTGACCTGCACTGCACTCTCTCTGTAGCTATTGCACTTTATTCTGCGTTGTCATTGTTTTACCTTGTTCAATGCGCTTTGTGTAATGACTTGATCTGTACAAACAACATGCAAGACAAACTTTTCACCATGTCTTGGTACGTCTGACAATAATAAACAAATTCCAATACCAAAAGAGAGGAACTGGGTCAAGGGGCTGAATGGCCCGTTCTGATATTTTCAAAGTCAGAATAAATTTATTATCAGAGTAAGTATATGTCACCATGTCCTAACCTGAGATGCGTTATTAGCAGGTGTTTACTGGTTAGACTAGGAGGAGAGATTGAGTCACCCGGGACTGTACTCACTGGAATTCTGAAAGATGAGAGGAGATTTTATAGAAACGTATAAAATTATGAAAGGGATAGACAAGATAGAGGCAGGAAAGTTGTTTCCACTGGCAGGTGAGACTAGAACTAGGGGACATAGCCTCAAGATTCGGGGGAGTAGATTTACGACGGAGATGAGGAGGAACTGCTTTTCCCAGAGAGTGGTGAATCTGTGGAGTTCTCTGCCCAATGAAGCAGTGGAGGCTACCTCAGTAAATAAATTTAAGACAAGGTTGAATAGAATTTTGAATACTAAGGGAATTAAGGGTTATGGGGAAAAGGCAGGTAGGTGGAGATGAGCCCATGGCCAGATCAGCCATGCTCTTATTGAACGGCGGAGCAGGCTCGACGGCCCAGATGGCCGACTCCTGCTCCAATTGCTTATGTTCTTAAAATAAAGAAATACAATAGAATTTATGAAAAACTACGTATCAAAGAAGACTGACACACAAGCAATGAGAAAAACAAGTCAAATTGTGCAAATAAAAAACAAATGATACTGAGAACATGAATTGTAGAGTCCATTTGATCAATCCCCCAAACCGATTCATGAGTCGATTTTCTTCAGCCTTTCCTGGAGCTGCTGCCTCTCAAGATGCCAGAGTACTGGTTCCAAAGAAGCTACTTTCAGTGATCACTGAAGACAGGGGACAGAAACATTCTTTCACAAACTTCTTGTCACCGGGTGTAGAAATGCGCAGGTGCCATCCCGAATTAGACCGGTGAAAATCTCCTCCTCACCACACACCGGGGTTCTGGCCAGCCTCCCTCTCACATTCCACCGTATGAGCTGACCTCCCTAATATACCCTGCTGTAGATTCAGAGCACAGGTACTACGGAGTCAATACTGACCCTTTTAGGAAGGGGCTGAAGAGCCGAGCTTTACTCTTCTCCTTCTGCTCCCCTTCGTCCAGTAATTTTTATATAATTTGAGACCTATGCTTGGGTTGAATACATGAATGTTGTCCACGTCAGCAGGCTTGATCCCATTCCTCCTCCTCCGGTGACTTTAACTCTCCCCACTTCCCGCCTGAATTGCCTAAAGGAACAAAACATCAGTTTTACAAGATCTGTCTCTCTTACTCAGGGCTGACCATCACTACACTGGCTTGTCGATCTGTAACTTGCAATTAAACCTCCCTGAGAGATTACAGCCCTCGATTTTTGAGTTCCAAGCTGCACAGCACCATGTGACCCTTTAATACCCTCCCCATCATTCTCAGCACAGACTAGATGGGCCAAATGGCCCATTTCAGTGCCATAGTGCTCTATGCCTCTGTGACTCATTGTGGACTGGTCCATGAATTTTCCTTCACGAACTGACAGCATTTAAAGGTAAAAAGATTAGCTTTGTTTATCATGCGCACATCAAAACATCGAAACACTGCAATGCATTTTTTAAAAATACGACCAGCACAGTCCGAGGATTCAACTGTGGGCAGCCTGCAAGTGTCACCACACATCTGGCACCAACACAGCAATTCTGCAACTTACTAACCCTAACCTAACCTGTACTGTGCAACAGTCTTAGGCACATGTATATGGCTAAGGTGCCCAAGACTTTTGCACAGCCACTGAAGTCAGGCTAACTAGCCTGTCATTTCCATCTTTCTGTCTCCCTCCCTTCTTAAAGAGTGGAGTGACATTTGCAATTTTCCAGTCCTCTGGAACCATTCCAGAATCTAGTGATTGTGGAAAGATAATTACTGATGGCTCCACGATCGTTTCAGCGTCCTCTTTCAGAATCCTTCAGACCTTACAGGATCTCTACAGTAATGGCAGCTGCATCCACTTCTGCCGCTGACACATTTGAATTTCTGGCATGCTGCTAGCGTCTTCCACAGTGAAGACTGATTAAGTTTATACTACATTTCTTTGCCCCAGATTGCTACCTCTCCAGCGTCATTTTCCAGTCATCCAATACCTACTCTTGTCTCTCTTACTCTTTATACAGTACAAGTATTCAGCTCCCAACCCTTTGTTCACATAAATGAGTATTACATCCAAGGACTTTGAGCAATTTAACTGAAAATTTTTATTTGTGAAACATGCTCCCTTTTTCACTGTAGAGCCCAAAAAATGGGAAATTGTAAAGCATGAAAAGCTAGAAATTCAAAAACTGAAATGTCAGCAGTTCAAAAGTATTCATTCCCCTTTTTTCAGTATGGAGTTGAACCACCTCTTGTAGCCAGTAGTCAATTTGGATACGTCACTATTAGCTTTGCACAACATGGTGGAGCAAGATCTGCCAATTCCTTTGTGGTGAATTACAAATACCTGTCTGGATATGCCCCTCTGCTGACTGCTCCTGTGGCTCCTCCCACAGACCCCTGGATAAAGGTGATTGGAGGCACTGCTCCTCCGTCAGTCTCCAGGATGTTGTGTGGTGGTCTCTTGCTGCTGACAGTGCTTTCTTCCAGCCAATAAAAGCCTATCTTGACTCACGTCTCCGAGAGTTATTGATGGTGCATCATCCTCCTTGCGAAATTGCTCAAGTCGTGCCAGGTTCGTTGGGAAGCAGTGGTTCACAGCAATCTTGAGGTCTTGCCAGAGATGTTCGATTGAGTTACGGTCAGGACTCTGTCTGGGCCACTTTAGGATATCAATTTTCTTCATTTGAAGCCACTCCTTGATTGCTCTGGCAGTGTGCTTTGAGTCGTCGTCCTGCTGAAAGATGAACTTCCTCCCCAGTTTAAGATTTCTGGCAGAGGCGAGCAGGTTTTTATCCAGGATCTCTCTGTACTCAGCAGCATCCATCTTCCCATCAATCCTGACCAGGTTTCCAGCCCCTGCTACTGAAAAGCATCCCCATAGCATGATGCTACCTCCACCATACATTACAGAAGGGATGTGTTACCCGGCTGATGTGCAGTATTAAACTTTTGCCAGATGTACTGCTTGGTGTTGAGGCCAAAACATTCCACTTTCGAAGATGTGGACCTTTGCCCACATCTTTGCAGTATATTCTAGGGGATGTTTTACAGAGACTTTATGAACAAGGATATATATATATTTTGGCCAGGGCTTCTTCCTTACCTCTCTTCCATAAATACCCCTTTTTTGTGCAAGGCCTTTGTGCAGCCATGAACTTCATTTCCAGTTGCAGCTCACTCAGAGTGGCCTGACAGTAAAGGGGAAGGGAGAGGAGAGGGAGTGGGAAGCGCCAGAGACATTCGGTAAAGATCACAAACCCATTTGTTTGGAATCAAGTGACCTTTCCCGCTGTCTTGGGGCTGGGTGTATCTGCATCCACACCCCTCCTGCAAAGCTCCACCCTCGCCGTTCCCAACATCCTCTGTTCCCCGCCAGATTTACAAACTTGCTCTCCGCTCCACATTGACATATACAGTACTGTGCAAAAGTCTTAGGCACCCTGGCTACATTTATGTGCCTAACATATGGAACCCCAGTCGGTGATTGTTGGCACTGTAAAGGAATTGCACTAACTGCTACACGACCGGGCCGCCCGCAGGCCACCTGAACCATGTGACACTTCAGCACCCTTCTCATCAGTCTCAGCCTTCTCACTGCTGCTGTCTCCCGTCCTGGGCTGACCCTCGAATTTTCCATCATAAACCGGCAAACTCCCACAGTAACACGAGAACGGCCCAATATTCCCATTTGGAATGTTGGCTGGGGATAAATTTTGGGCAGAATACATGGGAGGCATTCCCCTTCAATGAAAGAAATCACTATGATTCAAGGTTCAGGCTAGTCTATGGTCATTCTTCAGCACAGCAGCTTAAAGGGGAACAAAATGGTTGTTCCCTCAGATCCAATGCAGCATAAAGAACACAACGACGAGCTTTAAGGACTCTTTATCTTGATATTTCATGTTCTGGTTATTTATTGCTATTTGTTTATATTTTGCATTTGCACAGTTTGTTGTCTCCCACCCGCTGGTTGATCTCTCACTGATCCTGCTGTAGTTACCATTCCATAGCTTTGCTGCCACAGATTCAGGAAAATGAATCTCAGGGTTGTATGTGGTGAATAATATGTACTCTGACAGTAAAATTTGCTTTGACAAAACCCAATAAATGTAAAAATTAAAGCAATCCTATAGAACATAGTATAAAAGCAACTGTTATTTCCAAAGGCTGGTTGTGTATTTCATATCTGCCGGAGAGGGTAAATGGACTCCCTGTTTAGAAGGCATCACCTCCATCAGTGTAACATTCCCTCAGTACTCCACTGGAGTGCCAGGTAATGTGGTCCAGTCTCTGAAGTGGGACTTGAACCTTCAACCTCCTAGCTGAAAATGCCTCTGTACATTATAACTCATTCCTTCCTCTATCCGCTTTGTGCGAGCACACAGCAGACTGTGACTGTGGGAGGACGCTGTATCTGAGATCTATTGTCAAAACCACAGCGTTATGATGGACAGACTCTTGTACTTAACCTTGATTTTATCCTTTTCAGGCACAACAAAACCCCTACAAACCGGTTGATTCATTTAGTCCTTACCTGAGTAATTAGAATGACATTCCGAGGGAGATAAAGGGAGAATGAGGACAGATTAAGCAGAACAGGGAAGGTAATCTGCTTGTTTTGATAATTTTACAAGGATTTTCAAATAAAAATCGGTTGAATGTCAAAAGACTTCAACGTAACATCACATAAGGCTGGACCTAGGGCTGCATTGAATGTCTTTCAACAGAAGGAAATGTGTTAGGCAAAGGGGTTAATGCTCATCTCTTTTAAAGAGTCAAATAGGCGACTGCACTGTGTGAGTGTACTGGCCTTGCCCTGAATGAAGCTTTTGTGAATTGTATATATTCTAATCGATTCCTGACTCCAATGGAAAGATCTCCTACCATTAATGGAAGAATTGGACAATAACGCTGTATTGATGACTTCTACCTAAATAACATTTTTTCCAAAAAAAAATCCTTTTAAGAATCTAAAACTTATTGCATTGGAAGTACATTCTTTTAAAAATTAAACTTTTCAGACAGACAACACAATAGGTCTCAGGCTATGCTAAACTTCATGGAATGAGGTGCTTCAGCTAAATGTTTTAACCTTTTCCTCAATACAGTGCACAAGAGTCTTTACAAAGCCAGAGGAAAATAATAGCGAGTCAACTTGCAGAAGATTTCAGAATCATCTCTCTCTCCTTGCAGTGGTTTAGTGGCTAAACAGTCATATTGTTGGCCAAGTGATCAAGCCGTAAAGCAGAAAGATGCAGTAATGGCGCCTGGCTTGAGGGCAGAATTCACAACACAAATGACAAGCCCTCATTTAGAATGAATGACAATCTTAGCATTTCTTATTTGAGAATGCATCTAAGGTATTTTTTTTGTGAGAAGAAGCGGCAATGTACACTCAGTGGCCACTTTATTAGGTACACCAATATGTTAATACAAATATCGAACCAGCCAATCATGTGGCAGCAACTCAATGCATAAAAGCATGCTGACAGGGTCAAGAGGTTCAGTTGTTGTTCAGATCAAACATCAGAATGGGGAAGAAAGGGCTTTGATCAGGGAATGATTGTTGGTGCCAGATGGGACAGTTTGCGTATCAGAAAATGCTGATATCCTCAGATTTTAATGCACAATAGTCTCTAGAGTTTACAGAGAATGGTATGAGAAACAAAAAAAATCCAGTGAGTGACAATTCTGTGGGGGGAAAGAAAGGCCTTGTTAATGAGCGAGGTCAGAAAAGATTGGCCAGACTGGTTCGAGCTGACAGGAAGGCAACGGTAGCTCAAATAACCACACGTTACAACAGCGGTGTGCAGAAGAGCATCTCCGAACGCACAACATGTCGAACCTTGACGTGGATGGGCTACAGCAGCAGAAGACCACAGACATACACTCATTGGCCACTTTATTTGGTGCCGGTGGTCCCTAATAAAGTGGCCAGCGAGTGCATTTTTGAGAGAGGAGTTGGCAATGTATAGTAGTAAGCACACCCTGTATTGAGTGCAAGTAATGAGTCTTCAGTGGCTGAAGCCATGCTGGGTATTGTGATGATTGAGATGGACTGGGGACATTCCAAGCTGGCCTCCGTGGACTGGAGTAACAGCACCAACTCAGTAATTTGCCTTCAATGCCCCCTGGACTGGAGAGGCGAGGCTTGCAATCCTGAGTATTTTCTTCGACCAGGATATTTCCAAATCCCTTTGGAAAGTTAATACATCAGCTTTGATCCTCCTTCCCAAACGGCAGTGCAAAGGACACACAGACTCCTGACGACAACTCCAAGTTTACGTCCTCTCGTTCATGGCCCTCCACACCCCAAGGCTGGCGCACGCTGCCCATTGTGCCAGCACTCGGTCTGTCGCGCTGTCACGGGTAAGGTCACTAACTTCCAGCAGCAGAGGAGCAAAGTCGCGGAACAAATACCAACACACACATCCAGGGTGAGCATGGAGAGAAGCTGGCAGGAGAACAGAAGCATTTTGTGCGTTTAAAGTAAGAGCAAGTAACGTAAGAAGAGTCCAAGAAGCTCCGGTGGGATGATCATATCACGACGGGATTAATCAGATAGAAACTCTCTAAACCCGATTCGTTTGATGGACGCGTCAAGCTCTAAACCGAGGCTGGTGATTCATTTCTTGTTTTGGCTATTACTGCAGCCTAACCGTCAGCAGTATAATTACCATCATTACCAAAGTAATAACTGGCAGGTTCCTATGTGTCAGAATTACCTCTCTGGTAATTTCTTCTACTACAGCTGTCACCCTCCCAGGGTGATTTGTGATGAAATTGATGCTTGCTGGTGTCTGTGTGGAAAGCTGCTATTTCAGGTCTCCAAGATACTTCTCCCCCTGAGGCAGTCAGTGTGAATTGTTTTAATTTTTATTTTAAATCTATATTTTTTTCTTTGAAGGCCCTGACAACCCTGTTGTGATTTGACATGTTGCATTGAATGAAGATTGTATCAAAGTAACTGTGTTTCTATTTCTTTCTTTTTCTCCCCCCAGTGGCAGAACCATTGACTAAAGATGCATTTTAAAAGACTTTCTTTAAAATAGTGCCTTTGCACTCCAACAGTAGCCTGTATGAAGGTACTCAAGCTCACTGTAAAAGTCTTTCCAAACTACACGTGCATAGATTAAAGCATAGTTTATAGACGTCTCAAGCAGAGTTGAGTATGCTTGAATCAAAATCAGAAATGGGTCCTGTTGAAGGGTCTCGGCCCGAAACGTTGACCGTTCTCCTTTTCATGGATGCTGCCTGGTCTGCCAAGATCCTCCAGCATTTCCAGTATCTGCAGGTTTTCTCTTGTCAGAAATATGTCACGTTGTTTTCACTTTAATTGGATGGAATGAAAAGTCATCTCGGGTGCCTTTGTGCGTGTTACTTTCTGTGGGTCAGGCAGCTTCCGTGGACGGACTTGGGTAGGACCCTTTGTCAGCACACTTTTTTTGGACCCCTTAACTAAGAAAAGATGCGTAGGCATTGGAGAGGGTCCAGAGGAAGTTCACTGGAATGATCCCAGGAATGAAAGGGTTAAGGTATGTTTGATGGTTCTGGGCCTGTACTCGCTGGAGTTTAGAAGAATGAGGTGAATATTGAAAGACCCAGATAGAGTGAGGATGTTCTCTATTGTGAGGGAGTCTAGGACCAGAGAGCACACCCTTAGAATAGAAGGATGTCCTTTTAGAACAGAGATGAGGAGGGATTTCTTAACCAGAGATGGTGAGTCTGTGAAATTAATTGCTTCAAACAGCTGTGGAGGCCAAGTCGTTGGGTATACTTAGAGCGGAGGTGCAGGAAAATGGGGTTAAGAAGGATAATAAATCAGTCAAGATGGAAATGTGGAGTGGACTTGAGGAGGCAAATGGCCAAATTGTGCTCCTGTGTCTTATGGACACAGATCGTCCAGATGGAGGACCTGGACCCACAATGTCAGCTCCCATTTCCCTCCATAGATGCCGCCTGACTTGCTGAGCACCTTTGTGTGGTGCTGCAGGTTTCCAGCACCTGCAGCCTCTTGTGCCTCAGTTTGTAGGCATTGTGCTCTGCACCTTCCTGCGAATGGCAGGAGGCCCTCTTGGTCTTTCCGCGCTTGGCCGACTTTCTGCCTCAAATGTGACCCTAGACGGTGGAGGCATGAGGCGAAGCAGTTGATGAAAGCTTGAGCAAAGCAAATTGCCAAAGGACCTCAGTGGGTCAAGCAGCCCAGATGCAGGTGCTGCCCGACCTGCTGAGTTCGTTCAACAGGATGTCTTGACACTAAAGTATCGGCTGGTCTTCCTTTCCATTGTAGTTCCTGAGGAATCGTGCAGCGTTTAGGATAGTTCTGTATGATTACAAATCTCACCCCCAATGAAAATTTCAAAGCATGCAGAGGAATGCATCAGCAACCTACACGGTGCGAGGGTTGTACTGGGGGGGGGGCAGTCTGCGAGTGTCACCACACTCCTGGTGCCAACGTAGCATGCCCACAACTTACTAACCCTAAATTTAACTGCATGCCTTTGGACCGTGGGAGGAAACCCACGCAGTCGCGGGAGAACGTGCAAACTCCTCACAGGCAGCAGTGGGAATTGAATCCCAATCAATGGCCTCAGGTGCCGTAAACTGTTGCAGTGTGAGCAAAATGCTTGACGTTTTGTAGTCATGGAATCATAGCACAGTACAGCCCAGAAACAGGCCCTCTGGCCCATTTGTCCATTTTGGTTTTAGATATCCATGTTGTGGGATCTTGGCACCACCAGCAAGGCCAGCATTTATTGCCCAGCCTTGAGTAATTGTCCAGTGGTTCAAATTGGTATCTCACCCACTAATCCCAGAGCAAATCAGAACTGTTCAGTCAATGCTGACCCTGCTCTGAAAGTGAAGGTACATTTTATATAAAAATGGCTTTTTTTTCCTGTGCAGTAGCTTCACACAGAAAGCAATGCAAAGGACTAATCCTTGGCCCAACCAATCCTTGTTTACCTGATCCCTGACCTGAGATTTTTTTTAAACTGAGATACAGCACGCAACAGGCTCTTCCAGCACCCCAGCAATCCCCTGATTTAATCGCAGCCTCATCACAATGACCAATATTAGCAACCAACCAGTGCATCTTTGGACTGTGGGAGGAAACCGGAGCACCCAGAGGTAACCCACTCAGTCACGGGGAGAACGTGCAAATTCCTCACAGGCAACGGTGGGAATTGAACCCGGGTCACTGGTACTCTAAAGCGTTGTGCTAACCACTACACTACCATGCCACCCACGTTGAGATGTACCACGTGCTGAAGAGGCTGAGGTGAGTTAAACTTGGATTTGAGGTGGTGAATCAACAAAAGGAGAACATGAGCAGAGAATTAGTGCCAGGGCACGTTAAAGTGTGCCAGGGCATGTTAAAGCATGCCAGGGTGTGTTAAAATGTGCCAGGGTGTGTTAAAGCAGCAAGGATAGCTGGAGAAGTGATTATCTAGTGCAGTCTGTGCCACGGTGTTTTACAGACAACTTCTGAAGTACTGTCATAAGCTTAGAAATGTGGCGGCCAATTTTCACACGTCAAACTAACAGTTATTACGTTATCTGTCTTGCTGAAGTAGATTGAAGGTTAACTATTGGCTGGCATACCAGCAGGATCTGAGAAAGGCAAAGGGCCTTGGATCAATATGTCACCTGGAAGATGGCATATTATTGGTGAGGCCTAGTTTGGAGTATTGTGGGCAGTTTTGGTCACCCACCTACAGGAAAGATGTAAATAAGGTTGAAAGAGCACAGAGAAAATTCACAAGCATGTTGCTGGGTCTGGAGGACCTGAGTTATAAGGAAGGATTGAATAGGTTAGAAACTTTATTCCTTGGAACGTAGAAGACTGAGAGGAGATTTGGTAGAGGTTTGCAAAATAATGAGGGCAATGGATAGGGTAAATGTAAGCAGGCTTTTTTTCCACTGAGATTGGCCACAATACAACAAGAGGTTATAGGTTAAGGGTGAAAGGTGAAAAGTTTAAGGGGAATGTGAGGGGAAACTTCTTCACTCAGAGGGTTGTGAAAGTGTGGGATGAGCTGTAGAAGTGGTGCACGTGAGCATGATTTTAAAAGTTTAAGAGAAGTTTGGACAGGTACGTGGATGGTAGGGGTATGGAGGGCTATGGCCCCAGTGCAGGTCAATGGGAGTAGGCAGATTAACTGGTTCAGCATGGACTAGATGGGCCGAAGAGATGATTCTGTGCTCTGGTTCTATGACCTTATGTACGTCTGGAACGCAGCACTTCTCCAGTTCTGCGCAGGATTGGTTGTGATAGAGTTTTTCCTGGTCGGGTCACTGAAGCAGGATTTGGTCCCCAGCTTTCCAACGTGAAGGCTGGTTGTATGCAGTGAGTGACAGCTCGCTTGGATGTTACTGGCTGAGCGATGTGTTAGAGGCTGCGACAGTAAACAGCAAATGGTGGAAACCCTCAGCAGGTCAGACACAGAGTCAACGTCGCAGGTCAGGCCAGTTCCGACAAACTTTGACCTGAAATGGTAATTCTATTTCATCCTCCACAGATGCTGCCTGACCTGCTGTGTGTTTTCTGTTTTATTCCAGATCTCCAGCAAATGATTTTTTAAAATGTAGGTGATGGTGACATAGCAATTTGCTATCTATCACTCTCCTGTATGTCTTTAAATAGATACAGGATTCGATACATACAGTGGTGAAAAGGGATTACTGGTCATTGTGAATAGCAATGGGCGGGGCGAGGCCATGAAGTGTTAAAGTAAAAGGTGTGTGTGTGCTTGTGGCGGGGTTGTGGAAACACTACCTCACCCAGCTCCTCCTTTGCCAACCCTCCCCTCCATTCTGTTTTGCCTAGTAAGAGAAGCAAGTTGTTTGTGGACACTGAGGTTGCCTGCTGGTTTAAAACAAAGCGAACTCCGCTGTGAACTGAAAGACACCTTGGGGGGATATATCGATTGAATTCTTTATAGTCTCCAAGGGCCGTTGAGATGGTGCAGTTGTACTTAGGAAACAGGGGCCGTCTGCTTACGGCCCTCTCGCCACTTTTTAAATATTGACTAGGATTGTCTCTGAGTTTGTTTTTAGAGAGCTGGTGAACTCATCTCCGAATGTTGATAGTCCTCAAGAGGTTTTGGCAAAGTGCTAAAGTGAGGGCGATATAAATGAGGACCCGGCTGTTGCTAGTGACTCCTTGACCCTGTTAAGATGATGCTGGTTAAAGTACCAATAATGGACAAACATAATTGAACAAGGAATTAAGGAGCCCCAGATTCAGTCATCAGCTGAGCAGCACACGTGATTGCATTACCTAATCGGGTTTCTTTGGCTTTTCACAGGCAACAAAGTCACGATGATCAGACTCAGGTCTAATACCACTAGTGAGAGATGCTGGAAATCAAAGTAACACACACAACATGCTGGAGGAACTCAGCAGGCCAGGCAGCATCTATGGAAAAGAGTAAACAGTTGACGTTTCAGGCCAGAAGGGTCTCAAAGTGGACTGTTTACTATTTTCCATAGATGCCGCCTGGTCTGCGGAGTTCCTCTGGCATCTTGTGTGTGTTAATATCATTGGCATCTGTTGTGAAATTTGTTGTCTTTGTGGCAGCAGTACATTGCAACCCATAATTGTTGTTCTTTCCCATGCCTTATGGCGCATTGGACGGCGACTTTGCCGTTTCTTTAGTATTTTTGTCTGTTTTTTTACGAGGCTGAGCTGCTAGCTCGACGCTCAACCCAACACAAATAGAAGGTGTGAAAGGAGCTGGCGGGATTCGAACCCAGGACCTCTCGCCTCGAAGTCCGGTGCAGATGCCTCTACACCACCAGCCAGCTTAATACATAATAACAAAGGAAAAAACTGTGAATTACAGTAAGTATATATATTAAATAGTTAAATTCAATTAGTAGGGCTGAAATATAAAAAAGTAAAAAGTAGTGAGGTAGTGTTCATGGATCCAATGTCCATTCAGAAATCAGATGGCAGAGGGGAAGAAGTTGTTTCTGAATATATAGAGAAAGACAAGGGCAGCAGGGGCAGGGAAGAACTGAATTACATGCTAGCCCAGCAGTCTGGGTTTGATACCAACCTTGGGTGCTGTCTG
The DNA here is from genome assembly GCF_030144855.1 of Hypanus sabinus. Lineage (NCBI taxonomy): Eukaryota > Metazoa > Chordata > Chondrichthyes > Myliobatiformes > Dasyatidae > Hypanus > Hypanus sabinus. The sequence continues at coordinate 16,220,153 of NC_082723.1, forward strand.
TGTGGAGTTTGCAAGTTCACCTAGTTTCTTCCAAGTCCCAAAGATATACTGGTAATTGACTGCTGTAGAATTCCCCTTTCTGTGGGTTAAAAGCAAATGAGATGTCAAAGAGCTGTTGCTGGGCAAGTGAGAGAGAAGATAAGTTGCAGGAATATAGGAGATAAGGAGAAAGAGAAAGCGACTGGTATTGATAACCTGGGAGCCAATGGACCAAACATCATCTGATTTATTATGAATATCAGATATAACTCCAAAACATTGACTTTACCACCTATAATTGTACATTCATTTTCTATCAAAATAGCACTAATCCATCTGGATATTGTTCAAGGCAAGATAAGCTCCCACTCAAGAGATTTTGAGGTGCTGGAAATCTTGAGGAAGACGCACACAAAGAAATGGAGAAACTCAGCAGGTCAGGCAGCATCTATGGAAGTGACTAAACAGTCAACGTTCCCGTCTGAGACTCTTCATCAGGGCTGGAAAGGAAGGGGGAAGAAGCCAGAGTAATTTGGTGGAGAGTAGAGAAGGAGTACAAGTTGGCAGGTTGAAGACAGCAAGAGAGAAGACAAATCAGAAAGTAATCATTATCTTGAAGACCTATGAGGTAATGAGGAAGAAATCAAGTTCAGGTAGTGAACACAAGTCATAGTGTCATGCAACACAGAAAGAGACCATTCAGCCCACCATATAGATGCTGACCATTGCATTATCTATACCAGACCCATTTACCCACATTATATTGATAGCCATCTAGACTTGGCGATTCAATTGCTTGTCTAGTTCCTTTGTAAATATTGTAAAAATACTTGCTTCTACAATCTCCCCAGGCAGCATGCTGTGTGAAAAAATTACACTTCTCAAAAAAGTGATGGAAATGCTCTCACTTATTGATGTCCTGTTTGATGTCAAGACTCAAGATCAAGATTGTTGATTGCTAATCCTTAGTGCACAAGTGCAGAATGAGAATACAGTGTTGGTTACTCCAGATCTGATGCCGCATTAAACACAATAAGCACAAAGAACACCATAAATAAAAATACACAATATTCGATCATACATATAGACTGTATCTATGTACGTAGATACATAAAGTGGCACTAGGCACAGGAGTGTCTGTACATAAGATGACTCTGACAGGAAATGATAAAGCAGTGGCGGAAGGGAGAGTATGGGGCGGGTTAGTGGGTGGAGGTGTTGATCAGCCTGACGTCTTGGAGGAAGTAACTGTTTTTGAGTCTGGTGGTCCTGGTGTGGATGCAGGAAGCCTGCACCCTGATGGGAGTGGGACAAACAGTCCGTAAGCAGGGTGGGTGGGATCCTTTGTGATACGCTCGCCTTTTTCCGACTCCTTTCCTATATGTATGTCCGGGATGGTTGGTAGGCTGGTGCCGGTGGTGAGTCGACTACCCGTTGTAGAGCCACCCTGCTGTTTCCATACCACGCAGTGATGCTGTCTACTGTGCGGTGAAGAAGCGATCCGCATAGATCAGCACTCCGGCCTTCTCAGGCAGCAGAGCCACTGGTGAGTTTTGGGACCAAGAGAGGTTGTGCATCGCAGGAGTTTGAAACCGCCCTGTCAGCTATGTCCGTAAGCTTCCCTCTGCTAGGTCTCCAATACAACCCTGGCTAAAAGAATGTTAGCTCAGTGCAGTAGCTAAGGTCAAAATGGCTGGCCTCAGATGCAAGACTTTGCTGAGTATGGTGACACGGAGGCCTTGAATAGAGAAATCAATGTCTCCGTGGAAGGAAGTTATGTTCTGGTTGGAGGAATATGAGGTGCAAGTGTACAAGTGCTATTGAGGTTACAGGGGTATCTCAGCTCAAGGACGTCAGTGCTGGAGATCCCTGAGATTCTATTTATTCAGCCGTTTCATCAGTGATCTCCGTCGTGTTGGAGGTGGAGATGTTTGTTGACACTTTTGCTTGCAGCTCTGAAGATAATAAAGCTCCTGCCTGAGTGGCTACTTGGATCATCTCCAATTTGCCTGCTGAAGCAACAGGACTCGTTTGCTCTTCACACAGTTCAGGAATATCTGGACAGAAAAAATGCTAATCATGATGCTCTTTATTGATTACAGCTTGGCGTTTAACACTGTCATCCCCTCAAAGGTAATCAGTAAATTCCGAGACCTGGGCCTCAACACCTTCTTACACAATTGGATCTTGAACTTCCGAGCTTGGAAACACCTGTCAGTTTTGGTTGACAAAAACATCTCCTCCACAATCTGCATCAGCACAGGAGCACCACAGGGATGTGTGCCTAGCCCCCTGCTCTCCTCACTTTACACCTATGGCTGTGTGGCTAAGTACCGCTCCAACACCATAAACAAGTTTGCTAATGACATCACTGTTGTGAGTTGTATCGAAGGTGGTGATGAATCAGCATACAGGAGGGAGGTTGAAAACTTGGCTGAGTGGTGTAATAACAACAACCTCTCACTCAATGTCAATATGACCGATTGTAGACTTCAGGAAAGGGAAACCAGAGGTCCACGAGCCAGTAATCATTGGAGGATCAAAGGGGGAGAGGGTCAGTAACTTTAAATTCATGGGTGTCTCTATCTCTGAGTACTTGTCCTGGACCCATCGTATAAATATTAATGTAAGAAAGCACAACAGTGCCTCTACTTCCAGAAGAGTCTGCTGAGTTTTGGCACGTCATCGAAAGTCTTCGCAAACTACGATGGATGTGTGGTGGAAAGTGTGCTGCCCATCTCCATTACAGCCAGGTATGGGAACATCAATGTCTTTGAGCAGAAAATTCTGCAAGAGATAGTGGATTCAGCCCAGGACATCACAGGTAAAACCCTCCCAACCATTGAGCACATCTACATGAAACGTTGCCATAGAAAAGCAACATCCATCATCAAAGATCCTCACCACCCGGGCCATGCTCTTTTCTCACTGCTGCCATCAGGTAGAAGGTACAAGTACCTCAGGACTCGTACCACCAGGTTCCAGAACATCAACCATCAAGCTCTTGAACAAGAGGGGAAAGTACACTCATTTAAGGACTCTGCTTTATTGTTATTTCATGCTCATTATTTATTGTTATTTATTTATATTTGCATTTACACAGTTTGTGTACAGTTTATAGTTCCTGATGTTTACAGTGTACAGTTAGTGTTCTATAGATTTGCTAAGTATGCCAGCAGAAAAAGGATCCCAGGGTTGTATATGGTGACACATATGTACTCTGATAATAAACTTTACTTTAAGCTTTGAACTTTAAGAAGCCATTTACGAGCCTATATTCAAAAGGATCTGGACAACATTCAGCCGGGTTTTGGTAAGTGACAAGCAATATTTGCGCACACGAGTGCCAGGCAGAAATCATCTCTAACAAGAGATGGTTCAACTACTTCCTCTTGACAGCCAGTGATGTGACCATCATCTAGTTCTTTGTGTGACAGTCAAACAAAAGTTTAACAGAGTTCCTCTTACTTCACATGACAGCAAACAAGGCCCTTCGACCATACTAGTTTATTTAGGCTCTCAAAGCCATCCCACTCTTTCCACCTATTTCTCCTCACCTTTTCTCTCCTTCAGCTACATCCTCATTTTCTTACCACCCTCCAGTGTTCGGGACAATTCATGGTGCCTGCCAGTTTTTCTCTTCTGCTTCGTCCTGTTCATGCCCCTGTGACGTACTTACGTTGAGAATGATCGGTCTGAATGGTAATCACACAAAGCACCTCACTGTATCTTGGTACGTGTGTACAATCGTAAACCATTTGCCTGCACTCAATTAATCTACTCACCGGAATGCCCTTGGGATGGGGGAGATAAATAGAGAACCTGGGGGTGTGGGGGGAACATGCAATCCAAATAGTGACCACTGCCACACAGAATTAGGCCAGTCCATCATGGCAGATTTATTATGCCTCTCAACCTCATTCTGCTGCCCTCTCCCCACAACCTTTGATGACCTTACCAATCAAGGACCTATCAAGCTCCGTTTTAAATACTCCCAATGGCTTGGCCTTCACAGACATCCGTCATAATGAATTCTACAGATTCACCACCCTCTGGCTTAAGAAAGTCTTCTCATCTCTGTTCTAAAGGGATGTCTTTGAATTCTGACATTGTGCCCCTAGGTCCTAGACTTCTCCACTGTAGGTTAGACTACCCTGTTGTAGGTAATGTCTTTTCCACATCCACTCTATCTCAGCCTTTCAATAGGTTTCAATGAAGGCCCCTCATTTTTCTAAACTCCCGCAAGTACAGGCCGGCACCTTTACATGCGCCTCATTCATTAACCCTTTCACTCCTGAGATCATTGTCCACTTCAACTGCAATTGCACTTCAATAAATCACCAAGGTTTCAACGGCAGCTCCCAAGCTTGTCAGGAAGGAATGAGGAAAACCTGCGTTTCCAAATTCATTCCAAGCATGAGCTGGCCAGGAGATACATCGCCATTCTCTCATTGACATTGGCCCTAAGGCTTGGAACGTGCTTTCCGAATGCACAGTGCTGCTAACGTCACAGTTTTCACCCCTGTCGCAGTCATTTAAGAGGGCTGCTTGCCATCACTTCAAACAGATGGGTAAGGATTGAGGACATCTTCAAAAAGCTGTGACTCATTATGTACCCTCACCATCTAGAACATTCTCTCTTCCTACTCCTCCTATCAGGGAGGAGGTACAGGACCCTGAAGACCCACATTCAACATTCCAGCAACAACTTCTTCACCTCTTCCTGGATGGTTGTGTACCCATGAACACTACCTCATTGTTCCTCTTTTGCACTAATTATTTTTTATTGTAACTTATAGTAATTTTTAATTCCTTGCTCTGTACCGCTGCCATAACAAGAAATTTCACAATGTACATCCCTGATAAGAAACCCGATTCTGAATGTTAGCCTTGCCGAAAGAGTCATTTTTTAGTAAAGGGCGGGGCATTTAATTCAAGTGGACATCAGGGTGTCCATTGGCCATTGAGATGATCATAGTGAGGTTGTGGAGTTAAAAAATGATTAAAGAGTAAATGTTTCTTTTAGGTTGCCCAGAAAGTAGCTTGGATTGTCCAAACCCCCAGCCGACAGTTTGCCAACTCTTAGAGACTCAGAGGGAATTCACTTCGATTGTGCCTGTTGGTGTCAGCATGGAAATGATGGTCCAAACGGCCTGTTTGTGTCTTCTGTGAATAACTTATAACTACTCACTTTCATATTTCTTCTTCCACTTCAATGTCCCAAACTGAGTGACCTGGCAAATAGTGTCTGCACTCGATCGCCGAGGGCTTTAGTGAACAACGTGAAATCAGTGAAATTATATGAGGCATCTTCACCTCTGTATGGCTCTAGCATGATCAAAGATTCAAGGTACATTCATTATCAAAGTATATAGTATACAACCCTGAGATACAGCCACAAAACAAAGAAACACACGGAAACCGTTAAAAGAAAACATCGAACACCCAATGTGCAAAAAAACCCCAAATCATGCTAACAGCAGAAGGCAAGCAATCAACACACAGAATATTAAACATCAAACTGCAGAATCCCCCGAAAAAGAAATGCACAGCCACCGAGGCAATCAAAACCAACTCTCCTGCACTTCGCGGGAGACGGGAGAATGCAGGTAGACAGCGCTGAACAGCCTCTTTCTTGCCTTTCACTCTTGTCCTCACTGATTTCAATTTCGCTCAACGTTTTTATCAGCGAGGAGTACTGGAGCCGACCATAGGTTTGCGTTCTGCCGTGAGGAAACAATGGCTGCACAATCTGCCGTCAACCTTGTCGAGTTCTACAGGAGATAGCAAAAGCTCTACATCACTCAATCTTTGATGTACAACCAAAATGGAAACTAAAGACTGCAATCAATCACAGTTCAGGAGAATAAGTATATCTAAAAGAAAAAGAAATAGTATCGTGAACTGTCTGCAGGACATCACCATTGGTCACATTGGTCCCTGCCGCCATCTTGATTATATTGCAGTATTTCATCTCAAAGGCCAATGGAAGCCAAGCCACTAGGCACCACTAATGTCCACTTTCATTAAGTGCCTCTCCTGCCCTTAAGAAAACCACCAATATTAGGTTTAATACATTTTTTCTCAATCTCCTCAACTAGAGTTTAATGGAAAGATTATAATCCAGTGATCAGATTACCCAAGTGGGGTTTCCATACAAACTGTCAGAAGACAATTGTCAACATGTATTAGACTGATACAGTCAGATCCTCTAAGTTATGAACGTTTACAATCTGGGCAGAATTTAACACCTTGGCCCCTCTGTTGAGGTTACATTTACATTTTGTTGAAAAATACTGGTCCTCCTGCAGACAAACTCTGCCTTCAGAGGACGCACAATCCAGAGATGGTTCACAAAGTCTCACCAGGAGACCATTAAGCAGTAAGACAGAGGAGCAGAACTGATACTCGCAAAAGTCCTGAGAGTGCATAAGCTCAGATATGAGTGTGTGTGTGTGTGTGTGTGTGTGTGTGCGTGTGTGTGCTTGTGAGTGTGTGTGTGCATGAGTGTGTGTGTGCGTGCGTGTGCTTGTGAGTGTGTGTGTGCATGAGTGTGTGTGTGTGCGTGAGTGTGTGTGTGTGTGTGCGTGAGTGTGTGAGTGTGTGTGTGCGTGAGTGTGTGTGCGTGAGTGTGTGTGAGTGTGTGTGTGTGCGTGAGTCTGTGTGTGTGCGTGTGTGTGTGCGTGAGTGTGTGTGTGTGCGTGTGTGTGTTACTTCAGTTGCTCCCCTTCTAATGATTCTCTGCCTGTCCAGTCCATAGCTTACCCAACTTGAGATCAGAGGGGTGGTGCCCAGCAATTCATCTTCCCACAACTTAAAGGATTAACTTAAGATCCAAGTAGAATGATAAATACCTCAAATAACAGAGGACCTTCTGGAATTTCTCTGAAAACCCAACAATGTAAGTTGGCGGCTGAGTTTCCCGCATTGAGACCTGCACAGCACTTCAACTTACTTCATTAGCAGTAGAGTTCTGAAAGGGGTGGCAAAGGTCAATACAAATGCAATATTATTTCTCTTTGGATAGCAGACCATAAGACCAAAAGACAGAGGAGCAGAATTAGACCATTTGGTCCACCCATCTGCTTCGCCTTTTGATCTTGGCTGATTTATTTTCCCTCTCAATCCCATTGTCCTGCCTGCTCTCTGTATTCTTGACATCCTTATTAATCAGTAACCTATCAACCTCCATTTTAAATATACCCAATGACTTGGCCTCCGCAGGCGTCCACAGCAATGAATTCCACACATTCACCGTCCTCTGGCTAAAGAAATTTCTCCTCATCCCTGCTCTAAAGGGACACCCTTGTATCCTGAGGCTGTGTCCTCTGCTTCTAAACTCCTCCACTATTTGGAACATCCTCTCCACATCTAGTCCATCAATAAAGAGACAGGCAACAGAAAGGAAGTCATTTTGATTTCAAGTGCTTGTCCCTGTTTTCAGTAAGGGTTCCCATGGCAACAACAAACTGTCCCCAGAAAAAGATGCTGAAATGTAGCAGATGAGCATGGGTGGAATTGGGCCAGATTGGGCCTAACTGCTCGCCCAGTGAGGGTGAGCTTACCCCGAGGGCAAATGTTGTGAAAATGTCTGTGAGAGAGGGAGGGAGGCTGGCAGCAAAGGCAGGGGCTATGACTGAGTCGGATACCTACTGTGAGAAGCCCAGGAAACCCTGGTGCTACAGGTTTTATGTAAAGGAAGTTCAAGGCCTAGAAATGAGTGTGGCAGGTGCCTAACCTCTCCAGTACAGGGTCAATTTCCTGCTCAGCAACCTTAACCAAGTTCTCAGTTCCTGAAGAGGGCCAATTCTCCTCGTTTCCCCACCAATGATGCCTCTAAAGAACCATAGAACATTACAGCACAGAAACAGGCCTTTTGGCCCTTCTTGGCTGTGCTGAACCATTTTTTTTGCCTATTCCCACTGACCTGCACCTAGACCATATCCCTCCATACCCCTCTCATCCATGTACCCATCCAAGTTTTTCTTAAATGTTATAAGTGAGCCCGCATTCACCACTTCATCTGGCAGCTCATTCCACACTCCCGCTATGCTGTGTGTGAAGAAACTCCCCCAATGTTCCCTTTAAACTTTTCCCTCTTCACCCTTAACCCATGTCCTCTGTCTTTTTTTCTCACTCTGCTAGAAGAATTTTAAATATTTCATAAGGTACTAACTTCCTTGTTATTTCTTTATCTCCTCTGGCCATGCTTGGGATGGGGGACAGAATGGGCAAAGTTGTGATATTTTCCAGACTTAAATGGCCTCACTGGCTTCCAATAGGTTGGGTGACACATCTTGCCAGATAGGTGCCGTTCACAACTGTTTAAACAGATCCCAAAGCATCTTGCGGGCAGTGAAGTCCTGGAGGTGCTCCTGTAGTCCCCTGTCCACAGCTCGGCGTTAGTCAGTAGCTTAAGAGAGCGAGAAGGAAGGTGGGCGACGGACAAGCAGATGAAGAAGGGACGCTTGTCACTGCTCAGCTATCGCGGTTGCTCCACCTGGAAAAAGCGCTATAACACCCAGTTCCCCTATACCCCGGGCAGCTGCAAACACGCAGTGTTGGATGCTTCTGATCCGAGGCACAGAACCTGCTACTGATATTTCATTCAGCGCTAAGGAATGAGGAAAGGGAGGGTAGCGAGGAGCAAGGGAGAAGATTAAGACAAAAGAGATAATGGGAAGAGGAAGATGGTTCGCTTATACCAGGTTGCTCATTCCTGAGCTCCGGAACCTGGGTCTTAGCACTCAGATCTGCAGCTGGATTTTCAACTTCCTCACAGACAGGACCCAGGCTGTAAAAATAGGGGACAAGCTCTCCTCTACAATCACTCTGAGCTCCGGTGCCCCACAAGGCTGTGTACTCAGCCCCCTGCTGTACTCACTGTACACCCATGATTGTGTAGCCAAGTTTCCATTGAAATCAATATATAAGTTTGCTGATGACACAAACTTATACGCTGTATCTTGGGTAATGATGAGTCTGAGTACAGAGAGGAAATTAAGAACCTGGTGGCATGGTGCGAAGACAATAACCTATCCCTCAACGTCAGCAAGACGAAGGAATTGGTTGTTGACTCCAGAAGGAGTAGCAGACCGCACAACCCCATCTACATCGGTGGTGTGCAGGTGGAACAGGTCAAAAGCTTTAAGTTCCTCAGGCTGAATATCACAAATGACCTGACTTGGTTTAACCAAGCAGAGTCCACTGCCAAGAAGGCCCACCAGCGCCTTTACTTCCTGAGAAAGCTGAAGAAATTTGGCCTGAACCCTAAACCCCTCACTAATTTTTATAGATGCACCGTAGAAAGCATTCTTCTAGGGTGCATCACAACCTGGTATGGAAGTTGTCCTGTCCAAGACCGGAAGAAGCTGCAGAAGATCGTGAACATAGCCCAGCACATCACACAAACCAATCTTCCATCCTTGGACTCACTTTATACCGCACGCTGTCGGAGCAGTGCTGCCAGGATAATCAAGGACACGACCCACCCAGCCAACACACTTGTTGTCCCTCTTCCCTCCGGGAGAAGGTTCAGGAGCTTGAAGATTCGTACGGCCAGATTTGGGAACAGCTTCTTTCCAACTGTGATATGACTGCTGAACTGATCCTGACCCGGACCTGGGCCGTACCTTCCAAATATCCGGACCTGACTTGCACTACCTTACTTTCCATTTTCTATTTTCTAATTATGATTTATAATTTAAATTTTTATTATATTTACTTCGATTTGTACTTCAGGGAGCGCGAAGTGCAGAAACAAATATCAATGTGATGATTGTCTGCTCTAGTATCAATTGTTTGGTGACAATAAAGTAAAGCGATCGAATTTACACAGAAAACAGTTAACCAGTAAGATAGCCCCTAATCAATTAATGCGATACCTACTACCACAACCACGAAAAAAACACACTGAACAATAACAAGTATAAAAGTACAAACAGAAAGTTAAAGTACAAGGAAAGTAGCAATTATTCAGTCCAGTTCAACGCCGGCTTGTACAAAGTGATGTGCGTGGACAGGGCTGTTCATGTCAGAGACAAAGCCGAACGCGCCGGGCTGGCAGCTCGCCATTTCCACACAGCTGACAGTTTGCGCGCACAGACTGCAGGCAATGGCTCTCCTCCTGGTGAACAACGTTCAATGGATCTTCCCCCGTCGCCATCCATCTCCCCACCCCACCCCCAGCACCACTCAAGCCCTTCCACTCTCCGAGCCGCGAGCAACAGATGAGCCTCCATGCGCCACTCGATGAAGAATTGTCGCTCACAATGGTCGCCACACAATGATCCTGGTACATCTCCTGCTGAATTGACAGTGGCTGATGAAGCGCCTCTACTCAAGGACAGAAGCGGCCCACTTTAAAGGGATTGATCGTTCACGCATGAATATATTTGCGGTTTCTTAATATTGGAAACAAAACATTTACATCTTCGTTGTTGAGTGAATGCTAATAATGATCAAATATTAAATCCGGCATATGCTTTGCATTTGTAACATATGGCTTCTGTTTAAACCTCCACGTCATATAGTTGAATACATTTTGACAGGAACAATCCCTTTAAGAGAGGAAATATGAGGGTAGTGGGGGAGCTGAGGGTTAGGAAGTAACAATTCTATGGCAGATATAAAGACAGTTTGAGTACATTAACACCCATTAATGCTTAGAAGGCACACACAATAGGGGTGGGGGAAAATTAGTCACTTAATTGAACAACTGGTCAAAGCAAACTGCTATATTACTGGTCTGGTGGATTTCCTGTGTATATTGTGTTTTTAAGCATGCTCATTAATGGCTGGGTCGGGTCTTATTTTTACCTCAGAGATTTGCAGGGGGCAGATGGTTCCATCCATTTAAAATCATTAAAACTCCTCTGAGCAATTCTAAATCCTTCCCACCCTTCAACCCTTACCGCTCACTGCATCTTGTCCTAGAGTGTGTGTGTGTGTGTGTGTGTGTGTGTGTGTGTAAATATCTGCATGTATGAATACGTAGTTGTGTGCAAATATGAGTGTGTTTATGTTTGTGTGTCTGTGTGTAAATGAGTGTGTGTTTGCAAACGCGTGGGTATAAGTATGTGTGTGTGTGTGTGTAGATGTGTATGTGTGTTTTATGTGTGTGTGCTTGTATGTCAATATGTTTATGTGTATTTGTATAAATATGTGTGTATTAATGTGTATTTGAGTGTGTGTAAATATGGTGTGTCTTTTAAACCAGATTCCTCCATGAATTGACTGAATCAAAAATGTGCACTGTCTGAAGGAACACAATGAGAGTAGCCTTTTTTCATTTTCAGGCCCATTGACTATACAATGATGTCAACGCAGACCTATTAAAGCTTCATGATAAATCTTTTATGCCTGGATTTCAACAAAATGATCTGTTTTATTATGCTGTGGACGGACTGGGCTTGCCAGCTTTCCTCACTTATTCTGCTGAACGCTCGTCAACGTCAATCCAGTTAGTGCCAGGGCGCTGCTGACATGGTCTGATCTGCCTTCACCCAGTGCTCAGCACTGATCTTCATAAAGCAGAGTTCGAGCAAAATTCTGCCACCAGCGACAGGCAGACAACTCATGCGTTTAACCCTCCTGGTGGCATAAATGATAAGAAATTTGTTGAGTGTCTTAATCTGTCCACTCATATGACTCACCCAGAGGGAGGTTATAGAGGGCTGTGAACAGGGTAGTGGTGTTGGTACGTGGGGTTAAAATTACATGAGAATATGACAAAGCCCACCTTTAAGCCATATTCCAGTCTGTACTTGGTGCAGCCACTGCAAGGGCCCGGTGGGGAAGGACCACAGTCTAGGGTTCTTCTCGCACGGGAAATGAGGGGTAGGGGGCAGGGTGTATACCCCTGAACAAGTGTATGTAAGTATGGAATAAGAGTGCCACATGGCAAAAGTGTGGGAATGTAAAGACTGTAATGGAAACATTTGTAAAGGACTGAGAGTCTTTGAATGGTTTATTGTACATGATTTTATTTTTGAATAAAGTATATTTTGATTTAAAAATACTCCAGTCCACCTCAGATCCTCTGTGGAGAGTGTATGCCAGGGAATGCCATCTCCTGAATCCTGCCGAAGGGTCTCGGCCCAAAACATTGACTGTACTTTTTTTCCACAGATGCTGTCTGGCCTGCTGAGTTCCTTCTGCATTTTGTGTGTGTTGCTCGGATTTCCAGCATCTGCAGATTTTCTCTTGTTAATGCCATCTCCTCAGTCACCAATGGGACCAACACTTCCTGTCTTAAACCACTAAAGGTTTATCCCCTCACCCTTCACCCTTCACCCTTCACCCATTCGTATCCTCCGGTAAATAATTCACACTGGCGTGATTTCTTCCCATACAGAAAATCCTTCCAAAATGCTGTTGTTTTGTTCTTTGTGTCAAACTCTTCCAAAACGTCCCAACCCACCCGTCTTAAATACAGCTCCCATGGGGAGGATGCTTCGAGTGGATGAAGAGACTGGAAAAGAAATGCACACACACCTGCAGCCTCCAGCCCCAGAGAAAGGATTCCTCAGCTGATGAGGAAGGCAAGAGGAGAGAGCAGACTGTAAACGAATCAATCAAAGAATCAGTAAGAGAATACTCTAGTGAACTAGATATACCTTCCCAAGATCAATATAGACGCAAGATTACTCAAATATTATTGAAATATTAAACCAACCACACACCTCCCTGCTTAGCAACAAACTCCGTCTCATGCATCTTAACTATATACACAGCTGTAACCTTTCTTAACCCTCTCAATATTTTTTGTCAAGTTCTGGCACCTCTCAGATCTTGAAGCTCTCATATCTCTGGAAGTACATACAAATAAATTGTTTTACAAGCCTCTCCTCATGAATAGTGGAATTTAGAATTGTAGATTTACTCAGCATAGAAAGAGGCCTTAGAGCACTCAGTGTGCAATGACCCCCACTGCCTGCTCTTTCCTGTACAAGTCTTTACACGTTTATTTCTTCTCCAGTATGTTACATGGAGAGTGGTGAGTGTGTGAAACGCCCTGTCAGGGCTGGTGGTAGAGGCAGATACGTTAAGATACATGATTAGGAGAAAGAAAAAGGAGGACTATGTATGAGGGGAGGGTCAGGTTGAACTTGGAGTAGATTAAAAGGTCAGCAAAACATCACATCACAGACCAAAGGGCCTGTACTGTGTTGTGGCAGGTGTTGAGCATCTGTGCAACACCCACCACAAATGGGATTTCCCAGTGGCCAAACGTTTTAATTCCAATTCCCATTCCCACTCCAATGTGTCGGCCCTTGGCCACCTCAGGGTGGAGGAGCAACACCTTATATTCCATCTGGGTAGCCTGCAACCTGATGGCATGAGTATCGATTTCTCCTCCTGGTAAACAAATTCCCCTTTTACTTCTTTTCACCTGCCTCAAGTTTGCTGCATTATTTATTTACTTGTTTATTATTATTTGTATTTGCAGCTTGCTTTCTTTCTTACATTGGTTGTTCGAGGGTCTCTGTAGTTTTTCCCTGGGTCCCCTCCGCCTTCCCTTTCCCCTGTGGTCCACTCTCCTCTCCTATCAGATTCCCCCTTCTCCAGCCCTTGACCTTTCCCACCCACCTGGCCAGCCTCTTTCCCCTTCCCCCACCCCAACCTTTTCATTCTGGCATCTTCCCCCTTCATTCTCAGCCCTGAGAAAGAGTCTCGGCCCGAAACGTCACCTATCTATTCATTTCCATAGATGCTGCGTGACCTGCTGAGTTCCTCCAGCATTTTGTGTGTGTTGCACTGGATTTCCAGCATCGGCAGATTTTCTCCTGTTTATGTAGTTTTCCACGTTCGAACCTCTGTACTTCTCTTCAGAACATTACGACTGAGTCTGTCCATGAGCAGGTCCTCGTTAGGGGATCAAAGGCAGAGAAGGTCGGTAAATTTAATTTCCTTGGCTTTATCATTTCAGGGGCTTTGTCTTGGGACCACACATAAGTGACATTACAAAAAAGACACAGCGGCACCTCTACTTTCTTGGAAGTTTGCACAGATTCGGCAAGCTAACAAAAACTTTGACCAAACTTTGATAGATGCACATTGGAGAGAATGCTGTCTGGTTGCATCACAGCCTGGTTTCGAAACACCAATCCCCAAGAATGGAAAAGCCTTTAGAAAGCACTGGATACAGCCCAGCCCTTCACAGGAAAAGCCCTGCCCATACTGAGCACACCTTTAAGGAGCTCTGCCAATAGAAAGTAGCATCCATCATCAAGGATGCCCCCCCCCCCCCAATCAGGAAGGAGCTGCAGGAGTTTTAAGTCCAACATGACAAAGTTCAAGAACAATTATTACCCCTCGACCATCAGGTTCCTGAACCAGCATGGATAATCTCACTTATTTCAACACCGAACTGATTCACAACCACAGGCCCACTGTCAAAGACTCACCTGCCTCAAGTTTGGTGCATTATTTATTTACTTGTTTATTATTATTTGTATTTGCAGCTTGCTTTCTTTCGTACATTGGTTGTTCGAGGGTCTCTGTAGTTTTTCATTGATTCCATTGCACTTCTCTGTTCCACTGTGAATGCTTGCAAGGTGAATCTCACAGTGACATGTACATACTTCAATAATAAATTCAATTTGTAATCAGTACTTTTACCTCTCATGCTCTGCTCCATCTTCCATCAAGGAACTGGGAATACTGATGAGGAGAACCCAGTGCAGTTGGCAATGTGGTACTGAAGGGAAATCTCACATCCTCCTGCTTGTTCTCCAACATCTGCAGGCAATGATCACCTACACAGAGCCATGTTGGCTCCTGATCTGAACAAGCCCTTTAGTAATGAACTCCTCCCCATAGCCTCTGTTTCCCACCTGCTCTTGCCTTTTGAATGCTCCCAATTTATATTGCTCTACCAATGACAACCAAGACACTTTGGGACCAAGACATTTTGGCCCAATTAAGTGGCTGCCCCAATTAGCCAAAGTTTCATAGAAATAGTTGAAAAGGTACAATAAAGACAAACTTAACTGAGTAGCAAATTATGTATTTAAATAAAATGCAGAACAAATTAAAACACTATCAACACTACTACAATATTATAAAACTGTATTGGTTTCTACTGTGTAATGACAGAGGATATCACATTCATTTGATTGACTGTAAATTAACAAAGTCGGTGTATACACCTAGTGTAGATAATGGACTGCCTTCATTCCATACTACCGATGATCATATCCTCCAAATCTTCATTTTCTTTGTAACATTTAAGATGATTGTCAATACCCTCAATTTCTTCATAGTGCCTAACTTGTTGAAGTAGTGAAATCATTTCATTTTCATTCCCTGCCATTTCTGGCTGAGTTTTACTAAATATTTCCTAAAATCTAAAGTAAATAAACACAAAATTCTGGAGGAACTCAGCAGGTCAAACAGTATCTAGGGTGAGGAATAAAGAGATGACAATTCAGCCATTGACCTGATGAAGGGTTTCGGCCCTTCTTTCCTCCTCTCTGTAGACCTGCTGAGTTCCTCCAGTATTTTGTGTGTATTACTCTGGATTTAAGCATCTGCAGAATCTCTTGTATCTTCAATCCTAAATCTTTGTTCAGGTTCTTATGAGATTTGCCGTCAAACGTTGCTTGAAAATATTTGTGTGTGTTTCAAAGTTATAAATGAATGCTGATGTCCTAAACTCAGTTCCCTGAGATCTTGGTGATTTGTACAGTCGAGACTTACATCAAAATGGTGTACGTGTCCAGTATATCACAGGGAGACCTCTTTGGTCTGCTTGTCATAACAAAGATCTCAAACTAAATTGGGAAGTACTTCTGAAATGAAAACGGAAAATGCTGGAAATACTCAGCAGGTGAAAGCATCTGTGGAGAGATAATGATCAGAGAGTGAGAGTGAGAGGCAGAGGTGGATTTTAAGAGCTCTGTGTCATTTTAATCCTGATGGTGTCAACTATTACACTCTACAGTATGGACAAATGCAGATTAAAATGAATGACGCCTTTATTGATCAGGACCAAATGTCAACTCTGTCCAGTCCCGAAGTGGGCAAACCTTTAACCTGTGTGGCCTGGGTTCAAAGAGAATTGACAGCTAAAAGACACTGTGCTTCTCTATCCATCATGTTTTACTTACTTATTATGACATGGGAGGAATCCATTCAGCCCTTCAGCACCATACTAGAACATAGAACACACACCAGTACAGCCTAAGAACAGACCCTTCAGCCCACCAAGTTTCTGCTGACCATGATGCCTATTGCACATGACTTATAATGGCTCATATCCCTGCCTGTTCATCCAAATACCTCAATGACCCTTCAACATTGCTACTGCATGTTTGCACAACTTCCGTCGACAGTGTGCTCCCATGTACCTAGCACTCTGCATAGAACCTTGACATGTAAATCTCATTTGAGCTTTCTCCCTGCACAGTAAATCAAGTCATAGATTTCCAGAGCACTACAGTACAGAAACAGGTCCTTCAACCCATCCGTCTGTGCCATTCTGTTACCTTGCCTTGTCCCCTCGACCCCCACCTGAACTACAGCCCTCCCATTCATCAGGAGCATGGAACACTACAGTACAGAATTTGGCCCATTGGTCCATCTGTCCATTGGCCCATCTAAACATAGAACACTACAGTACAGAAATTGGCCCATTGGTCCATCTGTCCATTGGCCCATCTAAACATAGAACACTACAGTACAGAAATTGGCCCATTGGTCCATCTGTCCATCTGTCCATTGGCCCATCTAAACATAGAACACTACAGTACAGAAATTGGCCCACTGGTCCATCTGTCCATGCCAAACTGTTTTTCTGTCTCATGCCACTGACCCACGCCCGGAGCATACCCCTCCCATCCATGGACTGAGCCAAATTTCTCTGAAATGTTGCAACTGAACCTGCATCCATCACTTCCGCTGGCAACTCGTTCCACACTCTTACCTCCTCATGTTCCCCTTATGCATGCCACCTCTCACCCTTAACCCATGATCTCTCATCCTGGTCTCACCAAACCTCAGCGGAAAAAGCCTGCTTGTATTTACCCTATTTATACCCCTCATCATTTTGTATGCCTCTATCAGCTCTCTGACACTCAAGACAAAAAATGTCCTAACCTATTCAACCTTTCCCTGTAACTCAGGTCCTCAAACCTTCGACATTTCCACCCTGGGAAAAGGCCTCTGACTGTCTTCACTATCTCTGTCTTTCAAAGACGATATGCGCTTCTAGCAGGTCAAAATTCAGCCTCCAGCATTCCAGGAAAGACAATCCAAGTTTGTCCAACCAATCTTTGTAGCCAAAGCTCTCTAATCCAGGCAGCATCCTGTTGGACTTCCTCTGCACTCTCTTCAAAGCCTCCAAACAGTGCAGTAGATTCCGGTTAATTGAGTAGTCAGATAATCAGGGTGGCTGCATATTTGGGACAACTCTTAAAGAACAAAAATTAATCAAGAAAATAGCCAGGATTCTATTCATTTATTTGGGACACTATGCCTCTTGATTGGGCTGTTGTTGAACAGTTCCTAACTACGTGCACTTGTGCAGCCGTTAGACGTTCAACCATGCTCAGAGCAAGCAGTTTTTAAATAGCTCCAGTTGCGTGCACTTGTGTTCAAAAAGCGGTGATTTTGTCACTGATAATTGGTGAGAAATAAGCAGTGAGGAAGTTCAGAATTGCTTTGCTCACTGCGGTTTCAAGCATTCAAGCTTGGAGATGCCAGAAGCTGCAATGGGCGAAAATGAAACAATTTCACCACTTCAAAAAGTTAGGAACCATGAAAAATTTGAAGGTATCAACTTTACTTTACTTTATTGTCACCAAACAATTGATACTAGGGAGTACAATAATCACAGTTATATTTGATTCTACACTTCGCGCTCCCTGAAGTACAAATTGAAGTAAATATAATAAAAATTTAAATTATAAATAATAATTAGAAAATAGAAAACAGAAAGTAAGGTAGTGCAAGTCAGGTCCGGATATTTGGAAGGCACGGCCCAGATCCAGGTCAGGATCCGTTCAGCAGTCTTATCACAGTTGGAAAGAAGCTGTTCCCAAATCTGGCCGTAGGAATCTTCATGCTCCTGAACCTTCTCCTGGAGGGAAGAGGGACAAAAAGTGTGTTGGCTCGGTGGGTCGTGTCCTCGATTATCCTGGCAGCACTGCTCCGACAGCGTGCGGTGTAAAGTGAGTCCAAGGATGGAAGATTGATTTGTGTGATGTGCTGGGCTATGTTCACGATCTTCTGCAGCTTCTTCCGGTCTCGGACAGGACAACTTCCATACCAGGCTGTGATGCACCCTAGAAGAATGCTTTCTACGGTGCACCTATAAAAATTAGTGAGGGATTTAGGGGACAGGCCAAGCTTCGTCAGCTTTCTCAGGAAGTAAACTGTTACAATGATAATGAAGATTTGGAGGAAACAATTATTGATAACTATGTATGAAGGCAATTCATTATCTACACTGATTTTGTTCATTTACAACCAATCAAAAGAATGTGGCAACCTCTGTTGATAATCATTAGGAACTGGTGCATAGTTTTATGGCACAGTCATAGTATTGATAGTTTTCAAATATTTTTGTATTTCATTTAAATATGTGATTTGTTACTCAGTTTGTCACTTTTGTACTTTTTTAACTATTTCTATGAAATTTTGACTAATTGGGACAGCAACTTAATTGGACCAAATGGGTCCCAATTAACCAGAATCCAATGTACTCCAAATGTGGCCTCCTAACTTTTAAACTTATTTTCCTACCAATGAAGGTGAGTATTCCATACGACTTCTTTGTCATCCCATCTGCCTCTGTTGACACTCTCAAGGAGCTACGATCCCTCTGTACTTCAGTGTCCCTAAGGGTCCTGAAATCTACTGTATACTTTCCTCTTATTGAAATCCCCAAAGTGCAGTGCCTCACAATTGTCCACAATAAAGTCCATTTCCCATTTCTCTGCCCACTTTTCCAACTGATTTACCTCCCACTGAACCCTCTGACGACCTTTCATTACTGCGGATGTTCCTGTCGTCTGCAAACCTATTCTGTCCACCAAAAAGTCTATCTACTTTTTTATCCAAATCACTTAAGTATTACACGCTCGGCAAACCTTATCCAAAAATGCAAATTCTGAAAACCTCCATATTCCCAAAGCTTTTCTGAGTGCTGACACGAGGCTACAAATGGAAAATTCCAGAAAGCGGTGACGCACTAGTCTCTGTGCAGCAGGAACAGTTCTGGGACGTGACTTCAGTCTGAGTTGGGCCCTGGTGCTGCCAGCTTGCTTTCAGCAATCATCAGGGCCAGGCCTTTGTGCATTACTCGCAGTGACTACCAGGAGGTGTGTGCTTGATCTCTGCTCTGTGCTGTGAAGATATTGTTGAAAATGTCGACAAGACCTGCAGTTACCCCACGGGTAATTCAAGGACCAATTCATTCACTGACAAATGGTTGAAGGATGAAGCGGTTCTGAATGAAGGCGATCGTGATGACAATACTGAAGGTGATACTGTCAACACAGTAGAAAATGTGCCCATGGTGAAAAGGAGATGGACTTATTGAAGGGCGAGAGCAGTGTGCATTCCTAACAGAAGAAGTCATGGCAGTTTATAAAATCAAAGAAAGACTGCTACAACAAAAATCCTCGTCAATGAGTCGTCCTGCAGAGTGCCTCCTCATCTTGAGAGCATCTACTTCCAGCTGCTCCGGATGTTCCTCCTCACAATGAGGGACCCTCTCCCTCGAGTTTCACAGACTTGATGTAGTGGTAGTGTTTGGTACTGCATTTATCTACTTTTGCAAGTCAGGATCATCAGGACCAGCACTGATCCCTCTGGAACTCCAATGCTCCCAGACCACCAGTGGCAGAAACACCCTCCTCCACTGCCCAAGTGAATTTTGTATCTGGTCTACCAGATCTTCACAGCTCTCACATGCCAGCAAAAAGTGACCCCATGTTCCGTCCCTTTTTAGTTCTCCCCAGTAGCTCAGCAACTTGATAGAATTGGTATTAGAATTTTTTTATTTCCTACATCCATCTCACAGCATGAGGGAGTGAAAGTCATTATGTTGCGTCTCTGTCGCAGTGCAGAAGCAATAAGGAAGGGAAATGTGGGAGGGTATTGCCCAGACGCTGAGATTGTGTACATGTATGACCGGTCAGATAGGCAATCAGATCAATGTGTATTGATCAATCCGATGGGCTGGTGTAGTCTGTTGGTCCTGACCTGAATGCTGCAGTACTGTTTGCCAGACAGACCCAGCTGAAACCTATTCTCTCTCTCACATGACTATCAAATCCCCATTGATCCTTTCACTACAGTCGCCAATTAGATGGGCATTGGGAGGGAACCAGAACACATTTATTGATTGAGAAACAGCACAGAATACACCCTGCTGACCACTTGAGCCACACCAACCAACAACCCCCGATTATCCCCAGCCTAATCAGGGGGCAATTTACAATGACCAATTAACCTGCCAACTGGTACGTCTTTGGACTGTGGGAGGAAACTGGAGCACCCGGAGGAAACCCACATGGCCACGGGGAGAACGTGCAAACTCCTTTCAGGCAGCGACCGGAATTGAAACCGGGTCGCTGGTATTGTACGCCAAGTGTTAACCACTACACTGCCGGCCTGTATTCAGAATCAGAATCAGCTTTAATTTCACCGGCATATGTCGTGAAATTCATCAACTTAACAGTGAAGCAGTACAGTGCAATACATAATAACAGAGACAAAATACTGTGACTATCGGTATATATTTAATTAAATAATTAAATTGAATGAGTAGTGCAAAAAAACAGATTTTTTTTTTACGTAGTGGGGTAGTGTTCGAGGGAGACTCTGAAACCAGTCGGAAGAAGGTTCTCTGGTCTGATGAAACCAAGTTTGAGCTTTTTGGCCATCTAAGTAAATGTTTGTTATAAGCTGAACACCGCATATTATTAACAATACATCATTAAAAATATATTGTGAGATATGGTGGTGGCCACATCGTGCTGTGGGGATGCTTCACTGCAGCAGGCCCTGGAAGGCTTGTGAAGGTAGAGGGTAATATGAATGCAGCAAATTATAGGGAAATCCTGGAGGAAATCCTGACGTGCTCTACAAGCGAACTGCGACTTGGGAGAAGATTTGTTTTCCAACAAAAAAAAAGTGTAAAGCATAAAGCCAACACTGCACAGGAATTGGTTAAAAAACAACAAAGTTCACGTCCTGGAGTGGCCAAGTCAGAGTCCAGACCTCAATCCAATTGAGAATTTGTGGCAGGTCTTGAAAAAGGCTGTTCGTTCACAATCCCCACGCAATCTGACAGAGCTTGAGCAGTTTTGTAAAGAAGAAAGGGGAAAAATTGCAGTGCCCAGATGTGCAAAGCTGATCGAGACCTATCTACACAGTTGTCCCTGATGACCACACCTGCAATAGGTGCATCCAGCTGCAGCTCCTATCAGACCGAGTTAGGGAATTGGAGCAGGAGCTGGATGAACTACGGATCATTCGGGAGGCAGAGGCAGAGATAGATAAGAGTTATCGGGAGGTAGTCACACCGAAAAGACAGGAGGTAGGCAAATGGGTGACAGTCAAGAGAGGCAGTGGGAGCAGACAGAGAGAGAAAAGCACCCCTGTGGCCGTTCCTATCAAAAATAAGTATACCATTTTGGATACTGTTGGCAGGGATGACCTACCGGGAACAAGCTGCAGTGGTCTTGTCTCTGGCACTGAGGTTGGACCCTCGACTAGGAAGGGGAGGAGGGAAGAGAAGGGTGCGGTATTGATAGGGAATTCTATAGTCGGGGGGTGGATAGGAGATTTTGTGGGGAAGATCGGGAGTCTCGGATGATATGTTGCTTCCCTGGTGCCGGGGTCCGAGACATCTCAGATCGGGTGCAGGTTATTCTCGAGAGGGAGGGCAAGAATCCAGATGTTGTGGTCCATGTAGGGACCAACGACGTGGGTAGGATGAGTGAGGGAGTCCTGTGTAGGGAGTTCAGGGAGTTAGGTGCGAAGCTGAAGAGCAGGACCTCCAGGGTAACAATCTCAGGATTGCTACCTGTGCCACGTGCGAGTGAGGCAAGGAACAGAAAGATTACACAGATTAATACATGGCTGAGAGGATGGTGCAGGAGGGAGGGCTTCAGGTTTGTAGATAATTGGGCTTTGTTCCAGGGAAGGTGGGATCTGTTCCGAAGGGATGGTTTACACCTGAACTGGAGCGGTACTAACATTCTTACAGGGAAGTTTGCTAGTACTTCTTGGGGGGGGGGGTTAAACTAAATTTGCAGGGGGTGGGGATCTCAGAATGTGAGAGAGGATAGCGAAATGAAGAATAAAGGACAAGTGGGGACTACACGGTTCCAGAATATTAAGTATGTAGTAGAGAAAGGTGAGGCGGAACAAGTGATAAGGAGGACACATGTACAGAGGGATGGTCTGACAGAACATGGAGTTAAATGTGTTGAAAGAATAAGTAAATTTAGGAAGGACAACAAAATCCTAGGGGCATATAGCCCCTTGGGAGTTCGGGGAGCTGGGTTAAGCACAATAGGCAGCGATTCAAACAGAGAGAGGAGAAATGGGCTAAAAATTCTATATCTGAATGCACGAAGTGTCAGAAATAAGGCAGATGAGCTTGAAGCTCAGATGCGAATGGGTAACTATAAGGTTGTTGGGATAACGGAGACGTGTCTGCAGGGAGATCAGACCTGGGAAATGAATGTACAAGGGTATACGTGCTATTGTAGGAACAGAAATGTGGGCAGAGGGGGTGGGGTGGCCCTGTTGGTGGGGAATGAGATTCAGTCCTTTGCAAGGGGAGACATAGGGTCAGGAGAAGTAGAGTCTGTGTGGATAGAACTGAGGAACAGTAAGGGCAAAAGGACCCAAATGGGAGTTGTCTACAGGCCACCAAACAGCAGCATGGATATTGGGTGCAAGTTGAATACGGAGTTAACATTGGCATGTGGCAAAGGTAATGTCACAGTAGTTATGGGGGATTTCAACATGCAGGTGAACTGGGAGAATCAGGTTGGTGCTGGACCACAGGATAGGGAGTTTGTAGAGTGCCTTCGGGATGCATTCTTGGAACAGCTTGTACGAGAGCCGACCAGGGACAAGGCTATTCTGGATTTAGTGTTATGTAATGAACAGGATTTGATAAGCGATCTTGCAGTAAGGGAGCCATTAGGAGGTATTGATCATAATATGATAAGTTTTTATCTGCAATTTGAGAAGGATAAGGGCAGATCGGAGGTGTCAGTGTTGCAGATAAACAGGGGAAACTATGGAGCCATGAGGGGGGAGCTGGCCAAAGTTGACTGGATGGATAGCCTAGCAGAAAAGTCAGTGGAACAGCAATGGCAGGTATTCTTGGGAATGATGCACAAGGTGCAAAATCAGTTCATCCCGCAGAGAAGGAAGGATTCAAAGGGGGTAAAGGGGCCACAGTGATTGACAAAGGAAGTCAGAGATTGCATAGCATTAAAAAAAAGGAAGTATGACAGAGCTAAGGTGAGTGGGAGGACGATAATTGGGAAGTTTTTAAGGAACAACAGAACTTAACTAAAAAGGCAATACGGGGAGAAAAAATGAGGTACAAATGCAAGCTAGCCAGGAATATAAAGGAAGATAGCAAAAGCTTTTTTAGGTATGTGAAGAGAAAGAAGATAGTTAAGAACAATGTTGGGCCCTTGAAGAATGAGTTGGGTGAAATTGTTATGGGAAACAGAGAAATGGCAGAAGAATTTAATAAGTACTTTAGATCTGTTTTCACTAAGGAAGACACAAGCAATCTCCCAAATGTATGGATGGGCCAAGGACATAGGGTAACAGAGGAAATGAAACAGATTAACATTAGGAAGGAAATGGTGATGAGAAGACTGATGGGACTGAAGGCTGACAAATCCCCAGGTCCAGATGGTCTGCATCCTAGGGTACTAAAGGAGGTGGCCCTGGAAATTGCGGATGCATTGGTAATCATTTTCCAATGTTCCTTAGATTCAGGATCAGTTCCTGAGGTTTGGAGAATGGCTAATGTTATCCCACTTTTTAAGAAAGAAGGGAGGGAGAAAACAGAGAACTATCGACCTGTCAGCCTGACATCGGTGATGGGGAAGATGCTAGAGTCCATTATTAAGGACGAAATAGTGGCATATCTAGATAGCAGTGATAGGATTGGGCCGAGCCAGCATGGATTTACCAAGGGTAAATCATGCTTGACTAATCTGTTGGAGTTTTTCGAGGATGTAACCAGGAAGTTAGACAGGGGAGATCCAGTGGATGTAGTGTACCTCGATTTTCAGAAGGCATTTGATAAGGTCCCACATAGGAGATTGGTGGGTAAAATCAAAGCTCAGGGCATCGGGGGGAAGACATTGACATGGATAGAAAACTGGTTGGCAGATAGAAAGCAAAGGGTAGCGGTGAATGGGTGTTTCTCGGAATGGCAGGTGGTGACTACTGGGCTCGGCATTGGGACCACAGCTGTTTACAATTTACGTCAACGATTTAGATGAAGGCATTGAGAATAACATCAGCAAATTTGCTGATGATACTAAGCTGGGTGGCAGTGTGACATGTGATGAGGATGTTAGAAGAATTCAGGGTGACTTGGATTGGCTAGGTGAGTGGGCAGATACTTGGCAGATGACGTTTAATGTGAATAAGTGTGAGGTTATCCACTTTGGGAGTAAGAACAGGAAGGCAGATTATTATCTGAACGGTGTAGAGTTAGGTAAGGGAGAAATACAAAGAGATCTAGGAGTCCTTGTTCATCAGTCACTGAAGGTGAATGAGCAAGTGCAGCAGGCAGTGAAGAAGGCTAATGGAATGTTGGCCTTTATTACAAAGGGAATTGAGTACAAGAGCAAGGAAATCCTCTTGCATTTGTACAGAGCCCTGGTGAGACACACCTGGAGTATTGTGTACAGTTTTGGTCTCCAGGGTTAAGGAAGGACATCCTGGCTGTAGAGGAAGTGCAGCGTAGATTCATGAGGTTAATTCCTGGGATGTCTGGACCGTCTTACACAGAGAGGTTAGAGAGACTGGGCTTGTACAGGCTGGAATTAAGGAGATTGAGAGGGGATTTGATTGAAACATATAAGATTATTAAGGGATTGGACAAGATAGAGGCAGAAAATATGTTCCAGATGCTGGGAGAGTCCAGTACCAGAGGGCATGGTTTGAGAATAAGGGGTAGGTCATTTAGGACAGAGTTAAGGAAAAACTCCTTAGAGAGTTGTGGGGGTCTGGAATGCACTGCCTCGGAAGGTAGTGGAGGCCAATTCTCTGGATGCTTTCAAGAAGAAGCTAGATAGGTATCTTATGGATAGGGGAATCAAGGGATATGGGGACAAGACAGGAACTGGGTATTGAAAGTAGATGATTAGCCATGATCTCAGAATGGTTGTGCAGTCTCGAAGGGCTGAATGGTCTACTTCTGCGCCTATTGTCTATTGACTCAAGGCTGTAATTGCTGCCAAAGGTGCATCTACTAAATACTGGCTTGAAGGGGGTGAGTAATTATCCAATCAATTATTTTGTGTTTTTTACTTGTAATTAATTCAGATCACTTTGTAGGGATCTGTATTCACTTTGACAAGAGTCTTTTTCTGTCGATCAGTGTCTAAAAAAGCCAAATTAAATCCACTGTGATTCAATGTTGTAAAACAATAAAATATGAAAACTTCCAAGGGGGATGAATGCTTTTTATAGATACTGTACATATTATTTTAAAAGATTGGCTTTATTTGTCACACTTAGACATACAGTGAAATGTGCAGTCTGTGTCAAGGTGACGGAGGGACACCACAACTGTCGCAATGTTTCCAGCGTCAGAATCAGCATCTGGTTTATTATCACCAGCATGTGACATGAAATTTATTAGCAGCAGCAACAGTTCAATGCAATACATAATCTAGCAGAGAAAAATAATAATAATAAATAAACTAAATAATAATCATAATAATAAGTTGACAAGTAAATCAATTACATCAACATAGCATGCCCACAACTTACTAACCTTAACTCATCCTTCTTTGGACTGTGGGAGGAAACCAGAGCACCCAGAGGAAACCCACGTGGTCATCGAGAGAAAGTGCAAGCTCCTTACAGACAGCGGAAACTCTTTCTCCCCTTTACTCAGCACTGGGATCATATCCCTCTCCCTATATTGCGCTGGGTGCCCCATCTCTCCTCTACTCTGCTGCCAAGAACTGGATACTGGCGTAAGATCTCACCAACGGATTACTGATCTTCTGAAAGAAGACCTTGAAGGGACAGAGGGCACTTCTTCAACCCTGAATTTTAAATTTTAGGCTCTTGATATTCGCTTGAAACCTCTCCGAGCTTACAGTGGGAGGAGTGTCCTCATTATCAACTGCTTGAGTAACAGCAGGAGTAAAAGTTCCCATCGTGGCACATGGGACGTTGGTGTTGATACATTAGGTATTAGGTACAGGAACCTTAGGTCCCACACCACCAGATTCAGGAACAGTTATTACCCTTCAATAATCAGGCTCCTGAACAGCGTGGATAACTTCACTCACCTCAACACTGAGCACAACCCATGGACTCACTTTCAATCGCTCTACAGCTCGTGCTCTCTGTACTATCTATGTATTTTTCTCCGCATTTGCACTGTTTGTCTTTTGCACATTGTTTGTTTGGCTGTCTCTGTGTGTAGTTTTTCACTGATTCTATTGTATTTCTTTTCTCTACTGTGAATGCCTGCAAGAAAATTAATCTCGGGCTCATGTAGGGTGACGTACACGTATTTTGATAATAAATTTACTTTCAACTTTGAACACTGCCATGGAAGGGTTTCCTTCCTGGACCTCTAACATTGAAGCTCTAACAACAGCAAGGGCCAAACTGTCCCAGGCCATCAGAGGGGCAAAGCATGCACACGCCCAGCGAATCCACAGTCACCTCCAGGACAACGGCGACACACGGGGCATGTGGAAGGGCATCCAGGACATCACCAAATACAGGACAACATCATCTGCCTGTGCTGGTGATGCCTCCCTCCCAGTTGCGCTGAACAACTTCTACGCTCGTTTCGAGGCAGAAAATGAGGTGGCGAGGAAGACCACTCCTCCTTCCAAAGACCAGGTGCTGTGTCTCACCGTGGCCGATGTGAGAAGAACCCTGTGCAGAGTCAACCCACGGAAGGCCGCTGGACCAGACAACATCCCTGGTAGAGTGCTCAGAGGATGTGCAGACCAACTAGCAGATGTTCTCACTGACACCTCCAACATCTCTCTGAGCAGCGCCACCATTCCAACGTGCTTCAAGGCCGCCACCATCGTCCCTGTACCGAAGAAGTCTTCAGTGTCCTGCCTAAATGACTACCGTCCCACTGCACTTACATCCATCATCATGAAGTGTTTCGAGAGGCTCGTCATGAGGCATATCAAGACCCTGCTGCCCCCCTCACTGGACCCCCTGCAGTTCGTGTACCGTCCCAACTGCTCAACAGACGACGCCATTGCCATCACCCTCCACCTGGCCCTAATCCACCTGGACAAAAAAGACACTTACGTTCGAATGCTGTTCATAGACTTCAGTTCAGCATTCAACACAATCATCCCTCAGAAACTGATTGGAAAGCTGAGCCTACTGGGCCTGATCCCTCTGCAACCGGATCCTAGACTTCCTGACTGGGAGACCTCAGTCAGTCCAGATCGGGAACAGCATCTCCAACACCATCACACTGAGCATAGGGGTTCCCCAGGGCTGTGTGCTCAGTCCACTGCTGTTCACTCTGCTGACCCACGACTGTGCTGCAACACACAGCTCGAACCACATCATCAAGTTCGCCGATGACACGACCATGGTGGATCTCATCAGCAAGAACGATGAGTCAGCTTACAGAGAGGAGGTGCAGCGGCTAATGGGCCGGTGCAGAGCCAACAACCTGTCTCTTAATGTGAACAAAACAGAAGAGATGGTTGTTGACTTCAGGAGGGCATGGAGTGACCACTCCCCACTGAACATTGACGGCTCCTCGGTAGAGATCACAAAGAGCACCAAATTTCTTGGTGTTCACCTGGCAGAGAATCTCACCTGGTCCCTCAACACCAGCTCCATAGCAAGGAAAGCCCAGCAGCATCTCTACTTTTTGCGAAGGCTGAGGAAAGTCCATCTCCCACCCCCCACCCCATCCTCATCACATTCTACAGGGGTTGTATTGAGAGCATCCTGAGCAGCTGCATCACTGCCTGGTTCAGAAATTGCACCATCTCGGATCGCAAGACCCTGCAGCGGATAGTGAGGTCAGCTGAGAAGACCATCAGGGTCTCTCTTCCTGCTATTACAGACATTTACATTACACACTGCACCCACAAAGCAAACAGCATTATGAAGGACCCCACGTACCCCTCACACAAACTCTTCTCCCTCCTGCCATCTGGGAAAAGGCTCCGAAGCATTCGGGCTCTCATGACCAGACTATGTAACAGTTTCTTCCCCCAAGCCATCAGACTCCTCAATACTCTGAGTCTGGACTGACATCTATATAATTTATTATAATATTGTAGTTTGTCCTCTACTGTGCCTATTGTCTTGTTCATGAATTATTGTACTGCCCTGCACTGTTTTGTGCACTTGTTGTTTTACGTAGTCTAGTGTAGCCTTTTGCTGTCTCACATAGTCGAGTGTAGTTTTGTTTCATGTAGCACCAGGGTCCTGGAGGAACGTTGTTTCATTTTTATTGTGTACTGTACCAGTAGTTTATGTTCGAAATGACAATAAACTTGACTTGATATCTCAGGGATACCCACTGGCTTCAAACTGCCTAGGAAAATCCTGGTGACTTGCCTCAGTGACTATCGTCCAGTAGCACTTATATACACAGTGATGAAGTTCTTTTGAGAGGCTGGTGATGAAACATATCAACTCCTGCCTGAGAAGTGACTTGGATCTGCTCCAATCTGCCTACAAGAGCAACAGGTCGACAGCAGCCGCCATCTCAGTCTGGAACCCTGAACATCAACGCTGGAACATCTGGACTGCAAAGATGCACACATCAGGATGCTCGTTATCGACTACAGCTCAGCATTCAATACTATCATCCCTCAGAACTAAGTAATAGAACTTCAAGACTTTAGCCTCAATACCTCCTTGTGCAATTGGATCCAATTTCCTCACTTGCAGACCCCAATCAGTTTGGATTGGCAACAACATCCCCTTCGTAATCTCCATCAGCACACGTGCTCCACAAGGCTGTGTGCTTAGCCCTCTGCTCAATTATCTTCACACTTATGGCTGTGAGGCTAAGCACAGCTCCAATGTCATGTCTAAGTTTGCTGACACCACCACAGTCATTGGCCAAATCAAAAGCGGTGATAAATCAGCGTTTCGCAGGGAGGTTCAAAACCTGGCTGAGTGCTGCCACAACAACAACCTCTTGCTCAATGTCAGCAAGGCCAAGGACCTGATTATTGATTTCAGGAGAAGGAAACCAGAGGTCCACGAGCCAGTCCTCATGATGGAGAGGATCAGAAACCTTAAATTAAATTATTGGTATTATTATTTTGAAGGACCTGTCCTGGGCCCAGCACTTTAGGGCAATTAATTAAGGGCAAGGAAAGTACATACAGCTATGTCTCTTCTTCTTTAGAACTTTACCAAGATTTGACATGACATCTACAGTGGTGCTAGAAAGTTGGAGGGCTCCGTAGAATTTTCTCTATTTCTGCATAAATTATAATCAGATCGTCACATTAGTCCTAGAACTACATAAAGAGAACTCAATTAGATGGATAGCACAAAAAACATTATACTTTATTTATTTATTAAGAAAAATGATCCACTATTACATGTATTTGTTGGAAAAACTATGTGAGTCTTTGCATTCAGTAACTTGTGTGACCCCATTGTACAACAATAACTTCAACCAAACACTTCCTTGCGTGCACTGCATGCTTCGGGTCCTTCCACAACATTCCTATAGGATTAAGGTCAGGACTTTGACGCAGCCATTCCAAAAGCACAAATTTTCTTCTTTTTAAACCATTTTGTTGTCGATTTACTCTTGTCCTTTGGATCATTGTCTTGTTGCATTTTCCATCTTCTATGAAGCTTCAGGTGACGGACTGCTACCCTGACGTTCTCCTGTAAAATGCCATGATACCATTTTGAATTCATTGTTCCCTCAGAGACTGCAAGCTGCCCAGGCCCTGATATAGCAAAGCAGCCCCAAACCATGCTCCTTCCACCATGCTTCATAGTTAAGATGAGGTTTTGGTGTTGATGTGCCATGTCCTTTTGCCTCCAAGTATAGCAGCTTGCACTTTTGCCAAAAAAATTTGTTTTGTCTCATCTGTACACGGAACAGTGCCCCAGAAGTGTTATAGAACATCCAGGTGGTCTTTTGCAAACTTGAGATGTGGAGCTATTTTTTTTTTGGAGAGCAGTGGTTTCCTCCAAGGTGTCCTTCCATGAGCACCATTCTTCTTCAGTGTTTTTCTTATAGTGGTTTCATGGTCCGGTCAGTGAAATCCGCGTTCCAGTTCACGGTCTGGTCCATATACTCTGCACTTCGGGTCTTCCGGCTGTCCCTTGTTTCAGTCGGGCTTAATCACAGGCACCTGATGCTCGTCTTGGGGCTGGGAATATAAGTGGCCCTGGGTTCAAGTATGGGTGCTGATTTGTCTTGTCAGTAGCCTGTCCTTGTCTCTGTGGGGTGAGTCTGGCTGTTACCCTGTGGTTGGATCTGGCCCTTCTTGTCCTTGCCTCTGTTGGGTAAGCCAGGCTGTTTTTGCTGTTTACCTGAGGCTGGTCTGTTCCCTTCCCTCCCCCTTCTTTGGAAGCCTTTGCCTGTATTGCTGTCAAGTTCTATTGGAGCCTTGCTCTGTCTAGATAATGAACTGTCTATTGTTGTTTGGAACTGTCTCTGTGTCCATGCCTTTGCTAGGTAGGTCTGGCTGTTTGCTGCTACCTTCTGTTGGGGATTGTCTCTGTGTATGAGTCCTGGCCCTATGTCCTGCTCCCTAGGAGGGGTCCTGACTCTATGTAGAGCCCTGGCCCCAAGTCCTGTTCCCAAGGAGGGGCCCTAGCTCTGTGTTCCCTGTTCTGCCAAGACCAAGGTTTTGGGGTCTTGTCCTGTCCTTGTGCCTTGCCCAGCCCAGGAGAGCCTTGGAGAATCCAAGCATTGTCCAATCCTGTAGCCACGTCATGTCTTCACCTTGTTCTGGAGTCTGAACCCAAGTCAAGTCCCAGGTTCTGGGTCCTTGCCCAGTCTCTGGTTTGGAGTCCAGACCCAAGCCTTGAAGGACCCCAGTCCTGTAGCCACGTCATGTCCTTGCCTAGTTCTGGGGTCTGGGTCTGAGCCTGAGTCAAGACCCAGGTTCTGGGTCCTTGGCCAGTCTCTGACTCGGAGTCCAAGCCCAGGCTCCTAGTTCCCAGTTCCTCGTCCTGGTCCTGCTTTCCTAGCCCAAGTCTGTGTTCCAGCCCCTGCTCCTAGTCTGTGTCCTGTCCTGGCCTTAAGCCTAGTCCAGTCCAGTTCCTAGTACTTCAGTGACTGTGTCTTGTGTTTGGGTCTGTTCCCAGTGCCTTCACGTGTCAAGTACTTTCGCAAGTACTAAAGATTTCTGCAGATCTTTTGCTGTTACCTTGGTTTTTTTTTTACCTCCTTCAGCTTTGCACATTGTGCTGTTGGTGTGATCTTTGCTGGATGCCACTCTTAGGGAGAGTAGCAACAGTACAAAGTTTCCTCCATCTGGAGATTATTTTTCCCTGTGGACTGATCAACACTGAGGTCTTTACAAATGCTTTCGTAGCCTTTTCCAGCTTCATGCATCTCTACGTTTCTCCTAATGTCCTCTGAAAGTTGTTTTGATTGGTGCATGGTGCACATAAACATATGTTTCTTGGGAAGAGCTGGCTTTGTCAGTAACCTGACTTTGTGTGTCTTTTTTACGGGGCAGGGCACCTCTACAACCCACACCTCCGGTCTCATCTCAGACTAAAACACCTGACTCCACATAGCTTTTCTAGGGGCATTACCCCCAAGGCTCACATACTATTTCCAATGAATACATGTAATAGTGGTTCATTTTTTTCATAAATAAATGAACAAATATAATATTTTTAATATTTAATTGGGTTCTCTTTAGGACTTGTGTGAAGATCTGATCACATTTTAGGTCATATTTATGCAGAAATAGAGAAAATTCTACATGTTTCAAACTTCCTAGCACTGCTGTAAAACTTTGGAAAACTTCTAGAGGTGTGTGGTGGAGAGTACATTGACCGGCTGCATCACAGCCTGGTATGGAAATACCAATGCCCTTGAATGGAAAATTCTACAAAAAGTAATGGATATGGCCCAGTCCGTCACCGGTAAAATCATCCCCACCACTGAGCACATCTACACGAAGTGTTGTCACAGGAAAGCAGCATCCATCAGCAGGGATCCCCACCACCCAGGTCATCCTCTCTTCTTGCTGCTGCCATTTGGAAGAAGGTACAGGAGCCTCAGGACTCCCAGTACCAGGTTATTACCTCTCAGCCATCAGGGTCTTGAACAAAAGGGATAACTTCACTTGCCCCATCACTGAACTGTTCCCACAACCTATGAGCTCACTTTCAAGGACTCTTCATCTCGTGCTCCCGATATTTATTTATTATTACTTCTTTCTTTGTTTTGTATTTGTACGGTCTGTTGTCCTTTACACGGTGGTTGAACACCCGTTGGTGCAATCTTTCATTGATTCTATTACGGTTAATATTCTATTATGGATTTATTGAGTATGCCCACAAGAAAATGAATCTCATGACGTATATGTACTTAGATAGAAGTTTTACTTTGAACTCTATTCACGTTTTCTGTTTTATTTATAAAAGTGTCAGAAAGATCAATTGAATAAATGAGCTCCACTTTGTACTTATCTTGTAATTAGAATCTCGAGAGGTTTTCAGTATAAACACCAGGGTTGTGTTCCAGACCCCGGGCTCTCAGAATCTAAGTTGAACTTTACCAGCAGATTTTTACATAGCCATCAATCCCTTAACAGGAATGGGTTAAAAGCTACTTTAAAATTGAGCAGCTCTTTAATGTGCAGAGAGAACGGAAACCTTTCTGTGAGTCCTCTCCTGTTCAGAAATCCTTCCTCTGACTGCTTCCTACAAATTGCTTTAGGACTTCGGTTCCGCTTCAGCTACTTCCCAGTGGTGAGTGAGAATCCGTGCACGGGAAAAGTCCATCCTTTAGTTAATTCATGAGCAGCACAGCCTTGATAAACGCTTAATTTTGGAGACTTTGATGCTTTCATCACATTAGAAGTTTATTTTATTTTCACTTAAAGGAAAATGTATTTAAATTTAAAGAATATATTCAAATCCAGGGTCATTGATGTGAGTCTCCATCAGTTTCAAAGTAGTTCTTGCATGCGTCTCACCACTAGAGGGCGGTCTTTCGTTCTACAGACCACTCCACTGCATGACGTGTATTACCGAGCCTGACATTATATTATTATTTACTGACTTTTTTGAGAACCACAGCTTGGTAACAGACCCTTCTGGCCCAATGAGCCCACTCCACCCAGTTACACCAACGTGGCATTATTAATAAAAATATATTGCATGTTCTTTCCATGTGTGATTAAAGTATTCACTGGATTTGTGTAGAGTGATTTGGAAGTGCTTTACATTATAGTTGAAAGGCATTTATTAGAAGTGGCTCTGGTGAGGGGCTATTACGGGAGGATTATGGGGGTGCCTTGTTTTTTTGGTCACTGTGCCTACAACACATGGAGTGGACACTTGGGTTGATGGCATCAGATTTCTGAATGGCCCATAAACCCATAAGCACCTCCATGTTATTCCTCTTGCACTATTTATTTATATTTGTAACATGGTAACGTTTGTCTTACTACTGCCACAAAACAACAAATCTCACAATATCCGTCAGATAATAAACCTGATTCTGATGTGCTGCGTGATCTTTCTCAGGGAGGAAGCGTGTTTGCATGCACACACTTCTTCATAGTCTCCTGGGGCTGAGCTTGCCTACCTTCCACAGCAGTTACAGGGGATCTGGACCAACCCCTGAGGCCCATACATTACCTGCAGATTCTCTGCCACTTTGTACAACAGTACGGGCACTTTGGCCCACAATGTTGTGCTGACCATTTAACCTAATCTACCATCAATGCAACCCTTCCCTCCTACACCGAGACAACAGGTCTAGGAGAGTACTGCACCACGTGCTGGACTATCCAAGACTAGAATCGAGTCTGAGAGGAGAATTGGGTTCTTGACTAGATGAAAATCCAAATGAGACAGAAATCCTAAACCAAAATTGACCTGAGTTCAGGTGCTCTTTAAATACCCCAAACAGTAGCGGCAAAACATGGCCACCAATTAGCGGAGCGGGGCTGAATCTTTAAAGTGATTACAGCAGCTCTCCGAACTCCGGAGAATCGGATTGTCTAAACCTCAGAGGATGGTGGGGTTGGGTGCATACAGTAATGTACACTACCCAACAATTTTTCTTTTCCCTCTTAAATGTCCCTAATATATCAGGCTCTACCATCTGCCCTGGCAGAATAAATTGTTTAAAAGATTACCTCTGACATTGCCCCTAAATTTTCCTCCACTCACCTTAAAAGGATTTCTCCTGGTGTTCTCCATTGCCGCTCTGGGAAAAAGGTGCTGGCTGCCCACTCTAACTAACGTACTCATTATCCCATACATCTCGCTCCAAGGACAAAAAGCCAAGCTTACTCAACCATTCTTTATACGATGTGCTCTCTAATCCAGGCAGCATCCTGGTAAATCTCCTCCGCGCCCTTCCACACTCCTCCCATAAAGAGGTACTGACGGGGACAAGCAGCCATTCACCCTTGGCCTGACCCAGTCCTGAGTGCCCCCCAGCCAGACACTCCACGCATCGAGGTTACCTTTCTTCAAGGTCAATTTCGGATGTCCTGGAGGTGTCTTCTAGAAGTTACTTGGCGTAACTAAACCCAGAGTTGAATGAACGTGGTACTGATGAAGGGTCTCAGCCCGAAGCATCGACTGTTTATTCTTTTCTGTAGATGCTACCTGACCTGCTGAGATCTCCAGCATTTTGTACACGTTATTCAGAGGTGAGTGCTTGCTTCAATGTCAGGCATGCGGTCAGTGTAGTCCTCACCACAAAGGCAGCTGAGTGTGATTATAGCACGGGTTACCTTGGATACTGTGGATCCTTACCACCTACCGAGGGACCCTCGCACCCCAGGTTAGGGACCACTGGCTTGATGTCGGTGCTTTTCTCTCGGGAGAGGTGGTTTGTCCTGCAGGCTGCTCGGTTTAACTTTGTTGGGGGGGGGGGAACATATTTGGATTCATTCTGAGGGAGAGCATGAACTTCCATTTAGAAGGGTACCATTTAACTTGGGGCAATCGATGTGCATTCACAAAAGGAAGGTGAATACCTTGATTATTTGGGGGGGGGGGTCACGATGCAGATTGATGAGGGCAGTGTGTTTGATTAAATCTATGTGGATCTTAGCAAGGTTTTTGATAAACAGGTCTGGAGAGTAAAGGCTAGCGGAATCCAAGGAGAAGTGGCAAAGTGGACTCAAAACTATCAGAGACAATACGATTCCCACTGTTAGGAAATTCTTGTTCAAGTTGAAAGGCTGGAAATAAAAGCAAAGGTTAGCATAAAACCATCAGACTATTGGTCATAATGTGAGTGGTTTACCAACATAGAACAGTCCAGCTCAGTACAGGCCCTTCAGCCCACAATGTTGTGCTGACCTTGCAACCAACTCCAAGATCAATCTAACTCTTCCCTCCCACATGGCCTTCCATTTTCCTATCATCTATGTGTCTGAGTTTCTTAAATGCTCCTATGGTATCTGTCTTGAATACCACCCCTGGGAGGGTGTTCCATGCACCCACCTCTCTCTGTGTAAAGACATCCCTCTACACTTTCCTCCAATCACCTTAAAATGATGTCTCCTCACATTAGTCATCCTGTTGGGAAGGGAACTGGTCTGGCTGAAAAATGCCTCTTGGCTTGGACCAATGAATTGACCCAACAATTAACAACAACAGCAACTTGCTTTCACAGAATCTTTTTCAACCGCGTAAAATGTCCCAAGGCACATCATTAGCAGAGGACATCTGACACCAGGTCACGTAATCTTGGAGATCGTGGGACAGTTGGGCAAGAGCTTGCTTGAAAGAGGCAGATTATAAAGAACGTCTTAAAGGAGGTTGGAGAGTTAGATTTAGGGAGAGAATTTCAGAGGTTGGGGTCAACACAGCCAAAGATTCAGTCTCCCACGTTGCTGGGCAACTAAGCAACACTGGGGTGTGGGGGGGTTGTGCACAGACCTCAGAGTTTTGTGGGGTTGGATGAAATTGTAGAACGGAGAGGACTGTGAAAATGCAAGTGGATGGAACTGTCTGAGGGGCCTCTTTGATTTTAAATCACAGTCCATTCTGCTGTCCCAGAGCCAGACACAGAAGGTATCACTGAATTACTTCAAAGCTGGTTAGTAATTGCCAGTGTTCTGGCTAATATCCAACCCTTGCCCTCAACATGATCTTTCATTATCACGGCGCTCTCTGTGGGAGCTTGCTCTATATTAACGGTTATCGAGAGTACTGACAGGTTCTGACCTGCTTTCCTACTGTAAGAGGTGTTACAGAGTGAGGTGTGGGGGCAGGGGAGGGGGGGAAAGGGGCAGCTCTAGCTCAAGACCACCACCACTACCCAAGGAATTATTAAGTGTGTTATAGGCTTACATGATACTAGTAAGTTATGTGGGTTTTTTAAAGCACCCCTGATGAAGGGACCTTCAATTAAGTTCTCTGAGATCCCACTCATCTCCAGAAGCAGGTTCACAAGCACCCCACAGGCAGTGTGGTCAGTCAGGAAAGAATCGAACGTCGGTGGCATAGTGGTTAACACAAAGGTTTACAGTACAGGCAACCTGGGTTCAATTCCCGCCACTGCCTGTATGGAGTTAGTATGCTCTCCCCAAGACCGTGTGGGTTTAGAAGAATGATACAGTACAGGCCCTTCGGCCCACAATGTTGTGCTGACCCTGAAACCCTGCCTCCCATATAACCACCCACCTTAATTTCCTCCATTTACCTGTCTAGTAGTCTCTTAAATTTTACTAGTGTATCTGCTTCCACCACAGACTCAGGCATCAACCACTCTCTGAGTGAAAAACCTTCCTCTAATATCCCCCTTGAACTTTCCTCCCCTTACCTTAAAGCCATGACCTCTTGTACTGAGCAGTGGTGCCCTGGGGAAGAGGTGCTGGCTGTCCACTCTGTCTATTCCTCCCTCAGTCCAAAGACGGACCAGTTGGTAGGTTAATTGGTCATGTGATTAAGTTAGGATTGTTGGGTGGCATGCGTTGAAGGGCAAGAATGGCCTCAATAAATAAAAGAAAGATTTACTGTTAGTTAAGATTCACAGGCTGCATGCTTGGTCAGGAAGGAGTTAAACCCTTCAGCAACTTTAAAAGAAAGGATTACAGTTGTTACTGGGAGCTGCCCATCTGTCACCTAGATAGCTCAGTAACTACCGACTGAGCTGGCGAGGGATGTTCCCTGACATTAAAACTCCATTAGAACAACAGACGAGGCCCAGAAAATGTCCCCTCCTGTCAAACCAGCCTCTTACTCGCTTACTCGTGGCCCTCCAAGCTCTCAGTGTGAGGCAAGTCAGACTGAAGCCTGTACTTATCTTCAGCTTCAGCATTCTGTGTCCCGTGCTTTCAAAGCAGGGTTGTTTTGGCAACCTATAAATCACATTGATAAGTTTTGCACTTTGTTTCACGGTGCCCACCGCACCCTGGCGTGACTTCCAACACCAGATTCGTCCCTGACTGGCCTCTCCACACAATCCATTTGTTTATTATTTTGAGAGACGGCGCGGAGCAGACCTTCCCTGACAACGAACTGCACTGTCCACCACCCCGATTTCAACTGGAACGTCTTTGGGTCGTGGAAGGAAACAGGAGCACCCGGAGGAAATCCACGGGTCCATGGGGAAAACGTACAACTCCTTACAACTGGAGTTGGAGTCAAACTCAGAGCATCAATGCTCTGAGCTGTAATAGCATTGTGACAACCGCTACGCTACTGTTCTTAATCAATCGGCCAGATGGAAAGGCAGGAAGAGTCCATGGGCTGGAGAGCTGTGGTAACCAACCACATCTCCTACTTCTTCAGCCGTGTGGCCTGGAGCTCCCGGTACAGTGCGGCCCAGTGCCCAGCCGTGATGTTGTCCCTGGCTGCTCATAACACCTCATCGTTTTGGTGCTCTTGTGCTGCTCCAGTGTGCTTTGATGGGACTTTGGAAACATCTCCAAATACTTTGATGTCAAAGACTCCAGCAAGTTTCTGTAGAAGCACCATGGAGAGTGTCCTGACGGGTTGAATCACCGTCTGGCTGGTAGGCAGCAATGCGCAAGAACAGAAAAAGTTGCAAGAGGTGACTCTCCCTTGATACCACCCCTCTACATTGCCGTACTCCCCCCACACCGCCCATGCACGTCCCACAGTGTGACCCTCCCTTGGTACAACTTCCGCCCCCCCCGACCCAACAAAGTGTAAAACTCCTTCAGTACCTCCCCTGACTCCGTCCCTCTCACTGTGTGACCCTCAGTACCTCCCCCCCCACTCCATCCCTCTCACTGTGTGACCCTCAGTACCTCCCCCCCACTCTGTCCCCCTCACTGTGTGACCCTCAGTACCTGGCCCCCCATTCTGTCCCTCTCACTGTGTGACCCTCAGTACCTGCCCTCCCACTCTGTCCCCCTCACTGTGTGACCCTCAGTACCTGCCCCCCACTCTGTCCCTCTCACTGTGTGACCCTCAGTACCTGCCCCCCACTCTGTCCCTCTCAGTGTGACTCTCAGTACCTGCCCCCCACTCTGTCCCTCTCACTGTGTGACCCTCAGTAGCTGCCCCCCACTCTGTCCCTCTCTCTGTGTGACCCTCAGTACCTGACCCCCACTCTGTCCCTCTCACTGTGTGACCCTCAGTACCTGCCCCCCCACTCTGTCCCTCTCACTGTGTGACCCTCAGTACCTGCCCTCCCACTCCGTCCCCCTCACTGTGTGACCCTCAGTACCTGCCCAACCCACTCTGTCCCTCTCACTGTGTGACCCTCAGTACCTGCCCCCCACTCTGTCCCTCTCACTGTGACCCTCAGTACCTGCCCCCCCCACTCTGTCCCCCTCACTGTGTGACCTTCAGTACCTGCCCCCCACTCTGTCCCTCTCACTGTGTGACCCTCAGTACCTGCCCCCCACTCTGTCCCTCTCACTGTGTGACCCTCAGTACCTGCCCCCCACTCTGTCCCTCTCACTGTGTGACCCTCAGTACCTGCCCTCCCACTCCATCCCCCTCACTGTGTGACCCTCAGTACCTGCCCCCCACTCTGTCCCTCTCACTGTGTGACCCTCAGTACCTGCCCCCCCACTCTGTCCCTCTCACTGTGACCCTCAGTACCTGCCCCCCATTCTGTCCCTCTCACTGTGTGACCCTCAGTACCTGCCCCCTCACTGTGTGACCCTCAGTACCTGCCCCCCCACTCTGTCCCTCTCACTGTGACCCTCAGTACCTGCCCCCCACTCTGTCCCTCTCACTGTGTGACCCTCAGTACCTGCCCCCCACTCTGTCCCTCTCACTGTGTGACCCTCAGTACCTGCCCCCCACTCTGTCCCTCTCACTGTGTGACCCTCAGTACCTGCCCCCTCACTGTGTGACCCTCAGTACCTGTCCCCCCACTCTGTCCCTCTCACTGTGACCCTCAGTACCTGCCCCCCACTCTGTCCCTCTCACTGTGTGACCCTCAGTACCTGCCCCCTCACTGTGTGACCCTCAGTACCTGCCCCCCCCACTCTGTCCCTCTCACTGTGACCCTCAGTACCTGCCCCCCACTCTGTCCCTCTCACTGTGTGACCCTCAGTACCTGCCCCCCACTCTGTCCCTCTCACTGTGTGACCCTCAGTACCTGCCCCCCACTCTGTCCCTCTCACTGTGTGACCCTCAGTACCTGCCCCCCCACTCTGTCCCTCTCACTGTGTGACCCTCAGTACCTGCCCCCCCACTCTGTCCCTCTCACTGTGTGACCCTCAGTACCTGCCCCCCCACTCTGTCCCTCTCACTGTGTGACCCTCAGTACCTGCCCCCCCACTCTGTCCCTCTCACTGTGTGACCCTCAGTACCTGCCCCCCCACTCTGTCCCCCTCACTGTGTGACCCTCAGTACCTGCCCCCCACTCTGTCCCTCTCACTGTGTGACCCTCAGTACCTGCCCCCCCACTCTGTCCCCCTCACTGTGTGACCCTCAGTACCTGCCCCCCACTCTGTCCCCCTCACTGTGTGACCCTCAGTACCTGCCCTCCCACTCTGTCCCTCTCACTGTGTGACCCTCAGTACCTGCCCCCCACTCTGTCCCCCTCACTGTGTGACCCTCAGTACCTGCCCCCCCACTCTGTCCCCCTCACTGTGTGACCCTCAGTACCTGCCCCCCCACTCTGTCCCTCTCACGGTGTGACCCTCAGTACCTGCCCCTCCCACTCTGTCCCTCTCTCTGTGTGACCCTCAGTACCTGCCCTCTCTCTGTGTGACCCTCAGTACCTGCCCCTCCCACTCTGTCCCTCTCACTGTGTGACCCTCAGTACCTGCCCTCTCTCTGTGTGACCCTCAGTACCTGCCCCTCCCACTCTGTCCCTCTCACTGTGTGACCCTCAGTACCTGCCCTCTCTCTGTGTGACCCTCAGTACCTGCCCTCTCACTGTGTGACCCTCAGTACCTGCCCCCCACTCTGAGCCTCTCACTGTGTGACCCTCAGTACCTGCCCCCCACTCTGTCCCTCTCACTGTGTGACCCTCAGTACCTGCCCCCCACTCTGTCCCTCTCACTGTGTGACCCTCAGTACCTGCCCCCTCACTGTGTGACCCTCAGTACCTGCCCCCCCACTCTGTGTGACCCTCAGTACCTGCCCCCCCACGGTGTGACCCTCAGTACCTGCCCTCTCTCTGTGTGACCCTCAGTACCTGCCCTCTCACTGTGTGACCCTCAGTACCTGCCCCCCACTCTGTCCCTCTCACTGTGTGACCCTCAGTACCTGCCCCCCACTCTGTCCCTCTCACTGTGTGACCCTCAGTACCTGCCCCCCACTCTGTCCCTCTCACTGTGTGACCCTCAGTACCTGCCCCCTCACTGTGTGACCCTCAGTACCTGCCCCCCCACTCTGTGTGACCCTCAGTACCTGCCCCCCCACGGTGTGACCCTCAGTACCTGCCCTCTCTCTGTGTGACCCTCAGTACCTGCCCCCCCACTCTGTGTGACCCTCAGTACCTGCCCCCTCACTGTGTGACCCTCAGTACCTGCCCCCCCACTCTGTGTGACCCTCAGTACCTGCCCCCCCACGGTGTGACCCTCAGTACCTGCCCCCCCACTCTGTGTGACCCTCAGTACCTGCCCCCACTCTGTGTGACCCTCAGTACCTGCCCCCCCACGGTGTGACCCTCAGTACCTGCCCCCCCACTCTGTGTGACCCTCAGTACCTGCCCCCTCACTGTGTGACTCTCAGTACCTGCCCCCTGCACGGTGTGACCCTCAGTACCTGCCCCCTCACTGTGTGACCCTCAGTACCTGCCCCCCCACTCTGTCCCCCTCACTGTGTGACCCTCAGTACCTGCCCCCCCCACTCTGTGTGACCCTCAGTACCTGCCCCCTCACTGTGTGACCCTCAGTACCTGCCCCCCCATTCTGTCCCTCTCACTGTGTGACCCTCAGTACCTGCCCTCCCACTCTGTCCCCCTCACTGTGTGACCCTCAGTACCTGCCCCCCACTCTGTCCCTCTCACTGTGTGACCCTCAGTACCTGCCCCCTGCACCGTGTGACATCACAGGAATTGGTTTGCTGAATTTCTTCCGGCCTGCTCCCAAGGCTTGTGCATCCAAATATAAATGGGGCACGGCACTCCAAATCCCAACCAGCTCCAAAAGAACTCCTTGCAGCAACGCAAATAAAATGCTGGAGGAACTCAGCAGGCCAGGCAGCATCCATGGAGATGAATAAACCGTCGATGTTGCAAGCTGAGACCGTGCCTCAGCCCGAAGGACTCCTTTCTCAGTGTGTTTTCGAGCCCCGAAGCAGTCTCACGATGATTACACCAGCATTCTTGTCCATGACTCATTCAATTTGTCAGCATTAGGGTCATGTACCTTGATGCCATGTTTCTGTCTAAATTCCTCTTACATGTCCTCATTATATCTTTAATCCTCAGACCCCTCAGCTCTCATCCTCTTAGTTATGATGCCCCTATAATGGGAAAATAATTTTGACTATCTACCCTGTCTGGAACGTAGATCTTGTTTTCCTCTACAAGTTTACCCCTCATCTTTTGTTCCAAGAGAAACAAGCCCGGCCCCTCTAATCTCTCCAATCTCTAATCTCTCTGAAATCCTCCAATCCAGACAATATCCTGATGAACTTCCTTTGCACCCTCTCAGCATAAACACGTGGTGCAAGCAGAACGGCACGTGATACTCGAAGTATGGTGTAATCAGTGTTTATAAAGATGGACCGTAACGTGCCAACTCTTATATATGGCCTCGACCTTTGAAAGCTCCTGTGCCACATCCCTTTTCCACTACCCTAATGATAAGTGTTGTCAGCTTTGGAGAACTATAGACTTGGACTCCCAGGTCTGCTTGCATTGGATTCTAGCCTCTGTAGTATCCAGAACATCGTCATGAAGCGATGCCACAAAACTGTGGCGTCCATTATTAAGGACCCCATCACCCAGGTCATGCCTTGTTCTGATTGCTACCATCGTGAAGGAGGTACAGAAGCCCGAAGGCACAGCTTCTTCCCCTCTCCCATCCGAATCTGAATGGACCTTGAATCCTTGGACACTACCTTTACTTATTTATTTATATTTTTGCACGACTTATTTAATGTAACTATATATGTAAATTTACTGTAATCCACATTTTTTCTATTATCCTGTATTGCTGCCACGAAGTTAACAAATTTCTCAACATATGCTGGTGATATTAAACCTGATTCTGATTTGCTTCCCTCTCAGCCACCCGAGTGCATGGTCGCACCGTGACGGAGATGCTCCCGCGCACGTGCCCTTCGTTGACGCGCAGGTGGAACTCTCTCCGACTGCACGTGGTGCTAATTTTAAAGCGTTGTGCAGTTTTCAGCCCGTGTAGAGACTTCCTGCCAGCCCAGCCGTCGAGCAAAATGAGCGGGAATGTCGTTTCTCTGGTGCCCCACAGTGCAGGCAAGCGCTTCCCACCCTCGCTGATGCCACGGACCATTAGAATTAACTGAGGGATCCATGGACCCCAGGCTGAGAATGTCAGCTGTATCCTTGACCCAACTTTGATCTCACAAAACATATCACTTCACACTTGTTGGGAGATACACCTTAATAATTATTATTATTTATTCACCACAATAATTATTATTTAATTATTTATTTATGGTTTTATATTGCTATATTTCTTCACTATTCTTGGTTGGTGCGGCTGTAATGAAACCCAATTTCCCTCGGGATCAATAAAGTATGTCTGTCTGTCTGAAAGTAGTTCACCCAAACATATTGATTATATCCATCTATTTCATATATTATTGAAAGCAGAGGTTGATCAGTCAGGGTGTCAAAGGTTATGGGGAGAATGGGATTGAGAGGGGTGATAAATCAGCCATTACTTTGTTTCTGTTCTGCACTATTTTTTATTTCTAGGTATTTCTTATTGTAATTTAGACAGAATACTTATACAAGAAACAAGTATTAGAATAAATAAGGAGAACAAAATGGTGAGGTAGTTTTCATGGGTTCATGGACCATTCAGAAATCTGATGGTGGAAGGGTAGAAACTGCTCCTGCAACGTTGACTGTGTGTCTCCAGCCTCCCGTACCTCCTCCCTGATGGGAGCAATGAGAGGAGAGCATGCCCAGGGTGGTGAGGGATCTTAATGATGGATACAACCTTCTCGAGGCATGGCCTGGTGAAGATGCCCTCGTGCCCATGACGGTGCTGGCTGAGTTTACAACCCCCGGCAGCTTTTTTTTTCACCCAGTCTTGTGCGTGGGTGCCTCCGTACATGAAAAGTCGGAACTACAATTAACCCATTCACTGCTGATCTGGAGGAGGCAGCGCTGAATGCCCGCAGTGGGAATGCAATCCGGGCTCCCTCACCAGGAGGGGATGTGTTTATAGAATAAAGCTGACTCCACAGTGGGAGCAGAGAAGACATCAAAGGCCTAGGGATCAGGGATGAGTGGGACAAGATCACTTGTACAAAGCACTTGGAATCCCCACAGGAATGAACAGAAACTGTGGTTATAAGGGACTTGTCCATGAAGAAGCTAATAATCAGAGTGTGGTTCTGACAGAGCTTTCTCAGAGGATGTCTGGTATTAACCCTGCTGTGACCTTTTCCCTGTGGATTATTTAATGACACAGTGCCGATATTTACAGATGCTGCTTTAATTTAGACAGTGACAGG
The DNA here is from genome assembly GCF_030144855.1 of Hypanus sabinus. NCBI lineage: Eukaryota > Metazoa > Chordata > Chondrichthyes > Myliobatiformes > Dasyatidae > Hypanus > Hypanus sabinus. The sequence continues at coordinate 16,264,622 of NC_082723.1, forward strand.
TTGATGAGGGGTTGGACTGGACAAACTCTGCGTGCAGCCTCGAAGAGGAGGTCACCGCTGACGAAATGACAGACACACCGCCTGTCCAAACTCTAACTCAGCGGACATGTAGTGTTGCCTGGCGACACCAGTGGGGCAAGGCAGGGCCCGCTTGATCAGGACCCTGGCCATTTCCTCTACCGTCAGTGCCATGGCTAGGCTGGTCATTGTTCCACACGCACCAGCTCTGATATGTAGAGCTGCAAGGTAAGCACCCACACTGCTACAGACTACAGTAGGTGTACATGGACCAGAGCATTTCATAAAACTGTAACACATAGGAGCAGAATCAGACCACTCGGCCCATTGATCTGCGCTGCCGTTCCATCGTGCCTGATCCCTCTCAACCCCATTCTCCTGCCTTCTCCCCATAACCTTTGACACCCTGACGAACCAAGAACCTATCAATCTCTATTTTAAATATACTCAATGACTTAGCCTCCATAGCCGTCCGTGACACAGATTCACCACCCTCTGTCTAAAGAAATCCCTTCTTACCTGTTCAAAATGGATAACCCTCTTTTCTGAAGTTGTGTCCTCTGGTCCTAGGCTCCCCCACTCCACATCCACTCTGTCTAAGCTTTTCGATATTCAATAGTTTTCATTGAGATCTCTCCACATGCCTCGAAATTCCAGTGAGCACAGGCCAAGAGCCATCAAATGCTCCTCATACATTAACCCTTTCATTCCCAGAATCATTCTGTGACCCTCCTCTGAACCCTCTCCAATGCCAGCACAGCTTTTCTTAGATAAGGGGCCCAAAACTGCCCACCATACTCCAAGTAAGGTCTGACTAATGCCTTATAAAGCCTCAGCACTACATATTTGCTTTTTGAAATGAATGCTAACACCTGATTTGTCTTCCTTACCACCGACTCAATCTGTAAGTTAACCTTTAGGGAATCTGGTACAAGGATTCTCAAGTCCCTTTGCACCTCTGATTTTAAAGTTTCCCCCGTTTAGAAAATAGTCTGTCTTTATTCCTTCTACCAAAGTGCATGATCATAGACTTCCCTGTTCTATGTTCCATCTGCCCATTCTCCCAACCTGTCCAAGTCCATCTCCAGACTCCCTGCTTCCTCAATACTACCTGCCTTTCCACCTGTCTTTGTCTCATCTACAAACTTGGCCATAAACCATCAATTCTATCACCCAAATCATTGACATATAACGTGTATAAAGAAGCTGACCCAATTGTAGTGTATTTAGTATTTCAGTAATATTATATCTATATTGTTTGATTAAGCATTCTTTGTTTAAATAAGTCATTACTTAATTATACGTAAAAGTACATGAATGGGATATGTCATTCCACCACCATGTCGTACGTGCATGCCTCACTGAAGTAAAATGAAGTTGACAGATGTTTATCCCTGGTCCCATGCTTTTCTTTCAACTAGCTTTTGAAGTTACAAAACATAACACCAATACTGACTTCTGCAGAGCACTACTCATCACTGGCATCCAACCAGAATTGGCCGCCTTTATAGCTCCTTGCCTTCTGCTAGTCAGCCAATCTTCTACCCATGCAGTTATCTTTCTTCCATGGGCTCTAATCTTGCTAAGCAACCTCATGTGCAGCACCTTGTCAAAGGCCTTTTGAAAATCCAAGTAAACGACATCCACTGACCCTACCTTGTCTAACCTACCTGTTACTTACTCAAGGAATTCCAACAGATTTGTCGGGTAAGATTTTCTCCTTGGAAAACTACGCTGACTTTGGCCTATTTTGTCATATGCCTCCAAGTACCCCAAATCCTCATCCTTAATAATCGACTCCAGCACCTTCCCAACCACTGAAGTCAGGCTCACTGGCCTATAGTTTCATTTCTTCTGCCTCTTAAAGTGTGGAATGACATTGCAATTTTCTAGCTCTTTGGAACCATTCCAGAAACTAGAGATTCTTGAAAGAACGTTACTAACACCTCCACAATCTCCTCAGCCACCTCTTTCAGAACCTTGGGACGTACTCCATCTAATCCAGGTGACTTATCTAGCTTCAGACCTTTCAGCTCCCCAAGCACCTTCTGCTTAGTAATACTGTCCCCGACACAATCAAACTTCTGGCATACTGCTACAGTCTCCTACGCTGAAGACTGACACAAAATACTGATTCAGTTTGCCTGCTATTTCTCTGCAGCATCTTTTCCCAGCACTCCAGTATCCACCCTTGCCTCACTTTTACTCTTTATATATCTGCAAAAACATTTTTTATCCTCTTTAATATTTTTGGTTAGATTACCTTCATATTTAATCTTTTTATTTTCTCCTAATGGCTTATTTAGTTGCCTTTTGTTGATCTTAAGAGAGTTTCTAATTCATTTTTGCCATATTATATGCCCTTGCTTATGCTGTCTTTGACTTCCCTTGTCAGCCAAATTGCTCCATCCTCCCTCTAGAATATTTCTTCACCTTTGGGATGTATCTGTCCTGTACCTTCTGAATTGCCCCCAGATCCTCCAGCCATTGCTTTTCCGCAATCACCTTTACTGGTGTCCCCTTCCAATCAACTTCGGCAAGCTCTTCTTCCATGCCTCTGTGATTCCCTTTATTCCACTGTGATACAAATACATCTGACTTTAATTTCTCCCGCTCAAAATGCAGGCAAATTCTATCACTGTTTCCCAAGTGTAGCTTAAGCTCCGTAATCAAATCTGGTTCCCATTCCAGCATTGCCATTCCTCCAGTGGGCTCAACCTCTAGCTCATCTAAAAAGCCGTCTCGTAGGCATTCTACAAATTCCCTCTCTTAGGATTCAGCACCGACCTGATTTTCCCAATCTATCAAATTGTCCCTTTGACATGTCTTTTCTATTCCCCTTTGTAATTTATATCCCACATCCTGGCTACTGTTCAGGGACCAGTATGCAACTTCCATCAGGATCTTTTTACCCTGGCAGTTTCTTAACTCTACCCACAGGAATTCTACATCTTCTAATCCTGTGTCACCTTTTTCTAACGATTTGATTTCTTTTTTTTTACCAACAGAGCCACCATACTGCCTCTGTCTACTTGCCTGTCCTTTCAATACAAGGTGTATCCTTGGATATTCAGCTCCAATGCCTCCACAATGGGTCTACGATCTTCTTTCAGTCACATCTCAGTGATGCCCACAACGTCAGACCTGCCAATCTCTAACTGTGCGACAAGCTCATCTATCTTACTCTGAGCGCATTCAAGTATAACAACTTCAGTTCTGTATTCATCACACTTCTTAATTTTGCCCCCATGCTGCACTTCAACTCATCCCACTGACTGCGATTTTGCCCTATCATCTGCCCGTCCCTCCTCAGTCTGACTCTATGTACCAACTGCTCCACCCTCAGACCTATCACTCCGGTTCCCATCGCCCCACCAGTTTAGTTTAAACCTTTCCCAACAGCTCTGGCAGACCTGCTCACAAGGATATTGGTCCCCATTGGTTTCAGGTGTGACCTGAACTTTTTGCACAGGTCACATCATCCTCAAGAACAATCTCAATGATCTAGAAATCTGAACCCCTGTTCCCTGCACCACTTCAACATTTCATTCACCTGTACTGTCATCTTAATCTTGTCCTTGCTAATTAACCCTGGTTACTATTAACACAAGCGATCACTCGCTCCGCAGGCAAGTCCCTATGGACCTGCTCACTTTTTAAAACTGGTGTGCAAAGCCAACAAGGAACTGTTGCCAACTTGCTCGGCAATCTCAGACATGACCAACAAAGGTAACCAGAGAAGGGCTGTAAATTCAGTCATTATCACCTTCATCGTTCGAAGTACATTTATTGTCAAATTACATATATGAGACCATCTACTACCTTGAGATCAGCTTTCTTGCGGGCATTCACAGTAGAGCAAAGGAATACAGTGGAATCATTGAAGATCTACACACAAAGACTGACTGACAAACAACCAAAATGCAAAAGATGACAATCTGTGCGAATACAAAAAAAATAACAAATGAGTAACACTGACAATGTGACTGTAGTGTCCTTACGGGTGGGTCTGAAGGCTGTGGAATCAATTCAGAGTTGAGGTGAGTGAAGTTATCCGCGCTGGTTCAAGAGCCTGATGGTTGAGGGGTAATAACTGTTCCTGAATCTGTTTAAATGAGTGCACACAGGAGGATAGAGGGAATAGAGGGATAGAGGGATAGAGGGATTCTACTCACATCAGCCACTTCAGAGTGGAAAATAAACCTATGCCAATTTTCGTAGTGCCACAATCCCCACCTAACTGCCCCCACCCCCTGCGTCCCTGCACTGAAGGCAGCTGGGAGTAAGTGAACATCTTTCCTCCGTGTACACGGGCCTGTTGTTCCTGGAGTGAAGGCTTGCATTCTCACGACGTTCTTCAATGCAGCTGAAGATATCCCACGGTGCACTGCGGCCCACAAAGGGCCTCGGAGGAGCAGTCACTACTTTAATGCAGGATTTTGACAAAAGACTCCAGGAGTTAACCGATTCTGAAACTAGGTTTGTGATGTGCAGGTGGCACACAAGATCCGTGCCTTTGGCTCTTTTTTCGTATTTCAGAAGCCGGTGAGGGGTCCCCACTGTTTATGACACGAATGTTAGCACAGGGCCCGCTGCCGTGGGTCAGGATAGGTTCTAACTGGTGGCACTGATTAAAGACTGCCACTGCCTAATGGCGGTAAGGCACACAGGCAGAAGCATACTAAGTAAATCTGGGCACGTGCAGGTTCGGAAACAGGAGCTGGTGGGGAACGTCACTCCTCAATTCGTTGCTGAACGTAGAGAAAGAGGAACCAGCTTTTCAAACATTTCTCCGCACAGCTTGATCGACACGATGGAGGCGAGAGAATGTTCTCGCCTCAACTGGAGAGTCAGCCGACCACTCCGACTCTAGGGCAGCGGTATGAGGAGGTACTGCTAACACCCGCGTGGAGTGTCAAGGTGGACATTGTGCTGGGGAAATGATCTCACTTGTCACTATCAGCAATTATACCTGCCAACTACCACCCTCACCCCAAACACACACTGGCTGTCCATCTCTGTTAATCAGGGGTCAGTCCTCACTTTCCCTTACTCTGTCACACCTGCATTCACTTCCCTGAAACCCACCACAGCCTGCACACATGGTAGGAATAAACTCCTGACACACGACACCTCCCTCATCACCTTGTCTCTCTCTCTCTCTCCCCTTCTCTCTTTCTCTCCCCTTTCCTCTCTCCCTCTCTCTCCCCTCTCTCTCTCCCCTCTCTCTCTCTCTCCCCTCTCTCTCTCCCCTCTCTCTCTCCCCTCTCTCTCTCCCCTTCCCTCTCTCTCTCTCTCTCCCCTCTCTCTCTCCCCTTCTCTCTCTCTCTCTCTCTCTCTCTCTCTCTCTCTCTCTCTCTCTGTCTTTCTCTCGCTCCCTCGCTCCCTCATTTCTCTTTCTCTCTCTCTCCCTCGCTCCCTCATTTCGCTTTCTCTCTCTCTCTCAGAAGCAGCCCTAACCCAGGTAGTGTTTTGCATCACACACAAAATGCCGCAGGAACTCAGCATTAACGGAAGAAAGTGCAGTCGCTGTTTTGGGCCGAGCTTCCTCAGCAGGAGTTTTACATATGGCTTGAAGTCCAGTCTTTCAGAATGGCCAGCTCCATTTTCACCCTCACAGACGCTGCTGGGGTGCAGCTCCAAATACCAGCGCCTCAACACCACTGCAGGATGAGCAAAATACCCTTCCCCAAGCGGGGCAGTGGGAACTCAGGGGCCATTGAGCATTTCACCTTTACTGCAACAGTGCACCCTCCGGACAGTGAGTGATCGGACAGTGACGTTTGACTCTGTGGGAAAACACCATCGTGAGTCAGAAGGCTTCTCCTCCTTGCCTGAAGTACAGGCCGTTCTCCCCTCGTTAGTCTCATCAACTTTGGACATGATTCGGAGGTTGATTCCAGAGATAAGGCGGTTTACTTACGAGGACTATACTGGCTGGAATTCTGAAGAATGAGAGGAGATCTGAAAGAAAGGTAAAATATGGATAAAGCATTAAATTATGGAAGGGATAGGTAAAATAAAGGCAGGAAAATTGTTTCCACTATTAAGTCAGACTAGAACTTGGGGACATAGTCTCAAGATTCTGAGAAAAAAATTTTGGACAGGGATGAGAAGAAACTGCTTTTCTCAGTGGATCTGTGGAATTTTCTGCCCAGGGAAGTAACAGAGCCTGCCTCATTAAATATATCCAAGACACACTTAGTTAGAGAGTTGCTTAGCAGGGATTTAAGGGTTCTGGGGAAACGGCAGGCAGGAGGAACTGAGTCTGTGGACAGATCGACCATGATCTTGCTGAATGGAGGAGCAGGATCACTGGGGCAGCAGCCAGCTCCTGATCCGAGTTCTCTTCAGTCAGCTCAAGGCCCACACAACTGGAGAAGCAAGTCTTGCTCCATTTCACAGCCAATTACTGGCAAGCCACCTGGAAGTGGAAAGACAGGAAGTGAGGGACTACACAAGGGAAACAGTGGCTGATAGTTTGACTGCATGTCGGTCTATGGATTGGAAGGGGAATTTGAAGTCAGGCTTCATTCTGACATCCCCAAAATGCTTTGTGAGAGTTAAACATGGCTTTACATGGGTTACTGATTGGCGCACTTGCCCAAATAACATTACTGCAGGTCCGTCCAATCAGTAAACGGCTTGGAGCAGACCATGTCGTTGCCTGCGACAGGAAAGCATCGAAGGTATCGGAGTTGGTGCACAAAGTTGGCGTGCAGAGTCACCGTGGGTGATCGCCTTGGACGCTTCTCCTGTGATCACATCCCCATTGGACGCTGATAATGTAAGATGACGTAGGCCTGTTTCCCTTGCCTGGTGACACGACAGGCGGCGAGAGAGCTGCGTGGCCTCGGTGGTAACAAGGATTAGGTCTCAGGCCCTATGCTTGCCTGCTGCTGCAGTTCAGGAGAGGAGATGCTGGAGGCGGTGTAGCATGGTGTCCGTGCTTGTTTGGGGGGGGGGCTGGCCTCCCCCCCCCCAAGCGTGCGATCGATGGAATGACAAACTGGATTGCATGCGTGTTTTCGTTTGCAGACTGCTGGGAACTGCACTGTCAGTTTGTGAACATGTCACTCAGGGACTTGGGCTGTGTACGTATTTGCGTGACTGCGCGAGCGCTCACCGTCCTGAATGTGCTGTGTATGTTTTGCACCTTGGCCTCAGAGGAACGCCGTTTCGCTCGGCTGCATTCATGATCATTGAACTTGAATTTGATTTTGATCTTGATCAACATTAGGTACTTCTGCTACTGGTGAGGAAGCCCCTCAATTATAGTACCAGCATTACCACCGCAGAATGCCACCTGATTACCCACAGTGTGGGAATATAACTGAACAATACAGAATGTAAAGAATGAAAAGGCATTGTACAAATTATCCTTCTTCATATTTTTCATTATGAATAAGATAGATTTTGTTTAGAAAATATACCTAGGCTGATGTAACTGGAAGCTATTGCCACTGCATGAGTCACACACTTTTTCCCTTTCCCAGTACATTGGGCGGACAGGAATTTCAAAGCAATCTAGTGCTTAAGAGTTTTCATAAAATTAGCTGATTTTTTTTCACCCTTGGCTTTGCAAATACCTTGACAAATCCCCTTTATTCTCCTCTCTCCTTCACTTAAATATACAAACATCGCAAGATGCGATTTCAGCAGGAACCAAAGTTATCACTCTGTCGGGTGATATCCCTTATACTCGCACAGAAAGAACCAATTTACCTATTACTGGCTGGCTCAGCGAGACATGGCATAATCTTTACGGATTTGAAAGCTGACAGCTTTATGTTTGAAATGAAGTTGCTGTTGTCCAAAAAAAAGCAAGCCAGAAAATACGGGGAAACAACTGTGATTATCACCATGGTGATGGCTGTAATTGGGCTATTTTGTTAAAAAAATGAAAAAAAGAGAGAAAGAAACTATCAGCAGGCCCTCACATAAAGAAACCTGAAACCTAAGAGGGCAAATTGAGGCCTATGCTGACACTTCAGGCCCAGCAGGACATGAAATCATTTTCCCCCCAATGGCCTTCCTGGTTTTGACAAGCTCAATTCAATTTCTGAATTGTCAAAACTGATTAAGGTCTTTCAATTTCTCCAGCCCTTACCTCACCGAGACAGATTTCCCCCTTTCTGTTATACATGACAAATTTGTTTAAGGGCCTTTGGTTTCATGTCCTCTCCCTGAACAAGGAGCAGGTTATCGCCTGGGCTGTCAGGACAATATGTGTGGAGTCCGTGAGGTTTGCACTTTCGCTGGCTTCTATATCACACTAGTTTGAATATCACTGTTCCAGTGAAACTTTCAGTGTTAGACAGACAACGTTACCACCAGGATGGAGGTACAGAAGCATGAAGGCACGCACTTAGCGATTCAGAAACAGCTTCATCCCCTCTCCCACGAGCACTACCCCACTACTTTATTCCTCTTTTTGCACTACTTAATTAATTTAACTATATATTTACCGTAATTCACATTTTCTTTCTATTACTACGTGTTGCATTGTACCGATGCTGCTAAGTTAACACATTTGATGACATTTGCCGGTGATATCAAACCTGATCCTGATTCTTCTAACCAACAAAAACGGACTGTTTGTCCCACTCCTGTCAGGGAAGAGACATCCGCACCAGTATCAGCAGACTCGAAAACAGTGACTTCCCCAAGCCACCTCCACCCACGACCACTGCTTTATCGCAGTACAGACACTCGGGTACCCAGCATACTTTTATCTGCATACAATCAGTCCCTGTATATAAGCTAATGTTTCTGTTATATTTATTTATGCTGCATCATAAATAACAGTTGCAGCAGTGTGTACTGTCTACAAGACGCACTGCAACAAAACACCGAAGATCCTAAGGCAGCACCTTCCAGACCCACGACCACTACCATCGAGAAGGACGAGAACGGCAGGTACCTGGGAACACCACCGCTTGGAAATCCCCCTCCAAGCACTCACTGCCCTGACTTGGAAACATATCACCGTTCCTTCATTGTTGCTGGGTCAAAATCATGAAATTCCCTCCCTGACGGCACTGTGGGTGTACCTGCACCTCAGGGACTGCAGTGGTTCAAGCAGGCAGCTCATCACCACCTTCTCAAGGGCAACTAGGGATGGGCAATAAATGCTGGCTTAGCTGGCGGCACCCACATCCCGTAAATGAATAAATTTAAAAAATTTCAGATCTGGAGTAACAATCAGTTCATTCTCCTTTACTCTTGCGTACTGACGAATGACAATGAGTTGGAGCAGCCTGTCCACCAGTGCTTTATATCGTGAGATTGTCAATCTGCTCATTAAGGAGAGTTTAAAGGTAACGCACAGAGTGCACAGGGGATCTCTCCCTGTGCTTATGTCACCTCATTTATTGAGGGGGTGGCGTAAATAGCAGCAGGTCAGGTTAAAAACCAGGTTTCAGCTGTAAAATCATGTCACGGTCATCATTGTCGTTACGTGTCGTGGCACATGACGTAGGCAATCGTGGTTGCATGACCATGATTGTTCTTGGCAAATTTTTCTACAGAAGTGGTTTGCTATTGCCAACTTCTGGGCAGTGTCTTTAGGAGACGGGTGACCCCAACCATTATCAATACTCTTCAGAGATTGTCTGCCTCTGTCAGTGGTCGCACAACCAGGACCTGTGACCTGCACCGGCTGCTCATACGACCACCCACCACCTGCTCCCGGGGCTTCACGTGTCCCTGATCATGGGGCTGAGCAGGTGCTACACCTTGACCAAGGGTGACCTGCGGGCTAGTGGAGGGAGGGAGCGTCTTACACTTCCTTTGGTAGAGACGTATCTCCACCCCGCCACCCAAAACATCTGGGCAAATGTCTGATTAACTAGAAAATTGACTGGATTGTGATGCACACAGGAGATGGTGCAGATGCTAGAAATCCAGAGCAACTACACAAAACGGGGGAGGAACTCAGCAGATCAGGCTCCTTAAAGTCATGGAACACAACGGTACAGAAATGGGCTCTTTGGCCCTTCTAGTCCCTGCTGAGCCATTAATCTGCCTAGTCCCATCGACCTGACAGAGTCGTGAAGTTCCTAGTTGAAGAGAGTTGCACACTGCTTCAGCTGCTTGGCTGAGGCACCAGAGGGTCTTCGTAAGGAAACACACCCAGGGAAGGGCATTCTCCTGGGAGGTAAAAAGGGGAGAAGATTTAGAGCTGTCCGGACTCCTCAATCACCAAACTTGCCCGAGCACGAGGGAATGAAACTATCTTGTCGCTCTGTCCTACAACACAGTCGTTCACCAGTGCTCAGTCTCGTTGGTTCCTGGGATGGAAAGTGAAATCTAGTAGAGTGGGTCCACACCGTCAGGACTTTGGTGGAATAACAGATGATCATACATTGCTTATGATGGCCATGCCCAGGCTGGGGTATCTAGAACAGGGGGCATAATGAGGAACTCTGATTTCTGTGTCAATCCAACTGGGACATGGAGCATTGAACTTTACAGCACAATGCAGACCCCTTGGCCCACAATGTTGCGACGACCTTTTGGCCTACTCCAAGCTCAATCTAGCGCTGTTCTCCCACATAGTCCTCCATTTTCCTTTCATCCGTGTGCCTAGCACTCACTCCACAGGTCAGAGATCCTTCCTGCCCTCCTGGCCCCAATCAGGTGTGGAGACAATCTCAGCCCAGACTGCTGATAGAACACTTCCCTTCACAGATGCTTCCTGAACTGTCAAGTTCCTCCAGCATTGCACGTGGTGCTCCAGGTTCCAGTACCTGCAATCTCTTCGGCCTCCATAATGGGTAAAGTGCTTTCCAAGCTGGGTACCCCTTTGGACTTCACTCCTTCCCATAACACTCCACTCTAGACTTCCGGGTCGTGCTTTGGAAGAATGCCGAGAAGGCAGGAAGGAGTTAAAGTCTGCGAAAGGAAGGGTTTGGTATATTGCTTCGGGGCATCCCTCCACGGGAGAATGCATTACACAGACACCTGGACGTTACAGCCACTAAACAGCACACAGCTGGTCAGATCGCCTATAGGGTTACCTTTCTGTCAGCCCTTCGGCATACCTTATTCACATGTGCAAGGCTAAGTGCTTAGAACCATCCCCCCTCAAGAAAAACACTTGAGACCACAGTTAGTACTAGCCACTTTGATCAGAGTTAAGGAGTTAATTCTCCTCTTATCTGCTGGCAATGTAACAGAGACCTACTGGGATCCAGAAATCTGATGCAATCTCCTTTAGGGGGAAAAAAATGTTAATTAAAATACTCCTCATCTCGGATTAAAGATCCAACTCATTGAGGTGATCCAGTTTTAGATTAGCAATGCAGATGGCAAACTGCTTTGCCCCCTGGATTATGCGGGACAACTGAAGGATGGCGCCATTAGCCTCAGGACCCCGGCGAAGCGGGCAGTCAACTCCTGGAGGCGCCTGCCTGATGCGCAGAGACCCCTGCTGGAAAGATCGCATTGGTGCACGCCGCTCCAGGCTCAATCGCCATCATCAAAGCCCAGCCCTGCCAACGCACTCCGCGCCGAAACCCACACGGACAGAGATGTCGGAGCGAAGACTTTTATCCCACAGAGGACGTCGGAGGTCAATTTCTTACACAGAGAATGTTGGGTACGTGGAAGGCGCTGCCTGAGGTAGGTAAGCACGTGAGGGACTTTTGAGTGACTCTTTGATAGGCACTTGAATGAAAGTAAAATGGAGGGAAGGGAGTGGGTTAAAAGATCAGAACAACATCCTGGGCTGAAGGGCCTCTCCTGTTCTGTGCAGGACATCTCTTTGACATGATGTACTATGCTCATACGCACAGTGGCCACTTTATTAGGTACACCTGTTAATGCAAGTTTCTATCAGCCAATCATGCGGCAGAAACTCAATGCTTAAAAACATGCAGACATGGCCGAGAGGTTCAGCTGTTGAATAAACGTCAGAGTGGGGAAGAAATGTGATCCTTGTTGGTGCCAGATGGGGTGGTTTGAGTATCTCAAAAAACTGCTGATCTACTGGGATTTTCATGCCCAACAGTCTCTAGAGCAGGAGCTCACGACATTTTTAATGCTCTCGACCAAATACTGTGAAGTAAGAGGTCTGTGAATCCCAGGTCTAGAGTTTACGGAGAATGGTGCGATAAACAAAAAGCACCCAGTGAGCGGCAGTTCTGTGGGTGAAAGCACCTTCTTAATGAGAAGGGTCAGAGGGGAATGGCCGGACTGATTCAAGCCAACAGGAAGACGACAGAAACTCAAATAACAACATCTTACAACTGTGGTGTGCCTTGTTCGGTGGTCGCTGGCACTGTGAAGTGACACACCAAACCTCTACACCAGGCACGGAGTGGGGTGCTTATCTGCCGAGCTCTCCTTGGGCAAGTTTCAGCATTGTGATCATTCTGCTGCTGAGCTGGGGGTTAACATTGATATCAACAACAATGTGCATTAATATAGCTCCCTGAGCACTGAAAACACTTCACGGCATCTCACTGGATTGTAACCGGCCATAAAAGGCTGAGAAGGTGACATGAGGACTGGTGATTAATTGCAGTTAGAGAGATAATTCTTAAGTCACATCGGAATGAATGAGTTGTCAATTTATTTTCCACTCTCCAGCCGCTTAAATAGACTGGCAGCAGACAGCAAATTAAAACGCAGTGAAGGGATGGATGGAGTCAGTAACAATCCTATCCTGGCTGTCCCATTTCTCCTTAACTTCCCTCCTCCATTATTCTCCTATAAGGGCATAAGACAAAGGAGCAGAAGTCGGCCATTCGGCCTAACAAGTCTGCTCCGCCATTTCATCATGAGCTGATCCAATCTCCCCTTTAGTCCCATTCCCCCGCCTTCTCACCATAATCTTTGATGCCCTAGCTACTCAGATACCCTGCCTTAAATACACCCAATGACTTGACCTCCACTGCCACCTGTGGCAACAAATTCCAAGATTCACCACCCTCTGGCTAAAAAAATTTCTTCGCATCTCTGTTCTGAATGGGCGCTCTTCAATCCTTAAGTCATGTCCTCTCGTACTATACTCCCCCACCATGGGAAACAACTTTGCCACATCCATGCTCATATATATATAAGATGCTTGGAAACAAGATTTTGTGTACCTGTTCTAATATTTTCTTCGATGGCTCAGAATCACATGTACTTAGGCAAATAACCTGTCAAAGATCTTGTTGTGTTCCACTAAGTTAAAAATGGCAATATAAGTGCAATTGGCGTGTACAACTTGAACAACTTGTTTTTCACTCTCTAATTCTGTCCTCCCTACCTGTCCACTCTATAAATATTTTGACTCTGGGAAGAGCATTAAGCACTGCCCTGTCTCCCTCCACAATATCATCTTTTGCAATATTCTTATATCCTTTTCCTCTTCAAGGTGCCTGGCTTTGTCACTACTGTCTTTAACTAGATTAAACTTATTGCGAAGGGACACTGGGTAGCACCCAAGTATAGAAGTCGGGATGTTATGTTGCAGCCCCTAAATGTTTTCAGTTATTACCCCAGTCACTGAACTGCCCTGGAAACACTTTAAACCACTTTTTGTAATGTTGCTTTCATTGTAAATACTTGCTGCTTTATATACACATTTTATTCCATATCCATGTTTCAACCTCAAACTTTATTTTTCGTGTAATTCTTTATAATTGTTAAATTGTTGAACACACCACAGCAGATTCCTAATACATCAAAACGTATATGGCAAATAAAGTTGTTCCGTGGTTGTTATGTTCAGTTATTAAAGTAATATAAACGAGAAAGTCTTCAGAAGCTGGAAATCCAAATCAACGCACAGATCAAATGCAGGAGGAACTCAGCAGGTCAGGCAGCATCTCTGGTAATGAATGAACAGTCGATGTTTCAGGCTGAGACCCTTCATCAGGACAGGGAAGGAAGGGGGAAGACGTCGGATATTAAAGTGATATGTTCAGTTTTGGTCACCCTGCAATAGGAAAGATGCCATTAGGTTGGAAAGAGTGCAGAAAGTATTTGCAATAATGTTGCCGGGGCTCAAGGGGAAGATTGGGCAGGCTTGGACTTTAGGAGACTGAGGGCTGAGCTCGAGGGCTTGGGTTTAAGGTGAGAGGGGAAAGAATTGGAAGGGACTTGAAGGGCAACTTTTCCACACTGATGGTGATCCTTCTGTGAAACGAGCTGCCAGAGGAAGCGGCTGAGGCAGGTACAACAATAACAGTCCAACATTTGGACAGGTACATGGATAGGAAAGGTTTAGGGGACATTATGGGTCAAATGCAGGTAACTGGGCTTAAGAGGGCATCTTGTGCAATGTGGAGAAGATGCTTCCTATGGTGGGGGTGTCTAAGACCAGAGGACACAGCCTCAAAATAGAGGGATGTCCTTTTAGAACAGAGTTGAGAAGGAATTTCTTTAGCCAGAGAGTGATGTATCTGTGGAATTCATTGCCGCAGGTGGATGTGGAGGCCAAGACATTGGGTACAAATAAGGCAGAGGTTGATAGTCAGGGCATGAAGGGATACGGGGAGAAGGCAGGAGATTGGGGCTGAGAGGGAAATGGATCAGCCATGATGAACTGGCAGAGTAGACTTGATGGGCCAAATGGCCTAACTCTGCTCCTGTAGCTTATGGTCTTGATCAGCACAAACAAATTGTGCGGAAGGTCCTACGGATATCTGTGCCGTACTTACTAGTCCTACAGGGTGGTGATGGATGAGCTCGATGTTGGGAGATCAGGAGAAACATGTGGTTACTTGCCTCTTGATTCATTCCTCCAGCACATCAGGTCCTTTGCTCAGGGTACAAGAGAACGGCTGTCACATTCCCCTAGATGCCAAAGATACCAACTTAGCAAAGTAAACATGGGAAGGGAGATATTAAGGATAAAGATCACTAGTGGAACTGGGTAACAGCCGGATCAGTTATTTCAGTTCCACAGAGCCAGGTCCTTCAGCCCAAGCAGTCCTTGCTAATCCAGCTGCTCATCCTTCCTGTCCATAGACACTGCCTGACCTGCTGAATTCCGCCAGCATTTTGTGTATGTTACCTTGGATTTCCAGCATCTGCAGAATCTCCTGTGAGCACATCTAAATTAATCCCATCGTGCATATCTCTTGCACTTTTCCTATCCACATAGTGTACCTGTCCAGGCGTCTTTTAAGCATTGTTAACGTACGCATCTCAAGCACCTCCTGTGGCAGCTCGTTCCACATACGGACTGACTTCTGGGTGAAAATATTGCCCCTTAGGTTCCTATTAGTTCTCCTCTCTCTCACCCTCTTGCATTTATTGCACATCTGTTTTTGCCCCCTTCCCTGAGTGTTTTATCAGGCTATTTTGAAGGGCAGATGGATGGACAAGACTGGGTGAGGATGACAGCTTTTTTTCCAAAAGGTTATTTGTAAGCCAGATATGATTTTTAAAATGACAATCTGATAGCTTCATGACTCACTACGGTGTTTGGCATTTTATTTCCGATTTATTGAAATCTGAATTCTCTGGGATTCAAACTATTCATCAGGGACCTGGCCCCTTCAAGGCTTCTCAACACTATCCAATAATTTACCATGATGGTAAGAGTTAGTATGGGAGAGTCTTGACTTGGCAGGACCAAGAATAACGACGTTGAAAGAGCAGTTATAGATATGGTTTATAAAGCTGGAAGAAGGTGGAACGCGCACTGGTCTGGATGGACCATTGCACAGGATTGGAAAAAAACACAGAGTTGTCAGCTCCACCATGAGCAACAGAATGCCCACCATCGAGGACACTTTCAAAAGTGGTGCCCTGAAAAGGCAGCATCCATCATTAAGGTCCCCCTTTGCCCAGGACATACTCTTCACCCAGGGTATGGGGAGAAGGCTGGGGAGTGGAGATGACTGGAAGAATCAGATCAGCCCATGATTGAATGGTAGAGCAGACTCGATGGGCCAAATGGCCTACTTTTGCTCCTATATCTTATGGTCTTATGAGATGCCCTGTTCTCATTACTACCATCAGGGAGGAGGTACAGGAGCCTGAAGACACACACTCGAGATATAAGAACAGCTTCTTCCCCTCTGCCATCAGATCTCTGAATGGACAAGTGACACATGGACATTATTTTTGTGCTACTTCTATTAATTTTGTAATATACTGTTTATTTTGTAATGCAATTCATAGCTTCTTTTACATATTGCACTGTACTGCTGCCACAAAACAACAAATTTCACAACGTGTCAATGATAATAGACCTGATTCTGTCTCTGATGAAGCTTCGTATTCTTAAAAATGTTACTTTTTCTTACAAAGGTACTTGGGCATTGGGATAGAAATGTATTTCTTGTTATTAGTGTAATGTGGCCTTGGGTTTTAGCTCTTTATTCCCTTACTGACATTCATTTCCACTTACAGCACTTCCAAGTGCCATTGTCTCCATTCCTCCATTCATAAAAACACAACAGGAGGCTGAAGTCAGGCAGGTGGATGAAATGGAGCACGGCCGCAGTGACAAAACCTCAGAGGCATTCATTCCTCTGGGAACCCGCGATGGCAGAGTGGGATAAAATAATGGGAAATCTTCAGGACTCGGTGACCTGTGCCAGCGGACAAAGGGCAGAATCAGAGGAAGGAAAGGCTTGCGGGGTAGGATTTCAGTCAGTGCGGGGCGGCCGGCTGTAAACTATCCTCCCACAGCTCAATGAGCATGGCTCTGTGACTAAATACCTTCCAATTACAAGTCAATCAGTGTACTTCCTGCGGCCAGAGATGTGAGGGCAAAATGAGTGGTTGAACAACAGCAGTCGTAAGATGAACGTACTTCTGAAAGGTGTTTTGATCCACTTAAAAGAAGACAGTGCACTTAAAAGAAGTCATAACTTTTATTTCAAATGATTGTTTTGTTACTACTCCACCCCAATATCACTGGCGTCCTGACACTAATAAGCAAATGCTTTGAGAGGCTGGAAAAGAACTACATCTGCAGCATGCCGCCACCCAGACTGGACCCCCTACAATTCGCCTACCAACACAACCGATCGACAGGCGACGCAATAGCCACTGCTCTACATTCTGTCCTTACACATCTGGAAAAGAAGGATGCTTATGTGAGAATGCTATTCCCTCCAGGCTCGACAAGAAGCTCAGAGATCTCGGCCTTCACCCTGCCTTGTGCAGCTGGATCCTGGACTTCCTGTCAGATCAAGTGGTAAGAGTGGGCTTCCTCATCTCTGCCCCTCTGACCCTCAACACAGGTGCCCCTCAGAGCCATGTCCTAAGCCCCCTCCTGTACTCTCTCTATCCCCATGACTGTGTTGCCACCCACAGCTCCAATCTGCTAATTAAATTTGCAGACGACACTACACTGACTGGCCTTATCTTGAATAATAGCGAGGCAGCTTACAGAAAAGAGGGCAGAGAACTCTGACTCAGTAGTGTCAAGAAAACAACCTCTCCCTCAATGTCGCAAAATCAAAGGAGCTGGTTATGGATGACAGGAGGAATGGAGACGGGCTAAACCCTATTGATGTCAATGGATCTGGGGTTGAGAGGGTGAGCAGCTTTAAATTCCTCAGCATAAACATCACCGAACATCTCACTTAGTCTGTACACACTGGCTGTGAGGTGAAAAAGGCACAACAGTGCTTCTTTCACCTTAGACGGTTGAAGAAGTTTGGTATGGGTCCCCAAATCATAAGAACTTTCTATAGGGGCATGATTGAGAGCTGACTGGCTGCATCAGTGCCTGGTATGCGAACTGTACATCTCTCAATCACAGGATTCTGCAGAGAGTGGTGTGGACAGCCCAGCACATCCGTAGATGTTAACCTCCCACTATTCAGGACATTTACAGTGACAGGTGTGTGAAAAGGGGCCTGAAGGATCATTGGAGACCCAGGTCACCCCAACCACAAACTGTTCCAGCTGCTACCATCCTGGAAATGGTACTGCAGCATAAAAGCCAGGACCAACAGTGTCATGGTCCGGTCTGTGAAGTCTGCATTCCAGTTCACAGTCTGGTCGAATTGTTCCTTTTTCCAGGTTTTCCGGTTTCTCCTTGTTCTGTTGGGTGCTCTAATTGAGGCACCTGATTCTCATTTTGGGCTGGCGACATAAATAGCTCCTGGGTTCAGCGCTGAACTGTTCCCTTCACCCTCCTCCTGAAGTCTTGCTTGTATTGCTGGGGCAAGACTGGAGCTTTGCTGTGTCTACATAAGGAACTGTCCATGCCTTTGCTAGGTAGGTCTGGCTGTTTGCTTCTACCTTGTGTTAGGAACTGTCTCTCTATGTTCTGTGTACAAGTCCAGGCCCTACGTCTTGCTCCCTAGGAGGGGTCCTGTCTCTGTGTAGAGCCCTGGCCCTGAGTCCTGTTCTCAAGGAGGGTCCCTGTCTTCCTGTTCTCACAAAACCAAGGCTCCATGTTCAGGTGCCCCAAGACTGAGTCAAAGCTTTGTGTTCTTGTCCTGTCCATCTGCCTCGTCCTATGCAGGAGTTCCATGCCTAGTCCTGCCGCCAAGCCTCGGAGAACCCTAGTCCTGCCGCCAAGCCTTGAAGAATCCAAGCTTCGTCCAATCCTGTAGCCACGTCATGCCTTCGCCTAGTTCTGGAGTCCGAGCCCGAGTCAAGACCCAGGTTCTGCGTCCTTGCCCAGTCTCTGACTCGGAGTCCAAGCCCAGGCTCCTAGTTCCCAGTTCCTCGGCCTGGTCCTGCTTTCCTAGCCCAAGTCTGTGTTCCTCTCCCAGCTCCTAGTCTGTGTCCTGTCCTGTCTCTAACCCTAGTCCAGTCCAGTTCCTAGTACTTCAGTGTCTGTGTCTTGCATTTGAGTCTGTTCCCAGCATCCCCCTTATGACACAACAGGCTCTAGGACAGTTTCTTCCACCAGGCCATCAGACTGATTAATTCATGCTGACACAACTGTATTTCTATGTCATACTGACTGCTGTACATACTACTTATAATAAATTACTATAAGTTGCACAATGCACATTTAGATGGAGATGTAAGGATGTAAGTAATAAAGTCAATTCAATTTTATTTGGCCCATCAAGTCTCTTCTGTTCAATCATGGCTGACTGATTTTCTTTCTCAGCCCCATTCTCCTGTCTTCTCATAACCGTTGACACTTTACTAATCAAGAACTTATCAACTTCCTCTTTAAGTATACCCAATGACTTGGCCCCACAGCCGTCCGTGGTGGTGACTGACTTTTCATGTGCTTTTCATGATTTCATACACTTCAGTAAGGTCTTCCCCACCTGTCTTTGCTCTGGGGGAACAGTTCCAGGTCCACCCTGTTGTAAATGTTCTTGCAATTCCCAGCTGTCAGTCTACACCAGGAGGCACAGGGAGATTCCCCTGGGCTACTTCGGAAAAGCTGACCTTGTACTTTGTGACAGGACATCTCTGGTCACATGTACGATATCTCCCGAACAACATGCCCACACCTCAGGGTCAGCAGCAGCTCAAGAAGGCAGCTCACCACCACCTTCTCAAAGGGCTACCAGGAACGAGTAACTGAAAAGCAAATTAAAATAAACACAATGAACTGTCTGCTGGAGGAAGTCAGCAGGCTGAGCAGCACCCCAGCGGTAGGGTGGTGGGGGAACGTGAGCAATTGTCAATGTTTCGGGTTAAAACCCTGCAGCAGGACATGAGCGATTAAATGCTGTCTCAGACTATGAAACCCATGTCCCTTCAATAAATATTTTCTTTAAAATGCCATTCCTCTCCCACTTTTTATTTCTTCTGGCCTGCTCAGCAGATCCTTGCCAGACTGGACAACATTAACAACTGATCACAGAAATGGGCTCAGCTGCCCATTCAGTTACAGAATTCTGCCGACATTGGAGAGAGTCATGAGGAGATTTACTAAAATCCTCCCAGCAATGAAGGGGTTAACATGTGAGGACTATTTGATAGCTCTGGGCCTGCTCTTGCTGAGGTTTAGAAGAATGGGGGGGGGGGGGATCTCAATGAAACTTATGGAATATTGAAAAGCTTAGATAGAGTGGACATGGAGAGAATGTCCCTAATAGTGGGAGAGTCTAGGACCAGATGGCACAGCCTCAGAATACATGCCCCTTTTGAACAGAAATGAGGAAGTATTTCTTTAGAGAGGTGAGTGGAATTCATTGCCTTGATCAAATTCTGGAGCAGACTCGATGGGCTGAATGGCCTCGTTCTGCTCCTACGTTTTATGGTCTTAAGGTTAGACTTGTACTAAATTGTTATTAAATTAGGAATGCTTTTTGTCTGGTGCTTGAAAAGTTCTGGTGTCTGTATAACACTCTGAATGAGCCCCTGGTTTAGATACTGGTCCAACTGGAATGAAATTACTGTAACAGTTAGTTGATTTACTTGGCCAGTGCTGTTGGAAAACCTACCTTTAGTATAATGCCAAGGGTGAGGCTTGTTCTATGACGTGGAGGTGTTTTGGCAATGCTTCTAAGATGGTGTGTGTTTGTTCAGTTACAGACTAGAAAAACTTAAATGACTGGCAGCTGTTGGCTCTTGTGTAAGAGGACTTAAAACTGAAAAAACAAATACTGGAGCGTATGAAGGCAACCGACAGGGAGTTCACGGACAGATTGACCCAACTGACAATGAACATTGAAAAAATGACTAACTCTGTTGCATTAATAAAGCCCCTTATTAAATGTATAAAACATGTCTGCATCAGTGTTATCTTGTACTTCCATACAATGTAACATTAGGCTGTTACACATCTATTGTCAGAGAAGTACTTGCATAAATAGGTAAACCACCTTCATACGAGCAAGGACAGAAAACAGGGCAAAGTGAGTATACTTATTTATTCAGTAAGTTATGGGTCAAAGTACATTTGTAACTTGAGTACATGAGTACATTTCTAACTCTTCTGGCTTCAGTCTTGTTGCCTGTTCTGAAATTGTTAGGTTGCGTTCAAGAAAACAATGAAATAGCGCACTGCCGTCTGATAGCGTTTTCAAAAGTCTCCGGTTACTCCGTCCACACAGATCTGCCCGAGCAGTGTTTTCAAAATTACACACCCTGGAGAGCGTTTCTGAAAAGCTCTGGTTTCAGGGAATGAAAACGCCGTTTTAGTGTGGACAGAGGGTAAAAAAGAAGAGAAAAAGCTTCGGTTACGGATTTATCCGGTGTAGTGTGGACGTAGCCTCATGCACCAGTAGCACCCTGAGGGAACAAAAGCATCTACTGATCCTCTCACAGCCAGTGCCGGAGTCATCAGTGTGAACAAACATCTCACACACAACGAATACCCTAGTTTCCCTTGGGATTAAAGCAAGAACAAACATTTCAAGTTCTCATTATTGGTCAATAGCTTGTGACCTCTACTGGGAGTGTTGACATCAAAATGGCCCAGAATCAACTGGGATTAAATGGTTTGTTCCAATAAATTGGAAAAAGTAACTTTTCCTCACCTGTATGCCAAAACCCACTGACGTCACGCCGGTACAACACGTCATGTTCAACATCCACTTTTTTTACCTCCTTTTCACCTCACCACTGCCTTTTCCCAAACCTCCACAACTCCTGACATTTTCCCCAGTCAATTCCCGCTGCACATTCAAACTCCTACTTTTAACACACCATTTCTCCGACTGCTCATCACACTGTCAGCCCAGCTTCCATCACCTGTTCCCCATTAAAACTCTTACCCTCTCCTTCATCGGACATTCCCCTTGGCCCAGCCCCCATTTCTGCTTCCTTAAATCCAAGAAATGCAGGCTTGGCTGTTTCTTGCAGTCAGATAGTTTAACCAGATCTGTTGGTTTGGGTTAGAATTATTGAGGCTTGCTCTCTTCAGGTCAAAATCATTCCCTATTCCAGCATTTTGGAATGCAAGGGGAGCCCAAGCTTCTTCATTAATGGGAGTGCCAAATGTAGAGACGTAGTTACAAGGTAAGTGGGCAATCATTTAGAACTGGGCTGCATAAAATCTTTTTCTCACAGAGGGTTTTGAAGCCAGAATTCACATTCGCAGAGGACAGATTTTTAATTTTATTTAATTACAGTATGGAATGGACCTTTCTGGCTCTTTGAACCGTGTTGCCCAGCAACCCCTGGTTTAACCCTGGAGGAAACCCATACGGTTACAGTGGGGATTGTACAAATTTCTTACAGGCAGTGGCAGGAATTAAACCTGGGTTGCTGTAAAACACGGTGCTAACCACTACGCTACCGTGCTGTCCCTGACTGGAGGCATTTCATGAGTTTGATCATTTTGAAAGACCCATGGAATTGAAGGTTGTAGCGAACTGGCACAGTTGAGGAGTGGAGCAGATAAGCTGCAATTGCTTGGGCGACAGGATAAGTTTGAAGGGCTGAATGGCCTACGACTGCTCCTATTTTCCTATGCTCTGCATTAGAAACTGTGATTTTAACATCCTGCTGCTCCATCAAGAGCACCAAGAGCTTGTGGCCTTCGTTCTCGATAAGGTTCAACTATTTCTTCCCTTTTCATCAGGCCGAGCACCTGCTAAGATCTTTCCTCTTGTGTTGTCTATGACCTTGCACCTTTCCCTGGTTTCCCCATATGCTGCCTGCCCGCATGACTCACCTTGGTGTGGCCTCCTCTACATTGGTAGACCCAATGTCAATTGTTGGACCACTTATTGGGCATCTTCACACCAGCCACCACAAAAGGAGAGCTTTTCCGACGGGACCCATTTTAACTCTACTTCTTTCTCCCATTCTGTCATGTTGGGCCATGGCCTCTTCGACTGTCACGATGAGGCTACTCTGAAGTTGGTGGTGCATCACCTCATATTCCATTTGGGTAGCCTCCAACCTCACAACATAAATATTAATTTCTCTAACTTCTGGTATTTATCCCCCTCCATCCATCCCTCTCTTTCCACTCCCCATTCTAGCTCCCTTCTTACCCCCTCTCTTCTTCTCACCTATCCACCACCTCTGCCTGGTGCTCCTTCTCCTTCCCCTTCTCCAATGGTCCACTCTCCTCTCCTGTCAGATTTCTTCCTTTTCAGCCCTCTTCCATGTATCACCTCCCAGCATCTCACTTCAACTTCCCTCCCCCACCCATCTACCTTCCCCCTCACTTGGATTCACTTGACACAATTGTGATCGGCCTTATTTCTAGCGGTGAGGAGACAGCCTACAGAGAGGAGGTTGACACCCTGACACAGTGGTGCCAAGATAACAACCTCTCCCTCAACGTCCAAAAAACAAAAGAGCTGATGGTGAATTACAGGAGGAATGGAGACAGACTCGGCCCAATCAACATCAATGGGTCTGCAGTTGTGAGGGTGAGTAGTCTTGAGTTCCTTGGTATACACATCACTGATGATCTCACCTGGACTGTACACACCAGCTTTGCGGCAAAAAAATCAGAACAGTGTCTCTTCCACCTCAGGCGACTGAAGAAGTTCAGCATGGGCCCTCAAATCCTCAAGTCCTTCTACAGGGGCAACATTGAGAGCATCCTGACTGGCTGCATTACCGCCTGGTGTGGGAACCACACCAGCCTTGATCGCTGGGTACCGCAGAGAGTGGTACAGACTGACCAGAACATCTGTGGAGGTGAACATCCCTCCATTGAGGATATTTATAGCAACAGGTGCAGAAAGAAGGCCTGGAAGATCATCAGGGACACCAGTCACCCCAGCCATAAACTGCTTCAGCTGCATCTGTCTGGCAAACAGTACCGCAGCATTAAAGCAGGACCAACAGGCTACAGGACAGCCTCTTCCTACAAACCATTAGACTTTTAAATCCACATGTCTGTACATTGTGATGTGATCCCACGTTGTGGGATGGATGTAAGTTCTTCTTCTTCACCGGCCAACTTGTGAACTCCTCCCACTCCCTCAACCTTCTTCCCCCTTCCTTTCTAGTCCTGATGAAGGGTCTCAGGCCGAAACATATTCTGTTTATTCTTACATATCCTGCCTGCCTGACCTGCTGTGTTCCCCCAGCATCGTGCTTGCCGCTCTGGATTTCCAGCATCTGCACAATCTCTTTTGTTTAATTAACCTCCTCTTTGCTCAAAGCTGCTGGCCACTCAACCTACGTTCCAACTGCCCCCTTCCCCAACAGCAGCTGATAGTTGGGGGGTAAGTAATTTCCTCTCCTCGGCCTTTGCCCCCAACAGCCTCTTCCCACCTCTGTTGTTCAAAAGTCCAGCCATCATTGCCTATTTTCTCCAGAATTGCAACGTTGGCACTAAGTTTCCCTTTACTTCCTAAATATCTGAACATTGTAGGAACATAAGAAGCTGCAGGATTTGGCCAAATACATCACAAGCACTCCCCTCCCTACCATCAGTACCATCTACTGGAAGCACTGCCTCAAAAAGATAACATCATCATCAAAGATCCCCACCGCAGGGGCCACGCAGCCGCTGTCGGGTACGGAAATCTGAAGTCCCCCCCGGCACATGGTTCAAGAGTCTTCCCTCCAACTATCTGGTTCTTGAACCAACCAGCACAAGAAGAACCACAACAATCCAGGCTCCATCATGGGCACTAGCCTCCATAGTATCCAGGACACCTTCAAGGAGCGATGCTTCAGAAAGGCGGCGTCCATCATTAAGAACCCCTGTCACCTAGGACATGCCTTGTTCTCATTGCTACCATCTGCAAGGAGGTACAGAAACCTGAAGGCACTCATTCAGTGATTCAGGAACAGCTTCTTCCCCTCTGCCATCCGATTTCTGAATGGACATTGAACCCATGAACACTACCTCACTACTTTTTTATTTCCATTTTTTGTACAGCTTATTTAATATAACTATTAAATATATATATATATATATATATATATATATATATCATACTAAAATTCAGTTTTTTCTCTATTATCATGTATTGCATCGTACTGCTGCTGAAAAATGTTAACAAACTTCACGACATATGCCAGTGATATGAAACCTGACTCTGATTCAATAAGACTGCTTTGATCATTTTGCACTGAAATGGACTTCATGTTTTCCTTGTTCTAATTGTAAAATCTTGGTATAACATAAGTTTTTCTTGTGACTGCTGCTTGTCTGATGTCGGGTGTCTGTGATGCTGTTACAAAAATATTTTACCTGGTGCACACATGGACTTGTGCTTATGACAAACTTGACTTTGACCTCAGTTCCAAATTCTATCAACCTCATGTTCAGATCAGAACATTAAGTTACTGCCGGTGTCACAATACTAAAGTAGCTCTTATCAGAATTGAGTGAAATCCTGTGTGACTTTCAATGTGGTGACCCCTTTCTTTCTGGTTCACCTCAACCGTACTCGGTTGACCACTTCATCTTCCTGCGACACTCCCCATTTCCCGACAGCTGATGCCTCAGTTACCAAATACGTTCTCGGTTTTCCACTTGTTGCGGAAGAATTACACCAGTTAAAGAATGGAGCCGCACTGCAGTGTGGTGTAGCCTGACAACGTGCCAGTTGCAAGATCGGGGTTCGATTCCTACCACTATCTATTGTCGCCATGGGAACGAGGCATTACCCTTTTAACAACAACACACACAAAATGCTGGTGGAACACAGCAGGCCAGGCAGCATCTATAGGGAGAAGCGCTGTCGACATTTCGGGCCGAGACCCTTCGTCAGGACATTACCCTTTTAAACTTACTTTCATTTCCAATTACAGTTCTTTAGGATTTAGCATATAATAAACCACTGTTGGCGCGTGGCCAAGTGGTTAAGGTATTTGTCTAGTTACCTGAAGGTTTCTTGGCTGAGGCTTGCGTGTGTGTCCTTGAGCAAGGCACTTAACCACATATTGCTTTGCGATGACACCGGTGCCAAGCTGTATGGGTTCTAATGCCCTTCCCTTGGTGGTGTGGAGAAGGGAGACTTGCAGCTTGGGCAACTACTGGTCTTCCATTAAAAAAAAACCTTGCCCAGGCTTGTGCCCTGGAAACTTTCCAAGGCGCAAATCCATGGTCTATCGAGACTAACGGAGGCCTACACACACAAACCAGTGATTCCAAAGTTGTCAGGTCTAAGACTAATACTTTCCTTCTATCTCATTAAAATATGCCCTCTCAGCTATTTTACCCTGGGAAAAGGGCACTAGCCTTTTAATCTTGCTTTCATTGCTTATATCCCTGGGCTTTGGCATATTATAAACATACGATTCCGAAGCTTTAAGATCACCCACGGCTAAGGCCAGGGCAGCCTGGTTCAGAAGGCCAGAAGGCAAGGATGCCTTTTCTGATACCTCAACTGTCCAGGTGTGCCAACTCTGGCTGACACCACCAGGATCACCATTAGTGGAACTTGCATGTCAAAGTGAGGGCTGTACAGCACTATAGGGGGGGGGGGGTCCTGATCCATCAGAAGGTTGATAGAAACGGGCACATGGAAATTTGTATAGGAAAAATAGGTGTGGCAGTAATTGCTGGTGGATGGACCATTTAAAGGTATACCTTCAAAGCCAAGTTCAAAGAAAATATTATTATCAAAGTATATATGTATATATATATATATATATATATGTCACCATATACTAGCCCGAGAATCATGTTTTTGCAGGCAGTTATGGAAAAATAAAGGAATAGAAATAAAATTTAGGTAATATTGATCTCAAAGGAAGTTAGTGTCACAGTAGCATTACAAGTGCAAAAATATAATTATCGCAAGAGAAGTAGAAAGAATAAAAATGACGTTAACACAAAGAGTCTAACAGGAGGGTGTCATCACTTCCCCGGCTACAGGCTGACTCATTGGCCGAGGGTAAAGATGACCTCATCTAGCGCTTGTTGGAGCACTGCAGTTGTCTTAATCATGAAAAACTATACAAAAGAAAACAAATAGTGCAAATAAAAAAATTTAAATAATATTTGAACATGAGTTGTAAAGTCCTTGAAATTGAGTCTGTAGTTTGTGAAACTAGTTCATTGTTGAGGTTAGTGAAGTTATCAACTCTGGTTCAGGAGCCTGACGGTTGTAGGGTAACAACTGTTCCTGAACCTGGTGCTGCGGGACCTAAGGCTCCTGTACCTCGAGCCTTGCCAGTTAATTGATAAACAATGCACAAGAGATTTGTGAAACTACATTCTCACATAGTATAACATCTTCAGGAGAATATATTGTTCCAGTTTATTTCACTCTCTTCTGAGGAAACGGCTGGACTTCCATTCCACGATTAAAAACTGGCGGATACTCCAAGCGGTTTTATAAACCAACTGACTTCCACAGTTATCTCGACTATACTCCTTCCAAACTGTCTCCTGTAAAACACTATTCCCTTTTTTCAGTTTCTTTGCCTTCATCGCATTTGTTCTCAGGATGGGGCACAGCCTCCTTCTTTAAATAAAGGGGTTTCCCTTCCTTCACCACTGATGCTGCCCTCACCCGCATCTCCTCCATTTCCAGAACATCTGTGTTCACTCCGCCTTAACAGTGACCGAGTTCCTCTTGTCCTTACCTACCACCGCATGAGTCTCCACATCTTCCTCCGCAATCTCCAGAGGGAGCCTACCACCGAACATCCCCCCCTTCTCTCCACTTTCTGCAGGGATCTCTCCCTCTATGACCCCCCCCCCCCCACTGTCCATTCATCCCGCCCCGCTAATCTCCCCACCACCCGGGACTTACCCCTGTAAGCAGCGAAAGTGCTGAACCCCCTCCCTCACCCCCATTCAAGGCCCCAAACAGTCCTTCCAGGTGCGGCGGCGTTTCACCTGCCTCACCTGCTGGGGCCACTGATTGTGTCCGGTGCTCCCAATGCCATCTCCTCTGCGTTGGGTGGACTCGTTGTAAGCTGTGGGACCGCCTCGCCAAGCACCTCCACTCCATCCGCCAAAAGTGGTACATTCCAGTTTAATTCCGATTCCCGTTCCCGTTGTGACACATCTGTCCGTGGCCTCCTTGTGTGCCAAGATGAGGCCCCCCCCCCCCACCGGGTGGAGGAATAACACCCTGTATTCTGTATGGGTAGCCTCCAACCTGAAGGCATGAATATGGATTTCTCCTTTCAGTGAAAGAAATTCCCTCCCCCTGCCCTCCTCTTCTCTTCCCCACTTTGGCCACTTACCTCTTCTCAGCAGCCTATCAGCTTCCCCCTGGGCCCCCGCCTTCCCTTTCTCCCGTGGTCCACTCTCCTCTCCTGTCAGATTCCTTCCTCTCCAGCCCTTGACCTTTCCCACCCACCTGGTTTCACCTATCACCTTCCACTCCCCCACCTTTCTTTATTCTGACATCTTCCCCCTTCCTTTTCAGTCCTGATGAAGGGTCTCGGCCTGAGACATCGACGGTTTATCCATTGCCACAGATGCTGCCCGACCTGCTGAGTTCCTCCGGCATTTTGTGTGTGTGTGAGTCACGTCACAAAGGTGACTGCTCCTCACCCATGGGGACAGCGGTTTGCCCACGGATGGTCCCAAACCCGGCTGCAAAAGGAGGTTGGGCGACCCCACACCGTAAAATCCCAGTGCTCCCAAAGACCTCATCCGTGGGTGAGGAAGGAGAAGAAGGTCTACTCCTGGGACAACTTGGAGGCCCAGGACAAGGGACTCTGGCGAGCTACTGTTGGTGGCCTACGTCCTGGTGAGGGTGAGGGGCTTATCTCTCTCTGTAGCTCTGCCTGCAAATTATTTATCATTGGGTGGGAATACAATCGAGACTGATCCTGAGCTCATCTATTTGGAAGCATGAGAAACGGAAGCAGGAATATGTGCACTCTGTGGCCACTTGAGGTAATGAGGTAATGAAAATATCTAATCAGCCAATCAGGTGGCAACAAGTCAATGCGCTAAAGCATGCAGGCATGGCCACGGGGTTCAGTTGTTGTTCAGAATGGGGGAGAAAGGTGATCGTTCCTCAATCAAGAAGGCTGATCCACACCTCCAGCCACTAACTCCACCGCTACTTTATTATTTCCTGTCGATGCACGGCCTCCATCACTTTATGGGCATGCAATCGATCTTATATATAAGCTGTCTAATGCAGCTATATTTATTGTGCTTTTTATTATTGCAATCTTTATCTTTTGTGTAATTTTGGACGCAAACAATTGTTTTTTCGTGTGTGCAGGAAATGACATTAAACAATCTCAAATCTTGAAACTTTCACCATGGAACGATTGCTGTTTGAGTCTCTCAGAAACTGCTGATCTGGGATTTTTACGCACAACAGTCTCCAGGGTTTACAGAGAATGGTGTGAAAAACACACAAAAAAAAGCACCCAGTAGGTGGGAGTTCTGCGGCCGAAAGTGCCTCGTTAATGAGAGAGGTCAGAGGAGAACGGTCAGACTGGTTCAAGCTGACAGGAAGGCGACAGTAACTCAAATAACCACACGTTACAACAACGGTGTGCAGAAGAGCATCTCTGAACGCACACCACATCGTACCTTGAAGTGGATGGGCTACAGCAGCAGAGAACCACGAACTTACGCTCTGTGGCCACTTTACTGGGCACAGGAGGTACCAGTAGCCCCTCGAGACTGCTCCACCCGAGCCTCATTCACTTTGACCCTTGTATCAGACAGCTTACAGTTTCCTCAGTGTTTTTTTAAAAAAACCTGTCCACTTCAGTCTCGAGGCTGAAACTTCCAGAGTTTTATTTACTGTCGCGAATTGCTTTCTCGGATCCTGGTTCCACTGGAGGTGGTGGAAAAATGATAATCAAATGATTGGAAGAGGAACCTGAAGTCCTCGCCACCAACGCCAGACTTCCAATCAAGAGATCCCCAGGGGCCGAAATGAAGCACAGGAGCAAGAAGATAACCCGAGAATAATGTCAGGTCCTAAGGACCAGCTTCCGGGGCCAGAAAAGGTTTAATAACTTCAACAAATTCCCCACCCCACCCCACCCCACCCCCGCTCGTTACTTCGCAACAAGTGTACAACTGGCTGACGATCCCTTTAAAATTATAGACCAGCTAGCAGACAGTTCACGTTGTTAAAAGTCTGCTTAAAGTACCAGTGCGCGTACACATTGAATAATAATGACGTTTACGTGACTCTAACAGAGCGGCGCAGTAAACGAAAACGGGTACCTGAACTGCCACGATCTCTTACACTTTTATTCCATCTCTCGGTTTGTCACATACGCTTGAAGTGGCTTTCGAAGTTTGCATGATTCGTTATGTGTATTGTTATTACCAACGCTAACAGTCGATTCAAACTCAATTCCACAAATCTGCAAATGACTTCCCAGGCGATACATCTCTAAAATGATTCGATCCGCTTTCTCCTCTTTCTTGTACCACTTCTTTGACTTAATTTCAAATACTTTATAGGCCAGCCAGCAGTCAATCAGACTATTTATTGTATATCTTTCTCTGAAGCCAAACTTACTAACTTCATCCTTTCACAGTGTTCCGAACTGTCTTCTAAATGATCGCAATTGTCATCTAACTTCGAATCTGTGTATTGTATTAGTGAAAAATCGGCAATATTATCGAAAATATCCGTTTATTTTTAAACTGCTAAATTTGTAGCGTTGTTGGGGTTGTTAATCCCAAAAGTTTTCACAAAACTATTTCCTTTCAAATCACGTGGCCCCAATCAGCTTCCCGGAAATGTGTGCAGGGGTGATGCGATGACGCAATCACAAAGCGGTCTATGTGCTGTAACGGCCCGAGGATCTCGCGAGATTTGCGGCGGCACGAGCGCGGATTTGAGGTGACGCACTTTCCGCTTCCCTTTCCCAGTATGCTCTCTCTGAGAGACGGGAATGGCGGAGTATGGTAGCATCCTCACCCCGGCGGCACTCGGCCTCAACGCCGGACACTCGCCCGGACCCAAAGTAGAAGCTTTCGCCGACGCGCTGCAGAGGGCGCGGCAGGTAAAAGAGAGAGCCCGGCTTTCTTCGCTCGCCTGCAGGAGAGTTGCGGAGTAGAGGCGATGGTTCTGGGCCAGCCTCTCCTGGAGGGCCGGAACCGCCTCCATTTGCAGCCCCCCGCCCCCTCTTCCCCGTCCCGTCCCCGGGAGGGGATAAGGCACATGGCCCCTTGGCTGTCCCGTGATCACCTGAGTCATCCGGTTGTCTAGATCCCCAGACACCCCCCCCCCCCCCCACGCCCCAGTTCTGAGTTGGATATCAGAGAGCAGCTTTATTCTTGGATTAATCTGAACCCACCCGGGACCCCAATTCCTTCCTACCCGCCGCACTGCATTACCAGGCACCTGCTTTAGGAATTACAACCTAATACCGAGTTATTGTCCCATAAGTTGACCAGCTGATTGTTCCAGGTCTTCCAGTTCTCCAATATAAAGCCCTTGCAAGCATGTCTTTATCTACAGTTTTCAGTACTGCAGAACGTAGTAGTTAAGCAATTATTGCTGCACATTATGTTGACAAATCCTGGCGGGAAACCAGATTAAAAAAACATTTCAACAAATTAGTATCCAGCATCTTGTCTCCTTCACCCCATGTTTTGTCTTCCTTTACATTTCCAGAGAATGGTGTTTCACGGTGTTTGTGTTTGCATGTCCTATAGTGTTGAGATTTTTCTTTGGTTTTCAGTTGTGGAATCGCTGAAAGCTTGTTGAATTTATGCATTAAGAATTATGTGTAAATTGAGAAAATATTACCTGAAAACTGAGCTATGTAAGGGGTGGGTCAAGTCTGCTGGCTGGATAAAACTAACTGAACACCTATGGGTCTCCTAGACTGTGAGGTTAAATAATGCGGTAATTGAGTTAAGCTGAATAGTAATCTTAGCATATCTATCATTTTCAGAGCTGATATTCTGTTGCAAGATTGAATGATGGAGCTGAATGGCTTAATTTTGCTCCTTTTTCTTATGATCTTATTGGACTATCAGATAAAGGATCCTTAGTTTATAAAACAATTTTTTTTGGTGAACGTGAAATAACGGGAAGGCTAAACCTGGATACATGTAGTCAATATTTGCTAAGTTGCTGTAGATAAATGTTTTGTGCGCTTTTGCAAGGATATGACGTTTCAAGGTTCAAAACATCCTCAAATCTTAGATTTCAGTAAATTGCTGAAAACTTTGAAATTCCTGCTCTAGCTTTTGAAAATTTGAGAAGAGAACCAGAAGAGTGTTATTGATCCTGGTATAAAAAGGAGCATTAGAAACATGGAAGTTGTCAAATTGTGTGCAAATCCTCATTATGTGCCGTTTCGTATGACGTGGGCAATCGTGGTCTACACGACCGTGGTTGTTCCTGGCAAATTTCTCTGCAGGTTTGCCGTTACCTCCTGGGCAGTGACTTTACAAGACGGGTGACCCTGGCTGTTATCAATGCTCTTTAGAGATGATCAACCTGGCATTAATGGTCAATAACCAGGACTTGTGATGCACACCAGCTGCTCGTACAACCATCCACCGCCTGCTCCTATGAATTCATGTGACCCTGATTCAGGGTGAGGGGGGAGGGCTTATGCAGGTGCCAGAGGGTGACTTGCGGGCTAGTCGAGGGAAAGAGAGCCTTGCCCCTCCTTTGCTAGAGATGTACCTCCACCCCATCATCCAATGTATAAGAAAAGTGTAAACAAAACTAAGTATCCTGGTGAGGGACCAGATTGAATATACATTGCAACAAGTTAATAACTTCCACATGGACTCTCTAACAACTTAGAGAGTCTATTTGGAAGTCATTAATTTGTTAAAATGTATTTTTCAACAACAACTTATACCCCTATTTAACAAAAGGTCACTTATAATGGATTTCATCAAAGCAACATCCATTATCCTAGTGAGCAACACTGGTTAAATAAATCCACACAGAAAGCTATTTTTTTTTAGTGCATTTAACCAATCACTAGAGAGTGATCAGAAGGATCTGACTTTATTTTGCTTGAATTTGGTATTAATTACTGGAAGTAAACCAGGAGAGCTCTGAAGGGAAATATTATGCAGTGAATATGAAGTTTGATTATGTTCATACTTTGATCTGCTGTCAATCTTATCTATGATGTACAGTGTGTGGAAACTTCAGTTTTTTTAAAAACGTGCAGTGTCTCTTTTTGCCTCCCTTTTCTCTTGTTGGAACGAAATTTGTAAATCAAGACTTCTTCAAGATTTATGGTGTGACATAATATATTTTACCTTTTATATTGCAGTCATAAGAGAGGTCATGCGTTATAAATGATACGCAAGTTCAACATGTAACTGTTGTGTAGATGCCATTCTCCTTTAGTGTATTGTTATTTGATTTGTAAAAATGTTGCCTGACAGTTTTCTTGTAATTCTTGAGGACATTAGAGACTAGATACTGGTATCTAGAGCAACAAACAAGGTGCTGGAATAAATCAGCAGGTTAGGCAGAATATGTGGAGGGAAATGTTTCAGTTGAAGGCCTGAAATGTCAACTGTACATTTTCCTTCACTGATGCTGCCCAACCTGTTGAATTCAGCATCTTGTTTTTTTTCATATATTTTCCCGATAATCTGTTCTATTGAGACCCTCTATTAAATATATTTGCAACTCTGGCATCTGGTTTTGATCACTGATGTTGCATTTTATGGAGCACACAAGTCATTTTCACTGCAACATAGAAAACTTTAATAAGATCTCAAGCCTTATTCTGAGAGGAAATTTTTTGTAGTAACTAATTTGGATAATTATGCAGACCTCAGAGGGAAGGTTGTAATCAAAAATAATGTCTAATATCTTCTGACTGTTCTCAACCTTATGACAATCATTAGAAACCTAGAAAATAGGTGCAGGAGTAGGCCATTCCGCCCTTCGATCCTGCTCCGCCATTTAGTATGATCATGGCTGATCATCCAACTCAGAACCCTGTACCTGCTTTCTCTCCAGAACCCCTGATCCCTTTAGCCACAAGGGCCATATCTAACTTCCTCTTAAATATAGCCAATGAACCGGCCTCAACTGTTTCCTGTGGCAGAGAATTCCACAGATTCACCACTGTCTGTGTGAAGAAGTTTTTCCTCATCTCAGTCCTAAAAGGCTTCCCCTTTATCCTTAAACTGTGACCCCTCGTTCTGGGCTTCCCCAATATCAGAAACAATCTTCCTGCATCTAGCCTGTCCAATCCCTTTAGAATTTTATACATTTCAATAAGATCCCCCCTCAATCTTCTAAATTCCAGTGAGTATGAGCCTAGTTGATCCAGACTTTCTTCATATGAAAGTCCTGCCATCCCAGGAATCAATCTGGTGAACCTTCTTTGTACTCCCTCTATGGCAAGAATGTCTTTCCTCAGATTAGGGGACCAAAACTGCACACAATATTCTAGGTGCGGTCTCACCAAGGCCTTCTACAACTGCAGTAGAACCTCCCTGCTCCTGTACTCAAATCCTTTTGCTATGAATGCCAAAGGATTAACATTAATAATAGCCATTAACTATTTGTTGCTGTCAGTATATTTTGTGTATATATTGCATCCCTCTTGTCCTTGCAGCTTGTTAAATTGGAGGGTTATTGTTGGAGAGAGTATTGTAAATGATATTTGAGCTTTATATAGTACCAATTTTCACATGTTGATACAGCTTTATTTCATGTTCAGATTCTAATGAATGTAGGAAACCTTGTGCAAGTGACATTGGTGCCAAATGCACAGAAGATAACGTGTTATTTAATATTAATACAGGTATTAAATGACACATGCTAGTTGTGATGAGTGTACAATTATTTAATTTGCTGAGTGTGTAAAATGTGTTCATAAGGCAGAATGTAAACAATTTCTATAAGAAAACTTATCCACCACTTTACGGATATTGCTGTTTATGACATTTCCACACTTCCCAGCTGACTTGATTGCATATGTGTATCAAGAAAGGGACCTGAATGTGTAGTACAGCCAAGAAAGTTCACCAAACCCTCTACTTCCTCAAGAGGCAAAAGTAATTTGGCATGTGCACATTAGCCGTTACCTTTTTTTATGAATGCACCATAGAAAGGATTCTGTCTGGATGCATAACGGCTTGGTATACCAATACCTTTGTATATGGCCACAAGAACCTGCGGAGTTGTGGATATAGTGCATCATGAAAACCAGCCTTCCCTCTATGGACACTTATCTTACTGCCTCGATAAAGCAGCCAGCATCATTAAAGACCCCACTCTCTTCTCCCCTCTCCCATTGGGCAGAAGATAACGAAAGCTGGAATTCTTGTTCTACCAGGCTCAAGGACAACTTCTATCCTGCTGTTATCAGACTCTTGAATGGTCCGTGTACAATAAGATGGACTCTTGACTTCACAATCTGCCTTGTTACGATCTTGCGCTTTGTTTACCTGTCCTGCACTTTCTCCGTAGCTCCTACACTTTATTCTGTATCGTTATTTTTCTACCTTATTGTACCACAATGTACGGTGTAATGATCTGTGTGCACAGCATGCAAGGCAAGCTTTTCACTTCATCTTGGTATCCGTGACAATAATACTAATATCGATCCACATGATTAGGTTTAACATAATTTCAAGAAGTGCAACTGAGGGAAAGTTCTATTTGCTATATATTTAACTTTTATTTAAAAGGCACTTGTTTTGCATTCCTTTCAAACAACTGGTATATAGTAAGTTACATTTTAGTCTAATCACAGCTTGACCTTGTATGTAACTGTTGTAACTCCATTACACTATTTTTGTGAATTATATTTTGCATACTTCATCTTATACAAGTATTATACAACTTTGATTTGCAATTCAGCATTGAGGGCAACAATGTTCAGGCACCAGCAAGTATTTGACTTGCATCAATGGTTTTGAGCTTTTAAACATGTCAGATTCAGGTACTGGGAATCTATTTACCTTTCCCATTTCTGTCAGACCTACATTATGATGTCAATTAAATGCTGAGCATTACTGTGAAACTAATCAAGTTGACACAGTTTGCATGTTGGCCTAAATAGTTTTGTGATGAAACTGCATTGTTCAGCATATCAAAGTCTGCCAAATTCCCCTTTTTCTGATATCCATGTGACATGATCATTGGTTTGTGATTATGGGGGTATCTAATTGCTACATCTTCTGTAGAACCAGGGTGTAGTTGTGGCATCTTGGCTAAAACTAGTTAATTCCTCATTGACCAAACCTTGGGAGGTTTAAATATAAGATGCCAGTTTCAATACTCCTGTGACTATATGTTGTTGGCCAAATTTGTCTTTACATTTCCATACTATCTCCAAATGAAAGTTCCGTTTGACACAAAAAAAAATTGTGGTATATGTTTGCAAAATCTATGGAAACTGCATTGTGCAGTTGTGGGATAGTCTACGGATGGACTTGCTGAGATTAGAGATGGGCGTGAGGCATGAGGAGAACTCGGATATTGATGAAGCTGTACAGATCTTCAGTTGTGAAATGGTTTCTTGATTTTATTACTTAAAGCTAAAATTCAGAGACTTGAAATTCTGCAGATGTTGGAAATCC
The DNA here is from genome assembly GCF_030144855.1 of Hypanus sabinus. Taxonomy (NCBI): domain Eukaryota; kingdom Metazoa; phylum Chordata; class Chondrichthyes; order Myliobatiformes; family Dasyatidae; genus Hypanus; species Hypanus sabinus. Next base: position 16,300,866 of record NC_082723.1, read on the forward strand.
AGAATAACACACAAAATGCTCGAGGAGCTCAGCCTGACCCACTGTTCCTCGAGCATATAGTGTTGTGCAAAAATTCAGGTACTGATTGACTCATTGAGTATATATTAATAGTGGATACGTTATTAGGAATATCTTAATTCTGATGAATTTGTTTCTCAGTCCCAGTGGATATAGAGTGGTCATGGATATATTACATTTGGGGAAACTTGCCATTGTTTTCTGAATGTGATTGCAGTTAAACAATCTTTCTTGGTCTTGTCTTTGTAGATAGCTCTTTTGGGCATTTATAAATGGTTGTATACTTAAGAGGGCAAATGTATACTCAAGCAAATCAGTTTGAGCTTTGTGATATAATGCACAGATCAAGCATCTTGGTTGATACTTGCACTGAGGGTGCTTTTGAATGTAGGTTTAATTAAATGATCCTGCAAAATGGCACCATTATAATACAGTCCAATACCCTAGTCATGCCTAGGCCTTTTTCATGGATACTTGAGGGTAAAACTCCCTTGACCATGTCCCTATCAATGCACTAACTAAAACGCATCAGTAGGTATGCCTGTTGTTTACATAGCCATAACAATACTCTGTAACTTTGTCAAATGTAAAGGCAGCTACCCTAGTTAGCTCTGTGCACTTTAAAGTATTTGTAAATGCATTTTTTCTAGTTGGTGAGAGTGGTTCAAAACAAGATCTCTGCAATTGCAGAGTTTGAAAAGGGCAGAGTACTGAGAAGCAGATGACAAAATTAAACCTTTCACTTAAAAAACCTCTGGATTGCTGCCGGTGCCATGTGCCAGTGAGGGCAAGAACAGGATGATTTAGCAGATGAATGCGTGGCTGAGGAACTGGGACAGAATGTCAAATGACTGGATTATTAGGATCTCTAATAATTATTAGGTACGACCTGTACAAAAGGAGTGGATTGCACCTGAACCTTGGGGGACCAATTTCCTTGCGGACAGGCTTGCTGGGACTGTTGTAGAGGGGTTAAACTGATTTGACAGGGGATGAGAAACTGAGTGATAGGGCTAAGGATGGGGCTGTAGGTATACAAGTGTAGGCAATGTATAATGAAACTGTCAAGAAGGACGGGCAGGTGATGGGGCAAAATTGCAGTCAGTGGTATGAGTTGCAGGGTAATGGAACAAAATTGTGATTGGGTATTTTGCAATGAACCAGATTTGATTAGAGAGCTTAAGGTAAAGGAACCCTTGAGGAGGTGATCATAATATAGAATTTACCCTGCAATTTGAGAGGGAGAAGCTGAAGTCAGATGTATCAGTATCGCAGTGGAGTAAAGGGAATTATGGTGAATGAGAGAGGAGCTGCCCAAAGTTCATTGGAAGGGGCAGTAGCAGGGATGACAGCAGAGCAGTAATGGCCAGAGTTTCTGGGAGCAATTTGGAAGGTGCAGGATAGGTACACTCCAAAAAAGTATTCTCTAGGCAGAATGACACGACTGTGGCTGACAAGGGAATCAAAGTCAACGTAAAAGCAAAAGAGGGTGTATAGTAGAGCAAAAATGATTGGGAAGCTTTTAAAAGAACGAGGCAACCAGAAAGGTCCATAAAGAACAAAAATATGAAATATGAAGGTAAGCTAGCTATTAATATCAAAAAGGATATGGAAAGCTTAAGATATATAAAGAGAGGCAAGAGGAGATATTGGACTACTGGAAAATGATGCTGGAGAGATAGTAATGTGGGATAAGGAAATGTCGGATGAGCTGAATAAGTATTTTGCATCAAGCTTCACTGTGGAAGACACTAGCAATATACAGGATGTTCAAGAGTGTCGGGGCAGAAGTGAGTGAAGTTGCAATTACGAAGGAGAAGGTGCTTGAGAAGCTGAAAGGTCTGAAGGTGGACAAGTCACCTAGACCAGATGGGCTACGCCTCAGGGTTCCAAAGAAGGTCGCTGAATAGATTGTGGAGGCAATTGTAATGATCTTTCAAGAACCACTAGATTCTGGTGAGGTTCCAAAGGACTGGAAAATTGCAAATGTCACTCCACTCTTCAAGAAGTGAGGGAGGTAGAAGAAAGGAAATTATAGGCAATAAGCCTAACCTCAGTGATTGGGAAGAAGTTGGAGTCGATTGTTAAATGAGGTTTTGGGTACTTGGAGGCAGATGATAAAATGTGCCAAGGCTGTCATAGTTTCCTTAAGGGAATATCTTGCTTGACCAATCTGTTGGAATTCTTTAAATAAGTAACAAAGATAGACAAAGGAGAATCGGTGGATGTTGGGTACTTGGATTTCCAATACAGTTGACAAGTGCCATATATGAGGCTGCTTAGCAGATTAAGAGCTCATGGTGTTATTCCAGGAAAGATATTTGCATGAATAAGAGGCTCATTGGCAGGAGGAAGAGAGTGGAAATAAATGGAGCCTTTTCTGATTGGCTGCTGTCTAGCAGTGTTCATAGAGGTCGGTATGTTGTATGTTTATTATTTGGATGATGGAATTGATGGCTTTTTGGCCAAGTTTACAGATGAAACGAAGACAAGTGGAGGGGCAAGTAGTGTTGAGGAAGCAGGCAAGCTGTAGAAGGACTTAGATGAATAGAATGGACAAATAAGTGGCAGATGGAATAGAGTCTGGAAGTGTATGGTCATGCACTTTGGAATGAATAAAAATGTAGACCATTTACTAAATGAGGAGAAAATTCAAAAATTTGAGGTGCAAAGGGACTTGAGAGTCCTCGTGCAGGGTTCCCGAAAGGTTAACTTGGTGTGGCAGGCACTGTTAGTATTAATTTCAAGAGGATTAGAATATTAAAAACAAGGATATAATGTTGAGGCTTTATAAGGCACTGATGAGGCCTCACTTCGACCTTAAGACTTTGGAGCAGAAGTCTGCTTCACCATTTCATAATGGCTGATCCAGGATCCCATTCAACCCCATACACCTGTCCTCTCATAATTTCACTTGATGCCCTGAACAATTGGGGTATCTTAGATATGGGGACAATATTCCAAGTGCAGCCTGACCAGTGATTTATAAAGCTTCAGCATTGTTTCTTTTTTATTTTCTATTCCTCTTGAATGCCAACATTTCATTTGTCATCGTTATCACATACTCAACCTGTGAATTAACCTTCTGGGAGTCTCCTAAGTTCCTTTTATCAAAATGCATTATCGTACATTTCCCAACCCTGTATTGCATCTGCCACTTTTTGCCCATTCTTCCAATTTGTCTAAGACCTGCTGCAATTGCATTTCTTCCTCAGCACTATCTACCCCCTACTCATCTTTGTATCTTTGCGAACAGTCATCAGTTCCACTATCTAAATCATTGACAGACAATGTGAAAATTAACAATCCCAATGCTGATCCCTGAGGAACACCATTAGTCACTGGCAGGCATTGAGCAAAGGCCCCTTTTATGCCCACTTGCTGCCTCCTGCCTGTCTTCTATCCGTGCCAGTATCTTTCTGCAATGCCATGGGATTTTATCTTGTTAAGCAGCGAAGTAGCCTCGTGGCATTTAGCAAATGCCTTCTGAAAATCCAAGTAAATAACATCCACTGCCTCTCCTTTGTCCGCCCCTGCTTGTTACTTGCCTAACAGATTTGTCAGGCAAGATTTCCCTTTACAGAAACCATGCTGACTTTGACTTATTTTATCATTGGTCTCCAAGTACCCCGAAACCTCATCCTTAATAATGAACTCCAATACTTCCCCAACCACTGGCCTAGAATTTCCTCTTTTGCCTTCCTCCCTTCTTAGAGTGAAGTGACATTTGCAATCTTCCAGTCCTCCAGGACCTTTCCAGAATCAAGTGATTCTTGAAAAATCATGACCAATGCATCTGTTACCTCTTCAGCAACCCCTCTTCAGACTCTGGGATGTAGTCCACCTGGTCTAGGTGACTTGCCCACCTTAAGACCTTTGAGTGTGCCTAGCACTTCTTTCCTTTGAAATAGCAATGGCACTCACAGACCTCTGGCACACAGCTAGTGTCTTCCATTGTGAAGACTGAAGGAAAGTACTTAAGTTCATCTGCCATTTCCTTGACCCCATTACTACCTCTCCAGCATCATTTTGCAGTGGTCCAATATCAATTCTCACCACCTTTTTATTTATATGAAAAGAATTAGTATCTGGCTTTATATTATCAGCTAGTTTACCCTCTTATTTCATCTTTTCCCTTACAGCTTTTTTAGTTGACTTTTGTTGGGTTTTAAAAGCTTTCCGATCATCCAACTTCCCACTCACTTTTGCTACTTGAAGTATTGTGAGCAGTTTTGATATTCCTATCTAAGAAAGGATGTGTTGACATTGGAGAGGAGTTCAAAGGAGATTCCCAAAAGTGATTCCGTGTTTGATTATCAGTGCTTGGCTCTGGGCCTGTACCCATTGAAATTTAGAAGAATAAGGGGGTATTGGGGTATTTTCATTGAAAGCCATTGAATGCTGAAGGCCTAGATGGTGTAGGTGTGGAAGGGATATTTCTTTTAGTGGGGGAGACTAGGACCAGAGGGCACAACCTCAGCATAAAGGGACATCCATTTAGAATAGATGAGGAATTTCTTTAGCCCGAGAGGTAGTGAATCTGTGGAACTAAACCATAGGTGGCTGTGGAGGCCAGGATATTTTAGTTATTTAAAGTCAATAGATTCTTGACAAGCCAGTGCATCAAAGGTTATTTGGAGAAGGCAGGAGAATGGGGTTGAGAGGGAACTGGATCAGGCATGATTAATTCTACTCCAATGTCTTGTGGTCTTACAGCAGATTTGAAGTTCAGTTAACTTAAACTAAAGAATTGCAACCAGCCTTGGCCTTTAGCCTATAATTCTGGCAGTATAGGCAGAATTAGGTACAATATTTTCTTTCTGCTTTCAGGCTGAACAACTATTGATCTTCCTGGAATATTACGAACTTTAAAAATATGAATTTTATCAAGCCTGTAATCTTTTTTGATGACTTCTAGTGGCTTTAGTGGGTTTTCATAACCTGTGATTTCATACAAATTCAGTCATTTGGTTGCAACCATGTTATTTTGCCATAAGTGTTTATGCCCGAAAGAACTTTGTCAAAATTGTGTCTAGTTAAATTTTAGTAACCAGAAGGAAAAATCCATCTTTTCTAGATCAACTTTTGTATTATGACATCTAGCATCTGCCCTAGACTTCAAAGTCTTGTCACATTTATCATTTTAGTTAATGTAGGCTTTAGTATCTTGGATTAGGGAAGAAAACGGTGGGAACAATGAAACTGCCACCATTTGTTAAGCATTGATCCCTGCAAGAGGAATACATTGTGGTGGTTTTCATACCACATGAAAGAGGTGGTGTATTATCTGGGGCTAGAGTTGACCAGCTCTTCATGTCAGTGTTCTCTTGAATATTTGCTACTAGGACAAGGCCTATTGATTCCAGTGGAATTGTTCCTTACCAAAACATGGTCTTTAGTAGTGAAAAAGAGGCAACATTTCTTTCTGTAAATGCCAAATCAGAAGGCCATTATTACCTCATTTATGATTACTTTATTTACTGTATGTTCTTTCCATTACTTAAAGAAAATAGGTTATTGTTGGTGGTTTTTGCTTGTTGCAATATGGCATGCTAGTGCTGTGGACCCAAATGTTTTCCTTTTTCACTCCCAGTAGTATCAGCCCACTTTCTGGTCATGTACTGAATGAACCAGAGTGCTCCCAACACTCCCAGCTTCAAGCCAAGAAGCCCAGCACTTTCTACATTCATGTTACTTTGAAATTAAGGTGGTAAGGAATCCCTGTTGATGTGGTTGATAAATCACATTAGAAGCTAGCTTGAGCATCAGTTGGTACAGATCAGCAGAGCTAAGTGGTTTATAGTATAGATGTGTACCAATGCATGAATGTCTAAAATCTTTACACTACAGGATTATTTTATTTACCATCCTCCATATCAGTGTTTTAAGATTTCTCTTCACTTGGTGTTGTGTGTCATTTTATGTTATTGCCGAAGAAGTACTTATCAACTTGCCTGTGGCCAGTTAGATCTTGGCTTCTGAAGATGAACTAGCAGCCTAATCTTGTGCATGGTTCCTCAGTTTGTGTCTTTCATTAATGCTTTTTTCAACAATTTGGTTAAAGTGGAGTTTGTTGTACTAAAGGTGGTCATGGTGTCCTTTTGTAAAATTGAAGCCTATCTAAGGCCAATCAAGTTAAATGTATTCTCTGGTATAATTTATTAGGAGGGCTTTCTTCAGCTGCTGGCTTACTGACTGAAGGAAGGTATCAATCCTGGTTCTTCCATTGAACCACTGAACAATTCAGTTCTGGACATCAAACCATCCAAGACCAGGAGTGATGGCGAATGGTTAGCACAAAGTCAATTGACAGGAAGAGACAAGGGTGAATTTCTGGTAGGTGTGTTTTGAGCATAAAAGTGGGAATGTTTCAAAGACATTTTATCCTCTGGATGGTACTTCTAATTATTAGTGCTGTGAACCTTGCCCCATCCAAATTTCTGTTTTAATTTTTCCACATTGAAGCTTCGTGATTAAACAGTGAAATCACTGGATTAAAATGGGAATTGCTGCACTTGTATTTGTGATTTGGTGTCACACATTCTGTATTACCTCTCGTGTTTACACTGGCAATTTGGCTGCTCTTGCTATTTTTCATTAGCACCCATCTAATTTCAAAATTTGTTATCATTCCTGTTCTTGTGCAAAGTTGTTACTGAAGGAAGAATTGAACTAATTACCTTAAAATTGATTCAGAAAACTTTTTGAGACTTAAAAATTAGCAAGCAACAAGTCAGTGTAGCAGTCAGTCCCAGGCAGAACTTCTCAAAATTCTGTAAATGGGTTCAGGAGGCGACTTTATTTCTGAACTAGGTACTGAGGATTGCTGATGGGAACTGATGATGTCAGAGTCCAAATTGATCCTGAAGATTTTCTTGAGTTTACCAGCTGCCCAATTGAAACTTTATTTTTCCTGTGGCTACATTGTGTCCCAGTGTTTTTATGCAAGGAAGGTTATTTGCTTTGCAGTGCTTGCGCTTAGTGAGAATTAGTGAGAAAAGCAAATGTCCTGACTAACATTCAGGGTCGTAATTTGAGGTCCTGATGGATGCCGAACTGAAATTCTTGGATTTCAACTTATTTCACATTGGTGGAAGATTAATGTATTAGTATATTTATGGTTATCATGAAATCTGCAGAAACTGCCACACAGAACTGTTGGGTGAATCAAACATTTTAAAAGTGTGAGCCACGTGCAACCCTGTGGATATCTATTGCATTATGGAAAATGTCATTTATAATATTTAGTTGATAGCTTCAAATTTCCTATTAGTCTTCATGTCCCTCTTCAGGCATTTCTGATCTGTCAGTAATCTGCCTTTCTTAAAATATTGAAGGTAGATGAACTGAAAATCAAAAACAAAATTAAGTAAATGAGTGAACGATAAGGTGCAAGTTAAATTGAGGGCACATCAGCCACAACCTGACAGGACCAACTTGCCAGGGTTAAGTGTGCCACCCTATAATACTTAAACAACTCTCCTAAATCCCTCAAATGTTTTCAGTTGCACTACTGTGTGTTTTCGTAGCTGTTATTTATAGGTGCTGCATAAATGCAAGTTATTGACTTTTCCCTTATCGCCCTCTTCATATCTATGGGAAAGTATCATTTCTTTTATGTACTGATCTGAGCACCATGCAGTTTTACATTCAAGGCTATTATAGTTGAAAATTTAAGGAGAAAAGTTACTGTGTTCAAACTGCCTGAAAATACTTTTGATAAGCAATGATAAGGAGTTATAACATTTCTAGTTTCTTTTATATATTTACAAGTTGCATGTTTGGAGTTACAGTTACAATCCAGGGTCAGCTCATATCCAGAATTGAATATGTGCATTTTTGATGAGTACTTCAATATCAACCATCCTGGATCTCAAATGTGATATGAACCTTTGGTTCATTGCTAGCTCACATTATTCTGAATGACATTAGAGATTCCTTGGCACAGTCTGGGAGCTATAGCAGCAAAAATATATTTGCCTGAAAAGTTTTAGTATCTGATGAAGCAAAATCAATAAGTTACAACATGTTTTGCAAATTATTAGGTGAAGATGGTATGTGTCTTTTTATAGTGCATGCTTACTTTACAAGGAAAAATTGGCATTTTCATACTGAGGGGCTTAATATATCTATCTGTACCTTAAAGATTTGTTACTAATTCCTTCAAATGTAGTACTTGTTTCCAGTTTCCTGGCTTTTTATAATATTGTTTCAGCTAAATTTGTATAATATATTTAACAATAATTGGAGAGAAGGGAAAAGAAATTGCTTGGTGTGTCTGTAGTTAGAAAGGGAGAGATGAAAAACACATAGTTCAAGGGTGAATGTAACCTTTCACTGTTCTGTACCACACTGCATCATTGATTTCTCTCATAGTGAGCTATTGAATTTCATCCAGAGTACCTGGGGATGTCAAGTAGCTATCTGCTCATGGAGAGACACAACTCCATAAGATATAGAAGTAGAGTTAGGTCATTTGGCCCATCGAGTCTGCTCCATCATTTTACCATGGCTGACCCATTTTCCTGTCAGCCCCAATCTCCAGCCTTCTCCCCACATCCCTTCATGCCCTGACCAACCAGTAATCTATCAGCCTTTGCCTTAAAAGTCTGGTTGGGTTAGTGCTTCCCAACATGTGCTACAGTTTATGGTAGTCAAAAAGCTAAGAAATCTGACTAAAAATGTCACTAAACATACCTTTTCTGGAGTGAATTGTTAAATTATTGAGGCAAATTTCGAGGGATGAGCCAAGATAAGGTGTTGCAAAATTGTTGCAGATGAAAGTCTGGGTACTGAGCTGATCTGAAGAGCTTGAGAGCAGCTTCTGGCTGGGCCTGGAGTGAGTCGCTGGCCATTGTGTTCTAGGTCTTAGTGCAAGGTACGATCCAATGCTTGGATAATCGAAACACCAGCCCAGTTGAAGGTGAAGAGCCCATTTTCTCGCTCTCCGCGATCTTCACTCCTCCTTCCAGGCTGCTGGAGATTTTCACTGTTCCACTGTTGGCTCAATTTAAACGCTGAGCCAGATAGACAGAAAAGACAGGGTGTCAGTCAGGACATGAGCTGATTTCGCTTGTTCTCCGCAGTTTTGATTTCCATGGCACTGCACCTGAAGACTGTCCTGGCTGCTGAGCTCCGTGCCCACTGACACGATGAACTGATAGTGAGGCTTTGGGCCTACTGTGGGCTGCTCCGGGGTTCAGATCTGAGGACTCAAGTTTAGCTTGGAATGAGGTCGTGTCTGCTTCAATTGTTTGTATGATTATTTTTGTTCTCGATGGTCTTCTATTTTCATTCTTTTTAATTGATTCTTTTAGATTCATGCTTTGTTATCTGTAAGCAAGCAAATCTCAAGGTTGTATAATCTGTACATTTTTTATCATGAGTCTTGATTTTGAAATATACATAAAGACTTGGCCTCCACAGCTGCCTGAGGCAAAGAATTCCACAGATTCCTCCTCATCTCTGTTCTAAATGCACTTAATTGATTTACAAAAGGCAAATGATTTAATGTATTTGCTTGCTGCTCAAAGTGATATTTTTTTGATCCCTTCACTGGCAGAGTGAATTAACACACTGGTTAACAAATGTTGATCCAGCAATATTTTCATTTGTGGAGAAAGTGTTGAAATTGTATTGTCATGAATGCAGGTTAAGAAGCTTACTATCTGTCTCTGCCAACTCTAGCCATTTTCTAGATTAATTGTTTCACCTGTTTTTATTTACTGTTATCTAAGATCCCCATTTCGAAAATCACTTCCTGCTCTCTGTTTTCGACCCAGCACACTGTTGTGCTTCTCCCCGGTGAAGTCTGTACGAACTGAAAGCAAAGTTGTTTAATTTCAGGCTGCGCAAATATTTTGTTGACATAGCTTTGTTCTTTGCTCAGTTGGCATTTAGTAAAACTTAAGCTTGTAGACATATGTCACGTGCCCTGTAAGCTGATACATTATTTACGGAGTTACATTCACTGGGTTGTTCTGTTCCTGTTTATTGCTGCTGGCTTCCAGTAATGAGTCCGGCAGCTAACTGTTTCTATAGAATAATGAAGACCCATTGGAAAAAAATGTTTTTCTGAGTTTTGCTGCTAAATTGGTCATTTGTTGTTTGAAGACAATCGCTTAATATTGTGATGACTGTTCAAAGGTAGTTAACACGTTTCTGTCCAAAATTCTGAAATGTTTAATGTTGAATCATTATTTGTTGGACAATGAGCTTGTATCTTGCATGCAATTTAGTTACAACTTAGAAGATAATATTTTCTTTGTTTTCAATGTGATTGTAGAGAGCACAGTATTGTGTATCATTGAATACTTATGATTGACGCATTAGTATTGTAGGTACATACAAGGGCAGAATTAGGCCATTCAGCCCATCAAATTGTAGTTAAATATGTTGTGGACTCTAATATTCTTTCATTATATGTATTGAGAAATCATGTTCATTAGGTTGTACCCTTAAAATGTGGCAGTCACTAAAGTTGTTTAAGCTACCTGTTGACAAGAATGGAATCTGTCAAAACTTGTGTACTGCACTTGCTGATAATTAATATTTTGTTTGGTTGCTACATGTACTATGATCAGATCATGTGATATATTGTGGAAAAGTTGTATCTCATTAATTTAATCAGTCATATTAATTTATTTAGTTAACCAGTTTTACTAATTTGCCTTGGGTCCTAGGTTCTGACAAATAATTTTCCCTGATTATATTGTCTAATGGTGTATTTTTATTATTCTGAGCAAAAGCCTGAACAATGGAGAATCTGAGTCTGAAACAATTAGTGGTGAATGAATCCCAAATTAACATTCGGATCTTTCTGTAGTGTGAGCTATAGAATTAAGTAAAAATATACTTGTGTCCAATCCTGAGTGTTGCTACTCTCCTTTGACTGGTGATGAGTTTCAGGGGGAGCATAATTTTTTTTATTAAGGAAGGCTTGAGAAAGCCTTTGAACTTTTTTTCCCCAATCCACCTGATATTTTCTGATCCATAGAGGTTGGAACAGATTGGTTAAAATAGAGTAGAATTTTTGTTTGCATTTTTCGTAGTTTAACTTACCCATGCTTATGTTTTTTTTTATATAATCACCTATATACATGTAATTGTTCAGAGAATTTCCCGGCATTTGTAGCACTATTGCTTCTGTATTTTACTAGAAGTTTCTTGGTTTTCTGTGGCAGGTGTCATGCCACCTGAATCTGGTTACTTTATAGGTTAACTGTTATCACTGGAATGCTGTTATCTCTAGTCTAGAGTACAAGACTCTGTCTAGCAAGCTTTGTGCCTCATCCTGGACTTCTGAAACACAGGTTTGTCAGTCTTGTGTCGGGCATGTGTAGATGTCACCTAGTTGTTGGAGCTGATGAGTGTGTTTAGGAATTGGTTGTTGGGGAAGTTGGTCTGAAATAGGTTGTTGATATTGATCCTGCTGGGGTATTTGTTCAATTTATTAAGAAATTGAGGTGTATCTTTCAAGAACTTGGTGGCACCTGCCTGGTTAATCCATGTATCAGAAATATGAGAACTAAGATTGCTGCTCTCCAACCCATGTGCTTTCTGTCAAGTCAGGATTGAGGTCTTGATCATCAGCACTTCTTCTCAGACAGGCAAACTGCTACGATGGCGCTCTGAGTAGCTCTGTCATTTCTAGGATTTTGTCGTGGATCTTTTATTATCAAAGGCACTTTATAGACAACCTGATTGCACATGTTAAATGCAAGGTATATTCTGCCCTGACCTTTAGTCGATCCTCTGACAGTGATTTGCAGATTGCCCTCTGTATGCACACAGAAATGCTAGTCTGGGATAGGGCTTATGGAAGTTAAATACAGTACTAACCGTACTATGCAAAAGCCTTCAGCACATTCATATATAGTTGGGGTGCCTTGGACTTTTCCACAGCACTGTAGTAATTTTATGTATTGCAGTATACTCCTGCAAAAAAAGCAAATTTGATGACGTGTGAGTGATGATAAACCTGATTCTGATGTGGGTCTGCTTTGTGGGCTGAGAATAGGAATGAGGCAGGGAGTGGGGAATCATGGCTGAGGAAGGGAGAAGGGAGTGAGCAGGAAGCACCAGAACTAATTGTAATCAATGAACCAGTTGTTTGGAATCTAATTACCTTGCCTGGTGTCTCAGGACTGGGTGTGTCTGCACAGCGTCACCACCCCCCCCCCCACTCCATTTCTGCCACACTCCTCCTGCAGCACTCTCCCTTGCCATTCCCAACATCCTTGGCTCCCACCAGATTTACAAACTCGCTTTCTGTTCCATGTTGACAGATACAGTACTGTGCAAAAGTCTTGGGCACCCTAGCTATACATGTGCCTAAAACCTTTGCACAGTACTGTAGTTTTCATTTGTTGTTCTCAGTATGACGGAGATGAGCCATTTTGTTGGAATTGAATTGCAGTATAACAGCAAAAGCCATTGTGTATCCTTGATATCAGTCTGTGGTGAGATTTTAGTAGATGCAACCTAGAGGTAGAATTTCTGTGGGCTGCCAACTTTGAGAAGGATGATCTATTGACCCTCTTGGCTAATGAGTCAAAGATCTTTGAGGACAGTGGTTATGCATGGTGGTTGGTGTGTTGTCCTTGGACCTGACACAGAGTAAAGTTGATGTGCATTCTGCCTCCAGATGGGTGGAAACCACACTGGAATGTGTGGAACAGCTCTTGGGTCTCTGGAAGGAAAACTCTGGCAATGAATTAACTGTGGAAATGGGAAGATCCTGGTGTAGTGCCTGCATTGCAGAATGATTATGATCCAAGTCTCCAGCATGTCCTTCTCTGACATGGTTAATTAAATTTTTTTTGTGACTGGAGATTCATTCTGACACGTTTTAGAACTTCACGGGCTTCTGAGTTTGTTGTTTTTCTGTTGGCATGTGGCATTTTAATGATCTGCAAGTCTAGGGACAGCAGCAAGGCAGGGATCGGTTTAAGGATACTTGTGCCTCTAATGGTAATTACTAAAGTCTTCAGAGTGCTGATTCTTGTAAAGTTAACTTGCCCCTTCCATTCTTGCATTACGTCGGTTCTTGACCCTCAGCAGGATGTCAGTTCAGGCCAAAGAGTCCTGAAAAAACAGCATACAGGTTATCGCTGAGTTACTGAGTCTTCTGCCAGCCGTTTGTTATTTTTATATCATTTTCTGATGAATACCAACTTTGAAGCGCCTGTAAAGCTGTTTACTTCTCGAGATTTGAATCCTGCATATCTAGGTAAATCTGTCCTGAATTTTGTCATTTGCATCACCCCAAGTCCTGGTAGACCAACCAAAGCCCTCTGTAGGTGATAATAGAGTGAAATTTGGGACAATCTGGACACTGTTTTTTTTTGTTCCTGCTGGCTATCATATTTGTGAAGGTCTATCTGTGCTGACTAACTATATGGGGTTCTTGAGATTTTCAGGGGATTTTTTGCTGTTGGGGCCAGCTGGATGAGATAACAGAATTGGGTAATTGTTCGTCCAGTCATATTTGACATTTTGTGATGGCCTTTCTCGCTTAGATGATAAGACCATAAGATATAGGAGCAGAAGTCGGCCATTTGGCCCATCGAGTCTGCTCCGCCATTCAGTCATGGGCTGATCCAGTTCTTCCAGTCATCCCCACTCCCCTGCCTTCACCCTGTCTAGAACCTATCTATCTCTTCCTTAAATACACCCAACGACTTGGCCTCCACAGCCACTCGTAGCAAGAAATTCCACAGATTTACTACCCTCTGACTAGAAGTAATTCTACCACACCTCAGTTCTAAAAGGACGTCCTTTAATCCTGAAGTCGTGCCCTCTTGTCTTAGAATCCCCTATCATGGGAAGTAATCTGTTCATGCCTTTTAACATGCCATTCAAGTGCCAATGCCTAGATTATGGGGAACAGCTTTGTGACCTCTTTCTACCTAACAAGAACTGGCATTGAAGCCATGGAAGGATTAGCATGCCTGTGATATATGCCTGTTTCATTTTGTCCAAGGGTCAGAGATAAAATCTTCCTTCGTAGCATTTGTAGCTTCCAGGGTTGAGGCATATGAACTGATGCCTGTACTTGTGCATTGAAGAAGCTAGAGGATGGTAGACATGTCACATGATGGTCATGAGACTATCACTTATCACAGGCGAGTCATTGAAATTTCTCTTGATGGAAAACACAACACATGAAGATGGCATTCCTCTTTCAGAAGTGTCTTGACTTTTGAGCTGGCCATGAGACTTGTCTTGATGTTGTGGCTGTGAGGAGCCATATGCTTCAGGTCCTGGAATTCTTATGGAGGATTAAAGTTGACTGGGTGTGACATCCTTTAATCTGATGTGGCACTCTTACCATTACATGGGCTTGTAAAGGACAAGATCGTGATCAGGTGGATTTGTTGACGTGGATCCAAGTGTCTGTGAAGATGGGTCTGTTGCACTGTTGCTAACACCCACACATGGGCATTGTTTTTACTGGTAAAAGTATTGATATACATTTCATAGCATTCAAAATTTAGGTATTCATTCAAATGTCCAACAAACTTCGATAATCTTTCTATAGGAATGTTACTCTTAACTCTTTCAAAATAGTACAAAGTATAATTTTCCAGCTTCCTAGGGTAATTCTCCACTAGTATAGTGGCTAATAGATTGTATGGAGCTGAGAACACTATTCCACCACAAAACTGGATTGATATTTCTTTGATACTGAACTTGATAGTTTTAGAAGTGAATTGCAGTAAGTTGTGGCTTCATGTCTGTCTGGGCCTGAAGGAGAACCGTGAGAAGAAAAGGCTAAAGTCACAAAGGGACTGTGGCGACTTGATGATCTTCCTTGGTTTCTGTTATTTAGTTCCATCTGAATTGTCATTGCTCTAAGAACAAATTACTATATTTTTTTTCCAAAAGGCTCATTGGATGTGAAGGAACATCACTGTATGATCCAATATATTTTTTAAAAAATCTGAAATAAAACTGGTATTTATTCTTTTGCATATGACTGGAAAAAGCAAGTTCAGTTTTATAGTTCTTGGAGGAACACAGAGACCATTAGCATTCAGTTTGGTGCAATGCTGTCGTAGAGTGTTACTGACAATTTAAAATCTGACTAATGAGATTAGATGAATTTCCAGGGTGACCTTACTGTGTAAATTCCTTTGAGTCACACAGTTGGAATGAATATTTGGCTCAGTGGCTGATAGAAACTCGAGCAAAAATGCCTAGTTGCCTTGAACGAAATTTAAATGGCTTGATTGTTGGGAGATGGCAGTTGTGATTTTGGTGTGTCCAAACTGAAAGAATTTCCATATTCCACTGTGCCTTATACTTTTTTATATGCTGACTATCATTAATTTCAAGTTAACCCCTTGAACAACCCAACATTTTCTTGAAACGTGTTGTACAATGTTCTGTGAGATGTCTAAAATGTGTTGGACTTTGTGAAACTAATTACTCTATAGTACAGATTATCAATTCGACTGGTACCTCCAGTATTTAGGGTAGGTGCTGATAAATCCAGGTAGTAGCAGGCTTTATTAGATTTTGCTGCTGGAGCTGATAATATTGAGTTGTTGATGCTTTAAATGCATTAAGTATTTAAAGGAAAATATTTGGTGATACACACATGGCGCTCTAATTTTAACTCCGTCCTCTCCACATCAGTAGGATATTAAGGTACTACAGATGCTGTTAATCTAAAATAAGCAGAAAATTTTGGAAGAACTGAGTTAACCTTTGTGATCTTTCCTCAATCCTTCCCATCCACAAATACTGCTTGACCCATGAGTATTTTGATATTTGCTTGTGTTTTTAACCCATGTAATACTGTAATTATGATTAGTAGGGAATCTCCCAAGTTCAGGAAAATGAATTTGGTGCATATTTTATGATATAGTTTTGGGTTTCTCAGTAAGATTTAAACTAGCTGTTAATGATTTGACTGGAGAGCTGAAAGGAAGCTCGTTGTTGTATCCTTAGCCTTGCTTTCATGCAGTTGTTTGGGCTTTAATCCATTTTTGTGATATGATATCTGGCTTTTCGTATGCCTTAGGAATGTCAACAATGGCTTAATAATACTGTCTTCTATCGGGTGGTTGTGGATTTAAGTAGCATGCTGTGAAAGCATTACCAAGGGAGAATCTATTCCAGAACCTATTATTCCTGTTCTCATTATTTTTACATCTCTTTTCATTGAAGCAATGCCTTGATTTTATAATTAACTTTTTTGTCAAATTCCTCCTTGATCTCATCCTTCATTATCTAACTTCAGTCCTGCCAGATAGCTATAAATGCACAATTTTTGTCTCTTGCATTTCAAGTTTCAGTAACTTCACCGTGGTATCCCAGCCTTCAGCTGTTGAGGCTCCAGGCTTGAAACTTCAAATCTATCAACATCTATTTCTGATCCCTCTGCAACATCTTTTTAGTGCTTCTGGAAACTTGCTGCTTTGAGCAAGTTTATGGTTATCTGCTATCTCATCTGGCTTCTCCTATGATATAATTCAGTTTTATAGTGTTAGTGCTGAAAATGTGCAAGTTCTGCAAGACATGGCTAATGAACTTAGAAGCTGTCTATTATATTGAAGTGCTTAACCAGTGCATCTTTGTAGTTCACTTACATAGAATAAAGGATTTTAAAGTGTGAATGTTTGCTGGGTGTCAGCTTTGTCTCATTGGTAACTCTGATTCTGAAGATTGTTGAGTAAGTTCTACTCAGAGTGAGCACAACATCCAGACTGCCACTGGTGGTAAATCCAAACACCAGAAGGTACACAGGTGCTGGAAAGCTGACACTGGTAATGCTGAAACAGAACCGCTTTGCTATTTCTATTGCTGACCTTTAATTGAGAGATTAAACAAGTTCTGATACTTGGGTGAATATCTTAAAAATCTCATGCCACCA
This sequence comes from Hypanus sabinus, assembly GCF_030144855.1. NCBI lineage: Eukaryota > Metazoa > Chordata > Chondrichthyes > Myliobatiformes > Dasyatidae > Hypanus > Hypanus sabinus. The sequence goes on from NC_082723.1 coordinate 16,317,766, forward strand.
TTATCAAGAGGAAGCAGGCTCATTATCTCGAGTATGCTTGGCAATGTTTATCTCTCAATTAACGTAATAAAAATATTACATGGTCATTATATCAATACTGTGAGACCAAGCTGGGGCGCACGTTTGATACTGTTCTTGCCTCATTACAACAACTGACTGAATTTAAAAATTGATTTTTTTTTTAAACTTCAAGGTTTCTTGAGTTCTGAAAAGCACTATAGTAATGCAAGTTTGTGGTTTGTAGGTAGTTTTGTATCACTTTTAGAATTTTAAAAATATATACGCAGACCCCGCTTAATGTGGAGGGTGCATTTCTTGGAGGTGGAGCATTTGTAAATCAGCACAGTACGGGGTTATTATAACATTATGTAAATTGACATCGGTGTTTGTTTAAAGAAAAATTAAACTCGATGTATGATATTTTATGTAAATACAGCAATTCGAGTAATAAACACGCAAATGGGCCTAACCTGTGCATCAGTGGAGCGGCACCACATCGTAGGAGCAACGGATGGAAGTGGGTGGTGGTTGCATTTTAGAGGAAGGGTCCGGCTGTGGGTCTTCCTCTTAACTTCATCGCCACCTTCAAGTCAGTGTTGAGATTTGACTGCCTTTTCTTAAGTTTTCTCTCACGAAGGAGTTCTTGTTAATCAGGAAATTATGTTGTAAACACATCTCTTTGCCTTACTGATTTGCTTCCAGTCAGGGTTATTATCAATGAACTGGTCCATAATTTGTGTGATCGTGGTAATGCTAGTGCTGAGGAATTTTGTGGTATTTCCTCTTTTCCATCCGTGTCTTCAGATTCACCCAGGATGCGTTGCTCTGCCAATTCTTGAAGCTCTTTTGTTATTAAGGCTCTCACCACAAGAATGCAGTAACTCTTTCAACATCAATCTGATGCTCACCAGCTTCCAAATGTCATTTCACTTGCAGTTTTACATCCACACTAATAGTTTTCCTAATCATCTTAGATGTACTGCCCTCACTGGAAGTTGCAGACTGTTTTCCAGATGTTATGGGTGGGGGGGGAGGAATAAATTTGTCAGGAGGAAAGGATGTTTATACACGCGGGGGAAGAAGAACTAATACATGATTGACTGGCTCAAAGCGTATGCAAAGCACTCTCATTGGCTGATTGAATGTTTACTGTAATGGCGGCTGCTCTTGAGAAGTTAAGTGTTTAGAATGGATTTTTGTCATTTAAAAAAATCAAAGTCATAACTGCACTATATTGAATCAGTACTGTGCGGGGTCTGAGTGTATGTAATCTAAAGGTCATGTAACAATCCACAAGAGTTTAAGTTGGTATTGCCAATGTAGGTGACCCTTCCATTATAGTGAGTGAAGGACTACATTCCTAAAAAATGATCCATATCCTGATTCCATCTGTGCCTGCGTTGAATTCCTCTAGTACCACTAGGCTACCTCGGAGGCAAAATCTTGTACAAGTGGATACTAAAACATGAGAGAGAACTTGCAGATGCTGGAAATCTGAGCAAGAGACACAGTGCTGGAGGAACTCAGCCAGCCAGGTAGCATCTGTGGAAAAGTCAATGTTATGGGCTGAGACCCTTCATCAGGACTGGAGAGAAAAGCCAAAGTCAGAGTAAGGTTAGGGGGTACTACAGTTTTACAAGCAGTGATCAGTAACTTATTTCGAAAAGCATAGATTTTAAAGGACATTGTAAGTAGAATTATTTAGAGAAGGTGTTCCAAAACTTGGGACTTCAGTGTTTGATGCCTTTAGTGAAGTAAAGGAAGAGGGCACAATTGAAGGAATATAAAATTTTTACGAGGTTTTAGGAGTGCTTTGCTCTCTGGGCTCGGCTGAGTTTAGCATTTTCTCAGTTTGGGCATGAGAGGTAGCGTTTGTTGCCACTGTTAGTGCCTGGTCCACACTGAAGTATGTGGCTAAGGGGACGTAGCAGTTGGTCCTCAACATGATCCAAAAAACATGTTGTTGCTGTCAAGTACGAAATATCAAGAAAACCTACATTATGTTCACCAGCAATATGCTATCTGACTTTTGCTAGTTACCATTATAATCAAAAATTAACTAATATTTTTCTACAATGTTTATTCTGTAACTTTGTGACAATTATTTTGAAATTATTTTGCTGTTTAGTTAGATCCTTATGCATTCTGGTATTTTACAGGTGGTGCTGGAGCTAGAATTTGTATTAGAAAATATTTGCATGTGAGTCTTCTGTTTGGAGTGATGAGATTTTCTCACATTACTTGAATATTTGAACTAGTCTTCACCAAAGAATAGATGCTTGCTTAACAGTTGCCTGCTGCATTGTAGCGTATTTCTTTCAAGGCTGTTGATCAAAGATCTACACAGTTGCCAAACAGAACATTAGTACATAAACAACTTCCTCTGGTTCTGAAATGTAGCAGAATGTCGTTTGCTGTAGAAATTCAAGCTTGATGTACACTAGACAGCATATCATTAAGGGCCTCCAAGCAAAGCCTTTGATCAATAAGGGTCTCTTAAGTTGTACCTTTATCAGCAAGTGCATGCAATTTTATTAGTGTTTGGCAATAGAAGATCTAAATTTCAATGTTATACAATTTCTCTTTACTCCTAGGAAGAATGTTGGCCTTTGGGATCTAATGGCATTTAGACATAAAACCAATAATCTGACATAATTTGGCTGGACAAATGGGTTTTGCAGATACAGTTGGCCCTCCTTACCCGCGGGGGATTGGTTCCGAGACCCCCTGCGGATACCAAAAATCGCGGATGCTCAAGTCCCTTATTTAACCTGAATCAGTGTGGTGGTCTTTAGGACCCGGCGTAGCTCTGAATCTGCGGTGTTTCTGTTCACAAAAATAATCATGATCACGCTTGCAAATAAGTTGGAAGTAATAAAGCAACTGGACAGAGGTGAAATGCCATCAGTCATTGGAAAAGCGTTAGGCTACATTCGGTCAACGATTGGAACAATTTTAATGGAGCATGTGATAGGCCCTGCCCTGCTAAAAGCTATGATTATTACTAAGCAGCGCAGTGGTTTAATTATTGGATTTTGGGTTTTTGATCCTTCACGTCAACCCGGCACGGATGGACAGCGCGCTCGGGAGCGATCTGTCACTAGATCGAACTTGGGAACTTCCTGAGCCCAGCGCTGAAACACATACTTTCTTAAGTCACAAAAATACAACTGCAGATGCTGTGGATCAAAGAATATGTACACAACGCTGGAAGAACTCAGCAGGTCTGGCAGCATCCGTGAGAAAAGAGTAGCCAACGTTTCGGGCCGAGACCCTTCATCAGGACGGGGGGGGGGGGGGGGGGGTGGGGAGGGCCAAAGCCTAGTAATACAGATAGGGGAGGGGGTGGGGCCTAGAGGCACCAGGTGGAAAACCAATCAGAGGAAAGATAAAGGGGGAGGGGATAAGCATGAAAGAACTGTAGAGATAAAGAAGTAGAAAGTTGAAAGGGGAGAGAGGCAGAGAGGGACCTAGGCTAGGGGGGAGGGGGAGGGAATTACCGGAAATTGGAGAATTCAATGTTCATACCACCAGGCTGGAGGCTACCCAGGCGGTAGATGAGGTGCTGCTCCTCCAACCTGAGTTTGGTCTCATCATGGCAGTAAAGGAGGCCATGTATGGACATATCTAGATGGGAATGAAAGGCAGAGTTGAAGTGGGTGGCCTCCTTTACTGCCATGATAAGGCCAAACTCAGGTTGGAGGAGCAACACCTCATCTACCGCCTGGGTAGCCTCCAGCCTGGTGGTATGAACATTGAATTCTCCAATTTCTGGTAATTCCCTCCCCCCTCCCCCTTCCCCTATCCTAGGTCCCTCTCTGCCTTTCTCCCCTTTCAACTTCCTGCTTCTTTATCTCTGCAGTTCTTTCATGCTTATCCCCTCCCCCTCCCCCTTTATCTTTCCTCTGATTGGTTTTCCACCTGGTGCCTCTAGGCCCTACCCCCTCCCCTATCTCTATTACTGGGCTTCGGCCCTCTCTCCCCCCCTCCCCATTCCTGATGAAGGGTCTCAGCCTGAAACGTTGGCTACTCTTTTCTCACGGATGCTGCCTGGCCTGCTGAGTTCTTCTAGCATTGTGTACGTATACTTAAAGTGTTTTATATGCATAGAAAGGTAAAATATATACTATATACGAATGCAAACATTTGACTAACTGACGCTAAATAATACCGGATGTACCTGTTCCAACTTACTTAGTAAGAGAACTTCCGATTTTTTTTCAATCCCAATCCATGATAACCTACGCACATCCTCCCGTGTACTTTAAATCATCTCTAGATTACTTATAACAGCTAATACAATGTAAATGCTGTGTAAAATAGTTGTTATACTACATAGTTTCTATTTATTTATTTATTACATTTTTAGAAAATTACAAAGAATAAATGTAATGAAAAAAAAAGAAAAATATTAATCCTCCCCCCCCCCCCCCTCCCCTTAACCCTTATCTAAAGAAAGATAAAAAAGAAAGAAGAAAAAAGATTGCCTGGATATCAGAGGATCCCCACATGCTCCATGGAGTTCAAAATAATTTTAATATTTATTTTTACTTTTCCCAATTACTATACTACATTGTTTAGGGAATAATGACAAGAAAAAAAAGTCTGTACATGCTCATTCAACAAGTGCTGGAAGAGCACTTCTGGGTTTTCGTGATTCGTGGTTGGTTGAATTCGTGGATCCGGAATTTGTGGATAAGGAGGACGGACTTTAGTTGGATGTTATTACTTTAATGCCCCAATTCAATTTCAGTTTGCTACTTTTTGATTTTGTATATTATTATCATGCAGTGAACTGATCAGTATAAAGAACATGCATACTAGAGCCCTGGTGAGTAGAAAGGAAGCCATCAGGAATTCTGTATATTTGAAGTTGTATTGCAATTGGAGGTAAGGCCCATACATGTTCTGTCAAAGCAGAGTCCAGGAATTAAATGACAAAGGGCTCAGTGTCATTGAACTCTACATTGGACCTGTGGTGGCACCCAGTCGTGCTGTGATTCTCCAGCATTAAGATGGGGTGTTACTATGCCATGTTAGAGACTGCAGTAGTTTCGATGAGGATTGTAGGGTTTTGGATTTGACACGCTGGCAAGCAAATTTTTTTTTTAATCTATCTTGGAATAGTTTGAGTTTGTCTTTGATTAACTTTAAAAATGAAGAAAAATTTAAAAAAAATTAACACAATGACCACTGTGTCCCCGGGTATAATAGTTCATCCACGTCCTCTCTCTTTATAACATCTGTACATATTATACTTGCTTTCATAAGTTATTGTGTGTTATATGTACTACTGTGCTTTACACCCTGGTTTGGAGAAATATTGTCTTGTTTCTATATACATTATATGGTTATACATGTTTTATACATGTTTGTAGTTAATTGGTAATAAACTTGACAACTCATTTAATGCTAGAAAACCTCGAAGCAGTTACTGAAATATCACTGTTACGCATTCACTTTATCGGAAAAACAACCACAAACTCCCTGACTCGTGCAAAATTGCTGCAGCTAAACTAAGGTGCAATTTCATAATGGGTTCACTTGGGCAATAACAATGCAGACAGTGTGTTTTATGAATTTTGTATTTATAAACAGATTGTGTGAAAAGATACATAATTGTATTACAGTGTAATTACAGGTTTATTACTAGGAGTTATTTTGGGAAGAATTAATGTAGTGCAAGTGTATTACTGAACAAATAAGCATTTATTTCTGTTTCATATCAAGTCTCAGTCGATCCAAAGCAGTTAACAATGCTAATTACATTTGAAAAGTAATTGCAGTTATGTAAACAAATCTGTTGACCAAATTATGGTCCCACCTACAGCAAAACTAACGAGCAGATAATTTATTACTGTCATGATCTTTGCAAGTTCTGGTATTTGTGACTTTTCTGTAAACCACTGTTGTTATCATCTGGACAATATCAGCAGTGGTCTTTTTGTGTGACTGAGCCTGTTTTATTTAACTGGTACTTTAAGCAAGAATTTTTAGTCATTGTGACTTTTGATTGAAGACTGTTTCAAGTATGGTGCATTTAATGTTTTGCTTTAGCAGCTGATAGGAATTTAAGTAAATTGCATAGACAGCAAAGTTGGGTATATATTTCCTTGCATTTAAATGGCATCTTTCCCTACTTCAGAGTACCCTATTAAATACTTCAGTGATCACTGTTATAATGTAGGAAGTTCTAATTTGCATAAATTAAGTTCCCAAATCCAGCATTGTTAATAACAGGACAATCTGCTCATAATGTTGATTGCCAGAAATATTTGCCAGGATACCACAAATTGTTCCCTGATCTTCAAAAATGTTTTGAGATCTGTCTGCTTGAGAAAACAGCTGAAGAACTTTGATTTCTTCCAGAAGAATGGTGAACACTCAACAGTACTTGTTTAAAAACATCAGCTGAGATATTAATGCTCAAGCCTATGAAATGGGACTTCTAATACAGAAGCAAATGTTTTAACTATTGAGTTACGGGTACCTATCTACAATTTTGGTGTCATTTACTCAGAAGTGCATCTTGCTCAATGTTAGAAATAGGAGGAGACATGTGGTCCCTCTAGCCAGTCCTACAATCAATATGATTGTGACTGATCTGTTCCAGGCTTCTCTTCTGTGCCAGTTCTTCAAAGCCCTAATCCTTCAAAAAATTATTAGTTTCCACTTTAATAATTTGCAGAGATCCAGCTCTCTCCTCATTAACATCTTAATCTCTTGCTTCTGGTAGTTATAAGATTCCCAGACAGTCGGGCTTACCACTAATTACTGCTCATGCTGGAGGAACTCAGAAGGTCAGGCAGCATCTATAAAAAGGAGTAGAGTCAATGTTTTGGGCTGAGACCCTTCATCAGGGCTATGAATTCTCTTCAGTCAAGGAAGAAGTCTTGTGCCTGGGACAAGTTTTATTTAATGGAGGTATATACAGTAAACAGTAACCAGTAGTTAAGAGGCTCTTGGGCACATGAATTTGCAGGACATAGAAGGACATGTAGGTAAAGGAGATTAGTGCAATTGGCCATTTGAGTACCGAACAAATTAGTTTGGTGAACATGAGTCAAAGGGTCTCGTTCAGTGTTCCAAGAAGGGGTGGTGGTGGAGGGGTGTTCTTCTGACTGGAGGTCAGTGACCTCCAAGGATCGATGCAGTGATATGTCGGTGGAGAAACGACTTGGATGAAGATATAGGTGGGATGATTAATAAGTTTGCAGACATTGTGAAATTTGGCAGAGTTATTGTTAGTAAGGAAAGTTGATAAAGGATTCAGCAAATTTTCTGTCCACATTTTGTATTTCAACAATTGAAAATGTGAACAAAGAAACAACAAATAGGTGTTGATCTGAACAAGTATGTAGTGTTGCACTTTGGGAGGTCAAATCTAAGAGGAAAGTGTACAGTAAATGGCACTATCCTGGGAATGCCTATAAGTGGCAGTGTAGTAAGTAGGATGGTAAAGAAGTCATTTGCCATATCTTGGCCTTCATCAATCCGGGGTGCTGAATATAAAAGTCGGTCATGATGTAACTGTATAAAACTTTGGTTAGGCCACATCTGGAGTTTTAGGTGCCCTTCTGATTGCAGGGCAGATGTAGAGTCTTTGGAGAAGGTACAGAAGTGGTTTACCATGATGTTGTCTGGATTAGGGGGGATTCTCAATCAGGAGAGGTCGGAGAAACTTGGATAATTTCTTGTGTCAGAGGCTGTGGAGACCTGATAGAGGTATATAAAACCAAGAGGAGTAAAGGTTAGATTGCACTTTTTCCTTGGGTGGAAATGTCAAGTACTAGATGGTATAGTTTTAGAGTGTGGTACAGAAAGTTTAAAGAGATTTCTAAAGCAAGTTGCTTTTGTATAATGGAAAATGACTGGGACATGTTATCAGGGGATGTGGTGGAAGCAGATACAATAGCAATGTTTAAAACCCATGTGAACATGCAGCCAGGATTTCAGGTCCCTTCCAATTTGCATTTAACCCATACATACAAATCAACATTTGGAGACCAGTGGGATTGGTTTACCTATGGCAGGGCTGTAGACATGCTTTTCTGACAGGTAAATCGTTAGGGTTATGAATAGTTGGCTGCAGGATGAGGGGAGGGAGCTGTAGGTTAAATTGACATTGTGGTTGATAAAACCTTTTTCCTCTGCTGTACTTTTTGTTCCAACTGGAAAAATGAATCACGTGAATGTGAGCTAGTGATTTCCTAAGGAGAGACTTTGCATTCTTATGACAGTGGTGGACTCCACTTTCTTAATATGTCCCCAACCAAAATAGTAACAGTTTTAGATTTGTGTATAAGCAAAACATCCTGGAGGTGAGAAAGTTCTCAGCCAAAAACGTCAACTGTACTCTTTTTCCATAGATGCTGCCTGGCCAGCGGTGTTTGGCTTGCTTAGATTTCCAGCATCTGCAGATTTTCTCTTTGTGACTGGAGGTGATCTGGTTTAATTTCAGTGGAAGTGGTCACAGCCAGCAGAATAGTATTTTAGAAGATATGGGAAGGAAGCAAAAGGCCTAAAGACTGTGAAGCATTATCTATCACTAATATTTTCCAGATATTATATACCCAGATACAAATAGGTTTTCAAGCACAATGGCAAAAAAAAATTCCTTTCACAAACTTGGTTTGGATTGCCCTCTTGTGTAAAATCCACCTAAAATCTGTCTTCACTGCTGTCTGTAGAATTTTAATTCAGTGTACATCATGTATTGCAACACAACTTGTATTTTCTTGTGATCAAATCAAGTTTTAATTTATGTGGTTTATCGCAATTTTAATTTTTGTGAAATCGTATGTCTACTTTACATCAGTTACTCAGAGTAATCTGTGTCATGGAATGAAATTGATCTTATCCCACTTCAGTCTTGGAAGGTTTTAAATTACATACTATTTTTATTCAACTTTGTCTTGGGCTGCACTTGTTAGTGTGAGGCTCCTGTTTTGTTTTTGCAGATCTGATGTATTGACACCAGACAGTACCACCTGCTCTCTATTATTTACTCATATCACCTCCTTTCTACAAAAATGGGTCCTCAGTTGTTAACTGTCTAAGCAGTGAATTGTGACTCTGAGAATTCCGTTTAAAATTGCCTTTTCTCCATGATATTTAAAAGCTTACAAGTTAACCTGTATAAGCAGTTTAAGAGTTTTTATATTAAACAGGTTTGAAGCCTATTTGCAAATGAAATGGTTAAGTGGTGGTTAATGAGATCAATATTGGATCCACAGTCCCTACCATAGATGTGACAGGTATTTGATGGGACCAGCAGATGGATAGTTTGTTCCTGTCAATTAATGTGAGTTTCTTGTGTTAAAAACGCAGATCCTTGTGCCATTGCGAATAAAGCCGTTTCACTGAGTAGGCATGGACTGGAGAATCCCAGAAATCACTGAGGATACTGCAGATTTTTTTTCCCCTGAAGATGCTTTGAAAAGACCCTTGAATATCTTCTTCTACCACCTGGTAGTCTCTCCCTGTGACAGAACCTGAAATTGCATTGTTGTTTTCTGGCTCAAGGAAACAGTATGGCCTGCCTAATATAACCAAATTGTAATTAGGAACTCAATGCTGGGAGTGTTTTCCTGGAGAGGAACTTGATGTTGGTTCACTTTCTAATGGATTTGAAGGATTTTGCAGTGACAATGCTGGCGGGTATCTATCCAGTGTTTTGAGTACACCGTATCACCATTATATGCGAGGGATATGTTCCTTGCAGTCAACGCATAGTTTGGAAAGCACATTATGTGAATACTTATTCAAATGGAGAAAATAGGGATGCATTCCAGAGGGCTTCCTAAATAAGTTTTGTCTATAATTTATTCACATTTTCATACCAATACAACACAAAAACAGTACCACAAGGCAACATTCATATTATATTTCAACAATTTAAGGTAATATTCAACATAATAAATCATAGAAAGGTAACATACTAGGGTGTACAGTACTCACCAACAGTGGTAGGTGTGTAGGCTCTGGGAGATGAGTAGTTGTGCAGTGGTGTTGGGCAGCTTTACGTGGATGAGGTGGATGGTTGTGGGTCGTCAGGATCATCAAGGACAGCAAGGGGTGAAGGAAGACTCACAGAACTCTCTGGCAAGTTAGTGGAACTCTCAGAAGTGCCGGTAGCAGGAGTTGCAGCAAGTGTGGAGTGCTCAGGTGGAGGTGGGGTTGGTGTGAATGACACCAGTTTGAAGAAAGTGGTGAGGGTTGCTTGCTTGGCAGCATTTTGTTTTTCAACATAAATAAGCTTGTAGGGGAGAAGGATTGACTGCAGGGAATGACTGAAGACATTTGAGATGAATCAATCACTGCACTTTTAATTTTCTCAGCATTTTTCTTTATGTTCCTGATCATGGACTCACCCAGGCCGAAGTAGCATCCCAGAGCTGTGTTAGCTTCACCTGTCGCAGCCCTGTTTATAATTTCCAACTCTTTTTCAAGTGTTAAAACGGTTCTCTTGCCACTTGGCTAATGGCCCAGGACTTGACATACGCTTAAGAGGCATAGTTAAATATTTCAAGCACAAGATTACTGCACCGTAGGTAATAACGACAAAGGGTTAAGAGCACAAGATCGCACATTCACACGCTGCCACTACCAATGCGAGACTGTCGGGAGTGAGACTGAGATGTGCGCGCGTGGCTTGTTTTGGCGGGAAAGTGGTTCATCTCGTCCCACACAATGCTGGTTGGCCAACAGCCTTGCAGACTCCACTGCGCGCACACACACAACTGTGAGTTTTAGACGCATTTAAGAAGTTGGTAGAAATAGGTTTGACACACAACTGTGAAAACGCATTGTCTGAAGACGCATATAACAGAGATAGGACGTACTTTCTATAAGAAGTCAAATCTTGGAATCATAGAGAACAGGAATAACTGCTCATTTTGTGCTGGATTTGAGGTCTTGATCTTCTGACAACATTTTGTCGGTTTGGAGAAAAGTCTGTTCTGTTATACTAAAGGTGATGGCAAATCTGAGACGTGGAAGGTGATCCATATTAATCCAGATCTCATTCGGTGTGGTGTTTTATGGTGGGGTCAGATTGGCCCAGGGTCTGTCTTTTGTGGATATCATGTAGAAGGCCTATCCTGTCAAGTTTCAGTTGATGTTGAATTTGGAGATCAGCCTCTGACTGTGTGCGGGCACACATCAAATGTACAATGCAGCTTGACCTGCTGGCTTCTGATGTGAAGATGATGTAGGGTGAACTATTTCTCAATTGGTTTTAATGATGAATTCCCTTTTGGCAGGGTCTTTGTTGAAGGTGAGGTACAGCGCTGACGTGAGAAATGATGAAAAGTGTGTTGGGCAGTGATGCACCATCACTTGACACTGGTCTATGGCACTTAACACACCAACAAACATTCTTATCGAAAATTTTTCACATCTTCAATAACTCTGTCCTATTCCTTAATTTTAAAACTAATTAGCATAATCTGATGACCCATATTCCTCTTTGCTCTGTTTTTTCCATTGATAGCAAAGGCTGTTTTCTGTCCCCACACTGGAAAACCCTCTGCCTTGCTTCATGCACTCCCTAGTTCTACCTGCACTTCTTGCAAGCAACTTCCATTGTAAGCACCATGTAATGCCTTGTTATACCAAATTTGTTCTGTTAAATCAATTGTGTATTTTTCAGAATAAATGTCTTTAATAGATCCTGAAGATTCTATTAATGTAATCTAATATTAATGTTACCTGGCAGTATGAAGAAAGCATGGAAATTTGCACTTGATTTTAAATGCTAACATGCATCTGTTTATTTTTTCCCCACCTCTTCTTTCTCTTCTCTCCCCCCCCCCCCCCCTTTGAAGATTGCTGCAAAAATAGATGCTGGGTCACATCTGAACAATTCTACTCCTGTGGTAGATCCTGCCGTCTATGGGTATGGGACTCAGAAACGGACACTGGATGATGGGGGTAAGCAAGTATGTTGTTGATCAAACCTGACAGCGCTCATTTCTTGTCGCTTGACATAGTCTTTTTGATTTTGGAGGTTTCTTGTTCTGACATAATACTTATTAGATGAAAATCTCACTAAAATGGAGCATAAGACATCATGTTGACACTTTTTAATATATTGGTATGTGATAAAGACCTTCTGTACGATACAGTTGTAGTACAGCACCTATGGATATTTAAGATGGTTACGTTAAAGCATCACGTGATGGTGCATATTCCTTTGAAATCTTCAGGTTGATGGACCAGATGACATGTCATTGTATTCCATGTTGTGATATTTTGGTGACCATCTCCAGCCTTTACTACAGGCTGATGACAGATCTACAAAGACTATACTTGTACAGTTTCTGCAGTCTGCTCAGTGTATATTATGAATGTCACACTTGGTCACCATAGCTGCTTTTGAGCCAGAATATCAGTCTTTTGAAAATTATATTATTAATTTATTTGTCATAGTTGTGTGAGAGGTATTTATTGTGTTGTGCACTTTGGTCTTGCGGAACATTGTTTTGTTTGGTGTATACGTATACAGTTCAATGACAATAAACTTGAAGTGTTCTACTTTTTCTTTGGTTGCGGACTCACTGGTAAAGCTTGTTGGGCAATGATGCATTTCTAGAGTTCGTGGGTAATGAACATAAAGAGCTTTGGTTTGTCAGGTTTGCCAAGTAAAGCAATGACCTACTTGCCTTGTGGGATAGGACAAGATTCCACAGCTTTGTTAGATTTTCCAACTATGGCTATGGTTTCTAGTTGCTGGTAGAAATTCTGGCGAGTTGGAATCTTTCTGTTTTCCCTTCATTGCTGCTATCTCCTCCACTTTCTTTAATTGTAGGCTCATGTGGAGTGATTATGTGTTCACTGTACTTGACAGTGGGTCTCTCCAAATGTTTATCTTGCAATTATTTTGTGCTTAGTAGTTTGGAGTTGGGCTGGATCTTGGGGTTGATACTGTGCTAATGGCACAGGTGTTTAAGATGTGCCATGAAAATTGACAAGGATATTCTCAGAATTTGTTGACCTATGTTTTAGGAAAAGGTTAACTAGGTTAGGACTTATGAGGGGAGATTTGACAAATTGAGGGGCATAGGGTAAATGCAAGCAGGCTTTTCCTACTGAGGTTGGGTGAGACTAGAACTAGAGGTCATGGGTCAAGGGTGAAAAGTGAAATGCTTAAGGGTAATAGGACAGGGAACTTCAGAGGGTGGTGAGAGTTTGGAATGAGTTGGCAGCAGAAATGGCAGATATGGGTTCAATTTCAACATTTCAGAAGTTTGGATAGATATATAGATGGGAGGGGTATGGAGGGCTATAGTCCAGTTGCAGGTTGATGGGATTAGGCAGATTAATAACTCTTCATGGACTAGATGGTCTAGTCCATCTAGTCCACAGTGCCTATTTCAGTGCTATGGCACTCTACTAGAGAAAGCAGAGATCTCCCTTTAGTACCTGGTAGAGACTTAAGTGTCACACCCACGTATGATGTAAGTATGATTTGCCCCACCAGGCCAATTCATGCTGTGCACCAATCCTAGTTTGTCTATGGATATTCAAAGAGTTACCACAATGAAGTTATTAATCCAATGAAATGGATGATATATCTCTCATACACAACATTCACAGAAAAATCAGCTCCAAAGTGGGAAGTAATTGCACCACACCGTAGCATTTCAACTGCAAAACCTTTCTAACCAATATCTTTGAAGACCAAGGGAGTACATCACATAAAGTGCAATATACTCGACTTATTTTAGAATGGTCAGCGTCACCTATAATTATTGATGTCAACACTGAAATCCTAATGATTCAGTCAAAATGAATCCTGTGCTGGAAACTGTTCAGTCAATTGGAATATTTTTATATAAAAAGAAGCTTTTATAATGGCCATGATTCAAAACTCCACAACACATTGTTTTATCAGCCAAAGATAGCATACCTCATGGCCACAGGAAAGGAGGATGTTCCTGGTCATACTTGAGGATAATCAGCCCAACAGCTTACAAATTTTGAAGACCTCTGGTAAGGTTTCTTGGACTCAGCCAGACTTGAATGGCCAATCTTTGTAGCTTGGAGTTGGACTGGATCTCAGGCTTGATGCTGTGATAACCCCATTGATCTAAATTATATTCTTCGCTGACTTGGTTCATTATTTCCCTGTATTAACAGCTTTCCTCAAGGTAATGCTGAATTCATTATTGGAAATGTCTGCACAGTGGGATTTTATCCTTCACCTTATTTCGTTTAAGATAAATTACGTTATATTTTCAACCTTGTACTGCTTTTTAAAAATTCTTGGAGCCTTATTTACAGGTACACAGTTGGGTTAATGCTTAGTAACCATGCTTCCTATTTCATCTAGCTGCTTTGCAGGCATCTTTAGTGGAAACATCGGTTTATATGTAATACTTAGCATAGCATGGTTTAGTGTGTGTGGATGGAGCTTTCTCTATCTGATTTTCAAGCTTGTACCATAGTTATTAATGATCTCTACCTGATTAGTAAATTTCCTCTTTCTTGATTTGCCACTAATAAATCAATCGATGCTAGCGCAGAAAGAAGTAAATAGAATCTGTGGGTGCTTTAGTGACACTTTATAGTAAATATAACTGCCTGGTTAGATTCATGAATCAAAGCAGATGGATTTTACTTGCTGCTAAGCTATTTGTCATATGTGGATGTTTACATTGAGTTGTAGTCTTTTATTTTCCCCATTTGAGTATAGGATAGCAACAGTTGATTTTAATTATAGAACTGTTGCATCTGCCAAAGCAGCCTCAGCAGATATTGCAGTATCTTCAAATATGTCAACAAGATGGAAATGATCTAATGTGATCTTGAGATTTAGTGGTAACTGGTGCTTAAATATTGTGACCGCCTTAAAAAAAAGTTCAATTGAATTGATCGCTGCTGAATCTTTCCCTGACTATGGTAAAGAAGGTCAAGATGAGCATCCTCCTTAACTAGCTCCTTACAGTATCTGAAGAGTCTTCCCAGAATCGCAATGTGATTCAGTCCAAGAATCGCAATGAACATGACCTTCAATGAAGAAGTCCAAAAAAATGTAAAAAGCAGTACATGGCCTTTGGTTTTCTTTTTTACCTGAACTTACAAAAATATTCAAATGTGCCAAAGCGTACTTAAGGATCCTCAAAATTTGACTGTTCTCAGAAATTGGTTAACAATCTTACATTTGGTACAGGGCCACTTTATCACATCAGTTCTCTATTCAGATCACTTGCTGCAGTACAAAATCTTGTACTCTTGAGCTTTCTGTTGGACTAGAATTGATCTTTAGATGAATCAAAAACTCGATCCTTCATTTCCATCCCGTACCACTCACCAATTTACTTCACATAGATTTACGTTTATTTGAATATCTAAGTCATGGTTGATGAATAAATAGAAGCGCCCAATAAGATGGCCTTAAGCTAGGCATCTGGAGACAAATGTGCTCTATCAACCTGTTCCTGCTACATAACACTTACCTCCCTGACAGTTAAAGATCCATGATAAAACTGGAAAACATGGATAACTTTTAATATCCTGGAAACTTCTTAATGAAGAACTACATCAATAGTGAAGCCTTCCACTGCCTCCATTGCAGCAGCACAGACTTCCAGGAAGCATTCAAACACAAAGGCTGCAAGTCCATTATGAAGTTCATTACCCAAACAATACAGATTCCCTCCTCATATGCTTAGAGGCCATGGATGCTGGACCTCAAAGCTCTGGAAAATGCATATGTGTTATCTGCAAAATATTCCAAATCTATTTATAGGATAAGGGAGCTAAGGTCAGTGTTCTCACAGAGGCCAACATGCTTAGCAATGAGCTTGGACAATCTACCTGACCATCTTGGGAAATTAGCTTTTTATTTTGAGCTTCATCACAGCCAGAAAATCTCAGGAAACATTTCAGAGCCTCGTTTTAAGAGGATGGTTCATACCCCGGAAAGCACCAAATAAAATAATTCACAACACTATACCAGGAGTTCCCAACCAGGGGTCAGTTAATGGGAGGGGTCCACAGCATTTAAAAAAAAGGTTGGGAATCCCTACTAATCTATGCTATGCTTTCTCCCATCCTATCGTCTACCCTGCTTGTGGTAGAGTCTACAGAAACCAAGCAGCCCCCTCAGAGCCTACAGTAGAATTAAGGCAATTTGAGCCCAAGTAACTTAAGATGTCAAAGCCTTGTATTTGGCTGAATTGTCAGTTTTTTTGGTGACTATATTTCTATGAAGTTAAGATACATTGTTGCATTGGGAAGTGGTTGCAAATCATCTACAAACTTCTGAAACATATTTAAAGTGAATCTTTGACCTATACAACAGAAATCGAGGAACCTATTAAACTGTGTATTTAAAAATGCTGCCAGTCACCTAATGGTCCTTGATTTCTGTTCTTGGTAAACTCCCACCGTAGTTACCATTGAACTGTCTCAGCTTGCAACTTCCAGTAATAAAGCAATTATCTTGTGGATGGTCATGGAGGTACATTCTTGCATTGCTTTGTACTAATTTTGAGTGTTAACATGCATGCGATTGAATGACAATTATCTATGCCTTCTAACTTGAATTCTCCTTTTACTTCCAGTAGTGAACCAGCTTGGAATGGTGCATCAAAGGTAAGCACAGCTTGTTGTAATTATTATGTAGCTGGCTTTTCTATCTGCAGAGCTTTAGGATGCTAACAAATTTACCTTTTTGGTGTTGTACTTTTATTGTACACAGTCCTAATAGAAAGTGTAACTGCCGAATCAGTGCCATGGCAATACTGTGCATGCATAATTAACATAGAGGTGCTCTTTATAAGTTTACATTGTATTAAAACATCCTTGCAATTATGATTTTTTTTGTATTGACTTGTGCTTTGTACTGCTTTTAAAATTTGCACTACTTGTTTGCATGTGGCTACTGATAAAAGTTAATGCTGTTACTGGATAGTGAAGATTTAGTCATTGTTCCTGCTTGATGTGTTCTTTGATTGCTAGATATTTGCACACAGTTTTTGAATTGAATGGATTGAGGGCCTATTTACACCATGGTTTGCACTTGTCAGTTTCCCTGCCTTCCCCTAAACATGGCTAAATGGAATATAATTTTGGTGACTTATTTTATAGTGAATGCAACTGCATTAGAATCCTGAAGATTCTTAATACAGCATACAGAGCTAAAGCACATTTTCCTGTAGCTCAATTCACTTTTCAGTTGACCAGAAGGCCACCTGTTTGCTTGTAGGACTGGATATTTTTCTATCAAAATTACCAATACTCTGACTGCCAGAGCTAACTTGTAGTCATCAATTTAGGCAGTTGGTTACCTTATGATTAACCTATTGAAATATCCTCAACATATCAGTAGTTATGTTAGTATAACAATGTACACGTAAACAGGAGTATTCAAATTTATATTTTGTAAACTCCATGTTGTCAAATTTTCCTTTCAGGACTATAATGTCAGAAGAATATAAAGTGCCTGATAAAATGGTTGGATTCAGTAAGTATGAAACTTTAGGACTGTGTAAATGTTTTAAATTGTAATAAGTTAAATGCAGTAAATTGTATTTTAAAATAAGTGTAATGGACTTTTTGTGTGAAGCATTAATTATGCAAAGGATCCCACCATTCTAGTTTGTTCTCTCTTTGTTTGTGAAACTTACTCCCTGTGCAGTTGGAAGTTATAAGCATCTTTGAAAAAGGATTATTCAGTTATCAATACAAATTGATAGAGGTTAGTTATCAGTAATGAATTGAGTGAAATTAGAAACTTGAAGTCCATTGATTTGTTCTTAATTTAGAAAAAATATTGTTGCACCATGACAACACTATCATGATTTAACTATATGCCAAATTCCAGACAGATTCTTCCCAGGTTATACAGTGCCTTGAAAAGTATTCAGCCCCCACACCTATTTTCACATTTTACTTTCTCATTTTCTAAATTTGAAATATATTGAAGTAGGATTTCTGAGCTAATCTACAAAACTTTGTGCATCATGTCAAATAAAAAAAAATCCAAAACATGAAAATTAAAAACCAAAATTATGGAGCTGAAGTACTATTCATCCCCTTCATAACTACTATGCTAACTCTTCTCAGGTGCAGTACTGTATATTACCTTACCAACTCATCCAGCTTGATGTAGAAAACTGGAGGATTGCCTGTTTTCAATGAATACATAAGAATAAATACCCCCTCTCTCTATAAGTTCAAAAAGTATAGAAGCTTTTCAACAGACCAAACAAAAATGAAGAGAAAAGATTATTCAAGACAGGTCAGGGAAATGTTAGAGAAGCACAAATCTGGGTAAGGGTACAAGGCCATCTCAAAGGCACTGAACATACCTTGGAGCTCAGTGCAGTCCATCCTAAAAAAGTGGAGAAAAAAATATGAAACCACGGCCACACTGCTAAGGTCAGGCCGCCCCTTGAACTTAGTTGCTGAAGAAGAATGGCACTTGCAAAAGAGGCTACTGTGATGGCAACAGTCACTCTTGAGTAAGATGCAGATTCAGTAAGATTCAGTGGTCGCAACTGGAGATGAAATTCATGGCTCCATAATCTAAGGTCTTGCACAACAAGGGAATGGCAAGGAAAAACCCTAGCTTGTATGAAACATATTCCTTGCTATAATGACTTTGCAAAAGCATCTTTTAAAAGATGTTGCAAAGATGTGCTGGAAGGTTTTGTGGTTGTGTGTGACTAAAGTGTAACTTTTTGGTCTCAACACTAAGCAATATGTGTGTATCAGCCAGGTAACACCATCCCTTCTGTAATGTATGGTGGAGGTAGTGTCATGCTAGGGGGATGCTTTTCAGCAGCAGGGACTGGAAATTTGGATAATAATGGGAATGCTGCTAAATAAAGAAAGATACTGGATAAGAACCTGCAAGACTCTGCCAGAAAGCTTAAACCGGGGAGTGAGTTCATCTTTCAGCAAGACGTCAGCCCAAAGTGCACTGCCGGAGCAACCATGGAGTGGCTTCAAATGAAGAAAATTGATGTCCTTGAGTGGCTCAGTCAGAGACCTGACCTTAACCTGTAGGAACATCTCTGGCAAGACCTCAAGATTGCTGTCCACTGCCATTCCCTCTGGCACAGATTGAGCAATTTTGCTTGGGGTACTGAACGAATTTTGCTCCCATCACTTTCAAAGCTAATAGGGACTTATCCAAAAAGACTAAAAGCTGTGAGAGGTAGTTAACTAGTATTGAGCAAAGAAGGATGAATACTTTTGAACTGTCATTTCAGTGTTGAAATTAACACAACACACAAAATGCTGGAGGAACTTAGCAGGCCAGGCGGCATCCATGGAAAAGAGTAAGCTGTCAACTTTTTTTGACTGTGTCTTATGAAAGGCCTTAACCCGGAACGTCGACCGTTTACTCTTTTCCGCAGATGTACCTAGCCTGCTGAGTTCCTCCAGCATCTGCAGATTTTCTCATATCTGTTTCTAAATGTTCAGCTTTTCATGCTTTTCAGTTTTCAATTTTTCCCTGTTTTTTAGCCTCTAGTTTGAAAAAAGCAAATGTTCCACAAATAAAATTTCTCAATTAAATTATCAAAATCTCTGGTTGTAATACTCATTTACAGTGGTGCTAGAAAGTTTGTGAACCTTTTTAGAATTTTGTTTCTGCATACATATGGCCTAAAGTGTGATCAGATTTTCTCACAATTACACTTAATTTTTTATTGAGAAAAGTGATCCAATATTACATGTATTTGTTGGAAAAAGTATGTGAACTTCTAGGATTATCAGTTCATTTAAAGGTGAAACTAGGTGCTTCAGTCAATGAGATGGCAATCAGGTGTGAGTGTGGGAGGCCCTGCTCCATTTAAAGAATATAAACCTGGGTCTTCACTATCAAAGTTTGATCTTCAACATGCAGGTTTTGGAAATTTGCCATGCCTCGATCAAAGGAAATTTCTGAGGACCTCAGAAAAAAAGTTGATGCTCGCGAGGCTGGAAAAGGATGCACCCATCCATATTCAGGCAGATGGTCTACAAATTGAAGAAATTCAACACCGCTGTTACTCTCACCAGGAGAGGTTGACCCCTCCCCCCAAACAAAAATCACTCCAAGAGCAAGGTGTGTAATATTCCAGGAGTTCTCAACCCCAGGGTAACATCTAAGGGGCTACAGACCTCTCTTCCTTTGGCTAATGTTAGTGTTCGTGAGTCTACGGTCAGGCAAACTCTGAATAACAGTGGTGTGTGTGGGAGGATTGCAAGGAGAAAGCCACTACTCTCTAAGAGGAACATTGCTGTTCATCTAAAGTTTGCTAAAGACCACGTGGATAAGCCAGAAGGCTATAGAAAGAATATTCTATGGACAATTGAGTCCAAAACAAAACCTTTTTGGCTTAAATGAGAAGCGATATGTTTGGCAAAAAGCAAACACTGCATTCCAGCACAAGAACCTCATCTCATCTGTGAAATATGGTGGCATTGTCATGGTTTGGCCTGCTTTGCTGCCTTGGGACCAGGATGGTTTGCCATCTTTGATGGAACTATGAATTCTGAATTGTACCAGCAAATTCTGCTGGAAAATGTCAGGGTATCACTCCATGAACTGAAGCTTGAGAGAAAGTGAGTCACGCACCAAGACAACGACCCTAAACACACAGGCAGTCTATGGTTAAAGGAGATAAAATTTCATGTTTTAGAATGGTAAAGTCAGTGTCCCGGCCTTAATCCTATAGAAATGTTGTGAAAGGACTTGAAGTAAGCAGTTCATGCAAGGAAGCCCATAAACATCCTAGAGTTGAAGCAGTTTTGTAAGGAGTAGCAGCTTAAAATTCCTCTAAATTGATGTGTGACCATAAACGTTTAGGTGAAGTTATTGCTGTACAGGGGGTTATACCAGTTACTGAAATACATGTAATATTGGTTCATTTTTCTCAACAAATAAATGAAAAAGTATAATGTTTTGTCTTACTTAATTGGGTTCTCTTTAGGACCTGCATGAAGATCTGATCACATTTTAGGTCACATTTGTGCAGAGACAGAAAATTCTAAAGGTTTCACAAACTTTCTAGCACCATTGTGTGCGAACAAAGAATTGGGGACTGAATTTTTTCTCAAGGCACTTTATGGTTGGATCTCAGTCTGTTCTCCAGAATATTACTTAGTTTACAGTGGTTGTTGCTGATAGTTAGACTTGTTAGAAACATGGGTCCAAACAAAAGTGATCTTTCACCAGCATGTCCATCTAATAACTACAGTGTCAATTTTTGAGAAGCATTATAATGATGGTCCGTTTGTGTGAAGAAACCTTCTAATTGGATTGGTGGGTGGTTGGGACAAATGAGGAGCATCAACTTGGTTTACATTACTGCAGAGGAGTTTCGGCCTAAACCATCGACTGTATTTTTTTCCATAGATGCTGCCTGGCCTGCTGAGTTCCTCCAGCATTTTGTGTGTTGCTTAGTTTCCGTGACTCCATTTTGCTTGCACAATCAGGAGCTGAGAATTGTATAAAGCTTTGTGCTTGTGTCTGATTACACTTAATATCTGGTTTGGAGGAATAATGGATATTGGTTTTGAATGTTTTGCTGCAATTGTCTTTGATAGATGCAGTTAATATAAAGGCAAATTAACATAAATTTTAATGTTATTTGGGCCTGCTAATGTCATAAATGAAACATTAAGAAAGAACATTCAGAGAATAACCCATCTTGGATTTAGTCCTAACTACAGTAGATGGCTCCCTTGCTCATCTTAACTAATGAATTTGTGTGGTCATAAACTTTGTTAAACAACTATCTTTAACTTGCCCTTTGTGGAAAGTATAAGGGGAACGTCAGAGCCCAGTGTTTTTTTAATGCAGTGGTGGGTGTGTGAGTCGCCCTGTTGGGGGTGGTGGTAGATGCACGTACATTAGGGGCTTTTAAGAAGCTCATAGATAGGCATGTGTATGATAGAAAAATGAAGGGCTAAGTGGGAAGGAAGGATTAAATTGACCTGAGTTGGTTAAAAGGTGGTTACAACATCATGGGCCGAAGATCCTGTACTGTGTTGTTATGTTCTAATGAAGCCTGCCATCACCAGCTGTTATTAAAGGAAGGCTGTTGTTCCTGAGCTCTGCAAACAAGAGTATCTTCATAGACAACAGCAGCAGTTTTCTAAGTTAGTTTTAATGTTCTGGGCATCCTGTTGACTTATTGCTTTTGTTCTGTGTAGTAATTGGCAGAGGAGGAGAACAGATATCACGAATACAGATGGAATCTGGCTGCAAAATACAGATTGCACCTGGTAAGCACTATGCTCTTTAAATTACAAATGTACACATTAGAACCAAGAATAGCCTATTCAGCTTCTAAAGCCAGTTCTGTTACTCAAAGATCATGGCTGGTTTGTTTGCAACCTCAACTTCACATTCCTGTGTAACCATTGGTAACCTTTTGCCCTTTGCTCAACCGCTTTGAATATACTGGAAAAACTGCCTCAGCCACCCTTGAGGAAGAGAGCTCCATAGACTATAAATCTTAACTTTTTCTAAGTGTGGGGAAGAAAAATCACCTCACATTAGACACAAATGGGAGCCCCCTTATTTAAAACACTGACATTAAGAAATATCCTATGTTTTCACCCTATCAAGACCTTTCAGGAACTAGTATTTCAGCCAAGTTGTCAGTCTTAAGCTTCAGTTGATGCAAGACCAATCGAAGTTGAATAGCGAGCTTTTTGGCAGACAGTCTTGAGGTGAACGTCGAGCCCCTTTTTGCACCAATCACTGTTCTTTTAGTCTGTCCAACCTCTCCTCAAGTCAGACCTTCCATTCCAGGTATTCCAATGCATTAACATCTGTCCTTAAATAAGCAGATTAGTACAGGTACTCCAAACTTGGGTTTGCCATTGCCCAATTTAAAGTAAGACTAACCTTCTCTTTTCATTTCCTCTAGAAACAAATGCTAACTTGCTGTGTTTGCGTACTAGTTGTTAAGAGTAAAGTATTAGATCCCTTTACATCTCAGAATTGTGCAATCTTATTTAAAATGTGTTTTTAAACTTCTGCCAAAATGGACAATTCCGCATTTCTCTGTAATTTATTTGCCAGATCTTTGCCCATCTTTGCCTCGAGTTCTCTTCACAAATGACTCTCCTACCTAACTGTATCAAGTCATTTGTATCGATTGTAAAACAGAGATCTGAGCACCTTATTGTGCCGAATAGAAAAAACCCAATTTATGCCTTCTGTTCCCTGTTGCTAGTCAGTCTTATGCCCGTGTCCATACTTTGCCCCTTCGACTGAAAGCTTTGATAATTCCACTATCTTTGATGCAGCACTTCATTTTCTGATTTTAAAAACATAAGTCACATCTTTCACATGTTTGTCGTTTATCACAAAAAAATTATCTTGAGCAGATCTGCAGTAATTCTATGGTAATAGGCACCCTAATTTCTTTTGGGTTGACTTTTTGTTTTGCACCTGTCAAGATAGTGGAGGTCTTCCAGAGAGGTCCTGCACGTTAACAGGCTCCCCAGAGAACATTGAGTAAGTCTTTTTTTTTGTCTTCTCTTCACCTGACTGTTTGGCATAATTAATTAGTATTTAATTTGTACTTTCATGCATATGCCCCTCTTTCTATCCATCCTTTCTCAAAAATACAAGAGTTCTAAAATTAATCGTGTACATCTGTTCT
This sequence comes from Hypanus sabinus, assembly GCF_030144855.1. Lineage (NCBI taxonomy): Eukaryota > Metazoa > Chordata > Chondrichthyes > Myliobatiformes > Dasyatidae > Hypanus > Hypanus sabinus. The sequence goes on from NC_082723.1 coordinate 16,341,387, forward strand.
GGCTCCTCACCATGGTACCTGAAATCAGTGGCCTTCTGTGGGTCCTACCTTACTTATTAAAAATATATGAAAGCCACCAATTATATTGGCCAAAATCCACTTTACAAACATAGATCTTAATAATGCCAGTATGTAGAACAGCCAACATAATGTGAATTTCTCTTTAAACAAGAGAAGCATTTATTTTTGTTGTTTCTGTTGTCCTGAGAGGATTAGAACATTTATCTGCTCTCTTACAAGCAAAAGCACATTGCTGTTTTGTTTGAACAATGATTAACCAAATATAAACAGAATTAGAGTTGGTGAACAGTGGTACTGCAAAGTCATGCATTAAGGTTCCAATTCCTGGGAGAGCTCAGTTGACCTTTGTAGGCTAATACTACAAGACAGAAAAAATGTTCAATGGAGTAGTTACATGTTGCTAATAACCATGACATAAGGGCAATAGGATCTATACAGTTGTTTGAAGAAGACATTGATTTTGTAGGAAACCTTCTAGTCTGTGGTTAAAAACAACATTGCATGATGCTTGTGTTGGAATTTTAATCCGCACTCGTATGTGTGATTTCTAGCACACAAAAGTAGGAAAGCAGCTGTATATTTCCCAGTGACTTGGAATCTTTTGCTCTCGTTTCTGAGAAACGTTCTCCATTTCAGATTCCCAGATGCCATCGAATACAGATTTTAATTGCTGTGTAGAGATGTGTAGCTAAGTGGTTTGTTTATTTTTCTTTCACCGTAACATTTCAAAATGTAAGGCTGCACCGGGACATAATTAGGAAAAGTGAAACTAAGAATCAAACTGTACATTTTCCCCGCACATAATAAAAGTAGAGCCCTTTTATGTTTAAAAATCCATCCCAATGAGATTGAAATGGAGTTCACAAGTACCTGCCTGAAGTGAATTGAACTTTGTTTGAATCACCTCTCTAACAATCCCATGAAGACTTACTTTCTCAACAGAATTACACTAGGTAACAGCAAAACTGAACAATTACAACAAAAGTTAGATCAGTCTATTTTTGACATTTCCTTCAAATTGTGTTTAAAGTAATTTAATTCAATATTTGTGAGATATTTTAGATGTTATATCTATATACTATCATGACTGGCCAATAACTATTGTTTTATTAATCAGAGAAGCGAAAAGGCTCTTAGGACAGATTGTGGATCGATGTCGGAATGGACCTGGCTTTCACAATGACATTGATGGTTCCAACAGTGCTATACAAGAAATACAAATTCCAGCTAGCAAAGTGGGTCTAGTCATAGGGAAAGGAGGAGAAACAATTAAACAGCTGCAGGTAAGAAAACTCTTGAAAATACTGTGGAGTCATTACAACAAAATACCACCTTGTGGTTTAAGAATTGTATGGGATTCCTACTGAGTTGCCAGACATTTTCTCTTCTTCTGGACATGAAGCACAGAGGACACAATGTTGTGTTGACTTAAATTCATTTGTGCAGTATAGGTAAAGTTAATTTTACATTGTGACCAAACTTTTGAATAACATTTATCAAGATTCAAATTTTATTTTAATATCTTTTGACTATATTCTGTTAGGCTGGTAGAAATTAAAAATAAATTCCATTTCCCTAATAAGCAACCATAGCACTTCTGCAAACCATAGCACTTACTCAAAACTCAGTTATGCCATCTAGTCTTGCACTGTTGCAGATATTAAAAGTACTTCAGCAGAGTCACTTGCATTAAGTTAGTTTTTCATTTTAATTACACTGTCATTTTTTTGTCATACTTTCATAAAGGATTAAAAGTTTAATACTTTAAGTCAGAGCAATGAGCATTTCAATATTTTCTACATTTGGATTTTTTTTGTGTACAAATAAGGATTTAGAAATTACAGGGGAAGAAGAATGTTGATATGGGTTATGGTTTGTGGCTCATTCAAAGATATCTTTGGCACCTTGTGAAAATTCCTACTGGGTGACCTTTCCGATAGACTTGCTAACGTCATCAATTAAGCCTTGGGTTGCAGAGTCCTATACGGAGTAGTGAAGAATGAACTGGGATGGTCTAGCTGAGTGTCTAATGGTGCAATGTTACTACTACACAGCCGAATCCAAATCGAGAAACAAATCATCTCCTTTTCACTTTTAATCTGAATATCTAAATGTATTGAGCTGCACACTGTACCTGGTGCCAGACATAGTTTCAAGTATTTCCTTGAGTACGAGTATTTAAAGTGAAGGTTAAGAGCTTCTTGATTAGTAAGGGCATCAAAGGTTAGGGGGAGAAGGCAAAGAGAGTGGATCGAGAGATAATAAATCAGCCAGGATGGAATGGCAGAGCAGGCACGATGAGCCAGAAGACCAAATTTTGTTCCTTTCTCTTATGGTTTGAGTTCAACTTTCCTCGATTGTCCATAGCATCAGTTATTGTAAAAAGCATGTAAAACATGATCTAAAGTATATTTTTCTAGAAGTTGCCTAATGTGAACCAACTGCATTGTCATTTGATGTGTTCAACTGAATTCTTTTGTGGTTGCTTGGATGTGGTTCATTGACATTCTCAAGCCACCTGCACTATCCAACAATAACCTTCTGTGAAATTTGTTAATTATTGATCTCTGCCAATTGTATCTCCACTATGGCAAATATAAGTGACCACCCCTGTTTTTTTAATCCTGAGTCTGATCATTTCTTTAAAGCTATTTGGATCATCAAATTTCCTACATCCTAACCAAAGATGTAGAGTCATCAGTGTTTTTTTCAGTGACAGAAAAAGTATGCAAGTTTAGACATTAAAACCATTGGGAGTGTCTTTACATGTGGAAGTGTGATCTTTGGTTTTTTTTACAGGAGAGAACAGGTGTAAAAATGATCATGATTCAGGATGGACCACTTCCCACAGGTGCAGATAAACCACTGAGGATTACAGGAGATCCATACAAAGTGCAAGTGAGTTCAATTATGTATCCAGTTAACATTAAGAAAGCTGATTAGTACACTTTTTTGTGATTTTTCCCACTGCACTGTCATACTGCTTTAAGATTATGTTTAATTGAATAATTAAGCTCTTGTGCATAAGTTCATAAGCACACTAACTTTGGTTTAATCTCTAGTGCCTTTTTCAATTTGCTGTTTACCTTATCATTGTTGACTGTTTGACCATTGGTAAAGTGCAAATTGAAAACTACTAGTTCCAGAACACTGGAAATAACAATATTCACTATAACAATACCATACTGTGAAGACTAAAGTAATTTGACAATTTGAAACCTCTCAAGGATGCTGGATCTCAAACATTTAACAGTTGAACATTAATCTGGTGCAAGTGCAAGAAATTAATCTCTGCGTTTTATTATTTTGCAGTACACTTTTCCTGATTTTTTTTTGCTGTCTTTAAGTCCTCCAATGCTCAATTGTTAAATGTCTTTGTACTTGCAGTATATTTATAAGAAATTGTGTGTGTATATCCATGCTTGCAGGTGCAGTAATCCTCCAGAAGATCAGAAACACGTTAGTATTTTTGAATCTAACAGAGCCCTACTAGGCTATGTATTGGAACATACTCTCAGCAGTTAGTTGAGCTAAGAAAACAAAAGCCAGAAATATTCAGCAAGTCACTGCATTTGTGCAGAGCGATGCAGTTAACATTTCAAATTGATGGTCATCTACAATATCTAAGTCAGGTTTGCACGAGAACATTTACCTGGGTGACTGAAGCCTAGCAGCAGTGCTCTTGAAAAGAATGTAGACTACTGGTTTCAACACTAGAAATTCAACTTGAAACATTTAGTCCTCCCACCACCAGCATAGATGGTTGATGGTGCTGTTTTTGAAATCCTTTGCTTGGAGGTAACCCTGACAACAAAGTTCAGAGACTTTGAGATTTCAGCATTGAAGAGAAATATGGAAAGGTACATGAATGGGAAGGATATGGAGGGCTATGGTCCAGGTGCTAGGAAAATTAAGTTTGACACAGACTAGATGGGCCAAAGCGGTCGTTTCGGCTATAGTGTTCTGTGAATCTTTCAAGGGAGCAAATAAAAAATGCTCTTCACTCAAATGAACACAATATTGCTTGACATAATTCTTTCCAGGGTTTCAATTTAACTTCATATTTTCAGTATCTGTGATTTTTAGCTTTTCAGAGAAAATACTGCACCTGGTCAACTGCTGGAAGTGAAAATGTAGATGAGAAAATGTGTGTCCCACTTGTAGCTCTGTAATTATTCTGTTTAATATTAATGTAATGCATTTCAGTTTTACAGCATTGTCTTATAATTCACTATGAATGTTTGCTGTGTGGATTTTTAGGATACAGAATGCTTGCACAAATGATTTGTCTATCTTCAATAACAATGTTGGCTTTTAACCTCCTCCCTGCCTTGCCCTAATACCATTCCTGCAGCAAGCTAAAGAGATGGTCTTGGAAATAATCAGAGATAAAGATCAAGGTGATTTCAGGCGGAATGAATTTGGTTCCAGATTGGGTGGAAATAGTATAGATGTAAGTACTGCTTTAACTGTGAATTGAAGTTACAAAGCTTATGCATCAGTTTTGCCTTGTTCTAGATTAGATCTATACCATAAGACTCATTTTTCGGATGTACAAAGCGGCATGGATGTAATTTTTCATGTCAGCAAATACTGTATATTTAAGTTTTAAATAGCCAGGGTACACCCACTGTATTCACTTTTCTGATTTGTTACCATGGACGTGTCTGTCTATGTAAGCAGTGGTGAAAATAATTCATCTCTCCAGGCTAATGTTAAACATTTAGGGAAAAACACTTCAGATTATCCTGACCAATATGAATTTAAGTATACTGAAAATGGTGCTGTGCTTATTTCTTCAACTCCAGATCCTATTATTGAAGGCTTAATTGTTTTTTTTAAGGGATTTTGCATGTTTAAGAGGCAAATATAGCTAACTCACAATGAGTTTGGTAGCATGGATCGATTATCCAAACCAGCAGACCCAAGGTGTAACTCCTGGTTGCTGAACCAACCAAAAATCACTGGCACAATGATTTCACTACCTTGAGAGGTGATACTGAAAGTCAACACAATTCTTTCTAAACCCCAAACAGTAGCCCATGCCAGAAGTGGGCATTAGGATCAAATCGGGCTTGGTTGTTATGTCCTGTGATTGAAAAAGTGTTAGTAATCACAACCGACAGTCAGTTGGACAAATTAATTAAACTATAATTTATATATTAGTTTTATTTTTTAGAATGGTGGTGGGGGGAACGTCTCATGGAAATCTATGAAATATTGAAAGGCCTAGATATTTATTTGGAGAGGATGTTTCCTGTAGTGGAGGAGTCTGGGACCAGGGGGCAGTGCCTCAGAATAGAGGTAATTTCTTTATACAGAGGGTAGTGAATATGTGGAATTCATTATTACAAGATGGCTGTGGAGACCAAGTCATTGGGTACATTTAAAAAGGAGGTTGATAGGTTCTTGATTAGTTTGGGTCTGGAAGGTTATGGGGAGAAGGCAGGAGGAATGGGTCTGAGAAAATAATAAATCAGCCATGATGGAATGGCAGCAGACTTGATGGGCTGAATGGCCTAATTCTTCTATATCTTGTGGTTTATAACTCACCAAAAACTCTGATCCTACAGGGTGGTGATGAAAGTGACAAACAAAATCACAAACCTACATATTAAGCAAAGCTAGCATATGTATTTGGTTGCTCGAATTATTGTTAATGGTCTTTACAATAGTCCAAACACATTGGTTTGATGGGTTGAAGTTTTTTAAATTAAAATACTTGCGTTGTAGTCTTATAATATTAATATTAATATCTTTGCCAGATATTAATTGCATTCATGTATAAATGGAGTTCAGACTTTTATCTTTTTCTTAGGTTGCTGTACCTAGATTTGCTGTTGGTATCGTAATAGGAAGAAATGGTGAAATGATAAAGAAGATTCAGAATGATGCTGGTGTCAGGATTCAGTTTAAGCCAGGTGAAGCAACAGATTCACTTTGTGTTGGCTGGTGGGCGGTTTTCTAAAGAGGCCTTTTGAGTGCTACTACTCATAGATTTGTTAAATTGGCTGCAGTTGAGCATACAAAGATTTCAAATACAAAGACTGCCAACAAACTGTTTAACCATAATTTCCCTTTGCTTGGTAATGTCTGCATGGTAGCGTAACACTGTTACAGCACCAGCAACCCAGGCACTAATCTGCTATTGTCAAGAATTTGTACATTTTCCCCATGAACGCATGGCTTGCTCCCATATAAAAACTATGGGTCATGTTAATTGGTCAAGTGGGTGCAATTGTAATCCTAAACATTCCTGAAAATTCTTCAGATCAGTAAGTGCACAGTGCCCCAGTGAAGGCATTGCTGGAAAAAGTTTTGCTATTTATTTGAGGTGCTGCACTTGTCCACTGCTTTATTTGATAGTGAGGGATTGTAGTAATTGCCCAAGTTCATCACCATTTAAAGGATGTTGCACTGTGCTGAAAATGACAGAAATATAATTGTCTGAAAAGTTAGCACTGTCATTCTGGGATAATATTGGAACATGTGTTATCATTATTGACATGAAGCATTTAACTACTTAGCCATTGTATTTGGAAAGGGCACCAGGAATTGCATGTCTCTCACTAACTTGATCCTTTTTCTAGATGATGGTGTTATGCCAGACAGAATTGCTCAGGTGATGGGACCTCCAGATAGGTGTCAAAATGCTGCTCATATGATTAACGAACTTATTCACACTGCCCAGGTGAGGAAACAATAGCTTGACTGATAGTAAACACAAGACTGGAGTTTCTATCATTTCAGTACAATCCCGGGGGGGTGGGGGGGCGCATGGGGAATTAATGGACTGTGTAAAAAGTTTTGATACTTCCTAGTTGAGTGTTTTCAAAATTTGCCCAATATACTAGTGGTTTCCTTGATCAGTGGTTTGAATTTAATCTATCTGAAATGGACCTGCTTACAAAATTGCCATATCCCTAGGTTTTAGAAGTACTCTTCAAATTGGATTTTGTTTCTCAGGCATGTTGCTGCTGGTGGACATGTTTTTTTAAAAAGTCTTAATCTCAAAGTTTAATTTGCTGTGGTATACTGAGAATATTAAATGGTTCAATGCGGGATTTATGATCCGTTCACTCACAAGTGAAGGATTGAATATCCTTAGAAAAATCTATTTGTTAGTGATAAGTCTATTTTAGTCATGTTAACAAAACAGCAATCAAGTCACCATACTGGAATACATGAAGGCATTCTATTTAATGGCAAAAAACATTCTATCCAAAAGTGAAATCATGTGGTTTAAGAAAGATTTTCTTTGAAATTGAGGCCATGTATTTTAATAATACATTATCATTCAATCAGAATTTTCAAACATTTTGGCTACAATGTTCAAACTGCCCATAATGGTTATAGTTTAGATTATCAGTTGATTATGTATTATGCAGTTTTTTAAATTTTGCATCAATGATTTTATTCCCTCTTCACCTAGACTACTTTCCTTCTACATTCCATGGCTATATCCCCCACTCTTTGTTTTTTGGCTTAGATTTGGATCTAATCACATAAAGGCAAACTGATTTAATAGGATTTGGCATTTTGTGTATTATTTCATGTTAATGCTGATGTGGTTGGCCAATCCGCCTGTTCTTTGGGGGTGGGGAAGTAGTATAAACACCTATGTTCTATTTAGAAGATTAGAAACATCCATCCCTGTACTTCAACCTGATCTGCTTTTCAAATTTTCCAACATTTTGCATTTCAACTAATATCATCAAAGGGCAAGAAAGTAGGAACTGAATTGTAATTGCATAATTATTTCCTGTCAATGTCCCTTTGTATGATCTGGAATCCTTGTGACATCTTGTAAACTGTTAAAGACGTGAGCATTTGTACAATACAGTGGGCAAAAATGTTGGTTAAAAAAAGATGCTCTTCCCTTTTTTCTTTGCCTATATCATGTCTAAGTTTGAATGTTAAACAATTGTGAATTCTAATAGACTTAGTAGAACCCACTAAAACATTAGCAAACTATTGTATCTGCAAAGTGTAATGTTGTAATACTAGTTTAATTCCATTAGATGGAGTGTACTTTCACAATTCATATGACTGCTACAGGAAATAAAACTGTTAAAGGCAGTAGTTTCTTATAAAGTCAGTATACTGTTGGCTCTTGTGCCATTAAACTAACTATGTCCTAAGATAAGGAAGGTATTCTTGTTGTCCATGTAGCATTTAAATTCTACTTGACATTTGAATAAAAATGTCTGTAGTTCTGCTCTTCACTTTTTATTTAACTGCTTATTCTTTCAGGAGCGAGATGGTCAATCTGGCTTTGGTGGTCCTGGAAGAGGCCGGGGTAGGGGTCGTAGTGACTGGAATGTGGGACCTCCAGGTGGCATGCAGGAAATAACATACACAATACCCGCTGATAAATGTGGCTTAGTTATTGGAAGAGGTATGATCAATTAAATCATTCTAATTTACAACATTTGACACTGCACTGACTGTGTAACAATGGGAGTTTCTGAATATAGGAAAATCAAACCATTTCTCTCCTTTTTAATAAAGGTGGGAAAAGTGACTTGCATCTGTTCTTGTCAGTACATGTTGGTTGGAAATTTGGTGTACTTTCTAAGATTTTTCAGTGGTAGCTGAGGGACAGACCAACTTAAACCATTTTCCCCCAGCTATACAGAATGTCCATTTAAAATCTTTGTCATCTCATTTCCTACCACGTCAAGACTTGCCGTTAAAGATCACCTTCAAGCTGTGGGAGTAATATTGTTGGGAGCAGTGCTAAAATATTGTAATTTTTAAGCTTCTCACTGAGGAAACCTTAGTGAAGTCAATGAAAGATTGGATGTTTAAATTCTATTTGGGAATGTTACTATATTCCCTGATGGCTTTGGCCAGCCCTTTGAGAACTTCGTAGAAAAGTTATGAAAACTTTTTTGACTGAGGTTCAACTCTATTTTCTCTCTTCTCAAGAAACAAGCCTGAACGCACTCCTGAGCCTCCCCATGTACAGGTCAGGAATGTGTTGCTGCTGTAGCAACACTCAGTCAGTGCCATCCCTCATCAGTCACCTTAAAACATGTATTCTTTCCACAAGTCTATACCATTTAGAGAATGCTCGGCATTTACTTGTCATTGCTAATTCCAACAGCATCTTCTAAACCTATGACTTCTACCATGGGAACATCATCATCTTCCTCTGGTACATGAAATATCCTGACTTGGAATGGTGTATTCCAGTTAATTGGGACGCATCAGGAGCAGTATATTTTGCACCAATTAACCTAAGTTTCGTGGAAATAGTTAGAAGGGTATTTAAAAACAAAAACAAACTACCATTTAACTGAGTAAACGAAGTACAGAACAAATTAGAACACTTACCAATACCTCTACAGTACTATAAAATTGTATTAGTTTATAATAGTTGTCAATGGAGGAATTCATCCAGTATATGCTGCTGTGTTCTTTTGATTGACTGTAAATGAACAAAATAGCACACACTGTTTTCATGCAATGTAGTTGATTATTGCAACCCCCAAATCTTCATTTTCATTACAACATTCAAGATAATTGTTGTTAACCTTCCAATTCTTCATAGTTCTTAATTTGTTAAAGTCGTGAAATGGTTTCATTTTCACCCCCAGCTGTTTCTGGCATCTTCAAGCTGCTTGAAACTGCAGTGAGCAAAACAGTTCTGAATTGTCTTACTGTTTATTTCTTACCAATTATCAGTGACAAGAATCACTGCTTTTTGAACACAGACGCACACCCAACTGACGCTATTTAGAAACTGTTCGTTCTAAGCACGGTCAACAACACACACAAAATGCTGGTAGAACACAGCAGGCCAGGCAGCATCTCTAGGGAGAAGCGCTGTTGACGTTTCAGGACGAAGGATCTTGGCCCAAAACGTCGACAGCGCTTCTCCCTATAGATGCTGCCTGGCCTGCTGTGTTCTACCAGCATTTTGTGTGTGTTGTTTGAATTTCCAGCATCTGCAGGTTTCCTCGTGTTTGCATTCTAAGCACGGTGCAGTGTCTATAGTGGCCACATAAGTGCGTCTGACTAACGCTAGTTTAAAAACCTTTCAGCAGCAGCCTGTTGCAATTAAGCGGCATTGTGTCCCAAATAAACGAAGGGAATCCCAGCTATTTTCTCGATTAGAATTTGTTCGAGTCTTCCCAAATAAGCAGCTGCCCCAATTAACTGACGACCCAATTATCTGGAACCACTGTGTATTCTTGTTATCTCTACTTCTAAATTCAGCACCTCCCACCCAACTCCATGGGAGCACCATCACCAGGAGAACTGTAGCAGTTCAAGAAGGCCTCTCACTAATATCACTTCAAGGGCAGTTAGGGATAGCCAGCCTGGCCAGCAATGTGCAGGAGCTGAAAAAACAAGAATAGACAGAAAGTACACTAACATTTGGAGAGCAGTTCTTTAACTACTGCAAGAAAGCAGTTAACACATTGATGCTTGTTCCTCTGCCAAACTGAAGCAAGCTTCTAGTTACAACTGGTATTTGAGATCTCTTGGAATATCATTCTCTTCCCAGTTGTGGATTTATGTAACACTCCAAATCCACTGGAAGGATAAATGAGCTGCAATCCTCTCCTAGACTAACATTCCCAGAATTACGACCCCAGTTAAATTCAGTTTTCTTGGGCAGAATATATTGTCTGCACACCTGACAGCAGTCTCTGAAAGCATGAACATTCTCAAGATGAGATTACCAGGTAGGCATTAGGTATCAGTGGACCATCAGCATCAACACTGAAGCGTTTGAAATGAGAGCGCAAGACCTCACCAAGTGACCTGACTTAATTACAACTGATACATGCAACAGATTGAACTGTATCAAATTGATTGTGAGAATATAGCAAGTGTACAAGCATCGATTGATCGTGCGGTGAATTGATTGAGTCTCCAGTACGTGGGAAGCACTCACTTCCAGTTTTTCAAGTCCACATGTTATCATCTTCTTGGGCTCGGTTCAAAGCTCCCATGTTGCAAGTTGTCCAGTATGTACCTAGACTAACATAACTCTGTTGTCGTTCTGGCTCTATATACACATTACAAAGAGTATTTGGAGCCCAGGCTGGATTTACATCTTATGCTGTTTGAGGATGTGGTTCATGGCAATATCTGAACGGCTGAGTTAAATGCTTATGTTTAAACTTTGTGCTTGGTTGGCCTATTTAAATATTTTGCTGGACAGCTACATGTCCAACTTACAAAGTTCAGGTTACATATAGTTGTCAGGAGCAGAATCCTGTCATAAGCTGGGCAAGTGCTGTGTTAGCGCTCAAGTCTACTGTGACTGCTGCAGTACATATAGATTTCACTCAAGTTTAGTTCATATAAGGGACACTTGTTCAAACAGTGAGAGCCCAGGTGATCAAGGACAATCTGACAAGTTGGATCTGTTGCATTCGGAGAACAATGAACATGTAAGTCAAAGTTACTTGGTATTCCCTAGGGCCCTGACATTCATTATGTATATCTTTGTGCCCTTTTCTAAAATGCAAAGGATCATGATGTGAAACTTTAGCTGTCCATTTCCTGTGCCAGACATGCTGAATTCCTCCAACAGTTTACATGGTGTTAGTCTCACATTTTTCAGTATTAAGTTTCATTTTCCATTCCCATTTTATCAATTCAATGTCATTCTGCAGCCAAGGACCCTGACCACTTTCAACCCCAACCCATCCCACTCTGAACGCCATCAATTTTCAGCTGTATTTACTAATCATACCACCCACTTGAACAAACAGCAAGTGAATATATAAACAGATTAATTTCTTATCCCACCGTCTCAAGACCCAGGGTGCTGCTGTTCCTTGGGTCTCATTTGAACTGTCTGGGAAAATAACAGGTTGGAGTGGGGAAACAGATGGAGGACTAAAGTGGAATCCCAGGTCACACAACAAACTCATTCGTAAGGCCAGTGATGTTGTGGGGGTGGAACTGGACTCTCTGACAGTGGTGTCTGAAAAGAGGATGCTGTCCAAGTTGCATGCCATCTTGGACAATGACTCCCATCCACTCCATAATGCACTGGTTAGGCACAGGAATACGTTCAGCCAGAGACTCATTCCACCGAGATGTAACACTGAGCGTCAGAGGAAGTCATTCCTGCCTGTGGTCATCAAACTTTACAACTCCTCCCTCGGAGTGTCAGACACCCTGAGCCAATAGGCTGGTCCTGGACTTATTTCCACTTGGCATGATTAACTTGTTATTATTTAATTATTTATGGTTGTACATTGCTGTATTTCTTCACAATTCTTGGTTGGTGCGGCTGTAACGAAACCCAATTTCCCTCGGGATCAATAAAGTATGTCTGTCTGTCTGTCGTTTGGACCATATGTTTTCACATATTGTCACCTAATGTGCATAAAGATTTCTTCATTGTAATAGATTGCACGTTATAAAGTTTACTAAGTTGAAAGGAGTACAATTGCATTGCTGTTTAATCCTAAATTGTGTTCAAAAAGGTTAAGGAAGTAACAAAAATGGCCAGTTCTTTATGGCAAAAGCCAGAAGGTAGATGTTTTGTAAATTATGCCAACGTGGCAGAGAAGTGAAAGGTATTTAAAACCAAATTAGTTTTACTATTTTTAAATAGTTAATTGTTCTGTATTTTCCACAAAATACCTCTGCATATTGGTTTAAAGTGAGTCTTTTTTTTCTATTAATAGACTGAATGAGACTTAAAGAGCATCTTGCTGAATTTAGGGATTTGTAAAATGGAGATCCATTGACAATTGTGAATAACGTATACTGAATGGCAGGTTTACAAAAAGTTGCTGGTTGAGTTTTAGTCAAAACTGATGCTCTAATTTGAAAATGAGTCTGGCTTATTTGAAAATAGTTGTCAACCGGTATTTTTTTTCAGTTTGTTCCCTTTATTCTCTTAACATCAGGAAATGTTCAGTATGCTATCTTTAACAGGTCATCTTTATTGCTTTAAGGTGCCAAATGCTATAGCTGTGTTAAAATGTTTTTTTGTTAGTGGCCAATGTATGAAGTTAGTGTTTTACATCAGTCTTCAATTTAAAAAGAACAAAATGCAAAGAAAGTGACTAAAAGTTTTAGAAATATGAAAGACATTCCACCCCCCCAGTAAAGTCTGTGAAATCTTTGAAGCCTGTTTGTTCTTTTGGAGAGTTAAACTTTGTTAGGACTCCTTTACATTTTCATGAAGAGAATAATGAAGTGGCTTAAATTTCTGACACAACCCTTGACCTGTTTTAACTAAACTAGTAATGGCTGAATGGAGCTGTTTTTAAGATGAAACGTGACTCCAATCGTCCAAAATCAGTTCTCTTTTCCCTACCTCCCCTCCACCCTACAAAACCCACATAAAAAAAGACCAGTTCATTTGACTATATAGTGGTTGTGAGAACAGGGGCGGATGAAGAAGCACACGCTTTGAAAACCCAGTGCCTCATTGTTCACATCTTTAGCTTAATGTGACTTACAATATACTGAAGCTAATGTGACATTAATTGTTGGTGGTTGGGGTTTCGGTTCATGATCTTGTGTGAATCTCTCCTCTCTCCAACAACCCCTACCCCCCACTCTTGTCCTCCTTTGGACAGACTGCAATTGAAATCCGACTGCATAACCAATGTTTCATGGATCTTTTCAGGATCACTCTATCTCCCAGTCTCTAAAGTTGATGTCCGGCATTGCCTTTTCAGTGGCTCTGACCAGCTGAAAGAATCCTGAAAAGGCATCGAGGCAATAGAAACGTCAAGTGCTTTCTATGTTGCGTGAAGGCAGGAGCTGGAAGATAAATCGTTACTTCTCTTCACCATATTACCATGATAAAAAAAATTGATGGATAATTCTCCAGTGCTGGGCAGTGTCATTGCTGTCTTTTTAGTGATTTGATTAATTGCTTTACAATTTTCATCAAGTACCATTGCAGTCGGTTTCACATTGCATCCCTGTCAGGCGGAAGAATAGACTGACTGTTGAACGTGTCTGTGACTGGCCACCAAGCGTCTTGTGAGTGACCTCCCCCCAGTGGGTGCATTAACCACCAAGGGCATCCTTTTAGAGACACTGCAGAGGGGGTGGGGGCGAGAAATTGAGTGAGTGAAGCAGCCAGAGCAAGCACACACAAGAGATGTAATTGATGTTAGGACATAAACATTAGATTTTAATCAGCGTGCAAGTTTGAAAAGGCTTTGAGTTCAGATTGTTCAGTGAATAAAGCTGTGAAGGGAAGGCGTAAATTGGCTACATCTAGGAAGGCCATGCTTTAATTGATTTTGTAGGGGAATAGCCTTTTTTTGTAAAAGTTCCCGGGCTTCCATATGTTTAACAGGTACTGTTCCTGGTTTCTAACAACATTACAAAAGGAGAGCATTTTAAATGCACTTTGCACTGTAACTGGGGGCGGATAAAAATTCATGGAGAGAAATCCTTATAAATTTCTTTAACATTAATATCACTTTAGTAATTGTTAGCAGGGTTTTTGGATCACTTAAATTCTGTTGTAGGCATTTTGTTTTCAGTGCAGATTGATCTTTTGTTTTGCAATTGTAAATGAAGCACAATCCAAATTAAACTCTGCACCTTAACCCTTTGATTTTGTTTAATTGTCGTGGTTGTAACCGGATTGAATTCAATGCTGTGTATTACTTAAGTGTCTCCAGCTTGTTCCAGTCTGCTAACAGTTTTCATATTCCGGTATCATGTTACTGAATTTTAGAGTGTTGTCAAATTTGCAACCTACTGCATAAATAAAGTTAGCACCATTGTTCGTCAGGATTTTTTGCTTGGCCTTTACAATTGTTGGTATAAGTCAAATGTCCTGACCTGATTTTTGTCACAGGAATTGTTAACATGTTAGCTCGTTCTGGTCACATAAATTTGCTATAGTGACGGCTCATTCTTTAATTGTTCATGATAAATGCTATCCTTGTTTAAAATATTCTCAACTTGCATTTTATTCCCATTAGTTCTGTGTTATGAATTTTGCAGTGTGATGTATTTTGTTATGGTGTTATTTGTATTTTCTGCTTTGGTCTTAATGAGCTGTTTAGCTGTCAATATTTTCAAAGAAAATTGTTTCCATCAAGAGCTATAGTTAGTCACCTCTAGTATCTTTTCAATCTCAATTCCTTGCCCTCTGGTTAAGGAAAAAGAAGGAAAATTAACCTAAAATTTCAACATGTGGTGCAATAATTTATACAAGTTTAAAAAAAGTTGGTTCTGTGTAAATAAACTACTGTGTACAACTTAAAAGCAAGTTCTTTGGTTTTGGTCAGTTGGTGCCCATAATTATAAAACAAAGGAAAGGCATTTGCAGTGAATAATAATTGGCTTGATTAAGTCAGGGTGCTGCTGTCTTCACTTGAATTATTTTTGTAATAGTCTTGTTTACTCACTGCATTAGGGTTATGGTCCTAAAATGCTAGCAATGCCCATATCCTATATTTAAAGTTCAAAAAATGGAACTTCCCACCGTTTGATGTGGTTTGAGTTCTGTTTGTGTTTTTAGAACAAAGGAAGCAACAGCAGGACATTTAGTCCTTCTGAATGCTCTGCACTGCTGAGTAAGACTAGCTGATCATATTTCAACACTTTGTTTCGTTTGATTTCCCCCTAATTTCCAAGAATCTGTATTGAACGTGCAGAATACATGAGCATCTGCACCCCTCCGAAGATTTGTCACTTGTAGATGAAATTTCTCCTCTTACACCTAATTGGCTCACTACTTGTGAGACTTTTGTTCAAGAGATCTCAGCCAAAATCAACCTGCCAGGTCCCTTAAGAATTTTGTTATTAAAAAAGGATGTATACTCAGTTTCTCTTTGTATGAAAGTGGTTTTATTCAATGGGCCTGTTTGCACTCTAAAGTAATTTTATCCTTGCTTGGATAAGATTATGCACACTTGCAGTTCTCCACGTGTGGTCTTGCCAAGGCCTTGCATGATTGCAGTAAAATTATTTTTGCGATCTGATCCTTTTGTACAGAATTTAACATCGTTTTACTTAATTGTATATGGTATCTGGTTATTATATGCTTTCTGTACAAGGAAATCCAGGTCCCTCTGAATACTTTAATTTCTTATTTTAAACTATTTTAATAAAAGTTATTTTCTGTTTTCTCCAAGGTGCATAACTTCTGTTATCCTTGCAGCTTGTTTTCCCATCTGGCTTTATATTGTAAACACACTGGGATATGCTACACTTTACCTTTAACTTTTTTCTTGTAAACACCTGCAAGAAAATGAATCTCAAGATTAAATTTGGATGCTGCAGTCTTCGCCTGCATTATTTTTGAAAAGTTTTTGAAACTTTTTGGTCACTTACTGTTACTTTGGTAATAGGTTTACTTTGTTCTGCTTAATGAAATAGATTGCAAAGATCTGAGATCTCGGCGCTTGTCACAGAACATTGAAATCTACAGCACATTACAGGCCCTTCGTCCCACAATATTGTGCTGACTGTGTAACCTACTCTAGAAACTGCCTAGAATTTCCCTAGCGCATAGCCCTGTATTTTTTTAAGCTCCATATATCTGTCTAGAAAGTTCTTAAAAGACCCTAATGTATCCACTTCCACTGGCAGTGCATTCCATGCACCCGCCACTCGATGCGGAAAAACTTGCCTCTGACATCCTCTTGGTACCCTTTTTTAAACACCTTAAAACTATCCCCCCTCATGTTAGCTATTTCAGCCCTGGGAAACAGCCTCTGGCTATCCACATTATCAGTGCCTTTCATCATCTTGTACATCTCTGTCAGGTCACCTCTCATCCTCCGTCGCTCCAAAGAGTAAAAGGCCATGTTCACTCAACCTATTCTCATAAGGTACGCCCTCCAATCCAGGCAACATCCTTATAAATCTCCTCTTCACTCTCTCTATAGTATCCCCATCCTTCCCGTAGTGAGATGACCAGAACTGAACACAGTACTCCAAGTAAGGTCTGACCAAGGTCTTGTACGGCTGTAACATATCGTTGTGATATTCCACTTCTACAACCTGCTAACTTGAAAGTGACTCTGAAATTCTTGAACTTTATTTTCTGTTTTACAAACAACTCATTCAGTGCTTATAATTTCCCCAATTACCTGGGCAAGTTTTGTGGAATAACTTTTAGAATGATTCCCTTTATCAAAAGCTTTTTGAACTTTGAAATAATCCAGTCCTTGAGTTTACCAGGTTAGTTCCAAAATACATTTGTCAAACAGTTTCACTTTTCATATCACCATGTGGTCACATTTTCTTACTAATCCAATAGATATATTGCTAATAATAGGTTTGAGGGATTTTGCAATCACTGGTTTATATATTCCTGCTTTTGTTCCTCCTTCCTTAAATAAAAGGGTTATGCTGCTCTCTTTCAATCTGTAGGCTCCAGAGAATTCCTGAGAATTCTGGAAAACTAATTTCAATTCAATCATTTGAAGTATTCAAAAGGAAAAATTCAAGGGGAATAAGTAATACTTTTCAGGACGGTGTTCGTATGGAGACTTCTCTCAAACTTTCACAATATTTAGATGTAATTTAATGTCAGTATTTAAGTGTTTTGCAGGTGACTAAAATTACAACAATTTAAGCTAATGAGCATGAGAATATGCTAACTTTACTGTTTTAAGCAAGCAGGTAATCTGTTCAGGCATGTTAATATTTCCATTTTGTTCTTCAGGTGGAGAGACTATCAAAAGCATTAACCAACAAACAGGAGCACACGTAGAATTACAGAGAAACCCACCACCAAATTCTGATCCTAATATTCGAATATTCATCATTCGTGGAGCTCTACAACAAATTGAACATGCTAGACAATTAATAGAAGAAAAAATCAACGGGGTGAGCTTTCTTTAGTTCTTCCATTTTAAATGCATTCAACCTTTTCATTTCAAATTGTTCAGAAACTGCATCCAAAAATTGGACTTTATCCCATGTTCTTGTAAGTTGAAGGGACAGTACCCTTCTAACTTCAGCAAAGGTGACCCAAGTCAATTCTTATGTTTCCTCTTCTGCTCTCTCTCATGCTGATACACTTTGCATCCACTTTTGGTGCAGTGGTTCACAGAATGACCTCCAACATTTGCACGCTCCATCTTCATCAAATGTGCCAGCCACCGGTATAGTGGCATCCGCACCAGACTTTGGGGCGAGTGATCCCAGGTTCGAATCTGGCCAGCTCCATGTATGCTTTGCATCTGTGCTGGGCTTAGAATCGTGCTAACAACTCTGACTTGTGAAACAGACAAATGGTAAAAGAAATGACATGGTTTCTGCCCAATGCACCAATGAGGTGCGGGAGGACATCAAAACGAGTCCCAATATCCCATGAGTGGGAAAAATCCCCTTCATCCACTCTATCCCTTTGTATTCTGATTTTTAATTTGTCATTCCTCTAAACTGTATGCAAGACCTAATCCTCCTATCTACCGCTGAGTGCAGATTATGACCACAACATCTGGTAATACTCATTCCACTTGTAATATTTTGCATTAACTTCATGCCATTTTTGACCTTGACTACAGGGAGATTATGTGCCACTGTGGGATTGCATATGTGACTACAGGAAAGGTCATCTATCCCAGTAACGTGAATCCCTTGTTACACGTTCTTCCTCCCCACTGTGTATGCGAGTCGTGTATTATGATGGATTTGCTTATGGCTGTAATCCCCTGAGGAAACTTTACTTTGAATGATTATTCGATAGCGCTTAAAGAGACTCCCCTGCCTACAGGTCTTGAAATCTGCCTTCATCTAACAATATAGATGCTCAATAGATGTGAATTTGTGACAAGTATTAAATAACTTCAACCTCTTTCACTTCAGTGTTCTCTGTTTCCTTTCAGGGTCCTGGTCCTGGTGGCCCTGGAGGATTTAACACGAACCCTTACAGTCAAGGACCACCTGGCCACCACCAAAAGTAAGATTCGTATTAGTATTTTACCCTTGTATGGTTTCCTTTTAATGAACAGAATTGATCACTTGACATCTGTACTCTTGAACTAACAAGCTTTTGTTTTGGGATGGAAGATGTTAGGTCATTTCCAGTGTTAATAGTGTACTTCTGTCCCACCATATGTGGCTTGATTTATTTCTGAGGCTTAGTATCTTATTCTGGGATTTTGAGCTAATATTTGGTCTTAGGATTGGAAGCTGCTTACCTTCTGAGAAATCCTTGCCTGATATAACAGGTGCATACAAAATCTGTCCTTTCGAGCATCTCACAATTTCGTTAAGATTTGTAAAATATCCAACCTAAAGCAGAGATTCCCAGAAGTTTTTAGCCAAAACCCACCTCAGTTTTTGCTGCTTGTTCCATCTATAAAATCTGTTTACTTTGTGTCCTCTTTAATTTTCTAGCCACTGACTGTAATCTTTTTGTCCACCACATTTAAACCTACAACCTAACACGACATTACTCACCTGCATGGACGAGTAGCAAATTTTATTCTTGTTTCCTCCTATTTTGACTCCACTTCTTTACCTCCCCCCATTCCCAATCTTCACCCCACATTACTTGCAGCAAAATGTTTCCCTTTTAAATTTATATTGTGCACCATACTCGTGAGAGTTGAAGGCTGCAGCCTTGCCTACTTTGATTATCAGTGCCAAGCCTGCCATGGAAAGTTAGCTGAATTTCTAGCTTTTTGTTTCCTGTATTGTTTGGAATTGACCTAATTGTCCCCATTTTCATATGTCATAGGTTAAGTAGTAGTTACCAGAGCCGGTGTACGTTATATAAGTTTGGTTGAATTTATTCTTTCTCCAAACAGTGGTCCTCCACAAGCCTTTATGACACAGGGATGGGGAAGTGCATACCAGCCCTGGCAGCAACAAGGGCAGCAGGATCCAAGTGAGTATCTTGTTTGCTTTCAGCAGAAGTCTTTGTTTTTCTTATATATTGTGGTATTGGCTGAGCACATTTTGGTTTCCTTTTTCATGTGCTCCACAGGCCTGATAAAACAGGCTTTTTCATCACCCTCAAAGTAGTAAAAAACACACTGCATAGGCATATATAGAAATCTCAACTACTAATCAGTGTTGTTTCATTTATCCTTTTTGTTCTATAGTTCTGGTACCCACAAAATCTGTTTTAGTAACCTCAGTTGGATTCAGTATGATTATTTACCAGCTTATCCTAATCCATCTGCAGTAAATTTTTCATTCAACAGCTCACAACCTCAGGTTTAGCAGTGACAAACCTTCGACTACTTAAAGTAAACTTGCCTACCGTAGGACAGTTTAAGCATATTCATTGTGTTCTTGCAATCATGTTGATGTCCTTCTAACCTATTTTCCTCCTTTGAGAAGTAGATTATTAAAATCATTTTCTTCCCCCAAGAACATAGCATCCAGAATTGCAATTTGACTTTGTGCAAACAAACGCAGCATTTGGTGAATGGCGTAAGAGGAGAGGGAGGACAAGAAAACATCTGACCAGCTCTTCATTCAGCAGTGTAACCTTGTAAAATTTGGCAATCAGTCTTCAATAACTCACTGAAACAGTAGATACCAGGGCTAATGTTGAAATTGTGTCATACTCTGGGAACGAATGCACATTTTAAAATGTATGTGGTTGGATTTATTTACTTGTTAGCACTGTGATCCTCCGGAAACCCTTTACGACAGTGATGCTGGACGGTGGTGTATGCCACTCTGGACTTTAAGGCGAATGGTTTCACGTTCGAATCCAGCCAGCTCCTTGCATACTTTTCTTCAGTGCTCAGTTGAACTTCAAGCTAGCAACTTGGTCTTGTAAAAAAAGACACGTGCTAAAGAAATGGCAAGGTTGCTGTCCAATGTACCGCAGGGTGTGGAGAGGGAAAACAAAGAAATAAAGACCAATCCTCTCAATACTGGGCAGAAGACGAAGTTTAATCACTACAGTCACAGAATTATGGCAGAGAACGAGGTCAATTTCCCATTAACTGAAGAGCATTCTATTTTGAAGGGAATCTTGGGTGTAAAAGTAGTCTTTAACATTTAAAAAGTTTCTCCAGGACTGTCCTAATTTTAAACTTTGCTTAGTTATATGCCCCAAATTGTGTTTTCTCTAATATTTAAACATCACTCCAGCATGTTGATGTGCCAGTAGTTTAGTGAAATACAGAAAGCAAAAAATAGCAGATTAAAGGGTGATGAAAAGTCTTAAGCCAAACTGTAACAAACTTAAGGTTTTGGATGAGTCTTTAAGATACTGAATCAACTGCTGTGCAGGATTCAGTAATAGAAAACATAGAAAATAGGTACAGGAGTAGGCCATTCTGCCCTTCGAGCCTGCACTGCCATTCAGTAAGATCATGACTGATCATCCAACTCAGAACCCTGTACCTGCTTTTTCTCCATACCCCTGATCCCTTTAGCCTTTATCTAACTTCCTCTTAAATATAGCCAATGAACCAGCCTCAACTGTTTCCTGTGGCAGAGAATTCCACAGGTTCACCACTCTCTGTGTGAAGAAGTTTTTCCTCATTTCAGTCCTAAAAGGCTTCCCCTTTATCCTTAAACTGTGACCCCTCATTCTGGAATGTGGGTGTGGATTCTTAAAAGGAATATGAAGGCATCTCTTCTGTCCTGACTGGGTTTGCTCTTTTTTCCTTGTTAACTACTGTTCTGGAGTTGTACATGGAGTATTCCAAACTGTCCTCAGTTTGCATGCTTGGCTTGAAATTTTGCATCCCTGGTTGATTCCATTACAGAAGCAGTTAACTGCTTCGTCCACTTTATCTAACCTCATTGAGGGTGCCTTTTCAGTAGAAGTTATGAAATATCTCGGATTAGATTCAGTGTAGTAGCTCTTACCCATCTGGCCTCTTGAGTATGCTATGGAATTACAGGAAGCCTTCAGTGAGGCTTTGCTCCCTCTCCTCCCAAAACCATACATTCTCTTTTGAAAAAGCTATTTGAAAGTTCAGTCATTTGGGTCACTAATCATTTTATCCTGTCATCACTTATTAATACTTTTACTAAAGCATCTTGTGACTGACTGGGTGGATGTATTGAGGTGATTAATATTGGCCTTGCCAGTGATCTTTCCTGTGAAGAAGAATTCAGAGAAGGATCAAATCCAAAAACACTGGAAGCGACCAAGAAGACATTAACAGGGGAGGTACTTGGATTCTGGTTCCTTTGGATACACTTGTCTTTTTGGTTGCGGTGGTGGGTTTATATTCAAATGGTTCAAAATTATTCCTTTAAAGCTTAGACATTGACATCACGAGCAGTAACACCACGGCATTATGAACTATTCCTACCATACAAGTTAAAGCTATCAAAATTAGTGATAGTTACTGTCACACTGTGTGTGTCTAGGTAAAGCTGCACAGCATTTGGGTACAGCAGCCTGGTCAGCCTACATCTCCCAGTTTTACCAGCAGCCTAGCCAGCAACAACAAGCAACAATGGGGCAGAACTTGCAACCAAATTCAGGTGTGTATTTGTGAAGAGAGCTATTTCAACAATGCAAGCATATGCATTCCACTTCCTGCAGCCCAGAACTTGCTACCTCTGCAAATCCAGAATCAACATTAATGCTCTCCTTTATCCTCACTAATGTGAGAGGGGCAGCGAATATGCTCTCTAAGGCTGTTCTCTCACTTGATTCTAAGCAATATCAAACTTCTGATTTTAAATTCTTTCTGTTGGCTAAGGGTGTTGTGGGTTAAAGGTAGCCTCATTCACTTTAGTATGGAACAATCCAAACTACTTCATCTTATTCTTTATATCTCCCTCAGTTTTTCTCCTCACTCGCCTCTTAGCTGTCATTATTACACCATATTGTCCGAATACCAGTTATCAGGAAGGTTTTTGACTCTGCTAACACTGCTCCTGGGTGGCTGTAGTTTCAGTTTTTTTTAGCTTGCTTTATTTTTTTTTGCTTTTACTATGTGCTAGTCTGCAGTGGAAAAATCTCCTGGGTTGATGGTATCCAGTACTTTCTGCTAATGTTACTTAAAAGTTATGGTTGTGAATTTTGTTTTCTGTGATTGGAAGTAAAATGGGTTGTTACATCAGGGTAAATGGAACTTGCTCTGTACTGTCTTGGGTTCCACTCAGTGCAGTAGCATTTAGCACGTGGCCTGTTACGTATGGAAAGCTTTCAATGAGGCTTTGCTTCCCCTCCTCCCAAAACCATGTATTTACTTCTGACAACGCTATTTGAAAGCCCAGTCACTTGGCTCACTAAACATTTTATCCTGTCATCGCTTTTTTATGCTTTTACTAAAGCATCTTGTGACTGGGTGGATGTATTAAGGTGATTAATATTGGCCTTGCCAGTGATCTTTCCTGTGAAGAAGAATTCAGAGAAGGATCAAATCCAAAAACACTGGAAGCGACCAAGAAGACATTAACAGGGGAGGTACTTGGATTCTGGTTCCTTTGGATACACTTGTCTTTTTGGTTGCGGTGGTGGGTTTATATTCAAATGGTTCAAAATTATTCCTTTAAAGCTTAGACATTGACATCACGAGCAGTAACACCACGGCATTATGAACTATTCCTACCATACAAGTTAAAGCTATCAAAATTAGTGATAGTTACTGTCACACTGTGTGTGTCTAGGTAAAGCTGCACAGCATTTGGGTACAGCAGCCTGGTCAGCCTACATCTCCCAGTTTTACCAGCAGCCTAGCCAGCAACAACAAGCAACAATGGGGCAGAACTTGCAACCAAATTCAGGTGTGTATTTGTGAAGAGAGCTATTTCAACAATGCAAGCATATGCATTCCACTTCCTGCAGCCCAGAACTTGCTACCTCTGCAAATCCAGAATCAACATTAATGCTCTCCTTTATCCTCACTAATGTGAGAGGGGCAGCGAATATGCTCTCTAAGGCTGTTCTCTCACTTGATTCTAAGCAATATCAAACTTTTGATTTTAAATTTTGTCTGTTGGCTAAGGGTGCTGTGAGTTAAAGGTAGCCTCATACACTTTAGTATGGAAGAATCCAAACTACTTTCTCAAACTCTATCTTTATATCTCTCTGACTCTCCAGTTTTTCTCCTCCCTTGCTCCTTAGCTGTCGCTATTTAGTTTTGTTGCTGGGATACCATTTATCAGGAAGGTTCTCGACTCTGTGCTAACACTGCTCCTGGGTGGCTGTAGTTTTGCAGTGTTGTTTTTTGACCTACAATTTATTTGGATTGTTTACAGTGGGGGAAAATTCCTCCTGGGTTGATAGTGTCCAATATTTCGTGAAGATGTTGCAATAGTATTGTTGGGAAAACTATCTTCATGATTGGACATCAGGGTAAATTGAATTTGTTCTGTATCTAAGATTAAAATGTCCCTTTGCAAAATGGGCTTGGATAACATCCAGTTTCACTCTGCAAGGTTTTTGTAGTGCATTTATATGCTTAAAGAATCTGCAGTTAAATCAAAACATTTGAAAAATGTTGCAGATGGTAGCCCATTTCTAGCCTGTCATGTAGTTGGGTATCTTAATGTATTGCAAGCAAAACCATCAGTCATTTATAACTTGATCGCAAATTAGATTGCTGAGAAGTTATTATACAGATAATTGTGCCTCTATCAAAACTTCTATACTGTATGTTGCCCTATATAGATTCCTGTATAGTCCTGTAGGGTATCTTGCCCTTTAAACTTTCTGTAATTAGTCATTCATGGTGGTTGCCTGGTAATCAGAAAGAAAGAAGCTTCAAAATAAAAGCAGCATCTGTAGAGAGCCAGAGGATGTTTCAGTGCAGTGATATTTTTCATAAGAACCAAGAAATGATGGAAATCAAAGATTTTTAAAAATATACAGTACTGTGCAAAAGTTGTAGAAACCATGCTGTACTTGTCAATGTGGGGTGAAGAGCTCGTTTGTAAATTTGGCAGGAGCAAAGGATCTTGGAATTCAAGGGTGGAGCACTGCGGGAGGGGTAGCTTGCATTAAAGTGCTGGGAGGGGGTGCAGATGAAGACACATCCAGCCCTGAGACACCAGGCAAGGTCATATGATTTCACAGTTGGTATAGTGATCATTACAGAATCCTGCTCCCTCCCCCTCCCTTCCCTAATTCCCAACCATGATCCCCCTCTCTCTGTCCCCTTCCCACTCTTAGTCCACAATAAGAGACCCATATCAGAATCAAATTTATCATCACTCAACTATGTCTCAATTTGTTTTTTGGGAACAATACATAAAATTACTACAGTACTGTGCAAAATTCTTAGGCACATATATATAGCTAGGGTGCTTGAGACTTTTGCACAGCGCTTAAGTGTTGGACAAGGGGTGGTAGTGGAACGAGCAAAATGAATCAGTGAAACTGGGAGTGACTGAATGACACAAGTAACACTGCTGAATGAGAGTACTTTAATCACACTGATCACAGGTGATGTATCAGGAGGAGGAAATGTAAATGAAGGTGGATGAAGATTTGGGAGGGTGTGATTGCCGAGAAATGCTGCAAACCTGAGACACAAAACAATAATCACTGGAAATCTGAAATACAAAAAAATGCTAGAAGTACAATGCAGGCCTGGTAGTATCTAGAGAGAATATAACTGAATTAATGTAATAGGTTGATCTTTCATCAGAACAGGGCAGTTTGTAAAAGCTGGTTGCTGAATTTGGTGTCTATTCAGAAGGTGAGTTGCTGTTGCTTAAACGTCTGTTAGACTTCTCTGGAGCAGTTTTGGTTTCTATTGCTCCAACAAGCTCTGTTAATTACTATTGTATTGAGCTGCATGTCACTGATCATGACTCTGAACTGTGCCAAAGAGGCTCTCATCAGAAGAACTCAATGACATCCAGAAAATCCCATTGCAGCCTTGACTGCAGAGTTCAGCCACCAAGTAGTATTACCTGCACTGAGCTTCAAGTTGTAAATGTTGCTTTTAAAAATACATTTTCACAGAAATGCTGAAGTAGGTATTTCTGTCAAGATCATTGTTTATTGATGTACTGTAGCATAACTAACATTAGCACCATTTAGCCATTATTAATGTGCATATTTTTAAAACGGCCCTTTTTTCTCAGCCATGCACTAAATGTATCTTTGCTATTGTAAGAGGTTGTGCATTGTGGTGCCAGGTCCAGGCTTTTCCTTGGTATGCTTTACTTGGTCTATAATAATAGCTAACCTTTTCAAATTAATGTTCTTCATTAAATAAAGGCTGTTTTTCAGACCTTGTACTAAAGCTTAGTGAAGCTATAAATATTTGTTGCTGGATTAGATTTCAAGGAAATGCAACATTTTTATAGCAGCTTTAAATATCCCAAAGCCAATGAGTCATTTTAAGATGCATAGAGAAAATCTGTACAAAAATGTTTGTTACTAAGCTGTTTTACTAAATCTTTCATTGCTGGTTAGTCTTACTTGTATACAGAATGTTCCATAACTGAGAGTGGAATTTGTAACTTCTACAAAACTTCAAAATTAAAGTAATTTGTAACTCATTGCCCCAACACTCTAACAGTTCAGGGAATTCCTTAGTGTATTTTTTTTTCTCACAACCCATTAGTTATATTCTAATCTGAAATGCTTTGTCACTTTTCTGATTGGTTATCTTCCAGTTGTATAACTTGAATGTTTTCCATTCTCCAACCTCAAAAGTGTGGGCTGTTCCTTGCAATTCCAATTGGTTTGAAAGTCTGGAAATCGAAGTGAGGTTTCCACTGATCCTCCTGAGCTGTTAACTTCAAATTGCATTGAGTCTGGGCCCTCCTTTTAACACCTCAAAACTGTAGCACTGTTCCTTCCCAGTTTTCTTTCATTAATTGCTATGTAGTGATATTTTTTATGTATTTCAACATTTAGTTCTGCTGAAGGCTCATTGAAAGCAATACCAAATCTTCTAAGATTTATCAAGAAAATCCGGTCTTCCTATAGATCTTAGTATGTGTCATGACTACAAGATGAAGCTGTTGATACAATCATCTGGAATTTGGTCTGTTACCTTGGCAAATAATTTTTTTTCCTTGGGAAAGAGAATTACTGTCTCTCATTTTCATGCACTAACTGCCTTCGTCTCCACCCAACTCCCAAAGTATAGATAGCATAAATATAATTGCAGATGTACAGTTTAGTTATGGAGAGGAAAAAAGTCTGCTAAGATTACAGGTCTTTTCTGATGTTCCTGTCTAAATTATATTTTTTCACTCCTGGAAATGCTTGGGCTTGGCTCACTGCCTGTTTGAAAAGGCTAAGATCCACAAGGCCAAGTATTAAATTATGAATGACCTGTGTGTGGAAATTATTAAAATAAGTTCAAAACCACATGGTAAAATGGAGCTGTCTAGGGCGATGCTTTGGGAGATAATATCCCAATGCTTAAATGCTTCTCCCAACCTTGACAATCAAATATCATCTAATCCTGTTTGGACTATATTCTGAATTGTATTTGAGCAAACTTGGTTGAAATTGAACCTTGTGTAGTTATTAGTAACACTTGCTAATTATACAGAGTAACAAAACACCTCTTTACTGTAAGTATCCTTGGTCTGAAGCTATTCAGAAAGCTGGGTCTCCTTTTTCTTTGCAAAAAAAATCCCTATTTTTTTCTGAAAAATGTCTTTTATCAATTTGTGAAATGTAATTTTTTTAAACCTGCCCACAGATCAGAATGGTGGCCAAACTGGTCAGATGGATTATTCCAAAGCCTGGGAAGATTACTACAAAATACTTGGTATGCACTTTTCTTGGACTGATATTCTATAATATTTTTGAGTTACCTTCTCAGAGTATTTGCACAAAGCAGCTACTGTGGAATAGAGAATTCCCTCCTTCCCCACCTCTTACTAACTCTTCCAACCCCACCTTTGTCTGTCCCTTCTTGCTTTAGTTGAGCTTGTACTTTTCTGGTTGAGTAAGCGGATGTCTTCCGTGCTGTTTCGTAAGGAGTGATTTATAAATCCGTAACTGGTTATTGTGATTTGTTCACTGAATTCTACTGCTTGGAGGGTGGCAAAAGGTATTATACAGAAATGATCTCTGGTATGGTACATCAGTCAAACTGAGCCATACATGAGTGCAAGATATTCCAGTTGAGAGTCCAGGACTAAACCATAGGGCTTCTATTACAGAACTGCAGCTAGAAATAAATCAATTATGTGGGAGGGATGTGGATCCACCTTCTGTGCAATATACTTTATTTACTGTGAACAGCTAATTGCAAAACACAGACAATGCTGGAGGAATTCAGCAGGTCGGCCAGCATCTATGGACAGGAATAAATAGTTGATGTTTCAAGCCAAGAACCTTCATCAGGACTGCAAAGGAAAGGGGGTGGGATGAGCCAGAAAAAGCAGGGGAAGAGGAGCACAAGCTGGCAGGTGATAGGTGAGACCACATGAGGGAGAAGGAGCATGGAGATGAAGTGAGAAGCTCGGAGGTGATGGGTGAAAATGACTTATTCTTTTATTCCAACTAGGGAGCGACTGTATGTATAGGTTATTGACCAGTGGCATTTTATTTATCACGTGGCCAGAAAGTGACACAGGTACTGGCAGCATCATCATTGGCCACAAGATAAGTCGGAAATTTTTTTCCAGAATTGCTTTGATGTCCGAAGGCTGACATACCTGTTCACAAGCCCGATACCTTGTGACTAGATGGAATTTATTGAAGTGGGTGGATCGGGGTTATTACTAGCTATCTTCTATGTTACTTCTTATAGCCGGTTTAGTATTGTCAGTAGAATGGAGTTGTGGTTCAGTTCATTCAGTTTGTGAAAGTAAGTTTTGCACCATAGAATGCATTTGTAAAGTGCATATGACCTGTATTAGCTCTTTACAAAAGCTAAACAATTATTAAGTTTTCCTTTCCCCCATACTTTTTTTAATAAATTACATATTTTGCTTCCACCAAGCTTAGACTGTGCTCTGAGGCTTTGTTATAAAATTGTCAATCTCTCCCAACAATTCAACCTGCGAGTTGAAGGCCGTTACTTACTAGCATGGCAAGCACTGGAAAGCTTTATCCAGATTTTTGCAGTCATATCTGTTTTCTGTTGTAATGAAACTTCTAGTCCGCTGCAGCAATTGAAGGTCTACTTTGCTGAACAAGTTTGCATTAATGATTAATACCTGATTACTGGAAGTGTGTGCTTCAGCAGTAGTGTTTTTTCTGGCTAGTCTCATCAGATCTGGGTAGCTTGGAGCAGTAGACTGAAAATCTCTGTTGTCCCCTTCATAGATCATCAAATTATATGGTCAGCATTTGCTATCTGAAATGATTTCATGTAATTATGAATGTGAACATTTAAATGCATCTTGTTACTTTTGGGAAATTACAGGCTTAGTGGTTCCATCACTTGGCAAACATAATTTGTCAAAGGCTATGTGTTTTATGATGACTTGCTTTGTTCTCCATGCCTGAGAACTTAATTAAGGATCGTCCATATGGGAGAGCCTCATCTAAGAATTTAGTTACCTCAATGAAACAATAATTTTACATTTCTACATCCTCTTTACTGCAAATATTGTTACACACACATTCATTGTTCTGTATGTTAAATATCTGAGTTTTGTTTTGAAACAGAAAACTCATGGAGAAGCTTTTGTTGCCTCTAGCAGGTGGAACCTGTAGTTGGTCCTGACCTTCCTTTTGTAGGGTCTTGTCCTATGACTGTGGCCCTCAGATTTTTTTCCTTGTCCTTCTACAGCCTTTTATGTTTCGATGCTCCCTTCCCCCACTTCTTTAATGCCATTTGTAGTTGGTGTGAGGGATAGAAGTCCTTCAGGGTCGAAACAGCACTACACTCTTCAAAAGATAGGGGAAAGGACTCTGAGCTATTAATGTGGAGGGCTTTATTGTGAATGCTACTGGGATCCACGCCTGCTGGTGACTTATGCCATCTTCTGGCTGCCAATATTGTCTGTTGCTTATTTAAGATTGTTTCGCTGTGTCCCAAGGCCAAATGCTAGTCACTTTGCTGGAAAGAATTATGTTTGTATCCATTACCTTTGTCCTTTGCTCTGTGAAATTGAACTATGAACTTCGTGAAACAAGTTTGAATATATGATATAACTAAACTGTTTTCAGGCATTTTCAACTCATTGCCCAGATTTTAAACATGCTTTGTAAAATTCAAAATGTTTTAAAATCGACTTGCTTTTATCTCTAGCTTTATTAAATATTGTTTAAAATCGCATCTTCAGAATACGTAGAAAAACTTGCTATATTTGAGGTTGCCTAGTGGTTGCGAAAGCTGTTTCAAACCCTGCTATTTACTACTGTCTGCAAATTTGGCAAAACTCAATTGTAATCTGTAAGCAATTCATCTGGGAATTGACAATTTTTGATCCTCGTCGCTGCTGAGACTAGCAACCAGCTACAGTTCCAACTCATCATTCTTACTCTGTAATCCCACCCATTGCACAGTCAAAACTAACTCTAGATTTTACAGTCTACATCTTGTTGCACTGCATTTTACCTTGAGGAGTGATCACCTCTGTTGTTAATTGCTATTTAAACAGTTGCGATCTGAGATGGTACCTGAGGGAGTGAGGAATGAAATTGTTACTGCAGAAGATCTATTCAATAGATGGAGAATTAAAATAATTCTCTTCTCATAGTGGTGCTTGCCATAGAAAATGTGTATAGAAACTTGTAATTCTGGCTTGTGTGAAACTCATCCCAAAACATTGGAGAGTATCTTAACTACACAATTGGTAATTGTTCTTCACACAATTTCATAAAGAACTACCAAGGGCATTTAAAGTGAGAGGTGTACAACAATAGTATTGCTACAGTTTTGAGCTGCTAAGAGTAAAGCTATCTGATAATTCAGAAATACCCAAGTTACAGTATCTTGCTCACTAATTAGCCTGGAATACAAGCCCAGGGATTTGGGGAGTGGGTTAGGTGAGCAGCTGGAGCTCGGATCTTGACTATTATCCAAGTGAGTGACCGGACCCTGGGTCAGGAGTACTTATGTTTTTCACAATCTGAAACACCATCTAAAACTTGTAATTTGAAATATCCTGCTCCCTTTAGACTCATCGGGTTCACTGGAATATTATAGTGCATAAAGTGAACTGTGTCTGTTGGTGTATTAATTGCCAGTATTCTGGCAGGGGGGAGGGGGACTTGTTTAGTACACCAAAGACCCAAGGGTATCAAATAATTGGAGCTCTACTGTAGTAAACATGGATTAGTTTCATTTACTGAGTTGTATCTCAACAGAGTTTTTAACTAATTCTGATTCATGTGTTTATATTCCTGTGTTCAGAAATATGTTCTATACTTCCCTGTAGTTTTGTTTCCTGCAACTTGCAGTGGTAATCTGCCACCTGCCTTTCATTGCAAGTAAAAGTACTTTTATCCCCTTGGAAATGGGTGATTCAACAGTGTCATTCTGTGCATCATTTTGAAGCCATTTCATTGTATGGTTTTAAACAAGCTTGTGGGGTTTTGTGCTAGTCATTTCAAGAACCTATGTCTAAGCTTTGTACATAATTCACTAGTTGGTCAGAACAACCAGTGTTTTTATATAATCCCAAAGTGATTGTGAATACAGGGCAAGAAGGTACTTAACTGGACCAGAATGAGATGCACTGCATGCATCTTCCATCACATATGCTGCATCAGAGTTCCCTGGATCAATGAACAGTGCATCATTTAATATTGCTTTATTTGGATGAGAGAAAAAGCAACTTGAGTAGCAATTTACAGTACAAAGCTGTGAGGTACTCTTTATAACTGACTTTTTTTGTGTCCCTTGCTGGCTCACTTTTTCACAGAATAGAGAGAAGTATGTGGAACATGTGTTTTTCTGTGTTTGAAGGTGGGGCATGCAGATTAGAAACCCACCTATGGTAAACGGTATTAGTGGATCATTGGAATCGGGATGTTACAAATACAGTATTTTACTGTTGCACTCTACTCTCACTTCTCGTAATTGTTTAAGGGTAGTATGTTCCGTTACAATGGGAGCATTGTTGAATTGTGGCTGTTAGAACAGCTACTTGGCTGTTGCGTTCATAAATGTAATCCCCCTGAATCATCATGGGTTATGACCTCATTATCACCAGAACGCTTCATCTGTTGTCACACTGACACTTTACTGAATGGAAACATCTGGCATAAAATTATCTCCATGTTTTATTACCCTGAAAAGCTTATTACGTAGCCATTTCTGCCAAGTGGCTCAGATGTGTATCAAGCAAGTTTCCAGTGTTGCAAACATCAATCAGTATCTCTTTAATGGTCAAGTGAAATTTTGTTCAATTTGTCCAGGATTCATTGCTAAATGGCCCAGCCAAACATTCTGAAATAATCTTTAAGTGCACTAGCCCTAGACGAGACCAGTTGGGATAGGTTGCTCGAAGTTGTTTGGTGTGGCAAGCTGAAAAACAACAAACTAAAGTGATTAAGATGCAACAAAGATAAGTTGAGGAAGAGGGTCCAGTTTAAGAGTAAGCGTATTAGAGAATCATCGTATTGATGCAAAAAAAAAAGTTCAAAGATCAGGATATAACCAGGTGAATGGTGTCCGAGGACTTGTATTTGAAACATAAGTACTAAGTGTGTGCGCTTGATTCCTCAGTTATCCTCCTTACTTGCAACTTGTCCATCAACAGAAAAGACCAATCAGAAACGGTAGCACAGAACAGGTAGTCCCCGATTTACGAACGTCCGACTTACAGACCACTCGTACTTACGAACCAAGGAAGGAGAACGCTGTCCGCCATTTTAAGTCGTTGCCGTTGACTCTGCATTGAATGTTTAACTTTGTATTTGGCTTAAATTTTTCTTCGTAAGATTCACCCTGACCCCGCCCCCCACCCCCCACCCCATTCCGGTTGGCTGGTGGTGCAGTGAGATCAGCGTCGGGCTGGAGAATGGAGGTACCCGAGTTCGATCCAGAGAGAGACTGCTCCCGTGCCAGGTTGATGTCGAGCTCACAACTCGACCTCATTTTAAAAAAAACCACACTGCCACCTCCAGTTTAAATTCCCACATGGAATATTGTGGATGATCAAATACCCAAACCCAGCACAGCCCCCACTTGTCCCATTTAGCCTGCCTCAATGCAGTGCTCCTTCGGACCCAGCGGACCTCGGGAGCCGGCAAAGCTCGGGAGCCGTCGCCCACAGTGTTTCTGTTCCATTGACTGGAAGCGATCGCGATTGAAAATAGTGGAAATAATAAAGCGTTTGGAAAGAGGTGAAATGCCATCGGTCATCGGAAAATTGTTAGGCTGCAGTCGGTCAGCGATTGGAACAATTTTAAAGGAGAATAATGGAGCATGTGAAAGGCTCTGCCCCGATGAAAGTTACAATTATTACTAAGCAACACAGTGGTTTAATTATTGGAATACATACGTTAAGTGTTTTATATGCATAGAAAGGTAAAATATATACTAAGATAGATGTTTGACTAACTGATGCTAAATAATACTGGATGTACTTGGTCTGCCTTACGTACAAATTCGACTTAAAGACGGACTCAGGAACAGAACTCATATGTAACCCGGGGACTGCCTGTATATACAGGTAGGCAATAATAGTTCTGAGAATCCTTATACTTTTAGAAGCTTTTTAATTGGGTGCTGCACGGAATATGACACAAAATTAGAGGGCAAGTACACAGTATACATGTGTGCATTGAAGACTGGTTTATGGACGGGAAAAGGAGGAGGAATAAATCGGCCATTTTTACTTTAGGAACCTGTTATTGGTGGCATGCCGTAAGGTTCTGTAGTTGGACTTAACTTAAAACAAATGTGGAGGAGGGGATTAAGCATTATGTATCTGACTTTGTTGATGCAGGCAATTTGGTAATACAGTATGAGCTGTGAGGAATGTGCAGAGAGATTTCAGGGATATTTGGATAAGTGAAAATGAAAGGACAGAGCAGATGGGATGTAATGTAGACAAATGTGATGTTAAAACAGTGCTGGAGTGTCTCGGCAGGCCAGACAGTATTGATGGAGGGCTGATGGCTTGCATTGAGACCTTTCATCTGGATGAAGTTATCTCAACTGAGGTTATCCATTCTAGTAGAAAAATAAAGGCAGTTGATTAATTAGTATGTAAACTTTTGATGTTGATGTTCAGAGGGATGTAAATGCCCATGTCTGCATACAGCAAGACCTAGATTACATTGAGGTGTGGGTTGATAGGGGACAAATTAGATAAGCGACACAAAGATACTGGCAATAATCACTGACAAGAATAGTTTAAAGGCATGCCCTCAACTTTCAACAGTATTGCTGTCATCCCCAACCATGAAGATGCTAGAGGTTTCATTTTGGACCAAATCAAGGGTTCCCAGCCTTTTGTATGCCAGGGACACTGCATTAACTGAGGGCTTCGTGGACCCCAGGTTGGGAACCACTGGAGTAGATGCATATGTGTGGCAGTTACAGTAGCGGAGTGTCCTTTGGCAAAAGACTTGGTTACTACAGTCCTTTCAACAACTGCACGGCACAAGTCAGAAGCATGAACTTGGAATGCTGTCCACCTGAGTCCATTTTCAACAATGTTCAAGGAGCTTGACAGTGTTCAGCTGAAAGCTTGATTGGTAGCCCACCCACTACTAAGTGTTTACACCACCCACAATCCATCAGACACCGGTATGCTTATAACTGATGTGTACCATCTGCTAAAATCCACAGTAGTCACCTTCCTAGGCCATTCTATCTGTATGTTCAACTCCCTTGATCTCAACCGAAAGTAGGATACATGCACCACCTGAAGATTCACCTTCAAGCTGAGTGGCATTCTGACTTGGAATGTATTGCCACTCTGTCATAGCTGAACCTAAGTCCTTAACTGCTGGTCTATCAGTACCATCAAAAGGACTGCAGTGGTTTTAAAAAGTGGCTCAAAAAAAGCCAATAAATGCTGACCTGCACACATGAAAATTTTGAATTAGGAATGCTTTTATGTTTGATAAGTGTTTTCTCTCGCAGTTGATTAGCTTTGGACTTGCTGATATGGGGATTGTATTCATTTTTTAACCAATGGGGAACGTTATTTTGTCTTGTGAGGCTGGGAGCTTGGGGGTTTCGCAGTCTTTTCAGGGGAGGCGGGAAGGAGATGCCGAGGAAGGTGGACGTGCGCTGCGCTGCACTGCTCGGTTGACCACCAGGGTGGTCCCAGGTGTGAGGACGTGGAGGTCGGAGGAAAGTGACGAGGGGTCGAATGGTTCGATGGTTGAGCTCCAACGATGTACACTAAACTGACTGAACTCTGATAAGTTAGCGCCTTTTACTTTATTTTCTTTTCCTTCATATATACTGTATTGCATAGTACTCTTTTAGTTTTAGTAAAATCTTTAAAGTGTATTCCATAACGGTATTTGGTGTGAGTTTGATATTGTGTGTGTACGTGCGGCATAAACTTGATTCTCACAGCACCTGCGTGTACGGGAGGTGGGGTTGGTGAGTGGCTGGATCTCCTTTTCCCCTAAACATATGCCAGCCTGTTGGGTAAGTGTTACATTTGTATAACTTTGAGGTGGTAAAATGTGTACTTGTGTCTCTGAACATTCAAACACATTTTTTTAGGCCTTGTGGAGAGAGTGGGGAAACGATACATAACGTGAATAGTGTTATTTTACAGTGTTTGCCCATTGAGTCTGGATTACCAAACAGTTAATTTTGCACAAAATGCAGCTATAGATTACTGGAAATTTTTAAATACAGAACTTAGGAAGTTTTTAGCTTATTCTTTGCATGCGATGTAGTGCAGCTAAAACACTGGGAGACCTGTTTCAGTTCCTGCTTTGTTCACATTTAAACCCTTGAAGAATAAGTACATATCTCTCAAGCAATGTGGGGTGAATCATCCTTGTATCACCTTGCATTTGGTTCTGAGTGATGGTTTTATGTTGTCTTATTGAGTAGCACTAACAGTGTTCATTTACAGGATGTTGTAGAACATCTGAACTTATGAAGTGCCAGATGCAAATATGGTACCAACGAAGTTTTTGACATAATCAGTTGTCTGAATCCTTTCTGCTATAATCTGAACTAGTCCTACAGAAGTGTATTTTCAGTTTGTATTAAAACTAAGGCCCTCTTTGTATGTTGCAGAAGCCCCCAGTACATTAAAATCGAGTTTTCTTGTACTCTGCCTCAGCCTTCAGCAAGCACCACTCAGCCAAAAAAGTCATTCATCTTGCTTGCGCACTGCTGACAGTTTGTCAGTGATTGCACTTCAGAAATAATTGATTGGCTGTGAAACATATTGGGGAAGCCCTGAGGGCATGAGACAATGAAAATTAAAAAAAACACATGTCATGTATCTGAAATAAAAACAAATTGCTAGAAACACTCAGCAAACCGGGCAGCATCTGGAAAGAGCAGCCATTAATGCTGCTGGTCTAAGACCCTTTATCAGGGAGAAGTTTTGCATTTCTCAGCTCTTTAATGTGAAGTATTTATAATTACTGAGTGAAAGTATTCATTGAATACTGGAAAGAGCAATGTCCTGAATCGGACTCTGTATTTGGAAAAGATGTGGCAGCTGTCAGTCTGATCCTGCTGTTTTATCACTCCAACTTGCATCGGCATATTGAAGGCCAGCTCAATTCTAATGCAGGTTGAGGGCAGCAATTGTATGTGAATGTCCTCGAGTATTTTAATTCATTCACATTCCAAATTCCATCCCTGTAACGTTTAATTTGAATCTTTCAGCTGAGCAAGGAAAACTCGATTTGCTAAATCCCAAGTATCGAATGTGTTCATGATCAAGTTAGTGCAACTTCGGAAGCTAGTCATCTCACATTTGTAAAGCTCATTTAGGAGAGGGTGATTGTTTGTATTGAGGTACTTCGTGTGTTAGTTAAATCAGAAGTATAAATGCACCCAAAATATCAGCTTCAATTGGAGTCATAGAGCAGAACAGCACAGAAACAAACTCTTCAGCTCATCTCATCCTCCTGTCCCCAAATTTGAGTCTGTGGAACATGGTGCACCTGCTGGATTGCTGAAATCAGCTTGCATCTTTCTAATCTTACCCCAGTAGAGTCTGAGTCCATATCCTTTCCTTCTCAAAAACGGCATCTCTGTGATATTGTGGAACTTTAGAAGCAGATTTATATGTAAGCTTCCATTCATTATAAACACTTTCACCTGTCAAGCGTTACCACAAATCCATCCTTGCTGATGTACATTTAATGCCAATCCTTCCAGTAGATTTCGTAAATTTCCTTTTCATATCAACACTGACATTTCGTAGTCTCTATTTGTCATACTGTATCCTACCCTTCACAAATTTGTTCATTTCCAGCCTTTTATATAATTCTCCATATCACATGTAAGGTGGTGTTCAGCTTAAGCTCCACATCTGGAGTTACTTCCCTAAATCTATTTGCATATTCGTCACCACTCCTCTGTGTCTTAAAGTCCAGTTCTCCAACTATGTATTCAACAAATTCTTGCTGATTCTGATCACTCTTGTTATGGCACGGGATATTTTTCTACATTAGAAGTATGGCATCTTAAAATCTTACTGCACCTGTTGTTGTGTAATCTGTGATGACTACCAGAGATCCAGGTAACTCATTTCATTTCTCCATAACCCTTTTGTTTTTCTGAAACGCCAATAGCTTCTGTGTGTTCCAGACTGAGATAATTGCTCTATTTCAAGATCATGGGACTTACTACCCTATTTAAATGATCTAATAGATTTTAAATCTCTACATAATGCACCTGGAATGTCATTTGAATTCACAAGTGTAGTCTCTTTAAAACCATTCTCAAGGATGTGGCATTAAGTAGTGGCATAATTTTTAGGTCCCGCATTCCTTAGAGCTGCCTTAGATTAACTTGCATGTGCTCTTAGCCAAGTGAACCAAAATGATCCAATATGTGTAAACCTAGCTCAGTTTAGTCACCATCAAAACAGTGCAAATGTCTGAAAGGTCAGTGTCTACACTTCCTCTTGAATATTATTCTTCCTTTGATTTTGGGGAAAAAAAGAAACAGCATTAATTGTAGGAAATACTTGTCTATCAAAGTTGATGTCAACCTATGGATATTTTTTAACATCCACATATGTAAGACATCTGCAGGGGAAAGAGGAAGAGGCAAAAATCTAATGAAATAAATTAGATAACTGCTACAGTATGAGTGTAGGATTGGAATTATATGCTAACTAAAATCTAATTGACAGTTCTAAATATCCTTGTTTCAGTGGTCTTACGGGCGTTGCTATCAGTCAAAGTTGTCATGTAGTGAGTAGGGATTTTATTTACTAGTGCTCAGTGATCATTACTGTAAATACTGAATGTTACCAAATTTATGGTACATGTTAGAGTTAGTGGAAGGATGAAAGTTATTACAAACTGGGTCAGTCCCCCTCCCTGACAACAACTTCTTCCTGAGTTAAAAATGCATACACCCAAGAGTTTGCAAATGTCACTCTGTTCAAGAAGGGAAAGGGGCAGAAGAAATGAAAATATAGGCCTGTTAGTCTGACCTCAGTGTTTGGGAAGATATTGGAGTCAGTTGTTAGGATGTGGTTTCTAGGTACATGGAGGCACATGTTAAAATAGACTGTAGTCAGCATGGATTCCTCAAGGGAAATCTTGCCAGACGAAGCTGTTGGAATTCTTTGAAGAATTAACAAGCAGGAGAGACAAAGAAGAATCAGTTGATGTTGTGTACTTGTATTTTCAGAAGGGTGCCACACATGAGGCTGCTTAAGTTATGAGCCCATGGTATTACAGGAAAGATTCTAACATGGATAAAGCAGTAGCTGATTGGTAGCAGGCAAAGAGTGTAAATAAACAGAACCTTTTTTGGTTGACTGCCGTTGACTACTGGTATTCCACAGGGGTCTGTGTTGGGACTGACTTTTTTTATATGTCAATGATGGATGATGGAATCATCCAATGATTTGGATAATGGCTTTGTTGCAAAGTTTTCAGATGATACGAAGATAGGTCTAAGGGCAGGTAATTTTGAGGAAGTAGGCTACAGAAAGACTTGGATTAGGAGAATGGGC
Organism: Hypanus sabinus; assembly: GCF_030144855.1. Lineage (NCBI taxonomy): Eukaryota > Metazoa > Chordata > Chondrichthyes > Myliobatiformes > Dasyatidae > Hypanus > Hypanus sabinus. The sequence goes on from NC_082723.1 coordinate 16,380,273, forward strand.
AAAGCGGTAGCAGATGGAATAATGTTAGGAAGTATATGGTCATACACTTTGGTAGAACAAAGGGTTGACTTTTCTAAATGGAGAGAAGATTCAAAAAACTGAGGTACAAAGGGACTTGGGAGTCCTCGTGCAGGATTCCCTAAAGATTAATTTGCAGGTAGAGTCTGTGGTGACAAAGGCAAATGAGATGTTAGCATTCATTCAAGAGGACTAGAATATAAAAACAAGGATGTAATGTTGAGACTTTTATAAAGCACTGGTGAGACCTCACTTTGAGAGCAGGTTTGGGCCCTTTATCTTTGAAAGGATGTGCTGAAACTGGAGAGGGTTCAAGAGAGGTTCACAATTGATTCCGGGATTGAAAGGCTTGTCACATGAAGAGCACCTGATGACTCTAAGCCTGAATTCAGAAGATTGAGTGGCGATCTCGTTGAAACCTATGGGGCTGAGAGGAAAAATGGATCAGCCATGATGAAATGTCAGAGCAGGCTCAAAGGGCTAAGTGGCCAAATTCTGCTCATATCTTATGGTCTTGTGGTCTGTACAGACTAGGTAGATGGGGATGGATTTGCTGGCTGTTGTATAGCTGAGAGCATCTCTGTGTGCCAAATTTTCCCCACTGAGCTACAACAATCGGGCTGGTTTGAACCAGACTCCCTCCCTCAAGAGTCAGTGAGGATGGCTGGTAGCCATTGTTTTTTTATATTCCTGTTTACTCTTCCCATCACAGCTGCCACCTGCTGATTTTATTTTCATTTATGACTTACCATGGTTCTGGTTACAAGCAATCCTCAGGAATGAAATCCTGTTATAACCTGGGGACTTCTGTATGTTATTGTTTGTATGTAACCTTACAAAAGACTGGAGCCATATGATTGAGGTCTTCCCCCAGAGAACAGTACTTGCCCTTCAACCTATCTCTGTAGCTCTGACAAGGACCTTTAACTGTTGGGAATCCTGTGCTTAGATTAGCAATTGCAAAATAGTTTTTCCAGTTTATGTAAGAAATGGTGACGGTGGTCTTCCTATTTTCACCAATGCTGTTACCTTTTGGGTTCACTTTGTCTTAAGCTCTGATAAAACCATTCAATTTTAAAGGGTATCTTCCAACAAGCCATTTTTGAGAATATTGTGTGCTGCATGTTTAGTGTGATCAAAACAATTTGGTCAACTGTCTGTTCTACATATATTAAATCAAAATGACCCCAAATGAGGATGCAGAAGACTGTTTCTTTTTGTCTGGCTGTACAGGAAATTGTTCAAGAATATAACTAATACATTTTCTTTGCACATCAAAGTAAGAATAAGTTTTACATTTTATTTGCAACAATATTGCAATCCTTTTAACTTTAAGTTAAAGTTGACCCAAGAAAAAGTTAAATATCACTAAATGTTTAATTTAGCCACCAGTAAGTAATTTAATGTTGTAAATGCATTTGTTTTAAGACCAACTTGACAAATTTGCACATAATCAAATGCCAGTACTTGTGTTGCAGTTAAATTGTTGGAGTTGCTTTCCTTAAGAAAAATTTAGACTGAGAATCCATCCCCCCCCCCCCCCCACTATTTGGAGGAAGCATGGGTGTAATACAAATTGGCTGCCATATTTTCTTGCACTGCAACCACTGAAAAAAATTACTGTTTCATGTCATGGGTTTGTGAAGGGGGTTTTCTAGTTTAATAGTGTCCAGAATAAATGGTAAATATTTAAAATGAAAATCACAGGATACTCTGCAGATGCTGGAAATCCAGAGAACACAGAAAATGCTGGAGGAACTTGGCCAGTGAGGCAGCATCTATGGAGGGGAATAAGCAGACAGTGTTTCAGGCTGTTACCCTGAGTCAAGGCTAGAAAGAAAGGGGGAAAGGCCAGAGTGAGAACGTGAGGGCAGGGGAAGGGAGTACAAGCTGGGATGTGATAGGGGAGGCAAAGTTGGGTGGGTGGGAGAAAGGGGTGGTGTGAGAAGCAAGAGGTAATGGGTGGAAGAGGTGTAAAGGGCTGAAGGAATCTGATAGGAGAGGAGAGTGGACCAATGGAGAAGGGGCACCAGAGGGAGGTGAAGAGCAGATAAGAGGGGTAAAAGTGAAGCCAGAATAGGAATAAAACAACATTTGTGCCTTGTTTGATGTAGGAAGAATCTATTTAATCCTGTGCAACACTAGGGTAATGGTTATTTTGTATATTTCATGGTGTGGTTGACCCAAGTTGTCCTGCAGGATATTGGGGGAAAGTTTTTGGAAGCAGTACCCAAGGTATTTTGTTTCATTAAATGAAACACTTGCTTATCATGATTCTGCTGATTGAAGATGGTATTTGGTCACTGGTGGTGCATCTGCACCCAGAGTGTGACACAGAGATTGTCTGTAGAACACTCTCCAAGATGTGTGCTGGTGATTTTTCTGTTCCTGCTTTCGTGCTTAGCCATGATTTCACAGAAACACTGTTCTCAATGGCATGCTAACTCTCTGGGAGTTCCATTTTTAACTGCATCCAGTTGCCTGCAATCAGTGCTTTCTGGCTGTCGAAACAGGCTTCTGGGCCTTTATTTGAGTTCATCTTGATTTAGTGTACATTGAACAAACAGTTGGCAAAATTGCGTTGATCACACTAAACATATGCAGCACACAGTATTCTTAATGACACTGAGGCTCACAGCAAAGATTCCAGAGAACTCAGGGTGCTGAGGCTTCATTTGTCGAGTGAGCTGACGCTGCTTGTCTAGAATTTCTATTCAGTCCAGCCCCCAAAACCATCAGTGGCAGATGGTAGTCACTTGGACTGTATTTCAGGAGCCTCTTTTATGCCATTCACATTGTGGATGAGCACTTGTACGCTCACTGTCTCTTTGCAACACCATGATGATCCATTTTGACATCTAGTGACAAGGTTGTTCCCCAGTGGAGGAGCTATCTGTGCAGAAGGCTGTTTTCACATTAGGAACAAGGTTGGAGAGTGGTGCATACAGTAGTGCCAAGCAACTTATTCATAACTGTGTTCATAGACTTCGAACCTGTTCTTTTCTGATTTTTCTGCATCCTGGGGGAAGCAATTTTGTACATTGGTTCGACTAGACAGGCTGAGGGGTCTTTTCCAAGTTTTTGGTTACACTTCAGACTTTGTTTGAGCTTTGAGTTGTTAAGAAGGAAGAGCAAGCTGATAATGAACTATGATGTGGCCTTTTACTGCTTCATGTAACCCAAAACCTGCCAGCCTGCCTTCCAGTCGTGACGGGAGATCCTTCAGAGTATGTGGTTTGCTGGCAAGCTCGAGGCCTCTGTGCTCAATGTACATGTCTGAAGGCATCCTGAACGCTGAGCACAATATACTTCGAGTTCTTAATCATTAGTGAAATAAAATTACTTTGAAAAGTGTAAATGCCACCTTTGGAATGCTGGAGTAAACCAAAACACCTAAAGGAAACCCACACGATCATAGGGAGAAGATACAGACTCCTTAAGAACAACAACGAGAATTGAATCCCGTCTTGCAGCTAACCTCTATGGTACTGTACCTCCCCATGCGGAAGTTTCTGGAAACAGTACCTGCAGTTATTTTGTATCATTGTTGAGGGAAATTGTAAGTCGTCATGATTGGAAGATAGTTACAGAACGTGAAATTGAAGACCAGCTAGCAAAAAGTCCAGCTTAATGGGGCAATTGGCTGATTTGTATTCTAGTAGAAAGTTGCAGCATGCTAATTAGCGACAGCTTCTCTTTTCCTTCACTGGGTTATTTCTCACAGCACCTTTACCTACCTTCCTTTCTCCTGCAATAACCCTCCCCCTTTAGTTTCTATTCCACATTCCTAATACAAATATGATCTTTGCTTCATTGCTTCAGTTCATTGTAAATTATTTTACACTTCCATTGTTAACATTTTGGTACTCTGACTATGTGTAATCATGCTGTTTTTGTTTTGCTTTTTATCAGCTCAGGCGACAGGAACTGCTCCAGGGACTCCACAGCAGAGTTCACAACCAGATTATAGTGCAGCCTGGGCAGAGTATTACCGACAGCAAGCGGCGTACTATGGACAGGCCACACAACAAGGGCAGGCCCCCGGTCATCAGGTATGCATTGGTGCTGATCGCCATCGCTCCCTTTGCATTCTGCTCTGAGTACTGCCAGCTGCCACTTGCCCCCTCGAGTCCTTAATCCTGGCTGGGTCACCAAAAGGTGGTCCAAAGTGCACTGGGGGAAGGGGCATTTTAAGACAACTCTTCAATACTTGACCCTTGAGCATCATTTTTAGAGCAAGCTGGCTTTCCATATTCTTGCATTGGTTGTTTATGCTGATGTTAAGTTGGAGGCACCAATTCAACTCTGTGTAGATATTAGCTTTTTTTTGTCAAAGTATAACTATTTTTGAAAGCTTTGAATTTAAGCCTCCGTCTGATTAGGCATACACACACGCCTAGGCCACTAATATCTTCTCCTAAAACTATGTGCTTCTGTTTTCTCTATGATGCTATTAAAACCTATCTGAGATTTTGGTCATGTGTTTGGCTAATGTCATTCTGCTTAAACATCTAAGCATTGACATGCTTCACAGGAGTTTTAAGTATGTATTATAGGAATGGTCCATTCTGTCCATTAAAATTTTCTTCCACATGAGCTTCTAATTATATAAGAATCACAAAAGTATTCCAATTCCCTTCATATATTAGATTTCTAAATCAATATATAGATGTACCAACTAGGGAGGATGCAATATTAATTAGATCTCCAGTTAGGAAATGAGTTGGGGCAGGTGACGGAAGTGTGTGTAGGGGAGCACTTTGGTTCCAGTGATCATAACACCATTAGTTTCAACTTGATCATGGATAAAGATAGATCTGGTCCTCGGGTTGAAGTTCTAAACAGGAAAAAGCCCAAATTTGAAGAAATGAGAAAGGATCTAAAAAGCGTAGATTGGGACAGGTTGTTCTCTGGCAAAGATGTGATTAGTAAGTGGGAGGCCTTCAAAAGGAGAAATTTTGAGAATGCAGAGTTTGTATGGTCCTGTCAGGGTTAAAGGCAAAATGAATCAGAATAAGGAACCTAGGTTTTCGAGTGATATTGGAACTCTGATAAAGAAGATGTATAACATGTATAGGCAACAGGGAGGAAATAAGATACTTGAGTATAAAAAGAGTAAGAAAATACTTAAGAAAGAAGTCAGGTGGGCTATTTTGGCAGTCAGGGTGAAGGATAATCCTAAGAGCTTCTACAGGTATGTTAAGAGCAAAAGGATAGTAAGGGATAAAATTGGTCCTCTTGAAGATCAGAGTGGTTGGCTATGTATGGAACCAAAAGAAATGGGAGAGATATTAAATGGGTTTTTTGCATCTGTATTTACTAAGGAAACTGGAATGGAGTCTATGGAAACAAGGCAAACAAGTAGGGGGAGGTCATGGAACTTACACAGATTAAAGAGGAGGAGGTGCTTGCTGTCTTGAGGCAAATTAGAGTAGATATATCCCCAGGACCTGACAGGGCATTCCCTCAGACTTTGAAGGAGACTAATGTTGAAATTGCAGGGGCCCTGGCAGAAATATTTAAAATGTCGATATCCACGGGGCAGGTGCCAGAGGATTGGAGGATAGCTCATGTAGTTCAATTGTTTAAAGAAGGCTCAAAAAGTAAGCCGGGAAGTTATAGGCCGGTAAGTTTGACATTGGTAGTAGGTAAATTATTGGAAGGAATACTAAGAGATAGGATCTACAAGTATTTGGATAGACAGGGACTTATTAGAAAGTCAGCATGGCTTTGTGTCTGGTAGGTCATGTTTAACCAATGTATTAGAGTTTTTCGAGGAAGTTACCAGGAAAGTGGATGAAGGGAAGGCAGTGGATATTGTCTACATGGACTTCAGTAAGGCCTTTGACAAGGTCCCGCATGGGAGGTTAGTTAGGAAGATTCATTCGCTAGGTATACATGGGGAGGTAGTAAATTGGATTAGACATTGGCTCAATGGAAGAAGCCAGAGAGTGGTAGTGGAGGATTGCTTCTCTGAGTGGAGGCCTGTGACTAGTGGTGTGCCACAGGGATCAGTGCTGGGTCCATTGTTATTTGTCATCTATATCAATGATCTGGATGATGATGTGGCAAATTGGATCAGCAAATTGCTGATGATACAAAGATTGGAGGTGTAGTGGACAGTGAGGAAGGTTTTCAAAGCTTGCAGAGGGATTTGGACCAGTTGGAGGAATGGGCTGAAAAATGGCAGATGGAATTTAATGTGGACAAGTGTGAAGTATTGCACTTCAGAAGGTCAAACCAAGGTAGAACATACGAGGTAAATGGTAGAACACTGAGGAGTGCAGTAGAACAGAGGGATCTGGGAGTACAGATACATAATTCCCTAAAAGTGGCGTCACAAGTAGATAGGGTAGTCAAGAGAGCTTTTGGTACATTGGCCTTTATAAATCAAAAGTATTGAGTATAAGAGTTGGAATGTAATGGACATTGTATAAGACATTGGTGAGACAGAATTTGGAGTATTGTGTGCAGTTTTGGTCACCTAATTACAGGAAGGATATTAATAAGGTTGAAAGAGTGCAGAGAAGGTTTACAAGGATGTTGCTGGGACTTGAGAAACTGAGTTACAGAGAAAGGTTGAATAGGTTAGGACTTTATTCCCTGGAGCGTAGGAGAATGAGGGGTGATTTGATAGAGGTGAATAAAATTATGATGGGTATAGATAGAGTGAATGCAAGCAGGCTTTTTCCACTGAGGCTAGGGGAGAAAAAAACCAGAGGTCATGGGTTAAGGGTGAAGGGGGAAAAGTTTAAATGGAACATTAGGGGACACAGAGTGGTGGGAGTGTGGAATGAGCTGCCAGATGAAGTTGTAAATGCGGGCTCACTTTTGACATTTAAGAAAAACCTGGACAGGTACATGGATGAGAGGTGTATGGAGGGATATGGGCCAGGTGCAGGTCAGTGGGACTAGGCAGAAAAATGGTTTGGCACAGCCAAGAAGGGCCAAAAGGCCTGTTTCTGTGCTGTAATGTTCTATGGTTCTATGCCTTGGCCATTCTCTGGAATTTTCACTTGAATTCCTTGTTGGTTTGTTCTTGACTGCAGAATCACTACAGTTTAATCTTTGCAAAAGGTAAATAAAAGCAGCCTGCTCCTGATCAGTATTTTATATTGGGGGATATGTTTCATGGGTGGAGCTTCGATTAGAATAGATTGTGATATCTCTGTTACTCTGGGTAGGAAATCAAAGAGCATTTCATGAACAGATAATAGTGAATGCTTTGAAGAAATGTGGGTATCATTTGATGTCTTCACAATACTTGTTGCACATTACCTGGGCAATCACAATATTAACTTTCATTGTCTTTCTGTTGCAGGATCAATAATTTGACGTCCTTGTGAAGAGATTTGAATCATTATGGATGTGGAGCCTTTTATAATAAAGGGTTAAAAAGGATTTATGACGCCTTGAAGAAAATCTTATACTTTTGTTTCTGAACACTAGAGGAAAAAATACTTATTACGATAACTTTCTAGATTTACCATTAATGGAGTAATAGTGAAGTCGAGGGGTGCAGATGTTATGGATTGATCGCTCGGGGAACCTTAAACCCATACCAGATTTGGACAGGCTAAAATGCAAATGGCTACTTGTTCTGTTTTTAATTTTTTAAATTACTCCCCTACTTTAACTACACTACAAGATAAGTTTTAAAAGTATAATTGTAGTGTGGGTGTGGGGCTCAAAGGTCGTGCATTGTTGAAATATATACATCCCTGTGATAGATGGGTAGGAGTACTGGTGCTGGTACTGCATTTCCTGATACTCAGTGACAGCAAAGCAATGAGTCACAGGTTATCGGTCTAGAGTTTTGTACAGTATTGACCGAATGGTACTAACGACCACAGTATATATATATAATATATATTATATATATATTTATAATATGTCTCACTTTTGTGAAACTGTGCCTCCATCCCTATGTGACTGGGCACTAAATGCAAAACTGTTGGACTGGTAAATTTTTGTACTGGTCCATTAATTCTATTATGTGGGGAAGGAGGGGAAACGAAGAAAAAGGAAGTTAGCACAAATACTTCTTTTTATAAGGAGTTAAAATGAGAACTGTGAATAATAATTTAATGCTTTTTTCCAAAATACATGTTTTACGTAGGTGACTGTTGGCAAAGATGAGATTTTAAAAAATGTTATATAAAAAAAACAAGAAAAAAAACAAATTTAGGCACATTTTGTAATTGATAAATGAAACTGAACAGCAGCAGGATGCACATCTGTACGTGGATGTAAGGGAAGAACACTGCCACTCACATTTTAGCCTGCCTTCCACCCCGTTTCCCTCCCCCCACTTCAAAAGAACATCCTGGCCTGAAAGGGGCCCCCCCAATGAGTTAAAGACTTGATCTTATTCTTTGATTTGTGCTGCAATTAGATTGCGCCTGTCTGTATAATTGCCTGAAAAGATAAATAAATGGAACTACAGGTTTTATTTTTTAGTATGAATAAAAACCAAAAATGGTTGGTTGTGTTTGGTATACACCTCTCAGATATGGACTCGACAAAGTCTCCACGAGCCATGCTAATGACTATTTTTTAATTCTTATTCTTAAGTGGTGTGATCTAATATGTATGATTATGTTTAGCAAGTGAATGAATTCTAGTATTAATTACGTATGTGAAACAAAAATTACATTGATTAAAAAGGGATGGTTATTAAGTTGAAGCTGTTTAACTTGTAGTATTTGCCTTTGTACAGTTAACAGTGTAGATAACCAGGAACTCCAGTTCTGTTTTTAATGATCTGAGGTTTACTGGACATTCCGTTTAAATTGTACTGATTTTTTTCTAATAATGCTTGAGATATCTAACTTTGGGAAGTGCAACAGGTTTAAAAAAAAGAACAGCTCTGTGCAGCATGTTAAAGAGATGTATCCCTTTTATTTTACTGACACGTGCATTTTACACTCTATAATAAAATGTCCACAACATTTCTTTGTGGGAAATTTGGCCTGACTTTGGTTTTGCTTAATTAATTTTCTGGTGGATGCCAAAAACCCCCTCTGATAAATGGCATTATCCCTTCCTTTGCTGAAATCTGTCAGGTGCTACAGTCATGCTAAAAAGCTTGTGAACCCTGTAGAATTTTCCCTATTTCTGTATAAATATGACTTAAAATGTGATCAGATCTTCATGCAAGTCCTAAAACTAGATAACGAGAACCCATTAAATAAATAATACAAAAAAACATTATACTTGTTCATGCATTTGTTGGAAAAAGTATGTGAACCTTTGCTTTCAGTAATGGTATGACCCCCCCCCCCCCCCCGTACAGCAATAACTTCAACCAAATGTTCTGGTAACAGTTGATCTGTCCTGCACATCAGCTTGTAGGAATTTTATGCATTCCTCACAAAACTGCTTCAACTCTGGGACATTTGTGGGCTTCCTTGCATGCTTCAAGTCCTTCCACAACATTTCTATAGGATTAAAGTCAGGACTTTGACTCGGCCATTCCAAAATACTAATTTTCTTTTTAAATCGTTCTGTTGATTTACTCTTGTGTTTCAGATCATTGTCTTGTTCTATTATCCAACTTCTATTAAGCTTCAGGTGACAGATACCTATCCTGACGTTCTCCTGTAAAATGTATTGATGCAATTTTGAATTCATTGTTCCCTCAATGATTGCAAGCTCTTTGGGCTCTGAGGCAGCAAAGCAGCCCTAAACCATGCTTCATAATTGGGATGAGGTGTTGGTGTGCGGCGCCCTTTTTCCTCCAAGCATAGCAATGTGCATTTCTGCCAAAAATTTCAATTTGTCTCATCCGTAAATAGAACATTGTCCCAGAAATGTTGTAGAACATCCAGGTGGTCTTTTGCAAACTTAAAATGTGAAACTTTTTTTGGGGGGGAGGGGAGTAGCAGTGGTTTCCTCTCTGGTGTCCTTCCATGAACACCATTCTTGTTCAGTGTTTTTCTTACAGAGGACATATGAACAGAGACTTTAGCAAGTTCTAAGGATTTCTGCAGGTTTTTGCTGTTAGTCTGGGTTCTTTTTTTGTAATTTGTTTTTTTATTGAAATTCATCAAACAAACATTTCTGTAAGATGTATTTCAGATATTGTACATATATATCATAATCATATGTGCCACAAATCTCCACATAATATATATCTGAGGTATACACTTATAGAAAAGAGAGGAAAGTAGAACAAGTGAAAGGACCCTGGGTTCTTATTAACCTCCTTCAGCAGTACAGGTTGTACTCTTGGTGTTATCTTTGCAAATTGCCCCCTCTTGGGCAGAGTAGCAACATTACTAAGTTTCCTCCATCTGTAGACCATTTCTCTTTGCACTGATGAACACTCGGGTCTTTAGAAATGCTTTTGTAGCCTTTTTCAGCTTCATGCATCTCTACAATTGTTCTAAGGTCCTCTTAAAGTTGTTTTGATGGAGGCATGGTGCACATAAACAGATTTTTCTTGAAGAGCCTGACTTTTTTTTTGTCACCCCTACAACGCACACCCCCAATCTCATCTCATTGATTGGAACAGCTGACTCCAAATAGCTTTTGCAGAAGGCATTACATCAGAGGTTCACATACTTTTTCCAGCAAATACATACAATGCTAGATAATTTTTTTTAACAAATAAATGAAAAAATATAATATTTTGCTGCTTATTTAATTGGGAGGAGTTGTGTGAAGATCTGATCACATTTTAGGTTATAATTATGTAGAAATAGAGAAAATTCTACAGGGTTCACAAACATTTTAGCACCACTGTAAGTTGGAGAGCCCCCTGAGAAGGAATGCTTTAAAAATTTGAATGTTCTCAACTAGTGTCTTCCAGAAAGATGCATAGTTTGACTTTTGATCTAGTCCCAGTTGAGTTGCTTGGCTCTTCACACTGTTGCAAGTCCATAAGTAAATGATTATTTCAAAATTGTGGGAAGGGTCAGTATGCAGCTGTGGTGGAGGGGAAGGGATCTAGTGGGGCAGGAGATGGTGTGAGCAGGCAAAGCATAGGTGGGGAAAGAGTTGGACTGTATTTAGAGTTGAGCATAAATTTGCATGAGTAATGCAATAGCACAGCTTCAACAATTGAGCTCAAAAGTCAAAGTTATGTGAGTAATGTAATAGCACAGCTTAGGCAATTTCAAGTTCAAAAATCAAAGTTATGTGGCCACTTTATAAAACTTTAGTTAGACCACATCTGGATTGTTGCATGCAGTTCTGGTCAACTCTTTATAGGAAGGAAGTTAAAATTTTGGAGAGGGTGGGTAAGAGGTTTACCAGGATGCTGCCTGGATTAGAGTGCACATGCTATAACAAGAGGCTGGACAAACTTAGGTTGTTTTCTGTGGAATGGCAGAGGTTGAGGGGGATCTGATAGAGACCTACAAGCTTGAGAAGCACAGATGGAATAGACAGGCAATATCTTTTTTCCCCATGGTCAAAATGTCAAATATTAGAGGGCTTGCATTGAAGGTGAGAGGAGATGTGAGGGCAAGTTTAGATAGGCACATGAATGTAAGGAAAATGGAAGGATATGGTCATTATGTAAGCATAAGGGATTAGTTCCAGTTGGCAATTTGATTATTAATTAATTTGGTTCAGCACAACATTGTGGGCTGAAGGGCCTGTTCCTGTGCTGTGCTGTACTATGTTCTAGTATTTATTCCAATGTTACAGTATTTCTTGAGCAATAGCCTCACTGCAAAATATTGCAATATTGGTGGAAACTGCTGGATATTGAGGAATAATTACACATGTTTGTTTATTTCTAGTTATCAGAATGTCTCTTGGTTATTTAAACAGCAGTTGATAGTGAGTAATCTCAATGGGGATATGATATTGATGATATTCTCTAAAATCAGCATTTATGTATTTCAAATCTTCAAAACTTGAATTCTCACTTTGCCCTTGTTAAAGAATGTTTTTCCATCTGAGCATAGTCCACACACACTGTCATTTCCTTACGAGGAGCACAACTGTGATCCAACACATGTTGTGCTCTATTTGAATTTTCAAAGCCAAGTATCAGCCTATACAGTTTGGTGTTCAATAGTGAAAAATCTCATTTATTAATCTATTTTATTTCTTGGATGTGATGCCAGCTAGAGGGGAGATTCCAAGGCAGTTGTGTCTCAGTGGAGGTGGATTCTTCCCAGTCCCAATCTGAAGCAGCAGCAATACGCTGCAATATTTTTCTGGACATCTGATGGACTTAATTATGCAGAAACCCACCCTAAAAGTGCAATTTTGTCAGTAATGAGAAAAGGAATACTTGTATTTATATATTTAAGGGAGTGGAACAGTCAAATTGTACACAGGAACCTGAGAATGACCTCTTTAGTGAGGAGGGATGAGATGGGGATGTTTCAATGAAATCTGTCCAGTTGAATGTGAGTTGCATGTAGTTTATGTAAGTAGATGTGTGCAGTGTTATTGGAGAGAAGGGAACTGGCCTAGTGATTTTATCTCCACTCCAAGAGGTAACTGAAGTGGCAGTGATGGGAGCTAGCTGTAGGGAAGTTTTTTTTTAATGTGTATAAACTACACAAATTTCAGTAGCTGAAATAATGACCCAAGTGTTGCTGACCCACACAGAGCAGTAAAAATAAACTCACTTACCTTCAAAATGGGATGGTCTAACGGGAAAGCCTGAAATGGGCTAGCCTGCTCACTTCTAATTGCTCTCAGTGACTTATCTTGAATCTTGTTTATGATGGAGATTGTCCATGATGTCGGTAAGTACCCAGCCAACAGACTGGTTCTTGGGGAAAGTCTGGGGAGATTTTTAGAACCACTTGTTTACAGCACTTTCGGGGAACAAGGGAAGATATGGGATTACTGTGATTTTTTTGCTATCATTGGTAGGTAAATCACCAGTGACTCCTCCAGAAACCACTTATTTATAAGAGTAAGATGCTTGGATTACTTGCATTGTTTAGTTATTTCCCCTAGTGGAGTTGTGGGATGCCGTGGAATTCTTGGCTGGAACTGGATATTTGAATTTAAAACAATTCTGGGTATTTGTTTACAGGAATGAACTACTCTCCAAGGAAGCACTGAGTTATTTTCCGTTTAGACTTTGCTTTGTGACAAGATGAAAACTCTTGGTTGCCTTGTGGAAGAACTGATATCGTGCCATTGGTGTCCTTTGGATAAACGGCCGCACTTAATAATCCACTTGTAATTTCTTCCTTGAAGCCTAGGCAATGAGTGTAATAATTGTACTGACTGGTGATCCGATTATCCAGGGGACTCTTATCAGAAGGAAATCCCATTGTAACATGAAAGAGATGCTTATCTCTTTTTGATTGGATATGTCTTGAGACATGGTTAGTGGCCGGGTGCAGGTGGCAGGCAGCCTGCCTCTCCTTTTCTCTGTGCTGTCAGCCAGGGTCATAGTCCTGGCGCCTCCAACCTGTACTTACTGCTGGATTACTTGTGTCCATTCAATTGTTACTTAAAATCAGCTGGTTAAGGTGATATTGCACCAGTTTGGGGGCTGTCTGCTGCACTGTCTACGGTCAAGCACAGAAGGGATTTTCTCAGCATGCTTTTTAATAAAATAAAAAGCAATTTTATAACTCTCCTTGCAACCCCCTACCTCACATCTAACCTCTTCCCTCCATCGTTTTCATTTTACTTCCTTTCCAGGTTATGTACTGTTGTCAGTCTTCTACTTAGTGGCACTGATTTATGTGTGAGTATCAGCAGCCTGGGACATCACAATAGGACCCAGAACCATCCTCAAGTATTCTTCCTAGTGAACACTATCATGAACACAAACCCTTATAGAATTTTAGCCTGTTATAGGTGATTTTACCTCTGCTCACCATAGTCAAATAACTCATTATTTGTCTCCTGACCATTGCTAAAGTGGCCTATTTACATCAGCAAGGTAATGTAAATTACCTTGAAGCCTTGCCAGTTGGTGCCAAATCCTGCAAATAATAACAGTATCTGAATTTCAAAACCAAAGTGTTTCATTTACATTAAAACCGGACAAAGACTGAAATGAGAAATATAATAGTAATTCAACATACTCCTTTCATTGTCAAGTGTAAACATTTTTCATCCCATTTTGTTTTTGCTCGTGTTTTCGGACTTAACTTCGTTTCCTGGCAACAGCCTCCAGTTAAGCAACACTTTACAATTCTCAGCCCTTTATAAATTCACCTCAGCCTTCGCTAATTCTATGACCTTCTTTTGCCACAGAACCCTTGAATTTCTTAACGTTTCCCCTCTCTCCCTGAATTTAAATGCTCCATTTATTAAAAGCCATTCCTTCATCTGCTTTATTTTCCTTCCTAAGAATCCTTTATCTCTCCTTCCTCAACGAAGATGGTTCATGAAGTCAGTCCTGATGAAAGGTCTTGGTCTGAAATGATCTCTATTTTCCTCCATAGATGCTGCCTGACCTGCGCAGTTCCTCCAGGATCTTGTGTGTCTTGCATAAGATTTCCAGCACCTGCAGAATCAAATGTCTCATGAAATCTACCTTTTGCATTGTTTTACGTCAGCTTCCCTAATACCCAGCTCTACCTTTTTTATGTTCTTTATCGCCTGTGAAGTGCCTGTAACTATTTTATTTTAAGATTCTATGTAGATAATTAAAAGTTGTGTTTCTTGAGTTGCACTTTGGCTGCTCATCACTAACACTCACCTTATCCAAGAGACTATTCTCCAGGTGCAGTTAGAGGGAAGGACACTGCCCAAGTGTCCTTGTAACTTAACAGGTGATCCCAAATTAGTGTTGAATAAACTATGTCCATGGCCTTGCAATCAGGAAATAGGCTAGTGAAGAAATCACTTAAACTTCTGTTAATTTGGATCATAGTTCACTATTCCACCTTTAACTTCCAAGCCTAAGACAACAGACAATAGGTGCAAAAGTAGACCATTCGGCCCTTTGAGACTGCACCGCCATTCTGAGATCATGGCTGATCATCTACTATCAATACCTGGTTCCTGCCTTGTCCCCATATCCCTTGATTCCACTATCCATAAGATCCCTATCTAGCTCCTTGAAAGCATCCAGAGAATTGGCCTCCGCTGCCTTCCAAGGCAGTGCATTCCACACCCCCACAACTCTCTGGGAGAAGTAGTTTTTCCTTAACTCTGTCCTAAATGACCTACCCCTTATTCTCAAACCATGCCCTCTGGTACTGCACTCTCCCAGTATCTGGAACATATTTCCTGCCTCTATCTTGGCCAATCCCTTAATAATCTTATATGTTGCAATCAGATCCCCTCTCAATCTCCTTAATTCCAGCGTGTACAAGCCCAGTCTCTCTAACCTCTGCGTAAGACAGTCCGGACATCCCAGGAATTAACCTTGTGAATCTAAGCTGCACTTCCTCTACAGCCAGGAAGTCCTTCTTTAACCCTGGAGACCAAAACTGTACACGATACTCCAGGTGTGGTCTCACCAGGGCTCTGTACAAATGCAAGAGGATTTCCTTGCTCTTGTACTCAATTCCCTTTGTAATAAAGGCCAACATTCCATTAGCCTTCTTCACTGCCTGCTGCACTTGCTCATTCACCTTCAGTGACTGATGAACAAGGACTCCTAGATCTCTTTGTATTTCTCCCTTACCTAACTCTTCACCGTTCTGCCTTCCTGTTCTTACTCCCAAAGTGGATAACCTCACACTTATTCACATTAAACGTCATCTGCCAAGTATCTGCCCACTCACTCAGCCTATCCAAGTCACCCTGAATTCTCCCAACATCCTCATCACGTCACACTGCCACCCAGCTTAGTATCATCAGCAAACTTGTTGATGTTATTCTCGATACCGTCATCTAAATCATTGATGTAAATCGTAAACAGCTGTGGTCCCAATACTGAGCCCTGTGGCACCCCACTAATCACCACCTGCCATTCTAAGAAACACCCATTCACCGTTACCCTTTGCTTTCTATCTGCCAACCAGTTTCCTATCCATATCAATATCTTACCCCCAATGCCATGAGCTCTGATTTTACCCACCAATCTCCTATGTGGGACCTTATCAAATGCATTCTGAAAATCGAGGTACACTACATCCACTGGATCTCCCTTGTCTAACTTCCTGGTTACATCCTCGAAAAACTCCATAGATTAGTCAAGCATGATTTGCCCTTGGTAAATCCATGCTGGCTCGGCCCAATCCTATCACTGCTATCTAGATATGCCACTATTTCATCTTTAATAATGGACTCTAGCATCTTCCCCACTACTGATGTTAGGCTGACAGGATGATAGTTCTCTGTTTTCTCCCTCCCTCCTTTCTTAAAAAGTGGGATAACTTTAGCCATTCTCCAATCCTCAGGAACTGATCCTGATTCTAAGGAACATTGGAAATGCACCAATGCATCTGCAATTTCCAGGGCCACCTCCTTTAGTACCCTAGGATCAGACCATCTGGACCTGGGGATTTGTCAGCCTTCAGTCCCATCAGTCTACTCATCACCGTTTCCTTCCTAATGTCAATCTGTTTCATTTCCTCTGTTACCCTATGTCCTCGGCCCATCCATACATCTGGGAGATTGCTTGTGTCTTCCCTAGTGAAGACAGATATAAAGTACTTATTAAATTCTTCTGCCATTTCTCTGTTCCACATAACAATTTCACCCAACTCATTCTTCAAGGGCCCAACATTGTTCTTAACTATCTTCTTTCTCTTCACAGACCTAAAAAAGCTTTTGCTATCCTCCTTTATATTCCTGGCTAGCTTGTGTTCATACCTCATTTTTTTCGCCCCGTATTGCCTTTTTAGTTAAGTTCTGTTGTTCCTTAAAAATTTCCCAATCATCTGTCCTCCCACTCACCTTAGCTCTGTCATACTTCCTTTTTTTTAATACTATGCAATCTCTGACTTCCTTTGTCAACCACTGTGGCCCCTTTCCCCCCTTTGAATCCTTCCTTCTCCGGGGGATGAACTGATTTTGCACCTTGTGCATTATTCCCAAGAATACCTGCCATTGCTGTTCCACTGTCTTTTCTGCTAGGATATCCGTCCAGTTAACTTTGGCCAGCTCCTCCCTCATGGCTCCATAGTCTCCTTTGTTCAACTGCAACACTGACACCTCCGATCTGCCCTTATCCTTCTCAAATTGCAGATTTGAGGATTGTCCATTTGTGTCTTGGTTGGGTGCAAGCATTGGCTTTGTATGTACAGTTGGCTTGTTACTCCTTCACGTGGAGTGCAGGGGGTGGGGGAGCCATTGAAAGTTCATGTCTTCTACATCTGAATCACATTGTCTTTTCATTAGCATTGCTGTTTCGGATCAGACGGGGGTGAGCTGATAGTATCTTTGTGACCATAAGCAACACTCAGAAAAGGGCACTTGTTTATTGAGCGGTCATTTCGGGAGCAGGGAGCTCTTCCATCTTTAGGAATAACCAGTAAATGAGTCCGTCAGGGGTTCCCAACCTGGGTCTACGACCACCCCGGCTCCATGGCATTATAAAAAGATTTCGACCCCCTGATTTATGTTGACTTTGGCGTTATGAATACTAATAAGTACTTCAGATGAAACTATTTTGTTGATTGTTCTGCTGGAAATTGCCTTAACAATGATGTGCCTATTTAATTGCTAGGAGGCCAAGTGTTCTTGGGAACAGTTTGAATCAAAGTATTGCTGGTAATTTACACCACCAGCCTGCGGAGTCGCGATTACAGTGGAGCACAGTTGTTTTTTGATTGGTTATAAGCGCGTAATGGAATCTCCAGCCTTTTCTATTGGAACTACCAGTTGCTTACACAAATATACTGGAACTGAGAATTTGGAATACTGTACTGTTTTGTGTTTTACAAATTTACATGATTTAACATTCTTTACTGGCTTTAATTTCCAATGTTGGAACTAAAACCTTATGTACAAAAAAAAACTTACCAATTGTATTGAGCGGAAGTGAAGAGGACAAAGGCTATAAGATGGGGGAAACGGACAAGAAGATCCGCTCCATCCGACACGAGCAGAACTTCTCTGTGGTAAAACTTAATTTCCATTCCGGCGTGTCGGTCCATGGCCGCCTCTTGTACCAGGATGAGTCCACCGTCGGGGCGGAGGAGCAACACGTTATATTCTGCCTGGGCAGTTTCCAAACTGATAGCGTGAATCGATTTCTCCTTCCGGTTGAAAACAAAAATCTCTCACCCCCTCCTCCCTCTCCACCTTCCTTTATTCTCCACGCCGACCTTTTACCTCTTCTCACTTGCCTATCACTTCTCCTTGGGTCCCATTCCATTCCCTTCTCCTATGGTCCACTCTCCTATCAGATTCCTCCTCCTCCTCCAGCCCTCGACTTTTCCCACCCACCCGGCTTCACCTGTCACCTTCCAGCTCCCCGTCTCCACCCCTCCCCCCCACCTTTTTATTCTTGCAATTTCCTTCTTCCTTCTCAAACCTGAAGGGTCTGGTCCCGAGACATCGACTAGTTATTCATTTCCATAGATGCTGCCTGACCTCCAACGTTTTGAGAGAGCTTTAATAGTTTAACAGTATGATCTTCCAACAAATAAACGTATTATGAGATAATTTGTGAGATTATGACAAATCTGGGATGTTGGACTAAATTGGGTGGGGTTTTTTCTGGAGTCCGTATTGGCATGCTGAGCTGAACGGCTACTCACTGTGTTCGGCCTTCGTCTTTTCAATGACGGCAGTTTTCGTATCCAATCTTTAGCACAAGTTCAGAATGCAAACCTGTCCACAGCACAGAACGAGAGATGGACATAAGGAAATTCTGGTTTGTCTTGCGTGACCCGTTACCACAGTACCTTGAAGATATAAATAGCCTCGTGTAAAGGTTATAATCTGCTGTCATGAGTACTGACTTTCAAGCGAAGGGGCAGAACTGTCATATATTGCACCAGGACTGATTCCTGCTGATTTATCGTTGAAGTATTTCTAAATGGTTGTGTACATGAACTGCGTGTCATTGAATGTATTCCAGAGTAGTTACAGCTTTAGAATAACTGGTAATGTGAGTTTTTGTTGAAGTGAATGTAGCAGAAGGCTTTCTTAAAGATAAGGTATCAATAATTTGGAATTGATTTATTACTGTCACGAGTACTGAGATGCAGTAAAAAAAGCTTGTCTTGCATACTGTTCATACAGATCCAATCAGTAAACACTGCAAAGTAAAACAATAATGCAGAATAAAGTGTACCAGCTAGAGGATATGCAGTGCAGGTGAGCAAGGTGCAAGATCCTTAGACTGTAAATTGGAAGGTCAAGAGTGCCTCATAGTAAAGAAACATCTAATAATCTTAAAACTGCAGGGTAGAAGCTGTCCTTAAGCCTGTTTTCAGATTTTTATATCTTCAGCCCAGTGGAGAAGAGAGAATGTCCGGGCTTGGTGTGATTTTGGATTCTGCCTCCATGTTGTGCACCGCTCTCTGTGGTCTTGTGCAGGTCAATTGCTATATCGTATGCATCCAGTGACCATTTATCTATAGCTGAATCCAGGTAGCCATATTTATAGAAAAATTAAGAAGTTGCTGTTTGGAAGCTTCACTGCCGGACTATTGAAAATACTTTTCTGACTGACTCCATATCCCCTTGGTTAAATAATAAGCGTTCAATAGGAAATGGCTGGTTGAACAACTATGCTGTTAGGATTTGGAGATGTCATTGCATAGCCAGAGACAAAATAACACAAAGGACATGAATTGCATAAATAATGGAATGTTTCCATTGTTCTTGGTTCATCCGTAAGCTTCTCATTTGCTTATTTAAGCTATTTATATTTTTGACAAATAGTTTATAGATTCTTGGGTTATATTCGTTTGGCAGTGATGGGGTCAGGTTTGGGTTGTATTGTAACATGTTATTTGAGCAAACGTTTAATATTTCCTTTTTGGTCCACGATTCCAGCCCTGACATAAACATTTCAGAGCCTGGGATCAATTGCATAATTGGTTGTTCAATTTCAATTAGCTGATCCTTTATATAACTTGACAGGTCTCAGCCGAGCCATTAAACATGCTCTCGTTTGCTCACTGGTTTCTCTCTTTCACAAAGCAACTTGGTTTATCATTTGGTTTTCGGTTCTAAAGGAAAGCATGCCTTTAACATTGACTTCTTGATCCTAGACTGAGTTAATGCATAAACGCATTTGTAATATTTTACCTTGCTCTGGTTTCAATACTTCCTCTATTAAACCTGTAGGGCAAAAAGACAGCTTCACAGTTTAATGGTGTTATTGCCTCTGGCAGAAACGTATCAACGCACTCCACAATCAAGTAGCTCGTTTTCAGTGGGCAGCATTAAATCCAGTTACACCGGCAGTGAAATCTCACGTGCAAGGAAAATGGTTTGGCTTCATTGGTGTTGGATGAGAGAGAAAGGCTCTAGGATACCGACTACTATTTATACTATCATTAATACCCACCATAGCTGGCAGGCAATGATGTTTGTCGTTTCATTCTTCGAGGCCTCCAACCACGTAACATCCCCTCAAGCAGTGGGGCACCTGTCGAAGATTGTTCAGATTCTGGAACAAGGATAAACTATGACCTTATGAATTGTGTAAACCAAGCAGACAGCAAGACATTTTAATCTGTGTTCTGTCTGTGGGAGATCGCCAATTTAGTATTAATTGTTACTGAACTGAGAATAGTATAACATTGTGTGTCCTTGCCCACTATGACCAGCTTTGAAGAGGTCATTTTGGGTTACGTATTCTTTTGTCCTTCCACATCTAGCCCATTAGGATCCATTTTGTCAGTAAAATGTAATCTTTGACTGCAGTCCGTTGAATAGAACCTCAGCACAACACAGAAGCCAGGCAGCTCTTCCAGCACAGACTCTTAAATGAAAAGGTGGCTCTGCAGCTGAGCAGTGCCTTACATAATGCTACTTAACTGCCTCCCTCTCGAGTTCCTTTGAGCTGAACGGATGCAAATGGGTCTATAAACAAAATCATAGCCTAGACGGTCTGGGATGCATCATCTTGTTCAAAATTAAGTGTCTGTACAGAAGTGGTCAAATACAAGCTGATTCAAACACAAATCCCCTAATAGCAGATAGACATTTTTAGCATCAACTAAAATGTAATATTGGTAAAAATTGCAGTAAAGAAGTTGGTAATGTTTATACTATATATTTTCTATTGCTAAAGTATAACATACATAAAAGAAATCAGCAATTTTACAATTGCTTATGTGATGGATATGTGTCTAAAGAATGTGATGGGTACTATAATAACTTGGCCATATTTATAAGGTTCTTGATTAGTAAGGGTGTCAAAGGTTACTGGGAAAAGGAAAGAATGGGGTTGAAAGGAATAATAAATCAGCCAATGGCAGTGAAGACTTAATGGGCTAAATGGCCTAATTCTGCTCCTATGCCTCATGTATACCAAAGCATCATTGCATAAAATACAATAGAACTGTTTGGTTGCTAATGACTGGTCCAATAGATGTGAGATTGTATATTGTGGCCAAATTGGTGCCCCTATGATGCAATCATTGTTCAGGGGCAAGTCCCACAGTTAAGCAGTAGTGAACAGAAGATCTTTTTTAGTTTTGAAGGGGTGAATATTAGTCATTTCACCTGAGGTAATGGTGTTTTAGAGCTTTTCATAGACACCTGAGAGATGAGGCAGGGTGTTGGGCAAAGGTTTATCCAAAAGATACCATCTTTGGCAGTGAAGCATGATTTTCAATGGTGCACTGGAGGGTCAAGTCCCTACCTGGAATCCAATCCCAATCAAAGATGAGACTGTTACCACTGAGCAAATTTCAACGTCAATAACTCTATAACGATTGGCTCACTCATTCACTTACCGACCTCGATTGCCAAGTGGGCTGGGAGAAGTTGCAATGGCAGGCGAGTCCTTTGTTTCCCTTTGCAAAAGTCTTGCCTGTTGGTCACCAATGCAAAGCAGCGCCACTGATAGAGAAACACAACCAGCAGTTAATTTCCCTGCACTAGAGTGTCCTTCCTCATTTTGACATGATCTGCATCAGTCTCCAAGGGTGAAATGAAGAGATTGAAGACAGATTTAATGGGATATGGGAAGTCTGGAAACTGAGGAAACGAGGCATCTTCAGAGCTGAGGGAGAATCTGAGATTCTGCCAATTCTGAGGAAGCCTTATTCTCTTCCTGCTCATCTTGCTCTTCTGAAAACAAGTCCTAATGAGAATATCCCTTGGTATTCGGTAGACAATGGTGGTGTATTAATCTTCATGCTGCTGCTCTGGAAAATTTTTCAGAGACAACAGTGTCTCAATGTTTTAACGCAATTAAATTTTTCTTCAAGCATTATGATTAGAAAGGCTGAATATGGATGCAGTGAAGCCATGGAGGTTAAGAACACCGAGGGTGGGTGAAATTATTCTTTCTTAAACCCCAAACAGCCCAAAGTTGTGATCTGCTGCTCTGCCTGCTCACTTCATCTTCTTTTCATTGTTTTCAGGCAAGGGAAGCAAAACTGAGTGTCGTTAACATTGAAGGCCAGGGAACAGTCAGACTGACTTCAGATCACATTTTATGTTTGTATGCTTTATCCTTGCTTTTCAAATAATACTTTGGTTATTATATCACAAGGGGAGTTAATGTAGAAGGTCAGCAGCCACTTCTACATGAATTTCCGGACAGTTTCCCATGTTAGTAGATGCGTGCAGAGAGAAACAGCCGGGAGCTGTGTATTTGGAGTTTTCCGGAGAGATCACAATTGAAATTACTGTGCAAAAATCTTTGGCACCCTGGATTTTTTATATAAACTTTGTTTTAGATGTTTCATTAGTGTGTCAGTAGAAAAGAGCAAATTTTAGATTTCCAAACATGCATTTTCCAAAAAATTACGTATTAGCAACACTCACAAAATGCTGGAGGAACATAGCAGGTCAGGCAGTATCTATGTAGGAGGTCAGGATTACAGTCAATGTTTCAGGCTGAGACCTGACCACTTTTCAAGTAAAATCTTGATTGTTTTGTAGGTAATGTACATGATTAAACAAGGTTGAATGAACTAAACTGATTGCAACAGAAGTGGGTGTAGAAGGCATCACACTAGGTGAAGGATAACCAAATTAAAAGGCGAGGGTGTGGCAGATGTGACAAGTTAACCGTCATATCATCAACTCTTCCACATCAGCTTGAGTGAGCAGAGCAACAAGACGCAAGCTGGTCCTCCTGCATCAGCAGAAATTTTGCAGGAGTCAGGAGTTTCAAGATGTGCTGTCCAAGCTTTTCTGAATAAGCAAAAAGAAAGAGGATAGGTTGAGGACCAGAAACCGATTACAGCAGATGAGAGATGCATCAAGCTGACATTCCTTCTAAGTCCAGCACTGCAATCGGCTCTGAACTCACAGAAACCACTGGAACCCAAATACACCCCTCTACAGTCTGCAGAAGTCTTGTCTGAAATGGAAGAGTTGCTGCCAAAATGTGTAGGGAAGAGTCTCACCTACACACAAAAACACAAGAGCTGGGGGACTGCTGAGTCAGTTTCAAATGCTTGGCTCAAACAGGAGGCAGCTTATCCAGAGCTGGAGAGTGCGACATGGAGGAGTGTCTGCAGACAACAGTGAAGCGCAGCACAGGTTCCCTGCAGGTTTGGGCTGCATTTCTGCAATGAAGTTGGTGATACAGTCAAAATTAATGGAATATAAGCAGATTCTGATCCATCAGGGGGGATCTGATCGGTCCCAAGTTCATTCTGCAACAGGACAATGATCTCAAACACACAGCCAAGGTCATGGAGAACCATTTTCAAGAAGTTCTGCAACAGATTGTGAGGCCTCCACAGAGCCCTGATCTCAACATCATCGAGGCTGCCTGAGATCACCTGGAGAGACAGAAGCAAGCGAGACAGCCGAAGTCTGCAGAAGAACTGTGGCAAGTTCTCCAAAATGCTTGGGACAACCTACCAGCCGATCTCCTTATAAAACTGCATGACAGTGTACCTAAGAGAATTGATGCAGCTTTAAAGGCAAATATTGATTTGATTCTGTATTTTACTCTTTACTGCTCTTTGTAGTAAATTTTGATATTTAGAAACTTTTAATTTCTTCGATTTCTGAGAGCATCTTCACTTCTTAGATTTTTTTTTTACATGTGCCTAAGACTTCCGTACAGTACGGTAACTTATCACTTTGTGTTGTATAATCGATGAACAATTCCATATGCCACACCTATGAGGAAGAGTGAGTCAGCAGTGGGTTGTTATTCATTCCAACAGAGTGTCATGTCATGTCTATATCAGACAGGTAGTGTCATTTTAGTATCGCTACACTACATGAGAAATTCCATTATAAAAATGAGTACTGTGGTAGTGTAACGGTGAACGCGATGTGCTATTACAGCTCAGGGGCTTCAGAGTTCAGTTCCGGTGCCATCTGTAAGGAGTCTGGATGTCCTGTCTGTGGATTGTGTGGGTTTTCCCTGGTGCTCCGGTTTCCTCCCGCAGTCCAAAGAGTTACTGGGTAGGTTACTTAGTCATTGTAAATTGTCCCGTGATTACGCCAGGGTTAAATTGGGGTTGCTGGGGTGTTGTAGCCCGTAGGACTAGAAGGGCCCACTCCACACTGAATAAAACAAATAGGGCTATAGAAATTTGAGAGAGTGGAAAACTCACCAAACAATTGAATTTAAAATTTCTTGAATCTGAATTGCAGCAGGGAAATTCGAGATGCATTGGGGAGAGTGCATTATGCATTAGGAAAACTTATGTCAATGACTGGCCACACTGTCAGTCATAATCTCCAAAGATATGATTTATAAAAAGCTGCTTATCTAAACTGCTCAATTATTTTTGTCATAAATCTAATAAAATGTTTTCTTGGTTATTGGATGGTAAGTGAAAACAATTATCTCTCCTCCCACACTTTGCAAAATCAACAGCAAATAATTCCCCTGTGGACTGTGGTGGTGAATAAGAACTTTTGCCAATATGTGTTTGCATTATGATTTTGTGCAGCAGGTCCTGCTCTCCTTGTCAAAGCCATGATTTATTTACCTACTGTTGTTTCCCTTTGTACCTCAAAGTAAGCTGTTTATCAATGTGTATATATCACCATATCCTACCCTGAGATTCATTTTCTTGTGGACATTCACTGTAACATGGTAGAATCAGTGAAAGGCTACATGCAAAGACTGACAAATGACCAATGTGCAAAAGACAAACTGTGCAAATTCAAAAAGAAAAACAATAATAAATAAGTAAATATACTGAGAGCATGAGTGTCAGAATTCTTGAAAGTGAGGCGGTAGGTTGTGGAATCGGTTCGGTGTTGAGGTGAGTGACGTTGTCCCCACTGGTCGAAGGGTGATAACTTCTCCTGAATCTGGTAGTGTGGGACCTGAGGCTCTTTTACCTCGTTCCTGCAAGAAGAGAGCAAGGCCTGGGTGGTGGTGGATCTGGATGACGGATGCTGCTTTCTCGTGACAGTGCTTCCTGTAGATGTGCTCAATAGCGTGGAGGTCTCCCCGTCACCTCACCTCCCTCCCTCCAAATGAAACTGCCACAAAAATAGACGCAGGGACCACAATTCACAATGAATCCACGCCAGCTTTTATGATGCAGATCTTAATGCATCTTCCTCTCAGCTCAGTAGGGTGGGGTCTGTAGAGAGCAGAGCTGATCTTTACCTGAATCCAAGAGTGAGACGTCAAGAATGATGCTTAAATGTACCTAAAAACACTACAGTGAAACCAAAAAAAAGAGAGCTTCCCAGCAAATCATTGCAGATGCCAAAGGGTGCTTCATACCTGTGAGAGAGGCATCTGGGTGACCTTTCCATGTCATTGGTCACTACTGCAGAGGTAACTACACAGCACACCGTGAAGCTAGACTGGATTTTGCAATCCACATACTTGGTCATCAATACTCATTGCAAGTGAATGCCATTGTGCTACAGTGTCTCGGCCAGTCCACGGAATTCCCAAATCACTCAGGAGGCGGGATAACACAAGTGTAATCAGGCCATGCTCTCGGAGGCTTCTATTGCCGCGTGGTCACACCACATGGTCAGTAAGGAAGTGGAATACTCCTTAAAAAAATAAACATGCCTGCATATTCGCCTTGTTGGTGTTTGGCAACAGATTTGGGTAAGAAACTTGAGGGCGAAGACATGTACGGCACAGCTTTGTGGGCCGAAGGACCTGTATTGTGCTGTAGGTTTTCTATGTTCTAAGTTGAACCCAAACACCAGACAAACGTGGACCCCCTCACATCGCAAGTCCTTCCCAAAAGCTGTGCGGTCTTTGCTTCATCTCCAAGGGCAAACACGTTTTGCGGAAGCCTTGGAATCAGCGAAGTCGCCATTGAAACCTGCCGCATATCACCGGAAAGCTTATGGAGAAAATTCAGACACCAATCGATCGGTGCTTCCTTCACATAACGCTGACGAGGCCACATCTGGAGTATTGCCCATTCTGGTTGCCCTACGATAGGAAAGATGTCGAGGCTTTGAAGAGGGTGCAAAAGGGGTTTTCCAGGAGGCTGCCTGGTTTAAAGGGGGGCACGTGCTATCACCAGAGGCTGGACAAAGTTGGGTTGTTTTCTCTGGAGCGTCGCAGGTGGAGGGGAGATCTGCGAGAGGTTTACAAGATTGAGAGGCATTGAGAGCTGGACCGAGAGTATCTGTGTCCCAGGGTTGAAATATCTAATACCAGAGGTCATGTATTGATGGTGAGAGGGGGTAGGTTCAGGGGGATGTGAGGGGTAAGATTTTTTACTCAGAATGCTGATGGAGGCTTTTAGGAGATGTTTGGAAGGAAGACAGAGAACTCGACATGGCGCAGGTAGGTGGCGTGAGTGGGTGTTTTTGATTTGCTTGTCGGCCTGTTGAGAACACTGTGGGCTGAATGGCCTTTTCTGTGCTGGCCTTTTCTCTGTTCTATGATCTCTCTTCCCACTTCAGCATCCACAGCTCAGTGAGCGCTGGAAGACAACTCGTTATGGAAGTGCCGCGCTGCCATTGAATCCGTCGGCGCGCTGGCGTCTGGGTCTCCTGTCCTGCACATCGTGAACACGGCGGAATGTTTAACCCGGAGCACTGGGTCAGTGGCCTGTGCACCGCAAATCAGGTTTGAGGAATTCCATAAGGCCTAGACAATAATTTAAATTTCTCGTCCTTCATTCCGTTTTATGAAATATAACATTTTATACCAAGCAACCTGAAATAATCCGTTCCACATTGTGTGTGTGTGAGAGAGAGAGTGAGAGTTTGTGGGTGAGAGTGAGAGTGTGTATGTGAGTGTGTGTGTGAGAGAGAGAGTGTGTGTATGTCTGTGTGAGAGAGAGTGTGTATGTGAGTGTGTGTGTGTATGTGAGAGAGAGTGTGTGTATGTGAGTGTGTGTGTGAGAGAGTGTGTGTATGTGAGTGTGAGTGTGTGTGTGTGTGTGTGTGTGAGAGAGAGTGAGTGTGTGTGTGTATGTGAGAGAGAGTGTGTGTATGTGAGTGTGTGTGTGAGAGAGAGTGTGTATGTGAGTGTGAGTGTGTGTGTGTGAGAGAGAGAGAGTGAGTGTGTGTGTGTGTGAGAGAGTGAGAGTGTGTGTGAGAGAGAGAGTGAGAGTTTGTGGGTGAGAGTGAGAGTGTGTATGTGAGTGTGTGTGTGAGAGAGAGAGAGTGTGTGTATGTGTGTGTGAGAGAGAGTGTGTATGTGAGTGTGTGTGTGTATGTGAGAGAGAGTGTGTGTATGTGAGTGTGTGTGTGAGAGAGTGTGTGAGTGTGAGTGTGTATGTGAGAGAGAGTGTGTGTATGTGAGTGTGTGTGTGAGAGAGTGTGTGTATGTGAGTGTGAGTGTGTGTGTGTGTGTGTGAGTGTGAGTGTGTGTGTGTGTGAGAGAGAGAGAGTGAGAGTGTGTGTGAGAGAGAGAGTGAGAGTGTGTATGTGAGTGTGTGTGTGTGAGAGAGAGAGTGTGTGTATGTGAGTGTGTGTGAGAGTGTGTGTATGTGTGTGTGTGAGAGTGAGTGTGTATGTGAGTGTGTGTGTGAAAGAGAGAGAGTGGGTTTGTGTGTGTGAGAGAGGGTGAGAGTGTGTCTGTCTGTGTGTGTGAGAGAGAGAGAGTGTGTGTGTGTGTCTGTGTGTGTGAGAGAGAGAGAGAGTGTGTATGTATGTGAGTGTGTCTGTGTGTGTGTGAGAGAGAGAGAGAGAGAGACACACACACACACAGATATTGAGAGAGAGAGAGACACACACACAGATATTGAGAGAGAGAGAGAGTGTGTGTGTGTGCTTAATGGGTGTCCACTGAATGAACCACACGAACCCTGCGTAACTGAAAGGGGAAATCTAGAAAACTGTCACTCTGAATCTGGCAGAATTTTGCCTGCATAACTCCCGGAGACTGTCCAGTGAGGTACCCTAATGCCCTTGAGGTGCTCTTGCACCGAGCCGCGCAACGTGGCGATGCCGTGAAGCTTGTTATCAAAAGTAGAGCAATGAGTCCATGAGGGCGGGGGTTCCCGGGTCTTTTTATACCATGCACCCTTACAAATAGCTGAGAGATCTGGAAACCCCGAACTAGGGAATCAAAAATTTAAATACTGCGGATGCTGGAAGTTTAAATTAAAAACAGAAAATGCGGAAGATGAAGTATCGGCACTTGTGGAGAGAGGGACACCAGCTGGCATTTGTCTGTTCCTCTGCACCGGATGGGGGAGAGGAGTTGCTGCTTCAGGTAAAAATTACCTGATTACCTTGCTGGGAGCCCGACTGGCCTGAAGTGACATCACCTGCTCGGGTATGAAGGAGCAATTTGTTCTTTTGCAAACAAAATCTGTTAACAGATCAGCCTCTGCTCACAACTCGCAACGGAGGTAAATGGAAGGATGAGCACGGAACCACGCTGGCAGTGAGGTGCAGACGGAAAACGCGCTCCCGCGTAGGCAGCACCTGTGGAGAGCAGAATTCAGGCCCATGCATTTCCAACAATTAGAATAGTGTGTTTTAGAGAGGGGAATGATCAAAGTTCCAAAGTGAAGTTATCGTCAAAGTACAGGTATGTCACCCCGTACACACTCACACACGGGGTAGGTATGTCACCCCGTACACACTCACACACGGGGTAGGTATGTCACCTCGTACACACTCACACACGGGGTAGGTATGTCACCCCGTACACACTCACACACGGGGTAGGAATGTCAGCCAGTACAGCCCTTTCGGACAAACTCGGCAAATCCGAGAGTCCATGGAAGACTGCAGCCCACAGGACCCCGCGTGCAAAAGAGAACCAACTGTGGAAATGTGCGAAAGAAAAAATATAATAAATAAATGAGCAAATGAATATCGAGAACCTGAGGTGAGATGAAGGGGGCAAAAGGCCCCAGACCCAGATTGGTCAAGTGATCGAAATGTGGTCGGTCCTACTGATGATGATAATAATCGCAACTGATCTATAGACAGATGAGAGAGGGAGGGAGGGAGAGAGGGAGAGGGAGAGAGAGGGAGAGGGAGAGGGAGAGGGAGAGAGGGAGGGAGGGAGGGAGAGAGGGAGAGGGAGAGAGAGGGAGAGAGGGAGGAGGGAGGGAGGGAGAGAGAGAGAGAGAGAGAGAGAGAGAGAGAGAGAGAGAGAGAGAGAGAGAGAGAGAGAGAGAGAGAGAGAGAGAGAGAGAGAGAGAGAGAGAGAGAGAGAGAGAGAGAGAGAGAGAGAGAGAGAGAGAGAGAGAGATGAGAGAGAGAGAGAGAGAGAGAGAGGAGAGAGAGAGAGAGAGAGAGAGAGAGAGAGAGAGAGAGAGAGAGAGAGAGAGAGAGAGAGAGAGAGAGAGAGAGAGAGAGAGATCAACTGAGAGCACAGAAGTTGCTGTTAATCCGAAACAACTTTACAGATGGATAGTTGTACATCAGAACTGTCCAGTTCCGACACAAGCTGGAAGGGTGGGTTATCCGCAGGTGTTGAAGGGCGGGGGTGGGGTACACTGTATGATAGCAGAAGGTGTTGGAAGCTCTGGCTTACTGAAATTGTGCGAGAGCCCATGCTTCACAAGTTGACCTGACCTGCTCAGATCCCAGAACATCCCCTCTATTCGGAACTCCACAGCTCTGTACAAACTATGACCAAGGTATTTACCCAAGGGCATCAGTTGATGAAGCTATTATAAAATTTAACAACTGTTAATATGTAAGCGTATCTTGACATACTGGAGAAATGCTGGCAGACTAATCCTTTCAATGTACGTGGTAAAAGGGCCACGGGACGAGTGGGTCATGTTAGAAATGGGATTTGAGAGGGGCCAGCGGCCTGGGACTCCCCGTCTTGGTTCGCTCAGGTTTGCAGTAGGTTTCCGCTCCCCACCCTCGTAACAAGACAGAATGCCCCTTGTTTCCATTTCGGGATACATTCTTTCCCCTTTTCAGAATTTGTCCCATACGCAGTGGACGACAATGAAAAAGACGGGCCGCGGCGGTTCACACAGCAAGATCCCACGAGCAGGAGGATGGGGTGGGGGGGGGCTCACCTTCCAGCAAGAAGATGCCAGCGTCCTGCCCAATCCCCTCATGGATAAATAACCCCCCAGCCCATGGCGCGCCTCTCCCAGTGCAGTCTGGTCCGCCGTTCTGGGTTGCGGGACCCGGCTTGCTGTGTGCATTGGCAGCTCTGGCAGAAGCCTGCGGGTGTGATGGTACCGTCCTGTACTCCAGTTTGAACCCCCCTCCTGGTCAACACCTACATTGGGAGAGGCCGGACGTTTCTTTCGTCGGCCCCTGGGAAATTTCCCCGTCAAAAGGTGGAGGCCAGGAAGGGCGAGGGGCATCCTGCTTTGCCTTTGCCCTCTCAGATCCTATGGGTAACGGGATGCCCGTCCCCGAACGGAAGCCCCGGCAAACAGCCTGTTCCAAGCACTCGGGCAGCGGCGAGAGCGAGTCGCAACTTCAGGTCATTGCATGTCCCGGGTGTCCGTAGTCCAGGGAATCCTGGTACCGCCTTCTGTGGAGGTATCGGTGGCATTAGTAAAATCCGGGCGTCACTCGTTAATCGGGAATCGATTAAACTCGAAAGGGTTACAGCTTTTCAACTTCTTTCCCGCTGGTGGGTGACGTTATGTACATTTCCACCCGATGGGCTCGTGAGCAAGAAAAAATAAATTAAATCGAATGAACTGAAGTACGGCGGACGCGCCCGTGTGTAAATGGGAGTCCTAGGTGGTGGGGGGGGCGCGGACCACCCGACCAGGCACTCGGGGCTTTACACCTGCTCCCGGACGCCCCGTCTCCCCATGGGCTGGCGGACTGGGTGCCTTCGCCCCACAGAGGAACGGGAGCGGACAGTGCCTGCCCCATCCATCACCCGCTACGAAAGGTGTATCACACCTGGTATCTGTCGAGCCACAACCTTTCATTCGCTCTCTCACGCTTCTATCCGTCTACCTGTCTCCTTGCCTCCCTGTCTGTTCCGTTTCTCTCCCTCACCCAGACCTTACATACTCTGCCGTTTTCTCTCTCCCTTTCTCTATCTGTCTATTCCCCCCCCCCCACCTGACCTTCCCCGGGTCCGCGTCCTTTCGCCCACTCCCCCAGCTGCCCGTCTCAAGCCGCTTCCGTGACCACTTCCCAAACTGAAACATCGACCTTTCATTGAACGTCGGTGCTCTCCCTCGCTGAGGGGAGCATTTGCCGATCTTCCCACAGCCCCCGCCTGCTTTGACAACGGCTGTTTCATACAAGCCGCTGCCATCCTTTTCTATGTTTTAAAGTCTTTTCACATGTTGATCGTTATCTCCTTTTTTTTTGCAAGAAAAGGAAGAAAAAAACCTGGTTCTGGGTACAGAAGGCCGAACTGTCGCGTACAGTGCTCTGGCAGAATGCACTCTCCTTTACGCGCGGGAGTCACCTGCCTCCCGAACTCCTCATTGTTCCTTCCAGCTTCGCCCTCCCTTTGACTTTTTTGAAGCCTGTTGCACACAAGCCCCCGCAAAATGAGCTTCAAATTGGATACATATTGAGGGTCCTTTGTCTGTCGAGGGTCGTACAAGGCTAATTAAATTTGATCCTAACAAATAAGGCACGTCGCCACCCATTAATCCCGACTCGGCTTTCATCCCGCACTTGCATTCAGGGCCTGAGTGCTGTTCCTTAAAATATGCCCACTCAGTGAGTTTAATCTATTGAAAAACATTTGCAGAAGTCTATTGTCCTCCCAATCTTGTAGCCATTTTCTATTAGGAAAGCGAGGAACAGCCGTTTGCTGCTTTGAGTCATTAAACCAAAGATTGCCTGAAAACCATAATATATTTACGCGTTTCCAATTTTTTAAATTTAAATGTGGAGTTTTTAATCCCCCCAGGAAGGTTCACACTGAAACGTCGTTATATTACGGAGATTTCAATCGATGAGAGCGTGGTTTAACTTTAGTTACCGAAAAAAATAATCTTTTGAATTTTGACTGATTGAGGGCGGGAACAATGTTAACCCGCTTGAGAAGATTTTTACGAACACTCGCGCGCAAAATAAATCAGTTTAAATAAGAATTTGTGTACAAAGGTGATGGGGTTAGTCCTCAAGCCAGCGCCGGTTGCTGACCTTTTCGGCCGAGTTACTATAAACTGCGTTTGCATTAAACGTACGGAACCTGACCAAACCGCCTCTCAGCAAGGCGCAGAGTTGATAACTGGGTCTCAGATCGCGTGTCCGTGTTGGAGGTGAATAGTAAATCATATAGCACATAAAAAAGCTGAACTAACAGACGAGTGTGAGCTTCCAAAAATAAAACTCTAACTGGACTTTATATCGATGTGATACATATAAAGGATATCGATTCCGTTTAAGTGGTTTATAATATTGTATTCGTTTAAATGTAAAATTAAACAATTAATTGCATAACCGTTAGTTTCTAACACCCTCGGTTTTAAATATTTTGTTGGTATTTAAATTGTGGTTTATTTATTCTCACGTTAGAGACTTAATAATAGCATTTGATAATAGAGCGAGATATTATCTTTAATGAGCTGCCACGTTTGTTGCAAGCTGTGGGTAACATCAAACCAACTGTAAATTGTGACAGGCAGGAATTTCCAAACGTGCGTTCAGCTCAGAGGGTTCGAAGGGAGGAAAGTCGGGCCCCAGTTGTACCGGAGAACGTCTGCTTTGTAAACTTCAAAACGAAACGATTGCGTTTGTGATTTTGTACAAGTGACTGCCTCCAGCAGCGAGCGGAGAGGGGTTTACAATCGACTTGACATTAAAATCCAAGATTAACTGCGCACTCCGTTCAGGGTGATTTCTCCGGTCCCGATGGGCTGCTCACAACGACGAGGCCTTTCTTTATCATTTTGTTCCCCCTCCTACCTCCACTGGACGCAATAAACACGCCGGGATAAATCTAACTCGTCCCAGCGTGTGTACACCCCGGTGGAGTCCTTCTAAAGGAGAGTGCATTTTAAAGAGCAAAGAGGCAGCTGTTTTTATCGCTAATCTCTGCTCTCCTCTGTCAGTCATCCGCGAATTTATTTACCCTGGTATCCTTGCAGATTTATAGGTATTTATAATCATTCCCCCCGCTTTTTCTCCCCCGTGCTCAGGTTTGAGCGGGTCCTTTAGTTCGAGACGTTATTTTATGCCGATGGAAGGGGGATAAGAAAGGAGATGTGTCAAAGATCGCCCTTATTTAAAAAAAACTCTCATCCAGAATGCGCGTGAAAATCGATCTGCCCCACTTTTATCCGTTCTGACATTATTTCTGATCACCGTGAATGAGGAAGCAGCGAGAGTAAGGGGAGAATAAAGATGTTCTCTCAGCGGGACGCTGGGGACCAGACTGCCTTCTGTGTTCCCAATCAATCATTGTAATCGCCCCTGTCTAACATTTAAAATGTATTTACAAAGATGAGAAAGGGAGCGGACTATTGAAAATCCGACAAATATTGTGGACCTCCTGACAATGTGCCGCCCGGCCTGATTAGTGGCAATGAATATTAAATTTCAAACTTTTTCCTCTCTGGTAATGGGCGCGGGTTCGGCCATCTCCCCAACTTTCATTTCAGATTCTCTATTTCAGACAGGGTTATTCTGTTCGCAGGATAATAATATATATTTTTTAAAAACGGGAGGTTACAGGTCTCAAGGCGAAGAAGGTTTAACCTTATTGCGAACTCGTGCTTATAGTTTTGGAAATGGTTGGGCGCGGGCTCGCTGAGAGACAGCCGCTTATATTGAAGTCTAAATTGGCTCAGGTTGGGAAAGGCACGTGGTTGGTGCGGTCGGCGTTATCCCAACTTCAGGGAGCCTTCAGAGAGAGGGTGAAGCCTCGGGGGGCGTGGAGGGGGTGCCGTGCGTGAGTTTAAAAAGGTTGGCGAGGTGCTGGGGCTGAAGGCTGTCGTCAACAGGTGCACAGAGTAAAGCCAATGGGACGGGTCCAAGGCGCCCGCTCCCCTCCCTCTCCGCACAGGGTCCATCCTGTGAGCTGTCTCTCCTGAGACGTCAGAAGGTCATTAATAACCAATTAGGAAGTCATTCAGGCGGCTATAAAGAGGGCTGAGATTTTTTGGGGGGGCGACTAGCTGGTGATATTCTTCCCTCGGGTTCCCCTCCACAGCATCTCTCCTCCCCTGTCTCCTTCCCACTTCTGCAGCGTCCCACCGCCACTGGGGACCGCGTCTTACCCGGGCCATGGGTTCTGTCCTGCCGTCGGAAGCGCTGACTCTCAAAGCTGGGTTCAAGCCCCACGGTTTCTCGCTGGCGGAGATCATCACTTCGGACATCCTTCACAGCTTCTTGTACGGCCGCTGGAGGAACGTCCTGGGAGAGCAACTTTTCGAAGAGAAGAGCAGTTCCGGGCAGAAAACCGCCTTCACCGCTGAGGCGTTGGCACAGTCCTTCACTGGAGGTGAGTGAAATAAAAACCTGCGCCAGACTACCCGGACCGACATTACATCAACGGGCACCGTCCTTGGCTTGTATTTCGAGAACTTTGATGGCATGATTTACAATAATTACATTTTAGCCATTACTCATTTTGCAAAACTGTATATTTCGATAATTTTCCTCACAGCAAATTTCAAATTGCGCTTGGACGGATCCCTATAATAAAAACGAATCAACGCGGAATTGATTTCAAATGATGAACACCACACGCTGTGTAAGACATCGAGGCGACCTTTGAAAGTTTGCACTTTAACAGTTCGGTCGAAAATAAAATAGATTTTTAAAAAAGTCTGAAATAGAGGAAATCTAAATCTAAATTCAGTGGGTGGGAAATGGTTAAAATATCATAGAAATCAGAGGGAAAGGACGCAGCAAAGTCGGTCGGCCCATCATGTCTGTACTAGCTCTGGGCAAGGGAGACCCGATTCTTCTCGCTAGCCCCAGCAGAACTGAGCAGAGGTGCAGTTATTTTGAAAGGAAATTCGATTCAAGTTTAGTACTGAGTCCCGTTAGTCATCGAGTGCCGGAGTGAGGAGTCGGGGTGGAAAGGCTTGTCTTGAACCCGGGGGTGAAGGGGCGATGGGCGACGAGCCAGCCAGGTTCACGGACGGTCGCCCGCTCCAGACCCCTCTCCCCTCGCTCTCTCGTTCAGAGCAATGGCCGATTTACCCACCTGTCCGTGATGTCGGGCCACATTCCGTGGGGATTAGTGTGTGAGGGTGGGTGGGGTAGGGGTTGATTAAGGATGGCTCCTGTTACAACTCCTCCGAAATTTGACCTGAGAGCTGAGAAACCGGTCCTGTTGACGGAGCCGCTGCTGAGAAGGAATGTGTTTCCTCCCAGGCCTCCACGTATACCGACTGGAGCACGGATAGCCCCGGCCGCCGTCCCGCGCCTCCCTGACCTCAGATCGCTGAACTCGGAACCTTTAACCCGGCTCTACACCAGTCAAGAGTTCGGCCCAGTGTTTAAAAGGAACTTGCGAACTTCGAGAAAAGTCACAGAATTTGAATTTCTAATCTAAACATTAAATCAATTTTCCATATCTCTATATTTATTTAAATTTTCAAAGTCAATGTCATACAAGTGTTTTCGCTCATTTTAATTTCAGCATTTATAATCTATAATTGAACAATCCCGGTTCAGCCAGTCATGATTATTTATCCAATTTCGATCGCTCTCTGCCGGACTGTGCTGTTAAGAGAGAATTGTGCTCACTGTTCCTGAACTCTAACCCTCACCCCTCTCTCCCCGGTTCAGAGGTTCAGAAGCTGTCGAGCCTGGTGCTTCCGTCTGAAGTGATCATTGCTCAGAGCTCGATCCCCGGGGAGGGGCTCGGCATCTTCTCCAAGACTTGGATTAAACCCGGTACCGAAATGGGACCGTTCACCGGCAGAATGATCTCCCCGGAACACGTGGATCTCTTCAAGAACAACAACCTGATGTGGGAGGTAAGCTTTCACCCGCTCACCTGGTCGGACTGACTCGCTCACCTGGTCGGAGTGACGCTGACTCGCTCACCTGGTCGGAGTGACGCTGACTCGCTCACCTGGTCGGAGTGACACTGACTCGCTCACCTGGTCGGAGTGACGCTGACTCGCTCACCTGGTCGGAGTGACTCGCTCACCTGGTCGGAGTGACTCGCTCACCTGGTCGGAGTGACTCGCTCACCTGGTCGGAGTGACACTGACTCGCTCACCTGGTCGGAGTGACACTGACTCGCTCACCTGGTCGGACTGACTCGCTCACCTGGTCGGAGTGACGCTGACTCGCTCACCTGGTCGGAGTGACGCTGACTCGCTCACCTGGTCGGAGCGACACTGACTCGCTCACCTGGTCGGAGTGACGCTGACTCGCTCACCTGGTCGGAGCGACACTGACTCGCTCACCTGGTCGGAGCGACACTGACTCGCTCACCTGGTCGGACTGACACTGACTCGCTCACCTGGTCGGAGTGACGTTGACTCGCTCACCTGGTCGGAGTGACGCTGACTCGCTCACCTGGTCGGAGTGACTCGCTCACCTGGTCGGAGTGACGCTGACTCGCTCACCTGGTCGGAGCGACACTGACTCGCTCACCTGGTCGGACTGACACTGACTCGCTCACCTGGTCGGAGTGACACTGACTCGCTCACCTGGTCGGAGTGACGCTGACTCGCTCACCTGGTCGGAGCGACACTGACTCGCTCACCTGGTCGGACTGACACTGACTCGCTCACCTGGTCGGAGTGACGCTGACTCGCTCACCTGGTCGGAGCGACACTGACTTCGCTCACCTGGTCGGAGTGACTCGCTCACCTGGTCGGAGTGACGCTGACTCGCTCACCTGGTCGGAGCGACACTGACTCGCTCACCTGGTCGGAGTGACACTGACTCGCTCACCTGGTCGGACTGACTCGCTCACCTGGTCGGAGCGACACTGACTCGCTCACCTGGTCGGAGTGACACTGACTCGCTCACCTGGTCGGACTGACACTGACTCGCTCACCTGGTCGGAGTGACACTGACTCTCTCACCTGGTCGGAGCGACACTGACTCGCTCACCTGGTCGGAGCGACACTGACTCGCTCACCTGGTCGGAGCGACACTGACTCGCTCACCTGGTCGGAGCGACACTGACTCGCTCACCTGGTCGGAGCGACACTGACTCGCTCACCTGGTCGGAGCGACACTGACTCGCTCACCTGGTCGGACTGACACTGACTCGCTCACCTGGTCGGAGCGACACTGACTCGCTCACCTGGTCGGAGTGACATTGACTCGCTCACCTGGTCGGAGTGACGCTGACTCGCTCACCTGGTCGGTGTGACACTGACTCGCTCACCTGGTCGGAGTGACGCTGACTCGCTCACCTGGTCGGAGTGACGCTGACTCGCTCACCTGGTCGGAGTGACACTGACTTCGCTCACCTGGTCGGAGTGACGCTGACTCG
The DNA here is from genome assembly GCF_030144855.1 of Hypanus sabinus. Taxonomy (NCBI): domain Eukaryota; kingdom Metazoa; phylum Chordata; class Chondrichthyes; order Myliobatiformes; family Dasyatidae; genus Hypanus; species Hypanus sabinus. Next base: position 16,418,005 of record NC_082723.1, read on the forward strand.
CTCACCTGGTCGGAGCGACACTGACTCGCTCACCTGGTCGGAGCGACACTGACTCGCTCACCTGGTCGGAGCGACACTGACTCGCTCACCTGGTCGGAGCGACACTGACTCGCTCACCTGGTCGGAGCGACGCTGACTCGCTCACCTGGTCGGAGCGACGCTGACTCGCTCACCTGGTCGGAGCGACACTGACTCGCTCACCTGGTCGGAGTGACACTGACTCGCTCACCTGGTCGGAGCGACGCTGACTCGCTCACCTGGTCGGAATGACACGGAAGTCCTCACCTGATGGGAGGGAGGGACTCCGAATATCTCACCTGGTCGGAGTGACACTGACTCGCTCACCTGGTCGGTGTGACACTGACTCGCTCACCTGGTCGGAATGACACGGAAGTCCTCACCTGATGGGAGGGAGGGACTCCGAATATCTCACCTGGTCGGAGTGACACTGACTTCGCTCACCTGGTCGGAGTGACGCTGACTCGCTCACCTGGTCGGAGTGACGCTGACTCGCTCACCTGGTCGGAGTGACGCTGACTCGCTCACCTGGTCGGAGTGACACTGACTTCGCTCACCTGGTCGGAGTGACGCTGACTCGCTCACCTGGTCGGAGTGACGCTGACTCGCTCACCTGGTCGGAGTGACACTGACTTCGCTCACCTGGTCGGAGTGACACTGACTCGCTCACCTGGTCGGAGTGACGCTGACTCGCTCACCTGGTCGGAGTGACGCTGACTTCGCTCACCTGGTCGGAGTGACACTGACTCGCTCACCTGGTCGGTGTGACACTGACTCGCTCACCTGGTCGGAGTGACACTGACTCGCTCACCTGGTCGGAGTGACACTGACTCGCTCACCTGGTCGGAGTGACACTGACTCGCTCACCTGGTCGGAGTGACACTGACTTCGCTCACCTGGTCGGAGTGACACTGACTCGCTCACCTGGTCGGAGTGACGCTGACTCGCTCACCTGGTCGGTGTGACACTGACTCGCTCACCTGGTCGGAGTGACACTGACTCGCTCACCTGGTCGGAGTGACACTGACTCGCTCACCTGGTCGGAGTGACACTGACTCGCTCACCTGGTCGGAGTGACGCTGACTCGCTCACCTGGTCGGACTGACACGGAAGTCCTCACCTGATGGGAGGGAGGGACTCCGAATATCTCACCTGGTCGGAGTGACACAGACTCGCTTACCTGTTGGGAGGGACACAGACCCGTTCACCTGGTGGAAGGGACTCCGAATCTCTCACCTGATCGCTTACTGCTCCTTTCGCTTGGCCTATCATATCACCATTTAATTCCTCAAACAGCTCTTTATCTTTCATTCCTTATCTGCGTCATTCTCTTCTTCCATTCACTCCCATCTCTCTCTCGCTGTCGATCCTCCCTTTGCGCTTTGCCCTTCTCGTGCTCCCGACTGTTTAAGCATAATCTTGCTTTCAATTTGTCTTGACATTTTTTATTTCTGTTTTATTGTTTTAAATACCAATCTTATGGAAACTAGATCTACACATGATACAAGTTGCCTAATCTTGCAATTCTTTTACGAATTTTTATTACTTTGGTTTTTTTTTTAAGTTGCGCGGTGAAATTCCTTTTTTACATGCCAGCTCTCTCTCCCTCACATTTTCTGGCCTCAGGTGACTCCCTTCTAGGCCACAGATCTACATTCCAGGATGTCTCAGTGTGCCAGCTGCCCCTGGTAGAAACTTCAATGCACCTTTAGGCGGGGGGTGAGTTCCCAGTGACATCTTCATGGATCCGTGACAGAGCGACTCGCAGAGCTTTGGTGTGAAATGCAACCGGAAAGCTCATTTAGAACATACCACTGACAAGAGGGGCCGAATAGTTTCGTTGTTGGCGTGAGATCGTTTGGCTTTCTTCGCTGGCAGCTTCCTTTGGAAACTGGCCAGTTGACCCAGAGTCTAGATTCTAGACTGTCTCACCTTGTTAGAGGGGCAACGGCGGTTCGTGTGGGGTTAGGTCCTTGGGAGAAGGGTGTGGGTAGCTTGCGGACGCTGGAGTGGGTGTGGGGCTGGTCTGGTGGGAGGTGGGAAAAATCTGTTGGGCACCAGCAGCAGATCCCGGAGCGGGTCGCCCCGCACCCTGAACACTCGGCGAATCTCCGCCTTCAGTATCAGCATAGAACAGGCCCGAAGGCAAACGGTTTCGGGGGGCGTGCTCCTCAGAAGGCAGCAGGGCCCGCGCTGATAATCCCGCTGGTTAGACCACGTCTTGTCTGTAAGTAGGCCGTGAGCGAGGCAGAGCTTGCAGCTCGAAACTTCCCGGTGCAAAGTCCGGATTGCTGCCTCAACTATCAGTGCGTTTTCGGCAGTGTTAATCTCTCCTTCACCTTCCCTGGCCCAGGTTTTCAATGACGACGGCACGGTGCGATACTTCATAGACGCGAGTCAGGAGGATCACCGCAGCTGGATGACCTACATCAAATGCGCCAGGAACGAGCAAGAACAGAATCTGGAAGTGGTTCAGATCGGAAACAACATCTTCTACAAAGCCACCGAGGTGAGGAAGGTCCTATCTGGGTCGGTTGGTGTCGGGGGATTATCGCAGCCCGGTCTTGCGTGGACCGGTCTGGTCTGTACGGGAACGGAATTCAGTTTCCAAGCCCCTGTCGCGGCCGCGCCGGGGGTGGGGGGGGGCGCAGGGGTCATTTCGGGTTCCCGATGCCCTTCTGTTTGACCTCAGGGTCGCAGGTCGGGACTGAGGACTGCGAAGGGAATATTGTGATCAGGTTGAACCAGTGGAGATTAGAGACCGGCATCGGCTGTTTAATGCCCACAGATGTGAAATAGCAACTTTAAATCACGAGTAACCACATCCCGCATCGGCACCATCACGCCGATGATCTGCTCGATCCAGATCTGTGACCCTCCCCATCCCACACCCCCGTGGCAGCGCCCGGTGCGGTACGGGACGGTTCGGATCCCTTTTGGATCCCCGGCCAAACACCTTCCTGCTATCAAAGATCTGTCGCACAAGATCGATCCTGAGGATATCACTAATTCACTAAATCACAATTCGCTACATGAACCTCGCTTGTTACACCAGAATCGCCCTTACTCGTGTGTTTTCTGTCCGGGGCGAGATTTATTCTGCTGGTAATTTATTGCCTGTAACCTCTGGCGACGGTCAGCCCGCTGCCCGCGTGGGTTGTAAGGTCACTGGTTAAGCTAAATTAAGGAACCCGAGTGGCCAGGAGTCCATGAAATGAAGTCTGTGCTGAGTTATTGAATTCCGGCAGAACAGCCGACGTTTCAGAAAGGCAGGGACTTGAAATTCTGCAGAAGCTGGAAATTCTTAGTAACGCATGCAAAATGCTGGAGGAACTCAGCAAGACTCGTGTCCAAACGGAGTGTCTCCGTCCGACACGTCGGCTGTTCATTCCACTCTATAAATGCCGCCCGACCTGCTGAGTTCCCCCAGAATTATGTGCGTGTACCTGTGTGTCACAAGGGATTCTAATTGTATTCTTGCAACTCTTCCCTTTGTTCAGGGATTGTAACTCGTCTAGTTTCAAAAGCGTTCTTTTAAAACACATTATAGAGTCATAGAGCGCTTCAGCACAAAACTAGGCCTCTCGGCCCATCTAGTCCCTGCCGAGCTGTTATTCTGCCGAGTTTCATCGACCCTCACCTGGACCATAGCCGCTCCCGTCTATGTACTTATCCAAATTTCTCTTAAATGTTGCAATCGAGCCCACGTCCCCCCAGTCCGGCTGGCGGCTTGATCCACACTAGCACCGCCCTCTCCGAGTGAAGAAGCTCCCCCTCGGGTTTGGGACGATGTTAAGCATTGACCATTTCACTTCGAGGGAGAATGGGTTATAAATCTCCGGCCGTGACCTTCAGTTTATTTCGGAATGACGCAACGAAAGTCTACTTTCTGGAGCGATTAAGTTTTTTTTTCTTCTTGTCTGAATTTATTCTGCCTTCAGCGCCCCCGGATTGGGGTGGGGCGGAGGAACCTTCACCCAGCCCGGAAGAACGCGGGTGACACGTGGGTTATTCAGCACCCAAATCTTGTACGGCACTACGCGCGAATCTATCAAAGCCAAGGCAGCAGAATGACCTACAGTGTCTCACGGATTGATAAACATCAAATAAATGGAATATAAAAGAGAGACATTTATAGTACCTACGCCGGGGGTTTAAATGTTTGCAGATGTGGATCAGATATACATAAAATATAATTTTGTATAGCAGCCCTTAAACACCATATTACCATAATAGCTACTGAGATTAAAACAAAGCCTTTTTTTCTCCTTTTCTATTTCCCTCGAGACAATCCCTCCGGACCAGGAGCTGCTGGTGTGGTACGGGAACACACAGAACACGTTCCTTGGTATCCCAGGGGTCCCAGGGATGGAGGAAGAACACAGGAAAAAGAACAAAGATGGTAATTATTTTGTTGATTATACATCGCAGAACCGGATCCCTAGCTCAACAACCTACTTATTTAACACTAGCCTAATCACAACTTACAATAACCAGTTAACCTACTAACTGGGCTGTGGGAGGAAACCGAGGCATCCACGCGGTCACGGGGAGAACGCACAAACTCCTTAAAGAGGGAGCCGGGATGCCCCGAGCCGCAACAGCGTCGAGCTAACCGCTACGCTACTGTGGCGCCTTCATTATTGTAAATATTAGTGGAATAAGATGGAGGCTGGTGATTCGCTAATGGTGGAGGGCGATTGTAAAAGAACAGGGCTCCACTTAATATTGAATGTATCTAAAAGCATTACCTTTGGGTGAGAGTGAGCTCCATGTTAATGATTTAATGGATTTATTGCCCTAAGAGTGTACTACAACAATTGGCATCACTGATGCAGCTTAACCTTCATTACGCGTCCCAGATCAAAGACCAGCGCTCAGCAGTCAACAGGGAAGAGACGGTGGGTGATGAAAATTCTGGTTACGAGTTATAAGACCATAAGACAATAGGAACAGGCCATTCGGCCTCTCGAGTCTACTACGCCATCCCATCATTTATTAACCTTTCAATTCCGTTCTCCTGTCTTCTCCTCGTGACTTTTGACGCCTTGACTAATCAAGGACCTATCGACCTCCGTTTTAAATACACCACGTGAACCAGCCTGGCAGCGAGTTCCACAGATTCACCGCCTTCCTCCTCATCTCTGTTCTAAAAGAACCTCCTTCTACTCGGAGGCTGTCTCATACTTCCTCTGGTACGAGACACCCCCTCCACTAAAGGAAACACCCTCTCCACATTCGCTTTACCTGCCTATCACGAATCGGCAGGTTCGGAGACACATGTTAAGAGGTTGGGGAGGAGCGCGTTTCAGGGATGGGAACGGAATTGTCAATTAATTTCAACCTTGTCCAAATCTAGAACATATTTATTAACTCCTTCTTGATTGCATACGCCTGTAATTTTGGTTTTAGCACCTGCTCCAACGCAATTGAACAGTTTACTTATAAAATCGAGGTATTCTCTCTGGCTTGGCTACGGATCAGCGGGCACCGATACTGCCCAATATCCTCCTCGGATTTCGTTACCCTTAAAGTGGCTAATTAGTAGATTAACTCAGTAACCAACACTTAGAAATTATGCCATCGAAAACCTTATTCACATTTAAAATCTTTCGCAACATCAAAGGGCAAGTCTCGTTTTGTATCACAACCACTCTACCTAAAACCAAGCGCCCATTATAGAAACGAAAATACCGTTTCAGTATTGCAGCGTGGCATCACGAAGTAGGCCAGTGTGTTATAACATTGGAGGGAAACGGCCTCTCCTGTCTCGATCGGTTATCACATGGTCCTTACACGTTGTATGATGGACGGTTCAGTCTAGGTCTGGGGGGTGCGGCTGGGGATCAGTGGACTAATATTGTCCTTGTATACTGGGGGCTGCTGTAGGTAGAGTCGCTCACACTCAAAGACTCTACAACTCGTTCATATTGTACTTTGGTTGGTTGTCGGTCTTCGTTTACGGAGAGTTTGTATTTCTTGTGAATGCCTGCAAGGAAATGAGTCTGGCGGTAGAGTGCATGGTGACGTGTGATAACAGATGTACTTTGACGTTAACACATGGCCCGTCACCTTCTGGTAGGAATGGGTCCATGTGCGGCTTTATTGGTTATCACAGCGTCTTCACTCAGGTTAGATGTGGATGACGGGATTATTACACAATTGGTCAGTTTGGCTCAAGTACGGATGTTGACTCATTCTTTCGCACTCTCAGGCTGGCCAGTCCGATAGGCCAGCTGTTTGGCCAATGGCCTCTCACTTCGGGGCTCAAATTGCCCAATCAATGTGCTCTGGTGACCAAAGGGCGATCACCGACCTTTGGTCGGCTGGCCATGGATTATTACACCGGCCAGCACTGATAAATTAACCCAATCTGAAATGCGGATATAACTGGTTTCTTTCTCTGTTTAGGGGGCATTTATGACACTCTTAGATGGGCAGACGGATGATTGGAAAATAGAAGGTTGTGTAAGAAGGAAGGGGTAGATTGACTTAGAGTAGGTTAAAGGATTGGCACAACATCATGGGCCGAAGGGCCTAAACTCTGCTGTACTGCTCCATTGCGGCGGAGTAGATTCAGGTGAAGTCTCCTCGTCCCCGCGGATCTTCACATGGAAGAAATGCAACAGCGAGCGGGAAAGGCCCACTTGCGGTTGGTGCAACGTCGACGCCAATGCGGAGACCGGTGCGTGGCTCTGCGTTATGGAAAGGCAGCGTGATACACAACTCTCAGCATCTCAGCCGGGATGCTAAGGGTTGCAATTCTGCGCTTGGAGTCTGATCTGGGGCATAACTTTGTGTTTGGAGGAAAATGTTGAGGGGATGTCAGAGATAGGGTTTTTTTTTTACACAGAGCGGTAGGTGAGTGAAACGTGCGGCCAAGGGAGGTGGTAGAGACAGATACGTTAGGGACATTTAAAAGACTTTTCGACAGACCCCTGAATACAGGAAAAATGGAGGGCTAGGTGGCGGGGAAGGATTAGATTGATGTTGTAGTAGGTTAAAAGGTCGGCACATCGTCTTCGGACTGAATTGTGTTACAGTGTTTCTGAGTTCCGCTCGTTAGCGAAGCGCCAACGTATCTGCGTTCTGGTTCTTAACGTCAACGGATTCCTGCCGATGAATTGTTAACTCTAATTCTTCGTTGAGATATGGGCATCAAAGGTTTATTGTCCATCCTGTCTCTGAGAGGTAAACTGTTTCCTTGAAGGACATCTCACGCCACTGTCGGGAGGATTTCCTGGGATTCGACCTGGTGGATCTGTCCCGGTCAAGTTTGTGTGGGACTGGGAGATGGTGGTGGTGCCTTCAAGCGAAACAGACACAGGGTTGGGGGCTGTTATTAAATACCTCTGGCCCTGAGCGAGGAGTAGTGACTCTGCAAGTTAGAGGTTGTCCTAGGATGGGTTTAAGAATAAATTCCAAAATCAAAGGAAGTTGCTTCTCTTTCCCAGCACCATCTGCTTGCAAGGCAATGGATGTGACCACAATCTCACGGCACCCATCAATTATCCATTGCACTGTACCGGGTGTCGCTTCCCACACCGATTCCTTGAGCTTAAAAAAAAGAATGTTTGTTCTGGGTTTCAGATAGAAATCCTTTAACCAAAAAAAAACCCCGGAAACATTCAGCAGGCCAGGCAACATCTTCAAAGTTTAAAAGTGAGTTTATTGTCAAAGTAACATGTCACCATCTACAACCTTGACGTTCATCTGTGGGGGAGAAAAACCTTCGGTCGGAGCTGGGGAGGACGTTAGTTTTCAGTGGGAGGGGGAGGGAGAATGTGGGGAACAAGTGGGTGTCTCTCTACGTTCAAACATTTTATATTGAAACACTAGATATACCGTTAATCTGCACCAGACTAGAACATTTGTAAACTCCAGTAAAGATCAACTGGAGTTTCGACAGCGCTGAAATCTCCCCAAAGATTTTAACTCTCGGATGGAATTACTTTCACCAGAGGGTGGTGTATCTGTGGATGCCAAGTCATTGGACAGAGGGCATCAGATATTACAGGAAGAAAGCAGGGAATGGGGTAATAAATCAGTAATGATGGAATGGCCCAATTTTGCTCCTAAATCTTTTGGTCCTCCACCCACCCCCAAAACTGGGCGCATATCTGCAAAGCAACGGGAGGGTCCAACTAACCACATTCTTCTCCCTTTTCTCTGCAGACGACCAGAGTGCGGGGGACGGTTCCGGCGGGAGCAACGTGGGGCGGATGCGGTGCGTGATCTGCTACCGAGGCTTCAACTCCCGCAGCAACCTCCGCTCCCACATGCGCATCCACACCCTGGACAAGCCCTTCATCTGTCGCTTCTGCAACCGCCGTTTCAGCCAGTCCTCCACCCTGAGGAACCACGTCCGCCTGCACACGGGCGAGCGGCCCTACAAGTGCCAGGTATGCCAGAGCGCCTACTCGCAGCTGGCCGGACTCCGAGCTCACCAGAAGAGCGCCAGGCACCGACCTTCCCCCGGTTCCCTGCAGCCGCACTCGCCGCCCCTGGCCGGGCCGCACTCGGCCCCTCTGACACACCGCATCCCCACCATGGTGTTGTGACTCCAGCCGCCTCTGATCATGTGAACGAAAACTAAACAATAACTTCAGTAGAAGGTGGATTCTCATTGGCATCCGGACGGGTAGCGAAAAAGCACCGACAATGAAAACAGACCCGACGCATCAAGGGGGTCCTCGTCTCCCTTTACTTTTTGGTAAATGAAGGTTCCGGGGACAGTTCAGCCTCTCCCCCCTGCATCCCGTGTAGTCCGCTAACATCGGGGGGTTGGGGGGGGGGGCGGAGAAGGTCGCAGCGGGAAATATAAACTAAATAGTTGGCCAGGAAGCCCAGCAATGCTCCGGACAGAGTTCAGGGTGGTCTGTAACTCTACCCGCCCCCGGTCCAACAGGAACAGGCTGGAAACCCAGTGGGTCTTCTGGCTCCCTGGCAGATTTATCTTCCCTCAGCATCTCGTGTCCGTCGTGAGGCTCCCACCACTCACTGGAGTAACCTGTTGCCGCTGGCAAAATCGCACGTTGTCTCTCGCTCCCCAATGTACATATTAAAAAATGCCCTCTCATACCACTCTAACACCATTTTGTGCCACCCTTTCAGAACCAACGCGCCTGCAAACGAATTACTGCAATCAGTTCCATTTTTCCCCACAAATACGTTTTCCTCGCGTAGCCCAGCATCAGACTGATTGTTGGTTCAGTTTGCAGGGATTCATGGACATAACGGCGCACCCCGTACACATTCGCCACCGCCCAGGGTCGGGTGTGGGAAATTGGGGTTCATTTCCCTCGCTTTGGTTGATCAAAGATCAAAGCCAGTCATCATACCGGCAGCTACTTACACAATCCAGGCAAGCAAACCCACAAGAAACACCGTGTTCTGACCAACTCACTAAGGTAGCACAAATAGTTTTTCTACAAGAATCAAACGGCACTGCAAAATCCAGTCGGTCGGTTGAACTTTAAAAAAGATACAGTTGATTTTGCCATGAAATCCCCAATTAGGATAAATGACCGTTTCAATAAAAGATTCTCATAATTAAATATTGTGAATGTCCTCTCTCCCCCCCCCCCCCCCCCCCCCCCCACACACACACACATAGTGGAACTTACTGCAATGTGTTTACAAAGTTTCAGTCAAGATGAATATCAGCTGAAACGGAATTATTTTAAAAAAAGGATCAATGTCTTACTGCTTTTAGAGCAACACTGCAATTAAGATCTGGGTTCCATGATTTGTTATTAAATTCCCAGTGGGGTCGCTGGACTCCGGTTAGCGTGCTGTTCCCGTTCCCAACTTACCTGTACGTTGGTATTAAAAGTTTTCTGGTGTTGGCCGCCCCCTGGTGTCAGCACTGATTTATGCAGCACCAGCCCTTGTAACCTGTTCTAAACACGTGAAGTGAGCCGGTTTATATTATTAATTATGAAAAAATACATTGTTCGTAGTGACTGTGTGCAGCTTCCAAAAGAGAATTAAAATATTTGTCACTTTAATTTGTACATATTTAAACAAGAGATTTGCCTGACATATCATTGCATTTGTAATTATATATATTGTAAATGTTTACTGTAAGCAAATGTATAAATAAATCTGTACTTTTTCATGTGTTCCTAAATAAACTGTACCTTATTTCTGAAACCCTTTGATAGGAAATATTGAGATTTATTTCCTAAAACATCAACTTGTCACATTCTGGAAGTTTTTGGCGGTGAAGTGACCCATGAGCGGGGGCAAGGAGGTATTCGAGTGGAATACGAGATGTTCTCCTGCTTGTGGAGCAGCAGGCTGAAAACTGGTAAATACTGGGTACAGATGATCTTGGTGTGTGATTTAAACACGGAACACGAACGTGCAGATCCGGCGAGCAACTTTAGAAACCTAATCAGGCTTTATTGCTAAGAGGTCAATGTACATAACGGAGCCTATTGGAACTGGCAGCGGGAGCTTTCCGTTGTGTGCGTAACGGAAGACACCCCTGCTTTGGAACTGCTGAATCGAAGAGTGTTGATAACGAGAGAGAGGTTGATACTCAAGGAATTTTACAGTGACCTGGGGGCGGGCAAGACAAATGGTGAGAACTAGCTGATGGCTCTTTGCTTTGGGGCACCAAGTACACTAATGGCGAGGAGGGTAGATTTAGCACGTGAAAGGGAACCGATGTTCAGGGTTTGGATGCAGTGCAGGATTGCGTCGTGTTGCGCTTGGCAGCCCCAGTGACCCCGGTTCGGTTCCCGTCGCTGTCTGTGAAGAGTTCGTACGTTCTCATGTGAGCGCAAAGGTTTCTTCCGAGCTGCAGTTCCAAGGAACTACAGGGTTAGTAAGTTGTGGGCGCTAGGAGTGCTGAAGCTTTGCTAACTCGTCAGCGTCCTCGGACTACGGTGCACCCCACCTTGTGTTTCAACGTGCCCGTCACAAATGGTAGTAATCTTTGAATCTCCTCATTTGTAGCAAATTCACCCATCACATAGTCTACCCTCACCTCCCCACCTAGCAGTACAGCCAGTAATTGACACGATCTTGTATTACGGGCTGTCACATGAAGGGCCAAGACCCCAGTCAGATTTCAGCCACCTCGTCTGCGGACGACCAGATCAGCTCCAGGATTCCCTCCGCAAACCCCGACTCCATCCCTACCACCTCCAGGAAGCGTCACAGCCCTATTTCTTTAAGCAAGTTTTTGTCTTTGTTATCCTGCTGGGTTAGCGTCCGGCTTTCTCTCGTACCCTCTGTGAGATGTTTTGGGACACGTGAACTATGAGTTACTCTACAAAGACTGCCCAGAAAAGACAGAGTTAGTCTGAAAACACACCTCTGGGTGATATTTTAAATTGTAATCTCAAATTCAGTGGAACATTTCAAAAGGAAACTTAAATAAGTGCGGGGAAAACATTTAACGATTTGGGGACATTTTTGCCAATTTGAAGGGCTAGTATTGGCACTCAGTCATTCTCTGAGCCGTCCGATCTCCACTCTACAGCACCAGTGGTGGGTTTCAATTTCCAGCAGGCTCTGTAAAGAGTGTACTTTTTGCCCGTGACCGTGTGTGTTTCCTCTGGCTGTTCGGCTCTGCTCCCACGTTCCAAAGACAAGTGGCAAGTTGTGGGCCCGCTATGGAGACGCTGGAAGCATGGTGACTGACACTTGTGGGACGCCCTTGGAATATCCTCGCCTTGTTGGTTGTTGACGCAAGCGAGGCATTTTGCTGTGCGCGTAACAAAGGAAGCTAATCTTAAATCTTAATCGTGGGCCTGGTGGCACGAGATCCTGGGTCTGGAGGGAGGAGATCGTGGGCATGGAGGGAGGAGATCGTGGGCCTGGAGGGAGGAGATCGTGGGTCTGGAGGGAGGAGATTGTGGGTCTGGTGGCACGAGATCCTGGGTCTGGAGGGAGGAGATTGTGGGTCTGCCGGGAGGAGATCGTGGGCCTGGAGGGAGGAGATCGTGGGTCTGGAGGGAGGAGATCGTGGGCCTGGTGGGAGGAGATCGTGGGCCTGGTGGGAGGAGATCGTGGGCCTGGAGGGAGGAGATCGTGGGCCTGGAGGGAGGAGATTGTGGGTCTGACGGGAGGAGATCGTGGGTCTGGAGGGAGGAGATCGTGGGTCTGGATGGAGGAGATCATGGGTCTGGAGGGAGGAGATCGTGGGTCTGCCGGGAGGAGATCATGGGCCTGGAGGGAGGAGATTGTGGGCCTGGAGGGAGGAGATCGTGGGCCTGGTGGGAGGAGATCGTGGGCCTGGTGGGAGGAGATCGTGGGTCTGGAGGGAGGAGATCGTGGGTCTGGAGGGAGGAGATCGTGGGCATGGAGGGAGGAGATCGTGGGCCTGGAGGGAGGAGATCGTGGGTCTGGAGGGAGGAGATTGTGGGTCTGGTGGCACGAGATCCTGGGTCTGGAGGGAGGAGATTGTGGGTCTGCCGGGAGGAGATCGTGGGCCTGGAGGGAGGAGATCGTGGGTCTGGAGGGAGGAGATCGTGGGCCTGGTGGGAGGAGATCGTGGGCCTGGAGGGAGGAGATTGTGGGTCTGACGGGAGGAGATCGTGGGTCTGGAGGGAGGAGATCGTGGGTCTGGATGGAGGAGATCATGGGTCTGGAGGGAGGAGATCGTGGGTCTGCCGGGAGGAGATCATGGGCCTGGAGGGAGGAGATTGTGGGCCTGGAGGGAGGAGATCGTGGGCCTGGAGGGAGGAGATCGTGGGTCTGGAGGGAGGAGATCGTGGGCCTGGAGGGAGGAGATCGTGGGTCTGGAGGGAGGAGATCGTGGGTCTGGAGGGAGGAGATCCTGGGTCTGGAGGGAGGAGATCGTGGGCCTGGAGGGAGGAGATCCTGGGTCTGGAGGGAGGAGATGGTGGGCCTGGAGAGAGGAGATCGTGGGTCTGACGGGAGGAGATCGTGGGTCTGGAGGGAGGAGATCGTGGGTCTGGAGGGAGGAGATCGTGGGTCTGCCTGGAGGAGATCGTGGGCCTGGAGGGAGGAGATCGTGGGCCTGGAGGGAGGAGATCCTGGGTCAGGAGGGAGGAGATCGTGGGCCTGGAGGGAGGAGATCGTGGGTCTGGAGGGAGGAGATCGTGGGTCTGCCTGGAGGAGATCGTGGGCCTGGAGGGAGGAGATCGTGGGCCTGGAGGGAGGAGATCCTGGGTCAGGAGGGAGGAGATCGTGGGCCTGGAGGGAGGAATCGTGGGCCTGGACGGAGGAGTCGTGGGCCTGGACGGAGGAGATCGTGGGTCTGGAGGGAGGAGATCGTGGGCCTGGAGGGAGGATATCGTGGGCCTGATGGGAGGAGATCGTGGTCCTGGAGGGAGGAATCGTGGGCCTGGACGGAGGAGTCGTGGGCCTGGACGGAGGAGTCGTGGGTCTGCAGGGAGGAGATTGTGGGTCTGGAGGGAGGAGATCGTGGGCCTGGTGGGAGGAGATCGTGGTCCTGGAGGGAGGAGATCGTGGGCCTGGAGGGAGGAGATCGTGGGTCTGGAGGGAGGAGATTGTGGGTTTGGAGGGAGGAGTGCTGCTCACATGCAGTTTTCTCATGTTAACTCCTCAGCACACTCCAAGTGTGGATCAGTGGTGGGACTGCAAATTACAGAATACATACCAGAAATGTTCCATAAGTTTTGAACCCATTAGTTACTTTCCCAAAGTGGAAGAGATGAGGTATGCAGAGAAAACTAGGCAGAGCAGTGGCTTGGCACAGACTAGATGAGCTGAAGGACCTATTTTTGTACCTTAGTGGTTTTTGACTAGTATTCTGCCTTTCTTTTAACCTTCTAAAATATCAGCCTAACCCCTCCCTCCCACATATGCCTCCCTTTATCGATCATCCATGTACCTAAGATTCTCCTAAATGTCCCTGATGCGTCAGCCTCTACCACCACCCCTATCAGTGCTTTTCATGCACACCACCCTCTGTGTAAAGAACTTACCGCCCAGTACTTTCTACCAATCACCTGAAAATTAAGCCCCCTCTCGTTAGCCATTTCCACCCTGGCTGTCTGGGAGAATCTGTGACCGTGTGTGTTTCCTCTGGGTGCTCTGATTGTCCCCTACCTTACAGTCACATGAATTAGGGTCAGTGCATTGTGGGCTGGCCGTGTCTGCGTCAGAAGCATGGCGACACTTGAGGGCTGCCCTGCACAATCCACGCTGATTTGATTTGATGCAAAACGATGGATTGCACTCTACGCATCAACGGTCTCCATGTGCATGTGCAATTAAAACTCATCTTTAATCTTCTCCAAGAAAACGGAGCACCCGGTGGGAACGCAGGCGGTCAAAGGGAGAACGTGCAAACTCCTTACAGACAGCAGCGGGAATTCAACCCTGATCTTCCAGCTACCACTGTACAGTATTGTTCTGCTAAGCTACTCTTTCACCCCACAGTGGAAGGCAAAATGGCAAAGCTCTGGGAGTCTGCGACGAACTCGCAGATCGAGAAAAGCTCTGCTGTGAGGGGAAACAAGGCACTTTCGAACTAAAAAATAAAACCATTAATCTAGTCTCTTTTTCCAGAAGGTAGGCAAGGACAGCTGACTTCTAAACAGACTTCTTGCCTCAGCGTAGGCGGCAGCCCTCAGTAAGGGTAGGGAGAGACGGCGATGAAGATGATGAAGATACTCTGATGCTTGGTGGCCCCGAGCTCGCTGTAGGTGGTGGCTCGCACCTTCAGCCTAAACACGCCAGGCTCCACCAGCCGGCGCAGTGTCTGCACGATCCCGCGGCCCCCCTCCGTGCGGATGGAGAAGGGGCTGCCCGGCTCCAGCTCGATGGCGGTGAAGTTGGCCCGGCTCTGCAGGACACCGCGGTCCGAGAATGCCGTGAGCCGGACCACGTCGTGCTGTGCGGGGATCCCGCTGGGGAGCGTCAACAGTTTGTACTGGAGAACCAGGGGACCCGTTGCACAGTTCAGGAGGCAGCGGCGGAAACAGGTCCTGGGTGGGGAGGAGGGGAGAGGGCTGAGAGTGCAGCACCTGGACACCTCATACCCCCCTCACTGACCACTGTCCCACACCCCATCACTGACCACTTCCCATCACTGACCACTCTCCCACACACTCCCCCTCACTGACCACTCTCCCACACACTCCCCCTCACTGACCACTCTCCCACACACTCCCCCCCTCACTGACCACTCTCCCACACACTCCCCCTCACTGACCACTCTCCCACACACTCCCCCCTCACTGACCACTCTCCCACACACTCCCCCTCACTGACCACTCTCCCACACACTCCCCCCTCACTGACCACTCTCCCACCCTCTTCCCCTCACTGACCACTGTCCCACACCCCATCACTGACCACTTCCCATCACTGACCACTCTCCCACACACTCCCCCTCACTGACCACTCTCCCACACACTCCCCCTCACTGACCACTCTCCCACACACTCCCCCCCTCACTGACCACTCTCCCACACACTCCCCCCCTCACTGACCACTCTCCCACACACTCCCCCCTCACTGACCACTCTCCCACACACTCCCCCTCACTGACCACTCTCCCACACACTCCCCCCTCACTGACCACTCTCCCACCCTCTTCCCCTCACTGACCACTGTCCCACACCCCATCACTGACCACTTCCCATCACTGACCACTCTCCCACACACTCCCCCTCACTGACCACTCTCCCACCAACTCACCCTCATTGACCACTCTCCCACACACTCCCCCTCAATGACCACTCTCCCACCCTCTTCCCCTCACTGACCACTCTCCCACTCACTCCCCCTCACTGACCACTCTCCCACCCTCTTCCCCTCACTGACCACTCTCCCACACACTCCCCCCTCACTGACCACACTCCCACACACTCCCCCACCGACCACTCTCCCACACACTCCCCCCTCACTGACCACTCTCCCACACACTCCCCCCTCACTGACCACTCTCCCACACACTCCCCCTCACTGACCACTCTCCCACACACTCCCCCCTCACTGACCACACTCCCACACACTCCCCCTCACTGACCACTCTCCCACACACTCCCCCTCAATGACCACTCTCCCACACACTCCCCCTCAGTGACCACTCTCCCACCCTCTTCCCCTCACTGACCACTCTCCCACACACTCCCCCCTCACTGACCACACTCCCACACACTCCCCCACCGACCACTCTCCCACACACTCCCCCCTCACTGACCACTCTCCCACACACTCCACCCTCACTGACCACACTCCATGACACTCCCCCCCACTGACCACTCTCCCACCCACTCCCCCTCAATGACCACTCTCCCACACACTCCCCCTCACTGACCACTCTCCCACCCACACCCCCTCAATGACCACACTCCCACCCACTCCCCCCTCACTGACCACTCTCCAACCCACTCCCCCTCAATGACCACACTCCCACCCCCTCCCCCTCACTGACCACTCTCCCACCCACTCCCCCCTCACTGACCACTCTCCCACCCACTCCCCCTCACTGACCACTCTCCCACCCACTCCCCCTCAATGACCACACTCCCACCCACTCCCCCTCACTGACCACTCTCCCACCCACTCCCCCTCACTGACCACTCTCCCACTCACTCCCCCCTCACTGACAACTCTCCCACACACTCCCCCCCGACCACTCTCCCACCCACTCCCCCCGACCACTCTCCCACCCACTCCCCCTCACTGACCACACTCCCACCCACTCCCCCTCAATGACTACTCTCCCACCCACTCCTCCCTCACTGACCAGTCTCCCACCCACTCCCCCTCACTCACCACTCTCCCTAACACTCCCCGCCCCACTGACCACTCTCCCACACACTCCCCCCTCACTGACCACTCTCCCACACACTCACCCCCAAGGACCAATCTCCCACCCACTCCCCCTCACTGGCCACTCTCCCACCCACTCCCCCCCTGACCACTCTCCCACACTCTCCCCTCACTGACCACTCTCCCACACACTCCCTCCTCACTGACCACTCTCCCACACACTCCCCCTCACTCACCACTCTCCCACCCACTCCCCCTCACTCACCACTCTCCCACGCACTCCCCCTCACTGACCACTCTCCCACCTACTCCCCCTCACTGACCACTCTTCTACACACTCCCACCTCACTGACCACTCTCCCATCCACTCCCCCCTCACTGACCACTCTCCCACACACTCCCCCCTCACTGACCACTCTCCCACACACTCCCCCCTCACTGACCACTCTCCCACACACTCACCCCCAAGGACCAATCTCCCACCCACTCCCCCTCACTGGCCACTCTCCCACCCACTCCCCCCCTGACCACTCTCCCACACTCTCCCCCCGCACTGACCAGTCTCCCACCCACTCCTCCCTCACTGACCACTCTCCCACCCACTCCCCCCTCACTGACCACTCTCCCACACTCTCCCCCCTCACTGACCACTCTCCCACCCACTCCCCCTCACTGACCACTCTCCCACCCACTCCCCTCACTGACCACTCTCCCACACACTCCCTCCTCACTGACCACTCTCCCACACACTCCCCCTCACTCACCACTCTCCCACCCACTCCCCCTCACTCACCACTCTCCCACGCACTCCCCCTCACTGACCACTCTCCCACACCCCCTCACTGACCACACTCCCACACACTCCCCCTCACTGACCACTCTCCCACACACTCCCCCTCAATGACCACTCTCCCACACACTCCCCCTCACTGACCACTCTCCCACCCTCTTCCCCTCACTGACCACTCTCCCACTCACTCCCCCCTCACTGACCACTCTCCCACCCACTCCCCCTCAATGACCACACTCCCACCCACTCCCCCTCACTGACCACTCTCCCACCCACTCCCCCTCACTGACCACTCTCCCACTCACTCCCCCCTCACTGACAACTCTCCCACACACTCCCCCCCGACCACTCTCCCACCCACTCCCCCCGACCACTCTCCCACCCACTCCCCCTCACTGACCACACTCCCACCCACTCCCCCTCAATGACTACTCTCCCACCCACTCCTCCCTCACTGACCAGTCTCCCACCCACTCCCCCTCACTCACCACTCTCCCTAACACTCCCCGCCCCACTGACCACTCTCCCACACACTCCCCCCTCACTGACCACTCTCCCACACACTCACCCCCAAGGACCAATCTCCCACCCACTCCCCCTCACTGGCCACTCTCCCACCCACTCCCCCCCTGACCACTCTCCCACACTCTCCCCTCACTGACCACTCTCCCACACACTCCCTCCTCACTGACCACTCTCCCACACACTCCCCCTCACTCACCACTCTCCCACCCACTCCCCCTCACTCACCACTCTCCCACGCACTCCCCCTCACTGACCACTCTCCCACCTACTCCCCCTCACTGACCACTCTTCTACACACTCCCACCTCACTGACCACTCTCCCATCCACTCCCCCCTCACTGACCACTCTCCCACACACTCCCCCCTCACTGACCACTCTCCCACACACTCCCCCCTCACTGACCACTCTCCCACACACTCACCCCCAAGGACCAATCTCCCACCCACTCCCCCTCACTGGCCACTCTCCCACCCACTCCCCCCCTGACCACTCTCCCACACTCTCCCCCCGCACTGACCAGTCTCCCACCCACTCCTCCCTCACTGACCACTCTCCCACCCACTCCCCCCTCACTGACCACTCTCCCACACTCTCCCCCCTCACTGACCACTCTCCCACCCACTCCCCCTCACTGACCACTCTCCCACCCACTCCCCTCACTGACCACTCTCCCACACACTCCCTCCTCACTGACCACTCTCCCACACACTCCCCCTCACTCACCACTCTCCCACCCACTCCCCCTCACTCACCACTCTCCCACGCACTCCCCCTCACTGACCACTCTCCCACCCACTCCCCCTCACTCACCACTCTCCCACACCCCCTCTCTGACCACTCTCCCACCCACTCCCCGTCACTGACCACTCTCCCACCCACTCCCCCTCACTGACCACTCTCCCACACCCCCTCACTGACCACTCTCCCACCCACTCCCCCTCACTGACCACTCTCCCACACCCCCTCACTGACCACTCTCCCACACCCCCTCACTGACCACTCTCCCACACACTCCCCCTCACTGACAATTCTCCCACACTCACCCCCCTCACTGACCACTCTCCCACACACTCCCCGTCACTGACCACTCTCCCACACACTCCCCCCTCACTGACCACTCTCCCACCCACTCCCCGTCACTGACCACTCTCCCACCCACTCCCCCTCACTGACCACTCTCCCACCCACTCCCCCTCACTGACCACTCTCCCACAACCCCTCACTGACCACTCTCCCACACCCCCTCACTGACCACTCTCCCACCCACTCCCCATCACTGACCACTCTCCCACCCACTCCCCCTCACTGACCACTCTCCCACCCACTCCCCATCACTGACCACTCTCCCACCCACACCCCCTCACTGACCACTCTCCCACCCACTCCCCCCTCACTGACCACACTCCCACACACTCCCCCACCGACCACTCTCCCACACACTCCCCCCTCACTGACCACTCTCCCACACACTCCCCCTCACTGACCACTCTCCCACACACTCCCCCTCACTGACCACTCTCCCACACACTCCCCCTCACTGACCACACTCCCACACACTCCCCCTCACTGACCACTCTCCCACACACTCCCCCTCAATGACCACTCTCCCACACACTCCCCCTCACTGACCACTCTCCCACCCTCTTCCCCTCACTGACCACTCTCCCACTCACTCCCCCCTCACTGACCACTCTCCCACACCCCCTCACTGACCACTCTCCCACACAATCCCCCTCAATGACTGCCTCACCACCCACTCCCTATCCCGATCCCTGACACCCACCCACCCATTCCTTCACCCCTGAACGATTCCTTCACACAACAACTGTGCCACCACCCAGTTTTCCACCAATTCCTCCACTGAAGACCCTTGATACCCCACCAGACCATGATTTCCCTACCACTAGCCTCCCCTCCCTCATTAAGACGTTCTCCTACCCTGGGCTGGTTCCCCTGCGATAGCTGGCAGGACACGGCGTGTCAATACATTGATGGCTGCCTCGCTTGTTGAAGCACATCTGGTTCACTCCGCACTTAATGTTCTGCTCTCGGCATTCATCAATATCTGAAAGAAGGGGACGTTAATAAGAGCATCGACCGACAGCATTCTCACTGAGAAACACAGTTACTCTCTCTCCTGCAACACCATTTGTAACCTAGGCACTGACTGGGGCCTCGAGGAGTTATCCAGCGCCCTGCACGTTCTCTACAGTCACATGCACTTACAGGGTGGCAGGTGTTAAAGTTGACGCAGTCAACCTTGGGGATGAGCTGGACAAGTGACAGATGTAGTCACACTGACAGAATCCAAACCAGACAACCTGATCCCACAGTCCCACTGCTTCCCCCAGAGGTTGACCTCAGGGCTCTGAGTTTTCCTTCCACTCTGTCCTTTGCCCAGGGGATGGTGTTAATTTCCTCTGGGCTACTCCTTATTGCCCATGATGTTGCTGGCATTTGGGTCGGCAATGACAGCCCTCTATTTGTATTTGTCCTTGGCCACTCAGATGCAGGATTCCTCATTGTTGCCTCCAGTACAGTTTTGTTTTACCGGTCATGGTTGTTAGCCCTAAGCTGACCTCTGAACCTGGAAAACAGGTGGACCACTCTTAGTCTGACCTCTACCCTTTGACATGGGTGACCCTACCAAAGGTCAAGGAATAAAGCCCTGACTCCAGACGACATTGAGGCATGCAAACCTCCTAACCCAGCGACAATGTTGTCCTCTTGGAATGGGTTACTTCTGGCACTTAACTAGTTAAAAGAGTTCAAACGTTAGTTTGGGGGGGGGGTAAGTAGGGATTTGTGAAGCTGCATCATCACGATTATCACCTCATATCGTGCTATATTGCTTCACGGACACATCGCAGGCTCTACACTGAATGCAGGGGAGATGCTGGAAATACCCAGAAGGCCAGCCAGCGCCTGTAGAGAGAGAAGCTGGTAGTCCAGCTCAGCAATCTGCCATCAGCAGCAAGAGAGGCAATTAGAAGATGCATCGGGCTTTAAATGTGTGCGGAGCCAGGGAAACAGGGCTGGGAGGTGGAGTGGTGGGGGTGTTGGTGTGGGCAAGAGCAGCAGATGACAAGGCACAAGGGAATATAAGAGAAAAAAATAAGGTAATCAAATGACAAGATGATGGTGGAAGAGAGAATGCGTGGTAAATGCACAAGAAATAGAAATAGAGAATAGACCTAGATTAGAAAGGAGAGTCCTAGAACAGCACATTACAAGCTCTTCAGCCCACAATGTTGTGCTGACCCTTTAAGCTATTCCAAACTTAATCTAACCCACAGGTTCCCAAACTTTTTTTAATGCCATGGACCAATACCAATACCATTAAGCAAGGGGTCTGTGGACCCCAGTTTGGGAACCCCTGATAACCCTTCTTTTCACTCAGCCTTCCACTTTTCTTTCATCCATGTGCCTAGCTAAGAGTTTCTCAGAATTCCTAAGGCATCTACCACCTCCCCTGGTAGTGAGCTCCACATAACCATTATCTGAAATGACTGGGTCCACTGCAAGATTTCTTCCAAGTATCATTGCTTGAGCCTGCACTGAGTGTCGCTGGAGCAGTGAAGGAGGGCAAGGGCAGGGGGGTTGTGGACAGGTGGGGTGGAGACTTAGACTGAACAAGCAGAGGCTGTCTGTTAAATAATCACTCAGGCTGGGTTTGATCCCTCTAAATTGACCAAGGTCGGGGCAGATCACAGCAGGATCCACGGTAGACAGCTGTAGGATGGGAAGGGGATGCTGGGGAATAATGAATGAACTGGAAAGTGGTCAACCTTAAGTGTCGGCGCTGCTTCTCTCTCCACATGCTGACTGACCCGGTGAGCATTTCCAACAATTCACCTTCATGCACATGGTAGGGTTGTACTGTGGCTGCCGAAGCAATGTTACATTTAATGGAACTTTGTCACGAAGGATCTGATCTGGACTGTGATTTTGGGAGTATTGAAACAACCCCCTTATGAAAAGACAGAGCGTTTCTCTCTCCTGAGCTGTGTGAACAGGCAGGCGGCTAATGTCAAAGAGCCCAGTTCTAATTGTGATGCTTACTATAGATGAATAGACTATCAGTTGTCTTGGTATGTACACACACCACCATTCCCACCCAGAGGCACGTCCAAATCAAGGACCTGTCCCTAACCCATGCACAGCGGCAAGCAGCCGATCTGCCGTGAGCCAAAGCTTCACGAGAAATTAGTGAGTGGATTTGGATCAGAGTGAAGAATTGTTATCTTCTTTGTAAATTTAATTTTTCCAACAGTTTGTAACCCACGTAAAATGCTGCAGGAACTCAGCAGGCCAAGCTGCATCTATGGAACGGAATGAACAGTCTATGTTTCAGGACAGGCTCCAGCCTGAAATGTCAACTCTTTATCCCTCTCGGTTGCCCGACCTGCTGAGTTCCTACAGCATTCTTGTGCGCGTTGCTTTGAATTTCCAGCATCCGCAGAATCTCTCATGTTTAATCTTTCCTACTTTTATTTTTGAGCTAGAGCACGGAATAGGCTCTTCCAGAACTCCAGCCAAGCTGACCAGCAGTACCCCTAATCACAGGTCAGTTTACACTGGCCAATTAACCCACCCACCGGTCCGTCTTTGGACTGTGGGTGGAAACTGGAGCATCCGAAGGAAACCCACGCGGTCATGGAGAGAACGTTCAAACTCCTGACAGGCAGCGGTGGGAATGCTCGCTTGTGTTTCTGTGTGAACACCTATATACATGGAACTGTTCAGTGAATTGTAGCATATTATGGTCTTATAGGTGGTTCAGTAGTTTTCTTGAAGCTTATCATTTTTTCGGTAATTGGTGTCACGCTAATTGGGTAATTGCTATCAGTGGAATGTTGTTATTTTTGTAGTCGGACTATGAGACAACCACAACTTCTTTGCTCTTTGTTCTCCTAACACTCAATCAAGGGACATACCATAAAGGTTTAAGCCTAATCTTTAAATTCCAAAGATTCAGATTGCAAAATCCCAGATCCAACAGTTGGGAACAGTTCTTTCCCTGATGGGACAGCAGAGGGAGGAATCAGAGTCCAAACTATGCTGACCCACCACCAGCACTTACCTTGGCAGATTCTACCATTGGGCAGCAGTCGATAGCCAGGAGGGCACACGCACTGGAAGCTGCCCTGGGTGTTCCTGCAGTCATGTTGGCACAAGTTCCACATCTGACACTCATTGATATCTGGAATAGAAGACAAACAGCCAGACACAAGTCAACCTCAAGTTGGTGCACTTGACCCCAGAATTCCTAACCGGCTTTTGTGTGACTTGTTTCCTTGTCTCCCCACTCTCTACCCCCCACCCCATCTAACAATGGGAACAGGGATCAGCTTTATTTGCTAGATACAGTTACATGTAATAGGAAATTGCTGTGGTGTGTTGGTGTGACATACAACTAAAACCATTCAACAGTTACTGAATAAGAACACCAAATTATTTAAAATATAACCAAGTTAATGTACAGATATGGAATAAAATCTGCATATATACATAAATATCAGTATCTATTTACAATGCAAACAGCATTTTAAAAAGTGTTTACAGTGAAGTGCAGTGACTGAGGCAGTGGGGGGGGGGGGGGTGCCTAACAGGAATGGTTGATCAGATTAATGACCTGGGGGAACAGAACTTCTAAGGTAGTGTGATTTTTTTGTCTTAGTAGCCCTGTTGTGCTTTCCAGATGGGAGCTTTTTTGGAAAAGGTAGTCAGCTGGGTGGGTAGTCTCTGCATTCATTTTCTTTTCCCTGCTGTTCATCCCCCCCCATTACTCTCCCTCCTGGCCCGAATCCCTGCAGGTGACCGAAATGCTACCCCTACCCGTTCACCTCCATTCAGGGCCCCAAACAGTCCTTCCAGGTGAGGCAACATGTCGCCTGTGAACCTGCTGGGGTCGTCTATTGTGTCCGGTGCTCCCGGTGCTGCCACCTCAACATTGCTGAGACCCGACATAAACTGGTTGAGCACCTCTGTTCCATCTGCCTAGACTGGAATTTCCTGGTGGCCACCCTTTTTAATTCCTGCCACCATTCCTGTACTGACACGGCCTCCTCTCCTGCCACAATGAGGTCACTCTCAGGGTGAAGGAGCAATGCTTCATATTCTGTCTGGGTAGCCTCCAACCTGATGGCATGAACATCGATTTCTCCTTCTGGTAATTTTCTTTCCCCTCCCCCTCCATCTTCCTCTATTCCCCACTCTGACCTCTTAATTCTTTTCCTCACCTCCCCCTGTGTCCCCTCCTCCTTCCCTTTCTTCCAAGTTCCACTCTCCTCTCCTATAAGATTACTTCCTCTCCAGTCCACCACCTGGCTTTGCTCATCCTCCCTCCCCTCTCCCCACCTTTTTATTCTGGCACCTTCCCCCTTCCTTTTCAGTCCTGAAGAAGGATCTCAGCCTGAAACACTGATTGTTTATTCATTTCCACAGACGCTGCCTGGCCTGCTGAGTTCCTCCAGCATTTTGCGTGTGTTGCTCTGGATTTCCGGCATCTGAAGAAACGGTTGTGTTTGTTTTTTTTTCTTAGTTCTGGACTCACACAAGTGCTACAGTGATAGCAGACTGCAGCCAATGAACTTTTCAGCTGACCTGACACGGGGTGTGTTCCAGCCAAGCCCGTGATTCTAAAGCCTATCAGCGGCTGGAGGTGTGTGTTGAAATGTTTCTCAACAAGGGACTGTGCTGAATGTAGGGGAGGGAGGTATGGACTCCGGGGTTTCCTGATAGCAATCTGTTACCAGTCACCTCTGCTCTCAGCTAGACAAGATCTTATGTGCTTTGATGTACACATGACAAATAAAGCTAATCTTCAATAGACATGGGGAAAATATTTAGCTCCAACACCAAGTGTCATCTGGGCCAGTCATTCATACCTTAACTTGCTTAAGTTTAGATCGTGAACTGGTTCACAACAAAAACAATTCTTCAGGGATAAAGAGAAAAAGGCTGGACAGACAGGAGGATGTCTGTAAAATTCCCACGTTCAAGTTTAAGAACAAACAAGGGAAATTCTGCAGACGCTGGAAATCCAAGCAACAGTTGAAGAATAAATTTGTAGATTTGATTGACAAATGGCTCCATCTAGTGGACACCAAACGTGTAGCTTTGCTAGTGGCTGCTGGGAAATTGTTCATCCCTTTAATCTTTACTGTCCCTTATTGCCTGATGGAGAGTTCTCCTAGAAATGTTGCTGGAGACTCTCTTTCTTCAGCTGCCTACACATATGAGCATGACATTTAGATTTTTATTTTTATTCGAGGGATGTGGACTTCACTGGTTGAGCCAGGGTTTAATTGCCCAAGCCTAGTTGCTTCTCGATGGTGGTAAGCTGCCTTCCTGTATTTGGGGTTCCATCATCGGCAAACTGCAATGGCAGTGTACATCTTATTTTGCACATTAATCAGTCTCAGTTATTTATAGTTTTTTAAAATAAATTCTATTGAATTCCTTTATTTTTCTGTAAATGCCTGCAAGAAAATAAATCTCAAGGTCACGTATGCAGTACGGCCTTTGAACTCTGAACCTACGGGTAAGGCTTTTTCAATAGCAACTCCCAAATTATAAAATTAGAAGATGCATTGATAGGGCAAATGGTCAGAATGTTTGTCCCTGAGTAGAAATACTGGGGGACAAACAATTAAGGTGAGAGGAGACAAGTTTAAAAGAGGTGTGTGGGGTATTTGCCTGGAACGAGCTGCCAAGGGTTGTGGTGGATACAGATAAGAGGCTGTTAGACACGTTAATATAGATCACGTACAGGCAGAAGAAATTTGGATTAATTGGGAATTGTGTTACGGGCTGAAGGATCTGTCCCTTTACTGTACTGTTCTGTAAGACAGTGTTAGTAAACCAGACTCCATGAATGGACATATGATCTCTGCCACAGAAGGACAAGTGAGGGAGCTTCATGTCAGCAAACCTGACCATCTGACCTGCCCTTACAGGTGTTTGTGTGGCAAGGGCAGGTAAGCTGGTCACCCATGGATGGTGGTAAAGCAAGGGGTTCGGGCTGAGGCTTATCCTTTGGGAACAATGAATGATTGGACGAGGATTTCTTGTTGACAGGAATACTTACCGGCACAGGCCCCATTTCGCTCTCTGTACCCAGAGGGACACAGCTTCCTGTTGTCTTGCATGGTAAACTCTCTCAGCCAGGTGTAGAAGGGGTTGACCTGGCTCTGGCCAGTCTGCTGGACGTGGCTGAACTGACCAATGGAGACCAGCTGGGGCCTGAAGTCTGTAACTGTGCCATTGCCCCGCTTCTGCTTTTCCAGTCCTACACAAGACCTGCCGTCCGCCAGCAGCTGCTTCCTGGGAGGGCACAGGCACCTGTAACTCCCAGGCAGGTTTCGGCACTCGTAGCTGCAGGGTTTTGGCACCTGCTGGCATTCGTCCACATCTATTGCAACAAAAGACACTGCAGGTAATAAAATTAGAAGTAGGACTACCTACCGTCATTCCTCTAACACCCACCATTTTCTCTGCTCACTTTGAACCTTGAACCAATTCAGCAAACAGCTCTTACCCTCCTGTCAAGCCAATGGTGTGCAGGCATTTTCAGGGAAATCTTCTTAACATTGGAGAAGCATTACCACAGGGAGGATCTCAGAGAGTTTCAGAAGACCCGTTCCCAAAGGTGAGTCCCACAACCCCTTCCAAACAGGAAAGTGGAAGCTTCTCTGACAACACTAAATGATTAACGGCCAGTGGCACGGACTTCAGCGGCTGGAAGTGGATTGTATAAAATCCCATTTTCTGGTTACATTGGACCCTCTCCAGTTCTCCTGCCGTTCAAACCAATCCACTGATGAAGCCATAGTCACCTTCCAGTCTGTCCCGTCCCATCTCGAAAACACGTGTCCATATGCCAGGCCACCGACTTCAGCTTAGCACAACATGATCATCCCTCAAAGGCTGGTGGGTAAACTGTCCTCGTTGGGACTCAACAGCCCTCTCTGTAACTAGATCATGGATTTCTTGACAGAGAGGCCCCAGGCAGTCCGAGTTGGCAGCAACTGGAGTCCCCGAGGACTGTTTGCTCAGCCCGAGAGGAGACAGAGAGGTTTGTCAAATGGTGTGATATCAACAACCTGAGTCTGAACGTGGACAAGACAAAAGAGATGATTGTGGACTTCAGGAATGTCCAGGTTGACAATGCTGCACGTCAAAGGGTCTGCCACAGAGAGAGTGAAGAGCACAAAGTTCCTTGGTGCTCACATAACAAACAATCTAACCTGGACCCACACCACCTCTGCGTTAGTCAGGAAGGTACAGCAGTGCCTACACTTTCTGAGGAGACTGAGGTGTGCAAGGGTCCCCACCCCCATTCTAACAACTTTCCGCTGGAGCATCATCGAGAGGGTCCTGTCTGACTGCATCATTGTGTGGTACAGAAGCTGCAAGGCATCGGACCACCAGACCCTACGGAGATTATTAAAACTGCTGAGAGGATCATGGGGGTCTCCCTCCCCCTATTTGTGACTTATCAGAAGTGTCGTATATGAAGAGCCCGAAGCTTTGTTGAAGATCCCAACTATCCATCCCGCAATCTCTTTGACCCACTACTGGAGGCAGAGAACCATCAGGAAGGAGGTACAGGACCATCAGAAGGAGGTACAGACCCATCAGGAAGGAGTTTCAGGACCATCAGAAGGAGGTACAGGACCATCAGAAGGAGGTACAGAACTATCAGGAAGGAGGTACAGGACCATCAGAAGGAGGTACAGGACCATCAGGAAGGAGGTACAGGACCATCAGAAGGAGGTACAGGACCATCAGAAGGAGGTACAGAACTATCAGGAAGGAGGTACAGGACCATCAGGAAGGAGGTACAGGACCATCAGAAGGAGGTACAGGACCATCAGAAGGAGGTACAGAACCATCAGGAAGGAGGTACAGGACAATCAGGACTCAGCCTGTCAGACTGAGTAATAGCTTCTTCCCTCAGGCTGTGAGGCTAATGAATACCCTGCCACCATTGAGGTTTCATCACTAGGTCAGTGGGCTGTTTACTGTTTACCTCTACATTGCATTGTATGCATTTTGAATTATATTTTATGAAGTTATGTATGGTAATATTGTGATTGATGTGCAGTGTGTGATATATGTCATGCAGGTGTGCCATGGTCCCGGAGGAACACGGTTTCATTTGGTTGTATGTGTGTACAGTCAGATGACAATAGACATTGACCTGAACTTATGCATAACTGGGGAGGATTTTCCCACCACCTCCTCCCCCCTCACTTGCTCTCAGCTACTCACCCAGACATGGTCTTCCCACTCCCTGCGATCGGTAGCCCCGAGGGCAGCTGCAGCGGTAACTGCCTACCGTGTTCTCACACTTCTGGTTGTAGCGGCACATGTGGGTCCCTCCTTTGCACTCGTCCACATCTATGGAAAGGCATATCAATGAGAAAGAAGGAGCAACAAACAAAGTGTTGGAAGAACACAGAGCATCAGGCAGCATCTGTGGAAAGAGATGGGTAGTCCACATATTAGGCTGAGACCCTTCAGGACTGATGGATACAGAGGAGACTGTCAGTATAAAAGCTGAAGGGATATAAAAGCAAGGATAAAATGCTGAAGCTTTATAAGGCATTGGCATGACCACACTTGGAGTATTGTGAGTAGTTTTGGACCCCTGATCTAAGAAAGCATGTGCTGGCATTGGAGAAGGTCCAGAGGAGGTTCATGAGGGTAAACCTGGGAATGAAAGGGTTAATGCAAGAAGAATGTTTGTGTGGGGAGCACTTTGCATCTAATGGTCATAATGCCATTGGTTGCAAGGTAATTATGGAAAAGGAGAGATCTAGTTTGAGCATTGTTCACCTCGCGTCTCGTTCGTTCGCTACTTGTGTTGTGGGCGAGAGGAAGGAGTTTGAACCTAGTAAGGGATGGCTGGCTAGCTATGTAAAGCGCTACAGACTCAAGAACTTAAAGATCACGGGAGAATTGGCATCAGCTGATGCCGAGGCAGCATCAGCATTCCCAGAAGAGCTACG
Source organism: Hypanus sabinus (assembly GCF_030144855.1). NCBI lineage: Eukaryota > Metazoa > Chordata > Chondrichthyes > Myliobatiformes > Dasyatidae > Hypanus > Hypanus sabinus. The sequence continues at coordinate 16,447,085 of NC_082723.1, forward strand.
ATGATTGCTTCTGTGCTGAACATGTACAGACTTTTGTTTCTCGTCATTATTCCCTACACAATGCAGTATAACAACCATTTACATAGTATTGGGTATTATAAGTAATCGAGAGATGATTTAAAGTATACGGGAGGATGTGCGTAGGTTATGGGCAAATACCACGCCATTTTATATAAGGGACTTAAGTATCCACGGGGGGTCCTGGAACCTATCCCCCACGGATACTGTGGGACGACTGTATTAGAAAGGGCGTGGCCAGTGTGAAAAGGGTGTACCTGATAAGTGGGAGGCCTTCAAAAGTGAAATTTTGGGAGTACAGGATTTGTATGTTCCTGTCAGAATAAAAGGGAAGGATAACAGCTTTAGGGAATCTTGGTTTTCGAGAGATTTTGAGGCCCTGGTTAAGAAAAAGAAGGAGTCCTTTAGCAGGGATAGTCAGGCAGGGACTCATTAGGTGCTTGAGGAGTATAAGAAATGCAAGAGAACACCTAAGCAGGAAATCAAGAGGGCTAAAAGACAACGTGAGGTTGCTCTAGCAGACAAGCAGAAGAAGAATCCTAAGGGTTCTACAGATGTATTTAGAGCAAAAGAATAGAAAGGAATAAATGGGTGCTCTGGAAGATCAGAATGGTAATTTATACATGGAGCTGAAAGAGATGGGGAAGATTTTAAACGGATTTTTTGCATTTGTATTTACCTGGGAGTCAGACAACAGAGTCTATAGACGTGAGGCAATGCAGCAGCAAGGTCATGCACCCCATGTAGATTACAGAGGAGGAGGTGAGGCAAATCAGGGTGGACCAATCTCCAGGGCCTGACAATGTGCTCCCTTGGACCCTGTGGGAGGTTTGTGCAGAAATTGCAGGAGTCCTAGCAGAGATATTTAAAGAATCCTTAGTCACGGGTGAGCTGCTGGAGGATTGGAGGTTAGTTGTGGTTCCGTTGTTTAAGAAAGGTTCTAAAAATAAGCCAGGAAATTATAGGCTGATATTCTAAGGGACCAGATATATAATTATTTGGATAGACAGGGACTGATTAGAGTTAGTCAACATGGCTTTGTATGTGCTAAGTCATGTCTAACTAATCTTATTGAATTTTTTGAGGAAGTTACCAGGAAAGTTGATGAATACAGCTCAGTGGATGTTGTCTACATGGACTTCAGCAAGGCCTTTGACAAGGTCCCACATGGGAGGCTGGTCATGAAGGTTCAGTTGCTTGGCATTCAAGATGAGGTAGTAAATTGCATTAGACACTGGCTTCGAGGAAGAAGCCAGAGAGGAAGTAGATCGTTGCCTCTCTGACTGGAGGCCTATGACTAGTGGTGCATCGCAGGGATTGGTGTTGGGCCCATTGTTGTTTGTCATCTAGATCAGTGATCTGGACGATAATGTGGTTAACTGGATCAACAAATTTGTGGATGACATTAAGATTGAGTGTGTAGTGGACCGTGAGGAAGACTTTCGAAGCTTGCAAGGAACTGGACCAGCTGGCGAAATGGGCTGAGAAATGGCAGATGGAATTTAATGCTTGAGGGCTTGCAATTTGGAAGGACTAGCCAGGGTGTTGCACGGTGAGTGGTAGGGCACTGAAGAGTGCTGTAGAACGGAGGGGTCTGGGAATATTGATCCATAATTCCTTGAAAGTGCCATCACAGCTAAATAGGATCATAACGAAAGTTCTGACACATTGGCCTTCATACATCGATGATGGTGGGACGTTATGTTGAAATTGTACAAAATGTTGGTGAGGCCTAATTTGGAGTATTATGTGCAGTTCCTGTCACCTACCTATAGGAAAGATGGAAATAAGATTGAAAGAGTGCAGAGAACATTTACAAGAATGTTCCTGGGTCTTGAGGAACTAAGTTACAGGGAAATGTTGGATAGGTTAGGACTTCGTTCCCCAGAAGGTAAAAGATTGAGGGGAAATTTGATAGAGATATACAAAATTATGAGGAGTATAGTTGGGATAAATGCAAGCAGTCTGAGTGAAACTAGAACTAGAGGTCACAGGTTAAGGATGAAAGGTGAAACGTTCAAGGGGAACATGAGGAGGAACGTCTTCATTCATGGTGGTGAGATTATGGAATGAGCTGCCAGCAAAAGTGGTGGATACAGGGTCGTTTTCTACATTTAAGAGAAATTTGGATAGGTACATGGATGGGAGAGATATGGAGACCTTTGGTACAAGTGCAGGTCGATGGGACGAGACATGTAGGACCGAGCTGGAGGAACACAGAGGTGTGGAGTTGAAGGGAAGATGGAGACTTTGGAGGATGTTGAACTTCGAAATCGTGAGATGTTGTTGGATGGAGAGTGAGGACAGGCCAGTGAGCATACGGGAGGACTGAGATTGTGTATGTTGTGTATGGACAGCAGCCCTGAATAACTGCAGATTATAGAGAGCAGCAATATGACCGCACCCTCAAGGCAGCAACACCTTATTGCAGGCCAAAGTACGATAAGGTGGGCTCTAGCCCTCACAGTCTACCTCACTATAATTTTGCGCTTTATTGTTGACGTGCACTGCACTCTCTCTGTAGCTGCCACACTTTATTCTGCGTTGTTATTGTTTTACCTTGTTCTACCTCAGTGCACTGTGCAATGAATTGATTTGTGTGAACAGTATGCAAGACGAGCTTCTCACTGTATTTCAGTATAAACCAACAGTGAAAAAATTCAGGACAAAAAAAATCAAGCCAAGACACAGCTGAGTGGTTGGACCAGGGAAGGGCCTTGTACCGACGGTTGGAGAGCTGAGGCGTGGTACTTACCGCCACAGGTTCCACTGGGTAGCCGGGTGGTGCCGCGAGGACAGCTCTCGGTGCAGTGGTACCCTCCCTCAGTGTTTTGGCAATCCTGGTCTGGGTGGCAGACGTTCATGTTGCATTCGTTGATATCTGGGATTGGAAAGACCAGGGTTGTTCAGTCTCACCTTTGATCCAACACCCCAGTTTCTGCTTTTAAACTCTTTCATGTGTCTGTGTAGGATTATATAGCTAATACCACACAGAAATGGGCTATTCGGCCCAACTGGTCCGTGCTAGCATTTATGAGTTGCTCGACCATTCTGGTGGAAAAGTGTTTATCTCAGTATCCTCAAACTCAGACCCCATTAAGTATCATGGCTTCAGGTCAAAGATGCATCACGATGAGAGAGCTTTTGATCTGGTGTTGCACAAAGAGCCAAGGCAACACCCAAGTCAGTAGGTATCAAGGGGAGATACTCCAATGGTTAGGGTCGTATCACACATAAAGGACAATGTTCATGAGAGCCGGGAATCAATAGCCCAGTCACAGGAACTATTCTAGTGTAGTGATAGTTCCTGCCACTGTCTGTAAGGAGTTTGTACATTCTCCCTGTGACCGCATCTGTTCTCTCTGGGTGCACTGGTTTCCCACATTTTAAAGACATACGGGTTAATAGGTTAATTGGTCACAGGGCCAATGAGGACTTGTTGCACAGGAAGGGCCTGTTACTGGGCTGTATCTCTAAATTAAATCAATTAATGGATGCCGGGGATAAACATGTGGAGGAAAAGGGTCAGACGGATATACTGAGGAGAGGAAGCTCGTGAGGAGCATCAACTCTGGCTTTGACCACAGGTTCCCTGTTGTCCAGTCCATGTGGATCTGTGCATCCCAGATTAAATGCCTGTGAGTTTCTATTTTTATTGGGAGCTTTATTAAGGACAGATCAAAACAGAATCGAAGACAGGCATTGGCAAATGGAGCAGATACTCACCGACACAGCGCTGTCCCAAGAGCTGGTAACCAGCCTCACACGCGCACCAGTAGGTACCAATGGCATTGAGGCACCGCTGATGACAAACAGAGCTGCCTGACTCCTTGCATTCATCAACATCTAGAAGCAAAAATGCAGAGAGAAATTGACGATAAAAATCCCTGTTCATCCACTGCTATCCTGTCAGTGACTTCCAGGTATGGGATATGCCCATCATCCGCCATGTTCTCTTCTTGCTGCTACCATCAGGAAGGAGGTACAGGTGATCTGGAATCCCACAATACCAGGTTCAGGAACGGTTATTAACCTTCAATCATCAGGCTCCTGACCCAGTGAGGATAACCTCACTCACCGCAATGCTGAACCGATCACTGAACACAACCTCTGGACTCACTTTCAATGACTCTACACCTCTTCCCCTCGCATTTTAGTTATTTATTTACTTTTTGTATTTACATAGTTTGGCTTCTTTTGCATGTTGGTGGTTTGTCAGTCTTTGTGTTCCACTTATTCTATTGTGTTTCTTTGTTTTACTGTGAATGCCTGAAATAAATTGATTATCAGGGTAGTATTTGGTGACATACACATACTTTGATGATAAATTTACATTGCACTTTGAAGTTTAGAGTGAGGTCTAGTTTGAGTTTGGCCTGTACAGTGATGAGAGATCATGCAAGAAGATAAGGAAGAAGATTCAGGCAAATATCCTTCTTGACCTGTGAATAATCCAGTAGATATGGTCCTCAGGCAAGCTGGATCAGGGCCAGAACTGGGTCTGAACTTACTCCTGGGTTGGAAAACCTGTTGCTACACACTCCTTCAGCTTAAACGTTTCAAAAATAAGAACCAAAATAGTGAACCACACTCAGTGGCCACTTGATTAGATTCAGGAGCCACTGACTGTATGATTGTGGTCTTCTGCTGCTGTAACCCACTCGCTTCGGGGTTTGATCATGTTGTGTGTTTAGAGATGCTCTTCTGCACACCACTGTTGTAATTTGAAAAATGTTGTACTTGAGTTACTGTCTTGTCACCTTCCTGTCAGATTGAGCCAGTTCTGGTCATTCTCCTCCAACCTCTCTCGTTATCAAGGTGTTTTTGCTCACTGGATGTTTTTTTCATTTTTTTCAACAATCTCTGTAAACTCTAGAGACTGTTGTGCATGAAAATCCCAGGAGATCAACAGCAAACCACCCCATCGGCACCAACAATCATTCCAAGGTCAAAGTCATATAGATCACATTTCTTCCCCATTCTGATGTTTGTTCGGAGCAACAACTGAACCTCATGACCAGGTCTGCATGCTTTTATGAGCTGATTGTTGCCGCATGATTGGCTGATTAGATATTTGTATTAACGAGGTAAACTTAATAAAATTGCCTCTGAGTACAATGATTACTCCGTGCAATGAACTCCTTGCCAAGTCTGCTTTACCTCCAGGGTCTCACCTCTGAGTTAATATTTGAGGGTTAAGCCCCACTGCATGTCTGGGCTGCAGTGCAGTACTGAGAGCCATTGAGAAAGGGGGCGGATGGGGTGGGGGTTCAGAGAGGAAGAAGGGTCGTAGAAATACCGAAGATACATGGCGCAAGAGGGAGGAAGGCATGCTGGAGCAAAATGGGGAAGAAGGAGAAACGGATGGGCTGATGACCCGCTGTAACCTGCCAAGGGCACTGCTCTTGAGGGACAAGTGTGAGGGCAGTACACCCGCTCGATCCGTGATTCACCAGTTCATTACCATTGGATCAATTTTTCCTGACAGATGATTAGTCCTTTAACATGCACAGTACCTTCACAACCCGGTCCTCTTACGGACCGCCTGAAACCGGTTCCACAACGCAGCAGGCAGCGGTAGGAGCCCACCTCATTCTGACAGTCCTGGCCAACGTGACACATGTGGGTGCCGAGCTGGCACTCATCCAGGTCTGCCAACAGAACGGAAACGACGGTGTTAGGAGGTGTCCAGGAGGTGGAATCGGAGGAGATCCAGATTCAGATTTATTTATCACATGTACATCAAAACATACAGTGAAGTACATTGTCTGCACCGGCGACGAACGTAGTCCGAATATGTGCTGGAGGCAGCCTGCAAGTGTTACTTACAACGGCCAACATAGAATGCCCAAAATGTTCAGCAGAACAACACAAACAACAACAGCAAAACAGGCCTCTTTCCCACCCACCCTCTTACCCATCCAGCCACCCACTCACACACATAGGCAGGCCTCCAATCCTAGGTCAGGCCTCCAGTCCTTTGCTTCACACTCTCAGACACTGGGGCTCCAACTTCCGACTTCAAAGACCTCTGGGTATTGACCCAGGACTTGCCGATCATGGGGTTTGATCTTTGGGCTGCCGTTTCTGGACTGACACAAACCTCCAACCCCAGTGATCTGGAGGGGTTTACCAGCCACCTTGACTTCAGCTTGCATGAACCCCCAATCCGGGGCTCACTGATTTGGGGATCACCGGTCTCCACCCTCAGCGTCTGCCAACCCATCCTCCAGGGTCACCGACTGCAGAGTGCTCCTACCTGGGCTCCGAATACTGGCTCCTGCCCAGATTCTACTGCCCCTGGCCTCTAACCCTAACCCATCACCTGATCCCTGTGCTGTCCCTACAAACCTTAAAATAAAAAAAAATAATTCTGAGCCACAACATCGGCAACCAGCACAGACCAATTGGCCAGCTCTTTTTACTGTACCGCACAGAATAGGTCCTTCTGTCCCAATGAGCTGTGTCTCCCAGTAATCCATCTATTTAACCCTAGCCTCATCACAGGACAATTAACAATTAATTGACTAACCGGTAGGTCTTTGGACTGTGGGAGGAAACGAGAGCATGTGGAGAACCCCACACTGTCACAGAGAGAACATACAAACTCCTTACAGATGACACCGGCACTGAACTCCGAACTCCAATGCCCCGAGCTGCAGTAGATTCACACAACTGCTCTGCTACTGTGGTGTTCTTCAAAGGAGCTGCGGCTTCTCTGTTGTAAGTTCAGTGCCAGTGACTTTCAGGAGCCAGTCTCAACACTGTGGGCACCCTCTCCGACCCCTGGCACTCACTACCAAAACCCGAAGTGCTGAAACAGGTGG